>NC_137170.1:134530000-135155000 GCF_951804945.1 Podarcis cretensis | reverse complement strand
AGGTCTCCAAGACCCTTCACCCGAGACTGATGGGGAGAGCGTGGACACGCCTCTGCCTTCCCCTTACTTGCGCAGACGAGTTCCGCGCAGGGAGAGTAGGAGGAGACTTGGCGTCAAACAGCTATTATGCTGGAAGAGGTTCAAGAAACGCCCACTGACGGATTCTGCAAGTGACTGACCGGCCACGGAGTGTGAGCTGTCAGCCAAAGCATGGTTGGCCAGGCAATCTAACCAAAACGGAAGGCAACTTACGCACAAGTAACCCCTTACAACCATTACACATACCCTCCAACATGTTTCCAATCAAAGTAGGGAGAAATACTATTCCTTAATAATAATATTACTATTTATACCCCATCCATCTGACTGGGTTGCCCCAGCCACCCTGGGCGGCTTCCAACATATGTATTTAACAACATAACAAAACATTAAACTTTTAAAAACTTCCCATTACAAGGCTGCCTTCACATGTCTTCTAACGGCTGTAGTGTTACATATCTCTTTGGCTCATGGGTCATTGTCAGTTTCCATTTCTTAGTGCAGGAAGTATTGATCTGATGTGTAGAGATCTTTCCTATTCTACTTAATTCAAGAGGGTTCTGGAAGTTTCTGTGTGTGAAAGAACTGAGAATGCTACCTTCTGAGTTAAAGCACTATTAATATACTGTTACATGGTTATAAACATCTTGTTAGCAATTTGCAATGCAATTCTAGTCACCTCAAACTCAAATATTACAATACTAGAAATTTACAGTGCTATGCAAATTACAGCTTCGACTTTCATTTATAAATGCAGCCGGTTTTTTAAAAAATGCTGTTAGGATTTTTCTCACACTGACACCTTGGATATTGAAACCATTGTTCTGTATAATTATTATGATGGAGGAAATCTCTTTCCTCTCCCAATAAAATATAATGAAAACTGGGCAGGTGCTAGTTTCTCAATGGTTTTACCAAATTATCCACAAGGCTTGGCCTGCAAAGTATATTTCTTAGCCTGTGTTTTCTCAATGACTTATGGAAATAGTGTCCATTTTAAAGGACAGCAGGTGTTAGAACAATGAGTAGCCGCCTCCTTCACATCTGTGCTACAAAAGCTGCATCAGTGTTTACAAGAAACAGGATCATAAAAAACATCCTGCCACTAGAACACACACAGTCACACACAGAGAGTTGCTATTCTTCCCCCCTTTTTTCTCACACACTGGAAGGTTTATTTATAGCCTGTCAATAAAAGTCTACCTGCTTGGAAAGAGGGGGAAACGATACTCACTTCCATGGGGAAGTGATGCAGAAGCAAATGAAGGGAAGCCCTTCTCTTGACCAGTCTGTTTTCCATTCTCTTGTCAGCTCAAACCAGATTGTTAACCCTTTGGAGATGCTTTGGGCTATTTGGGGAAACAATCCAGTGCAAAGCAGGCACACTTGTGAAATATGAAGCATGCACTTCACTGTCTCCCTTTCAAACCAAAGGAACTTTCAAACTTAATTTTGGCTGACTTACGTTTTACCATATTTGCCAACTTAGCATGTAACAGACAAAAACAAAAAACCACGGTTAGATTTACAAACCAAAGAGAAGAACGTCCCTTTTCAGCAAAGGGGAAATACAACTGTACTATTTTGTGAACACCAAAGGCCAAATTTAGCACACACCATCTTGGTCACCTTACCAACAAAGGTCCGTATAGTTAAAGCCATGGTTTTCCCAGTAGTGATGTATGGAAGTGAGAGCTGGACCATAAAGAAGGCTGATCGCCGAAGAATTGATACTTTTGAATTCTGGTCCTGGAGGAGACTCTTGAGGGTCCCATGGACTGCAAGAAGATCAAACCGATCCATTCTGAAGGAAATCAGCCCTGAGTGCTCACTGGAAGGACAGATCATGAAGCTGAGGCTCCAATACTTGGGCCACCTCATGAGAAGAAAAGACTCCCTGGAAAAGACCCTGATGTTGGGAAAGATTGAGGGCGCAAGGAGAAGGGGACGACAGAGGACAAGATGGTTGGATAGTGTTCTCGAAGCTACAAACATGAGTTTGACCAAACTGCGGGAGGCAGTGGAAGATAGGAGTGCCTGGTGTGCTCTGGTCCATGGGGTCACGAAGAGTCGGACTCGACTAAACGACTAAACAACAACAACATCTTGGTCACCTGCAGGATAACTTCTGTTGAGACAAAAGAGACGGGAGAAGTTGTTGTTGTTGTTTAGTCGTTTAGTCGTGTCCGACTCTTCGTGACCCCATGGACCAGAGCACGCCAGGCACTCCTGTCTTCGACAGGAGGAGTACAGCTCTTTAATTCTTGTGGACCTCTCAGTGACGTTTGAGACCATTGACCCTGATATCCTCCTAGACAGGCTGTCTGAGTCGGGTGTCAGAGGCACAGCTTTGGAATGGTCCTGCTCCTACTTGGCTGGCCAATTCCAGAGGGTAGTGCTGAGGGACTTCTGCTCAATCCTCTGGCAATTGTGCTTTGGCGTCCTGCAAGGTTCTCTCTTATCCCCCATGCTGTTAAACTTCTACATGAAGAAACTCCTGGGTGAGGTAATATGGATAAAGGAAGAGAAGTGTCAAGAGGTAAATGACAAGTTCTATCTTCATCTTTCATCAAAACCAGAAGAGGCAGTGGGCATTTTAAATCAGTGCCCAGGTGTGGTAATGGCTGAAAACCAATAAACTGACACTGTCTAGGTCTAGGTGTGGAGGAACACTGAAGGGGATGTTTACCCCTATTTCCTCCAGCCATTTTCTGTTCAAAACCATGCCTCCAACTGTTTTTCCACTCATCGGAAGCAGCTATGTAAGTATGCTGAGCTGGAAAATGGTAGACAGTTAAGATTCCATCTTCTACTCATTTTGTTACACGCACATATAAGGTCACTGGGAAAGATATAAACTAAGATGCCACCATTATGGTATTACAGTTCAGACAAATATAATCTATCATGTGATTGTGGTTGGGGAGTGCAGGGACCCATTAAATACAGTGGTACCTCACAAGACGAATGCCTCGTAAGACGAAAAACTCGCAAGACGAAAGAGTTTTTCGTTTTTTGAGTTGCTTCGCAAGACGGATTTTCCTATGGGCTTGCTTCGCAAGACGGAAACGTCTTGCAAGTTTGTTTCCTTTGTCTTGCAAGTTTCTTTCCTTTTTCTTGAAACCGTGCATTCAGGGGGTGCAGTTGCGACTTGACTTTGAGGAGCAACTCATAGCACGCGGTGTGGTAGCCTTTTTTGAGGTTTTTGAAGACTTTGGTGATTTTTGAAGCTTTTCCAAAATCCGTGCTTCGCAAGACAAAAAAAATCACAAGATGAAAAAACTCGCAGAATGAATTAATTTCGTCTTGCGAGGTACCACTGTATGCAGTTTCAAGAGGATCGGTTTCACTGGGGTTCAGGGCATGCATTTCCCCTTCCCCTTCTCTCTGATGCTGTTCTCCCTCTCCCGATTCATGCAGCACCCCACTTTCTGCTTTCTGGTCAGCCCATTTTTCTTCCCCCTGCCCAGTCTCCCAGTTCACTTCCTCTCTTCTCCTCTTTCCTTCCTGCTTTCTGCTTAGCTGCCACACTTGAAAAGTACTTTGAGCTGAAAGAGGAAATGAGTAAGAGGTTAGCTCTTCCAGCTTCCTCTCAGCTTTATGTACTTCTCAAGGAGAAGGGAGCTAAGTACCCTCACCTGATAACGGAAAGGGGGTTCAGAGACTTCATGGGCACCAGGGGTAGACCTGGAGGGCCCTAACATCAATTTTGGTTTCATCATATTTCCATGCAGGTGTAGTTTTAAAGCAACAGATATATGTAGAAAGGGTCCTTAACCAGCTGTATTCAGCAAGAAAATGTCGTGGGATAATATCCTTCAGCCATGTTTTAACGCGCATATGGTACAGAGGCAGTTCTATTTCCATTCATATTAAAAACATTAAAACTTGACAGATTGCAGGTTGCAGAAAATATTAAACATTGCACATGTTCTGGCCATCACTGTTTAGTTTCTAATTTCCTGATATTTACTTTTTACTATACGACAAAAATGACCTCTAACCTCCTAACTGGTTAAACTTTGACACTGTTCTGGTGTTGATGTATTGTGAATATGTACACTGACCCTTGCAAAATGTTAAGCCAAATAGTTTTCTAAACTATCTGCTAATAAATTACTTGGCTAATAGCCAGAGGTTTAGTATTCCTTTCTTGCCCAAACATCTGGTATATGTTAAGTGCAATTTGTATTGTGTGTAAGATTTGCAACATTATCTGTTTTAGAGTGGCATCCTACATGAACATACTGGTGAAAAAAGGGGGGGACTCACCCTGTTTTCCCATGAAAATATTTCATAATAAAGTGTATAATGCCAAGCATAGTTTGACCTAGATTTGTTTATTACTATTTTAAAATCTGCCTTAACTTGCACAAAAAACCATGATTTAGGTTTTTTACTCTGCAGTAAAACTTGTGGCATATGGCATAATATTTAATATCTGGCCAACTCCATTTTTATTATTCATGACATTTTATATTTGTCACCGTGGGGTCACTTTCCCTGTAAGTATGGAGTGGGATTCCTCCAATTAAATTTGAACTTTATGTCTTTCAACTTTCCTCCAAAACCTTTAGGTTCATGCGCAATGTGCAGCCCTGAGGAACATGCTGCTACTGTATCAAAGTCAAACAAAACAAACTACAGGACTGTACTGACCATCTTGCCTTGAATTGAGCATCACTGCAGCAGTAGGTCCTTGTAGCCAGCAGCTGTTCCCCACACCCTCAATGTTGCCCATGGACAACATTAGCTCACAGACTTCATTACAAGACAAAATGAAGTAACCAGGAAAGCTTATTAGGGAAGGCTATATGGCCTGAGGACAGTTAGGAACCTGAAATTAAAACTACCACTCATGCTGAAAAACAGACCTAAGTGCCAATCCTATCATTCCAAAAGTATAACTGCACTTGTCCTTTGCAGTGCAAGATAAAAGGGATTGTATTCAGAGAGTGGAAATTATTATTTTGTTCACTTGTGAGTTCAACAAAGGGTGTTCAGGGTGATGGTCAATAAAGTAGTATTAAATGAGTTTAAGCATACGTCCTGGAAGTGGATGCAGGTGGGGAAGTGGACTGATGTGGACTGAAGAGGGAGAAGTGAAGAGAAGTGAGAAGGTAGTAAATCACATCTATGGGTAGCTGGAAAGTAAATGTCAAGGGAATTATCCTCCTCACCCCCACCCCCCAAGTCTAACCACATCTACTCAGAAGTAAATCCTATTGAATTCAGCAGGGCTTACTTCTGGGTATGGGTTAGGACTGTACAGGGACCTCTCTCTGTGCTGCAAAGTGTTTGGGGACAGGATGGTGGTGGCACCAAAAGAAGAAGTTTGGGGGGGGGTGTCACAGAAAGAGCAACATATATTTCTAGCTGGCAGAGTTGTGCCCTACACGATCTCTGAAAGAAAATAACAAGAGTGCAGCAATTAGGGGGTGTTGGAGGGCAAGCTCCTTGTTTGGGGGACACATGCTGCCCCCCCCCACATCCAGCACCACCCTGTCTTTTATTAACGTCCTCTTATACCCTTTTAAGGGACGTGGGTGGTGCTGTGGGTTAAACCACTGAGCCTCTTAGGCTTGCCGATCAGAAAGTCAGCGGTTCGAATCCCTGTGACGGGGTGAGCTCCCGTTGCTCGGTCCGTGCTCCTGCCAACCTACCAGTGCAAAAGCACGCAGTGCAAGTAGATAAATAGGTACCGCTCTGGCAGGAAGGTAAACAACGTTTCTGTGCGCTGCTCTGGTTCGCCAGAAGCGGCTTAGTCATGCTGGCCACATGATCCGGAAGCTGTACGCCGGCTCCCTCGGCCAATAAAGCGAGATGAGCGCCGCAACCCCAGAGTCGTCCGCAACTGGACCTAATGGTCAGGGGTCCCTTTACCTTTATACCCTTTTAGATGTGCTTGTGGGGGTGGGTGGGGGGAGAGGAGTTATTGGTTAGTGGTTTTTTGTTCTTGTTTTTATTACGTACTTTTGTGTTTTTATCTTGTATTTTCATCTAAGGATGAAATACCCCTCGGCGGTATACAAATTTAATTAATCATCATCATAAATATTGTTTAGTTATGACGTATGTACACATCGCCCTTAGGGCGGTTCACAGCACAGAGACACAAAATAAAAATAGGTAAAGGTAAAGGTACCCCTGCCCGTACGGGCCAGTCTTGACAGACTCTGGGGTTGTGCGCCCATCTCACTTAAGAGGCCAGCGGCCAGCGCTGTCCGGAGACACTTCCGGGTCACGTGGCCAGCGTGACATCGCTGCTCTGGCCAGAGCCAGAGCCAGAGCCGCACACGGAAACGCCGTTTACCTTCCCGCTGGTAAGCGGTCCCTATTTATCTACTTGCACCCGGAGGTGCTTTCGAACTGCTAGGTTGGCAGGCGCTGGGACCGAGCAGCGGGAGCGCACCCCGCCGCAGGGATTCGAACCGCCGACCTTTCGATCGGCAAGCCCTAGGCGCTGAGGCTTTAACCCACAGCGCCACCTGCGTCCCAAAAATAAAATAAAAAATAAAAATAAAAATACAAAATGCTTAATAAAGGCTAGGAGGCAGCATGGCCAACCCATCACCTCCTTGCTCTTCTGCCTTAGTGTTTGGGGGGGGGGGCGCGTAGCAGCAGCAGCAGCAGCAGCAGGGCAGGTAGGCAGCCCGGGGGGCGCGGGGGGGGCGGAGACAGCCTCCCTCCCCCCCCAGGCACCACGTGACCCTGCGCTGCTGCCCCGCGGACCGCCCTGGCCCCCTCCGCCTTCGGGTGTTCCCATAGCAACCTCCCGGGGCGCCTCGGCCGCGGGCCTGGCTGGGCCTGGCGCCCCGTTGCTAAGCAACGCCTGGAGCAGGAGGAGAAGGCTGCGGGTGTGGCCGTGCAAAAGCCGGAGCCCGGGGGCGGCGGGGGCGGCTTGGCTCGGTGCTGAAAGAGCCTTCGAACAAGCCCACCCCCCCCCCTCCAGGAACAGGGTCCGCGGCGCCCCTCTTCGCCCACCCCCCGCCAGGAACGGAAGTCTGGGTCGCCGCCGCCGCCATGTCCCACAAGTAAGTGCGCCTCGCTCGCGGGGAGAAGGAGGCTGGCTCGCTCCTCGGGGCCCAGAAGCCTCTTGCCTAGCAGAGGCGCCTCCAAGGAAGGGTCCCCTCCAGGCAGAACTCTCCCCTGGGTGCATAGATGTAAGAGACACATAGGACAATAGGGCCCAGGAGCTCAAGTGTTCCTTGAAGATGGTCCGAATTTGTACGGAAGAAGGCACGGCAGCTAAAAAAGCCAATGCAATTCTGGGCTGCATCAATAGGAGTATTGCATCTAGATCAAGGGAAGTAATAGTGCCACTGTATTCTGCTCTGGTCAGACCTCACCTGGAGTACTGTGTCCAGTTCTGGGCACCACAGTTCAAGAAGGACACTGACAAACTGGAATGTGTCCAGAGGAGGGCAACCAAAATGGTCAAAGGCCTGGAAACGATGCCCTATGAGGAACGGCTAAGGGAGCTGGGCATGTTTAGCCTGGAGAAGAGGAGGTTAAGGGGTGATATAATAGCCATGTTCAAATATATAAAAGGATGTCACATAGAGGAGGGAGAAAGGTTGTTTTCTGCTGCTCCAGAGAAGCGGACACGGAGCAATGGTTCCAAACTACAAGAAAAAAGATTCCACCTAAACATTAGGAAGAACTTCCTGACAGTAAGAGCTGTTCGACAGTGGAATTTGCTGCCAAGGAGTGTGGTGGAGTCTCCTTCTTTGGAGGTCTTTAAGCAGAGGCTTGACAACCATATGTCAGGAGTGCTCTGATGGTGTTTCCTGCTTGGCAGGGGGTTGGATTCGATGGCCCTTGTGGTCTCTTCCAACTCTATGATTCTAAGGCAATCCTAAATTACTTTGGCCTTTAAACGTCGTCATCACAAATACTCTGAATTCTGCCTAGAACCAACTTTGAAGCCAGTGCAGCTGTTCCATTAGGCGAGCCATGCTCTGAAATGTTTCCCCTGTTAACATTCTGGACCAAGGAGTTGCCCTGTTTCAAATGCAATGCAATAATCAAGATGTGCTTCCTCCAGAAACAGGTGTCATTGGCACACCCATTTCAGCTGGGCCAAGGCACTCTGGCTGTAGCTGACTCTTGGGCATCCAGGGTCAAAGCCAGGTCCAAAAAAAACACTAAACCACAGACCCTGCATTTTCGGGGGGGGGGGGCAGAAATCCCATTCAACATTGGTTAAATGTAAGTACCTGTGGATCTCATCGGACTTTGTTAAAGTTACCAGACGTCCCCGTTTCCTGAGGACAGTCCCCAGATTTACAAGTCAGTCCCCATACAAAATCCATTGAAGCTGAAAAGTGTTCCTGGATTCATTGGAAAATAATATGGTAACCTTAAACTTGGTGCTGCTTACTTCTAAGTAGACATGAATAGGGTTGCACTATTTGCTATATTTTACTTCGTTCTCTTTGTATGTACTAAAGTGTTCTCTTCCCCAACCCCCACCCCACTTTATTAGCACTTACAATAAAATGTGGGCGGAAGCCCAGGAGTCCCTCAACTGCGTGTTGCAGAAGGAGATAGAAGAGAAATCCCACAAACCATTGAAAGATCGCCTAGTAGTGTTTCAAATGCTAGGCACTTTCTACGTCAAGTATGTGCAGATATTTCGCAATTTGGAAGCTGCTTATGACCAGATTGTTCACCCACAAAAGCGTTTAATTATTCGGCAAATGCTTGATGGAGTAATGGGTCGTATTTTGGAGTTAAAGAATGAAATGGTGGAGCTGGAGTTGTCAGAATATCATTACTTTGATGACATTTTACAAGATCTTAAGCTGGCTCCTGTAAGTATAGTCCCTTCATGTTGTTTTTCATATTGTAGAATCAAATTCTTAATAACTGTTTGTTTTCTTTAAATAAATGACTTCTGTGCATCTTAATATAGTTGTCCAATTGTTCTCACTTGTAAAAAACACATGAAAAAAGTTCGAAGAGCCCCACTCCATTGAATACTTGCTGGCACTTGGGTCTTGAACTGTTATTCCATTTCCATTTTTCAACTATAGTATGTGAGGTTTTTTCAGTTTCACCATAGAAATGCAAAAAATTGCTCCAACCCGCAACAGATTAAATCTAAGCCCTGGCTACCAAGTGCAAAGAAGATAGTAAGGATGGACCTAAGCGGAGACATGCCACCTTCACCTGTAATCAAGGAACACATACAAAAACTGGGCTTCAGTGAGTTGGGGTGGGGGGAGCTGATAATACCCCAGCAAGCCTCATTGAGAATCATGGATTTAATTTATTTCTCTCATACAGCTCCACCTGTTGCCCACATCATGAACTGCATCAAACTTTCATTTAAAAAAAAGATGTTAAACTGTAAATTCAGCACATAAGCTATGTTTATATTCTTCACACAAAGCTACCTTTACAAAAGATGGCTACTGAGAACCTTCAAATTGCTCCTTGAGAACCCCTAAGTTCCAAAAGCAGTTTTCAAAAGACTCTTTCATCAGGGTGGTTTGAGGGAAAATAGCCTGTCAGTGGTGCATCTCCTGTTCTAATGGTTAGCAAGCCATAAATGTCTCATTCTTCTCCCACATGCAGAAATACCCACATCTGTGTCTTTGGCTAGCCCTGATCCGTGTAAGCACTTTATCTAAGCAAGAAATACAACACATTAAAGAAATTGTTTAGCTAATATCTAGACAACATATTGAAATTACAGCATTTTCTTATTTTACCTGTAAAGGCAGATTACCAAGATAGTATTTGTGAGTGACGTTCAAATATAAATAATACAGCTTTGGCATTCTACAGCCTATTATGTTAGTATAAGTTGCTCTTTCCAACAGTGGGTTGCACTTAAGGATTTCTTATGCAATAATTAGTAATGAAGAAGTACACTCAACAGCTATCTTCTGTACTGCAGTCTGATGCAGTACCTTTTGTGCTTTTATTAGCATCTTCAAGTGTTCATATATCACATTATCTTGTTGATTTATAACCCATTTCATAGCCGAGCTCTCAGTATAAGACAACTAACTGAAAGGCAACATAACCAGCTTCAGGAATCCCTTCATTGGGATTATATATTGCTGAAATAAGTTAAGACAATTGCAGAATAATAGCAACTTTTATGCACATCCATAATTCAGCATTCCCAGAAATGTATGTTTACTTGGGCACTTTTGACTGTTTTGTAGAGAAATTGTATTCATTGAATGACCAGCATGATTTACAAAATTAACTTTTCCTCTCCAATAGGAAAACATTGAAATTCCAATCCCAAGGTATTTTATTAAGGAGAAAATAAAGGTGTTGAAAGAGAGGGAGAAAATCCTTGCTCAGATAATGCTTGATGCTGGCATGTATGATGGCGAACCTGTGAGTATATCTGTGTAATCAGTTCAGGCAGGGCTGCTGCAAGAGATGGTTCTACCTCCTGCTGTCCTCTTCCTCCGCTGCCATTGTTGACCCATTCCTATTCCTGTTCCTCTTCTCCACCCTTGTTTATTTGATGCCTTAGTGGTGATAGCAGAGGCAGTTTCTCTTCTAGTCCCTGCTCTTCACTTACTCGCTCTTGGAAGGGCCAACAGCATCCTTCCCCTCAGCCAGGCCTTCTGGGAGAGGTGCCAGGAGAGTGCCTACACTGCCATCAGTGCAGTGTCTAGAATTCATGCTTAAACCTAGTAAAAAAAAAGATGTCGAACTTAATTTAAAATTTTATAACATTTCCACAGTTTTAGTGACTGTGGCAAACCACAGTGATGTTTCATGCACTCTCTTGGCCACCTTGCCCAGAACATATTGCATTGAGTAACGACTCCTAAGGCCTCCCAGGTTGGGTGACCAGGGATACCAGCCGTAGCAGGAGGGCCAGCTGGTGAGAGAACCAGGCAATAATAAGGCAGGCAAGGCGGTGGCCCAGGAATGCTCCAGTCTGCACCTGAGAGGTGTATGGGGTGTTAGGGGAGGGGTAGTGCCTCTGTAGGGGGAACACCTTTGCTCACCTTTTACCCCCACCCTGCACTCAGCTCTCACCTGTGGCTCCTGGAAGCTGTCAGCAGGCGACAGCAGCCACACCCCAGGAAATGCCTTTGACTGGCCGGCTAAACCAGGTGAGGGTGGCTGATGCACCTCAAACCCTCATTGAGTTAGGGACTTCTGCTACATGCACAGAGAGGCTGTGGCGCATTGAGCAGACGAGACCAATAGTGGACCCAGTGGTCAGGAAGGTGGTTTCTGCATGTGCTGTGGAGGGAAGTGATGGGGCAGATGTGGCTCATCAACCTGGGAGAGTAGCCCTCTAGGAGAAGGAAAGCTCTGATTTCAAACCTCTGCTGACTTGTGGGAGAAGAAAAGGCTAAGGAGCAAATCCGACACAAATCTGGAATGGAGTCCCTAAGACGGCTGGATGGCACCTAGTAGGCCACTTTCTGGCAACTCCTGCAGTCTTGATGGTGCCAAATGTCTTACTCTGATTTCCTTTGGACCCCATCAGCGAGGCTGAGAGGGGGTTTTGTCATCTGGGCAGCCCAGGACCTCCATACATGCTGCATCCTGGAGCAGTCACTTTGGTGCTGCTAATGCAGCGGTTTGACTTCACCCCTGGAGGTGCACTCCATTTTCTCTTGAGACAGATGGATGCCACCCAACACCACCTGAAATAGTTGTCTCATTCTGCCACATGATTAGACCAACTCTTAATACAGGGATAGTGGTAGATTCTGGAGCACCCAAGGAAGGCCCATGAGCCATTCACCTCTTACATCTGTCATCCTCTTTCTGACTCTCTGCACAGCATACCTTTCCCTACAGGAGTGCTAGACATTTGGACAGAGAGCAGATATTAGGATTTTTAGGTAACAAAGTTATCTTGTTTCCTGAGTTGATGGAGACAAAGCAAAATTATGATCCAGGAATGGGGAGTGCTGTCAGTTGGTTGCATGATTACTGCGTCCTAGACAGATACAGTGGTGCCTCGCAAGACGAAATTAATTCGTTCCGCGAGATGCTTCGTCTTGCGGAGCGCGGATTCCCCGGGTATTAACGGCTTTAAGAAAAAGGAAGCAAACCCGCAAGACGTTTTTGTCTTGCGAAGCAAGCCCATAGGGAAATTCGTCTTGCGAAGCACCTCGAAAAACGGAAAACCCTTGTCTAGCGAGTTTTTCGTCTTGCGAGGCATTCGTCTTGCGGGGTACCACTGTATTCCTGTTAGTATTTCCCCCTCTGGTAAATTATAAATGGTGAGCCCCTTCATTCAGGAGTGTGTTGCTTTTATTGTCTCATATAATGCACCATGTAAATGGTCCAATACAAAAATAATATTATAAAATAACCTGTTTAGATCAGGCTATGAATTACCTTGGAATTATTTTTTAAAAAATGCTTTATTGATTTTAAAAACAAAACAAAACAGTCAACAAAAACAATACAAAATCGATACATATTACAAAAAATTTTTAGATTCATACATACGGTAACTAATTCCAACATGACTTTCATTGTGGTTCTTATATTACATTTTCGACTATACACTTTCCTTTCTCTCTCCTAAGTTATTTCAGTTGTATTGGTTTTGTAAAATTCTCTTACTTCATGCAGAAGCCAATTCAGGCCTGCCAAAGAATTTAGATTTTTACAATGTTCTTTTAGTTATACTCTGTAAATGTCCCACATTCTATTAAATATTTGATCTGTATCATCTCAGAGTCTTGCTGTCATTCTTGCTAGCTCTGCATATTCTAACATTTTGGTCTGCCAATCCAATTTGGAAGGAAGGGAGTCTCCTTTCCATCCTTTTGCCATTAGAATTCTTGCTGCTGCTATTGCATACATAAAAATTCTTCTTAATTTTTTCGGAATTTCATTACTCATTATACCCAGCAGAAAGGCTTCAGGCTTCTTAGGGAAGGAACATTTAAACATTTTCTGAAGCTCGTTATATATTGTATCCCAGAATTCCTTTTTTTTTTTTTTTTTTTTTGCAGTTCCACCACATGTGGATCCTCGTCTCCACTTCCCTGCATCTCCAACAAATGCTTTACCTGGTTTTATACATTTTGGCCAATTATACAAGGTGTTAGATACCATCAGTAAAGCATTTTCATGAAATTCTCTTCAAATCATAGCACGCAGTGAATTTCAGGTCCTCCCTCCATAACCTTTCCCATGATTCCATTTGGCTATTGTAACCAAAATCTCTGGCCCATTGGACCATAACTGATTTTACTTCTTTCTCCTTGACCTCCCAGTCAAGGAGAAGTCTGTACATTTTAAGAGAGCGTTTTTTTTTAATTAAATCTTTCTCTAGTCTTGAAAGTTCTGTGGAAATGCCTTTTCTGTTTGTCTTTTTGGAATGTCTCGTTCATTTGCAACCAATCTGTTAAATGGGTTCGAATTTCTTCCAGTTTTTTAAATTTTAGCCTATTTTCCTTTTCTTCCAATAAATCTTGGTGAATTGACAATTACCTCTCATGTGTGTGGTTTTTTTTTACCGAAAATGCTTCTGTTGGGGATAGCCTCCATGGCGTTTTTGGCTCAGTAAGTCCTTATACTTAGCCCACACCATATATAACGATTTCCTAACCACGCGGTTCAAGAAGCCTTTTCATATCCTAGATAAGCGTGCCAACCGTACTGATTATCGAATTATTCCAGATCCAGCAAATCAGTGTTTTGTAGCGTCAACCATTCCCAGATCTAGGAGATACAAGCTGCGTCATGATACAGTTTCAGATCTGGCAGTGACCCCCCTCCCCCTTTAACATCAATTAATTGTTGTTGTTTAGTCGTTTAGTCGTGTCCGACTCTTCGTGACCCCCTGGACCAGAGCACGCCAGGCACTCCTGTCTTCCACTGCCTCCCGCAGTTTGGTCAAACTCATGCTGATAGCTTCGAGAACACTATCCAACCATCTTATCCTCTGTCGTCCCCTTCTTGTGCCCTCCATCTTTCCCAACATCAGGGTCTTTTCCAGGGAGTCTTCTCTTCTCATGAGGTAGCCAAAGTATTGGAGTCTCAGCTTCAGGATCTGTCCTTCCAGTGAGCACTCAGGGTTGATTTCCTTAAGAATGGATAGGTTTGATCTTCTTGCAGTCCATGGAACTCTCAAGAGTCTCCTCCAGCACCAGAATTCAAATCCAGCACCATAATTCAAATAATTCAACATCAATTAATAGTTCGTGCTTATTCCTGGGGTTTTTACCCTGCCAGATAAATCTTGAGATGTCCCTCTGCCAATCTTTGAAACAGCTTGCTCCCCCTGATCATGGGAATTGATTGGAACAGAAAGATCATTTTTGGGAGCACATTCATTTTTATTGTAGAAATTCTTCCCCCAAAGGAGATGTTTAACCTGCTCCAAATCTCAAAATAATTTTTTATCTCCTTCCAGGTCTTAACGTACCGTACTTTTCCGTGTATAAGACTTGGTTTTTTTTACTAAAAAATAATGTTAAAAAGGGGGGTAGTCTTATACACGGGGTCATGTTATACACAGTATATACACAGTATATACACATAAATACAGTAATTATCCTGAAATAGATTAATATTTTTTGTCATGAGCCATATACCCAGGTATTTTACTTTTTTGCTAATTTCCAAACCACAAATTTCTTGTAATTCACTTTTTTCCTGGATCCCCATATTTTTTACCAGTAATTTCGGTTTTTTGCTATTGAGTTTAAAACCCGCCACCTGCCTGTATTCGTTTATCAGTTCCAACAGTCTTGGTAAACTTTCTTTCGGGTTTTCTGTGGTTATAATGAGGTCATCTGCAAAAGCTTTTAATTTGTAGGATTTCCCCCATACTGCTATACCTCTTAACCTCTCATCCTCTATTATTTTCCTATTCAGGGTTTCTAATACTAGAATAAATAGCAGTGGGGACAGTGGGCACCCTTGCCTTGTCCCCTTCATTATGTTGCAACGATCTGTGATATTGCTGCTTATGATAAGTTTGACTCGCTGTTCCAAATATATTGCCTCTATTCCTCTGCAAAATGGCAAAATGTTTCTCCAAGACCCATTAAGTTAACTTGTGTTTTCATAAAGCTCCAAGAGATGTTGTCAAATGCCTTTTCTTTGTCTACTAGCATAAGTACTGCTGGTTTTTCGTTTCGAGCTTCTAGGTATTCTAGTACCTATATTAATAAGGTTTCTTACATTGTCATTTATCTGTCATCCGGAAAGGAAGCATGCTTGGTCCTCATGGATTATTTCTCTCAGGGTCTTTTTTAGTCTTTCCGCTAAGATGGCTGCAAAGCGTTCGTAATCGTTATTAAGTAATGAAATTGGTCTGTAGTTTGAGATGAGTGTTAAGTCTGTCCCCTGTTTGGGGATTAGCGTTCTGTACTGGCTTCCTTCCAAGTCTCCAGTATTTTTCCTTTGGTTAGTATATCGTTCATCGCTTCTTTTAAAAGTTGAGGTATAACTTCTTCCATTTTCTGGTAATAGCAAGCTGACAGTCCATCCGGCCCTGGCGACTTCCCTGATTTCGCATTCCTGATTACCTTGGAATCCACATGCATTATTTTTCTTGTTAGTTATAAGTGTACTCATATATAGATTTTCTAACAGGGGTTTGGAAGAAGCAGGAAGTTTATGCATGTAAATTTTAATAAAACATGTAGTAGAAGTTACTGGCATTGCTGAAGTTTGTAATGTCTTCCTCCTCCTTCTGAACCTTAGGTTTTTTTTATTTGTAAATTTGCCTTTAATCTGAGGCAAACATTACAGCCTTGTGAGCCGTTCTGTGGGGCACATTGGCATCTGAGTCAAAAGGACACTTCTTTCCATGTCTCCCTCCTGCCTTCATAGGTTCTAGAGAACCTGGGAAATGTTTCCAGGGTGTCTGGCATCCACTGAAAGGACTTTGGTGTGCTGAAAAGCTTCCCATGGCTTCTGATACCTAGTATGCTGCCATAGCAGCAAAGAAAAAGTGGGAAGCATAAATGCAGGAGTATAAAATACATGCATTCTGATGGAATTTTGTGCACCTGACACATTTCTGCAAAGAAATAAGAAAGAGCAACGTTGTTTAATTGGAATTCCTCTGGGACAGGATAAAGACAATGTATTTACTTTTGTCCTATGCTTCCATTTTATGTTATAGAAAAAAGTTGTGAAGCTCATGCCCTTAGAAGAAGCTATTAGAACCATTCAAATAGCTGAGCGGGCTCGTCAGGGCCGACTCCGGGCTACATTCATGAAGCAAATCTATCTGGAAGAAAAGAGAGAGAGGCTAGCCAGGCTTACGGGTGAGAAAGCCCTAGATATAGATGGTGCTGTGTTATTCATTCAGAAGGTAAAATATCTTCTTTTTAATCAGAGATATATTGCTATGAAAATGGAATGCATGTTTAGTTGCCTTTGGAAAAAGAGAATAATCTATATTTAAACTAGTAATCCACAATCTCTTCTAATCCTGGCATGCTTTGTTAATTGACTTGGTTTTTCTGAGATGTTTTTAGAGGTCTCTTGGAGAAAGCTCAGGGTTTTTTATGAAAGTTCTGTAAGAAAAAGCTTGGAAAGCCTGGATCTGTGATAATCCCTTATTCTGCTGCCAATAGCCTCCTGCTGTCATTACTTCTTCCTGCTCCTCAAATGTGCTACCACCTCCCTTACCAGGGTTGTGTGGCTGTGGAGGCAGCAGCTTCTGGTGAGGTCTTGTGGAACTCCTGCAAGATCTTTCTGGAAGCTGCCACCGCACAACTGTGGTGCTGGAGGGTGACCATAGAATCATAGGACTCTGCTAGATTGGTAAAGAAAAAGTGTTTTACAGTGGTGCCCCGCAAGACGAATGCCTCGCAAGACGAAAAGCCCGCTAGACGAAAGGGTTTTCCGTTTTTGAGGCGCTTCGCAAGACAAATTTCCCTATGGGCTTGCTTCGCAAGACGAAAACGTCTTGCGAGTCTTGCGATTTTTTTCTGCTCCCCCCCCCCTTTTCTAAGCTGCTAAGCCGCTAATAGCCGCTAAGCCGCTAATAGGGTTGCTTCACAAGGCGAAAAAACCACTAGACGAAGAGACTCGCGGAACGGATTCTTTTCGTCTTGCGAGGCGCCACTGTATATGTGTTGTTTATGCATTATAACACTGTGACACCAGATGGCGCTGTGGAGTTCCATTTTCCCCCAACGCGATTTCTCATACAGTGATACCTTGGTTTGCATACGTCTTGGATTACAAACACGTCAGACCCGGAAGTGCGTGTCCTGGTTTGCAATCTTTTTTGGGATTACAACTCATCTAGTCTAACCCCCTGCAATCCAGGAATCATAGCTAAAGAACCCTGACAGATGGCCGACCAACCTCTGCTTAAAAACCTTCAAGGAAGGAGAATCCACAACCTCCTGGGGGAGACCGTTCCACTGTGGAACAGCTCTTCCTGTCAGAAACTTCTTCCAGATGTTTAGTCGGACTCTCCTTTCTTCTAACTTGAAGCCATTGGTTTGAGTCCTACCTTCCAGGGCAGGAGAAAGCAAGCTTGCTCCACTTTCCATGTGACAGCCCTTCAGAGATTTGAAGATGGCTATAATATCGCCTCTCAGGCTCCTCTTTTCCAGGCTAAACATACCCAGCTCCTTCAACCACTCCTCATAAGGCTTGGCTATTAGACCCTTGATCATTCTAGTTGCCCTCTTCTGCACACGTTCCATGCTCCAGAGTATGCTTTGACACACCCAGGCACTATAGTTTTCTGTTCTTCCTGGCTCAGTTGATTGAGCCAGGAGGAACTGGGGGAAACAACAACTCCAAGACAATGGATATTCTACAATATTCTACAATACTGAAATCTGCTGTGACGTTTCCAAACAGCTGTTTGGTGAGCTGTTTGTTTCTCTGATAAAAACAGCATCTTTGGCAGGATAGGGGCACTTACAACAATAGGGAAGAATTGCAAATTGCCAAAAATATTCTGTTCACTTAACAATTTTTAGTAAACAAATATATCAGGTAACTATAAGATATATCGTAATATTGTAATATTTGTAAGAAGTCGTGTCACTGAATGCATTCAAGGGATGGTACTTGAAGCCATCAGGATTCATGTCTTCTAATCTTACTTGTAGCTCCCCCCTCCCCACTGACTGGGAATATTTCAAATGAAAGCTGAGTTGTCTTTGTTTTTAAATGAAAAACTAGTGATAATATTGAAGGAGTAAGCTTCCTAAGACATTAAATGGCAAACAGATTTTTTTTATGCCTAGAAGAATGGGCAACCACAGCCCTGTGGAGCACATGCAGCCCCTGAAACAGCTGGAAAACCCATGGGCTCTTGGTAGAAGATCGAAAATCATTCTAGTTTTCATTTAAAAATATAAATCCAACCCTCATATTTGCAGAAAATGTGTTATGGGAAAACTGTCCAGCAGGATTCTTGATATCAATCCAAGGAGCATTCGTTTCATATTAGATTATATGACCAGCACATGTTTCTCAACAACATGACTCTATGTAAATATGTATGGGTGATGTTATTTATCCTTGGAGCAGACTCATTGGGGGGGAAATATTAATTTGAATGTGTCTACCCTGAGTATGAATTAGTTGGATGTTACCCTATGATTGTAAAACGCTTTTTGATGAAAGCTTAAGAATTTCCTTCAATTCTTACAACTGTACATATCCCTTCTTACATTACTTCTGCATTTGAAAAGTATTTTTGTGAAAAAAGGATGCAGCTTCAATTATTAAGTCATTTCTTTACATAGCATTTGTGTGCATGGTGTTGTGCAAAATTATTTGAAAAGACAGAGAGAAATAAAGGATTAAAATGGGTTAAAAGATAAATCATACAAATTCCAAATGAATTCACAGAATTATCACCTCCAAATTACACTGCAAACAAAGCAGGAAAGATTAAGACCCAATGCCAAAACCCCCAGATGGTAACTGTTAATGATACATTGCTAGATTTGGAGTCTGTTTTTTCCTTCCTCTATTTGTTTTTCCCCTTGCTGCTGTGCAGGAAGTTGTAAAAAGGGCAATTAATCTCATTAGGTTTGTATTCCAAATTCAGCTTTGGCGTGGATATGCCCAGTGGAAGAAAAGTTTGAAACTCAGAGAAGAAGAAATGATATTTCTAGGGATGGTGAGTCTTCATGTACCTTTCCTTCCAATTTGCCATTTTAAATAATTCCAAATTTTAGATGCTATCAAATGGGTGTTATAAAACTCTGTGTTATAAAGGTTACCTGCTAACAAGAATAAATGTCTACATCAAAACAGTTCCCAGTTGTCATTACGAATACTGTATCCTGTATACCTAACCAAAATAAGAACAGAAAAGTGATAATTTGGGTCGGGGGTGAATGTAGTATATCACTACTACCACTAAGTGGCAAATGAGGAGAGAAGTGTGGAGTGGTCAGCTGCACTGCTGCTCCTTAAGTCATCACCTAACATTGATGATAGAGTAGCTTCTCTCCCACACCAGTACTGAATATGACTCTTTTAAGTTAATAAATATTACAATTTCCTTTGATATCTGTGCAAGTGCACAGTCCTTGCTATGTTTTGCCTGTCTTTCTGTCACTTCCGGAGGTAGCACTCAGGGAGGATTCCCATAGCGCTTAGTAGAACCCACACTTTGTTGCCCCAGGGCAGAAACATCTTGCATCTCAGGGGAAGGGACTGCTCGTTCCCCACACTTCATTTATTTCTTAACCATGGTATACCACTTGTTGTAGGAGAAAACATCACTGTGGAATATTAAAAAGGTAAAACAATAAAATTATCTCTAAAAAATTTACAGCCATAATTTAAAACTGCAATAGAATAGACTACAACAGATTAAAGCTGTTTGGCAGGGGCCAAAAAGAACACAGCAAAGTCACTGGCCTGATACCAATAGTATACTCCAAGTGCATGTGAGAGCGAGGAAAGGAGAGAAGAAGAGTTTGGATTTGATATCCCGCCTTTCACTCCCTTTAAGGAATCTCAAAGCGGCTAACATTCTCCTTTCCCTTCCTCCCCCACAACAAACACTCTGTGAGGTGAGTGGGGCTGAGAGACTCCAAAGAAATGTGACTGGCCCAAGGTCACCCAGCAGCTGCATGTGGAGGAGCGGGGAAGCGAACCCGGTTTACCAGATTACGAGACTACCGCTCTTAACCACTACACCACATTGGTTCCTATTGAACCCCATGGGAATCCTTGCATGGGTACTTCTCCCATACGCTATACCTGCAGAAATGAGGTTAAGAATAAAAATTACAAGCAGGTTTTAATGTGCTATTTATTCCAAACCAATCTTGTAAATGACATTGATGTGATTGAAGAGCATATCAAAAGTTGGATCAATGGTACTTCTCATAGTCATACACCTCTGCCACCCACTAGAAATGATTTGGATATTGTTGTTGTTATTTATTATTATTATCACTGCCCAACATTTAAAGAAAGCTTCCTCTGCCTAATGGGTTTCTGAAAAATATTTAAAGAGTGGCGAAAAATACTCTCTAAACGTGTGAGAAAGAAAGATACTTAGCATTAACACAATTTCTATCAACAGTGTCTCACTCCCCACCCATATGTAATTGCAAGGAACCAGGGTGGGAAAAGGAAGATGACTCCTTTAAACCATAGGCTGGTGCCTTCCCATTGGTAGAGGAATGTGTCCTGCTAAATAACAATTAATTAATTAAATATGTATACCCTGCCCATCAGACTGGGTTTCCCCAGCCACTCTGGGCAGCTTACATCATATCTAAAAACATAATAAAAATATCAAGCATTAACAACCTCCTGATACAGGGCTGCTTTCAGATGTCCTCTGAATGTTGTCTAATTCTTTATCTCCTTGACATCTGAAGGGAGGGCGCCACTGCCAAGAAGGCCCTCTGATGAACCAGGGAAGTGGACGCTAGTCTAGATATGCTAGATTTAAATCACTTAGTGTCTTGCCAGTCAATTAATATCCAGTTAAAGAGAGTATGGGTGGGATTAATTCAGAATAAAAATGCCCTTTTGTTATTCATAAGTCCTGGTTGTGATCCTCTTTAAGATTATGTTCTCTTCCATGAACACTTGGGAACCTGGTAGGTCTCATACACGTTCGTGTTGGTGTTCATGTGGGGTGGGGCAGCAGGCAGTGGTCAAGCCCCCTTTGATATATGATTGTACCAGCATATTTTTTTTATTACTATAAAATTATTTGCAGGGCTTGCTTTTCTTACGCATTCAGAGTTACATGAATTGCACATGGTCCTCTGTTGTTTTAAACTTATCCTCAAACAAATACTGACGTGTCTAGTAAGAATGACTAATTTTTCCTATGGGGGAGGAAGATATTATCATCTGGGTTGCTTCTCCCTATACAAATCAGGCCATCGTTATTCCTTGCGTGGGAGAGAGCTCCCCCCACAGTTTTTCTGTCCTTGCTGCTCCAGGAGTCAGGGTCAAACTATGTCCTCACCTTCCCTATTTCTTAATCTAGTTTTCCTTCATCTCTCACTTCACTTTTCTTCCTTGCTTCTCTCTGCCTTGTTAAAAGCCTGCGTGGCTTTCTTGCTGGCATAATGAAGGAGCCATTTCCAGCCAGCCCAAGACCTTCAACACTCAAGAGCAGCCCTCAGCATGTAGGAGGGCCTTATTCCTTGCCAGTGGAGAGGAGAGACAAGTTTTGGATGGGTGGTGTTAGTTGCATGCAGGTCAGATATTTTGCTGTTAGCTCATGTACATGGAAACATGATTTCCTGTCTGCCTTGTGTGACATGCAGACAGTCTTAGAGTGGCTGCCCAGAAAAGTTGCAACAATCCAAGTGCTGTTTCAAGTCCAGGAAAAAGTTGAGCCCTTCTTGACTAACTGAGCTATGGATGGCCATATACAAATACTATTTTCTTAATCACTTTTAGAATGTACTTAAATGCAGCTTTTTCATGTGAAAGGACATAATTTGACCATCAGTAACTTTTCCTCTCTGTCTCTTTTAATGTGTATCTCATATATATTTATTTAATTACATGGCTTGAATAATGTATTTTATTTCCTCTTGTGCTTCAGCTAGTTAGAAAAGTAAATCTCTCCATAGAATGGCTCTCATTATAAATAATATAAACTGTGGTCAAAGAAATAATTAGATTCCTTATAGCAAAACTTCAAGCTCTATAAATAAGTAGAGCGTGAATATTCTTCAGCTCCTGCAAACGGGAAAATAAGATAGCTCAGGGGTGTCAGATGTCTGTTTCATTAAGCATATCTGAAAATGCCATTTTGGCTTTATTTATTTTCTGCAGTTACTCTCTAGAGTTCCTTGTTGTGTTACTGATCTCATTAATCCAAACTTTGACTACTTTACATCCTTTTTATACTCTAAAATAACCGTTGTTTATATATCTGCTGGTTTTTCATTTCACAAAAAAGTAGGATGCTCCCTGAAAAAAACGTGTCAAATAAACTGGACCAGGACCTTTGGGATCCAGAGGACGTAGAGGAATGAAATTCTGGGGAAACCTGTTCCTTAAAGAAAGAGAAGGAGGAGATTCACATTGCATTCCAAATTTAGGAATCTTCTTGTCCCCAAGCTGCACCATGTTCAGGTGTGACAGCCATCCCCAGTCCTAAGCCCCTTTGCTCTGTATGGCTTAGCAGCACAAGCCTGGAAAAGAAGAAAAAGTTATCCTTTACAAGGATAGAGCACTATAAGATTTCTGATGCAGGCTAGCAAGGTTTTTCTTGTTGGTGTTAAACTGCAGCACTTTGCGGGAATTGGGATTGTGTGTGTGTGAAATTAGATTTTTAAAACTCCCATAGAGACAAGGCAGTTTTTGAGAGGGAGGAAGTGGGAAAGGGCACCTTTTTACTTTTCAGGAGATAAGCAATCGCTAGGTGTACAAGAAATATGGTTTTGTCTTATTGTACTAGTGATATAGTGAAAGCAGCTTAAAAGATACAAAATTGGTAAAAGACATTCCACTAGTTCTAAATTATGCATTTTCCAAAAGTGAGCAAGAGGCTGCCGCCATGCAAAAAAAGGAGCCCTATCTATCAAAGGGGTAACACCTTTGGAATTGTGTGCATTTCCCCATTGGGATACCCATGTGGCCAGAGGCATAGCTAGGCTCCCATGTGCCCTTGGCCAGGAGCTGTTTCAGCGCCCGCCTTGCCCGTTTCATTCCTCTGCCAAGGCACCCAGAGCAGCGGAGTGGCCCAGGGAGTGCACAGGCAGGCAGGCGGGCTCCGAACCAGAGTGGAGAGGGGCGGTTTTTGTGCCTCCCTGGGCCTGCGCCTTTGGCAGGAGCCAAGCTGCCCAACCCCTAGGTATGCTCCTGCGTGTGGCAGGCCTGTTTTGAGCATGCACTGTTTTAGTAATCTCCTTTGAATGAGGGGATTACATTAGTAAAAGAGGTTTAACAGCATACCCAGAGCACACCTAGAACGTTATCAAGAAAGCAGCTATTTCATTGCAACATTAGTGAATTTAGCAAGAACTCTCATTGTCATATTACATTGGTAAAATATTTCTTTATTGCATTATTGAGCACCCTACATTCAGAACTGTTGCTCTGAGTTAATTATCAGCTAACCTGCAGATTCCTAGGGCCAACACCAGAGTTTATTTTTATTTTTCAGGTGAATCGAAACTGTGACCATCATGCATGAAATTCAACGAATTCCCATTTTTAAAAATGAAAATAAGGAGTTTTTTCGAGAACAAAGCATACTTTGTGACTGATGGGCTGGAATGGTTTGTTTCATGGACTAATGTCCACTTTTGCCTTATCAATTTAAACAACAGTTTAAGACAAAGCTCATCAAACATTAGATAAGCATTTTAAGTTAATGGGCCATATAGTCCTATCATTTGACAAACACGAGAAGTGCCTATTGCAGCCTATTTTTACAGAAACATCAATTATTAATAGGCATATTATTGCTGACAGAGGACCCAGCTAAATATGTGAATTTCGTTATCCTGTTTTGGGTCATTAACTGTAGGAAGCTTGTAAACATAATGGTTTCTATTCACATAGGAAACCTTCATTAAGATGTATTATTCTACTGTTGATATGACCATCACATACTACTAAATATGCAGCCTGCATCTAAGACGTATAAATTTATTTTTAAATGAGTAACTGCTCATAGGGTGAGTTAACAAATTTGAAATTTGCACAACCAGGAAAAAGCTTGAACGTAACAATGTGAGGCAATTCTAAAGGAAAAGCATAGGTGCAATACCCCCCAGGTTTAGGAAATCTACATAATGGGTAGAGTGTAAAAGGATCAAGTGTTTGCTTTGGTTTGAATACCCACAATAGCTTACGTACAGATTTTAGTAGGCACTCTGAAGCTTGGGGCACAATTGAAAATGGCACAATGAAAGCAGGTTATTAAGAAGAAGATGAAGAATTCAGTTCTAGGATTTCAAAAAGCCAATTTCACTTCACATGGTACTTACAAATTCACTCATGCATCAAAATACATGGGAAAAGGCTAAGTTAAGGTGCCTACTTAAGCTCCCATGTCATGTAAGAGGGAAACGCATTCTGCTGCCTCACATACTGTGCTCACTTCTAGTTTGGCCTCCACATTTTCATTTGATGCCTCAGCCACAGTCTCCTTACTCTGTTGAATGGGAGCAACACTGATCAGTAGTAAAAAATAATAATTGTAAGATACTTTTTAAATCTAACCCTTAAATTCTGACATTCAAAGGCAGGGAGGCATCAATAGGAACAGATATCTCCAAGAACCTTGTTTGGAACCATGGCAGTAGAAGTTCAAAATGCATGCTTTAATTTAGGGAAAGTACCAACAAGTTCAAAAGAATGCCAGGGTGCTTCATAAGCTATGTCTAAGGAACTATATATTTTTTCCAGAATAGTGAATTCCTGTCTAAGTCAGGAGAATGGAAAGGAGCACAATTCTGGCAAAACTAATAGAAGTGGGGCAGAAATTAAGGAGCATATTACAAATGCATGGAGACTAGGGAACTGAGTGAAAAAGTGATAAGAGAAGTTATTGGACTTACCAATGAATTAAAATCGATGTCACTAGGCCCAGAGAGCACCCATCCCAGAGTTCTAATAGGAATCTAAGGTGAAACTACTGGTTGTCTAACAAAAGAAAGCAACTTGTTAAATTGGCTTATGTTTTAGAGGATTTAAAAATAGCCAATGTAACGTAAATGTTTTTTAAAATATCAAGAGGCAGATATGGACAATTACAGGGCAGTTAGTTTATTGTCCTAGGGAAATTGGTGGTAAACATTAAATTTATCAAACATACAATAAAACATTTCTTTCTGAGTAAGGATCAACATCACTTTTGCAAAGGAAAATCCTGCCTCAAATTTAAGTCCTTTGAGAGTATCAGCAACCACGTGGATCCAGTAGACATATTTAGACTTTCAAAAAACTTTTAAACAAACTGAAAGGTTCCTGAGCAAATTAACAGTATATACCGCTAATTCGAGGATAGACTCATGGATTGCTAACCGGTCAAAGAACAGGAAGCAGCAGGAATAATGGAGAGATGGGATCTCCTTAGCAGTGAAATGGCTACATTTATTGGTGACATCCAATTATTCTGGATACTGCGAATTTAATTTGGTTTTAAATAGCTCCCATAGCATTGCTCCAAACTGAGCAAATGGACAACTGAACACAGTACTATTTACTAGAAAGCAACAGCAGAAGATTATTAGCTTCAGGCATTGCTGTCAACTTTGGGAGCATGTTGGGCTAGATGGACTAGGCATGGGACAACTATTCCAAGCAGTGGCAACTGAATATGCAAGCCCCCCCCCCCCCTTGAATGACTGGCAATGGATTCAGAAGGAGCAAAACATACCACCGTTCTGCTGTGGTCCCTAAACTAGTCATCCATCTTCCTTCCCTAAGGCAAAAACTGCTCTTGCGGGGGGAAGCAGCTAGGAAGAGGTGATGGCAGTGCTCTGAATTTATTATGATGCCAGATTATTTGTACATAGAGTTTTTTGTGCCAAGTGCCTTTTCAACTATAGTTCCTGTCACCAAAGTTCCCACTTGTGTGTATGACATGAGGCCATCCTATCATCTGTTACGGGATTTAGACTTGAGTGCAGCAGATTTCATTGAAATCCTATGCTCTGCTGTGGGATGGACAGTGAAGAAGTTGATTCTTGGGCACTGAGTGGAAGGGGAATGAAATTTTAGTTGGTATGGTGGCTGGGAGTGAAATCTGAGCGAGTTTAATGCTCAGGCTAAGGCTGTTCCTCCCCCAGGGAGTCCAGATGGGTCAGCAGAGGCTAAATGGAACCAATGCAGAACTCTGGCTAGTGTGAAGTTGAGCACAGGATTCAACTATTAATTTTTCCAAAACATCTACAGTCACAGTAGTAGGTAAAAATGAACATCTTTTCTTGAAATGTTGTAATAAAAGCAGCAAGAAGGCTGAGCTTTTGCTCCCTATGCTGGTTTACTTTTTCTTAGATGAAGCTATTAAAATAATGGGAAACATCTATAGTATTTTTTTATTAAAGCATTTTACTCTTTTAATTTTTATTTTATCCATTTTACCACAGTTCTCCCCCCTCAGGGGAAGTGGATTTTCTCACAGTCTCTTACCAGCTGCAAGAAAATGCCAGGAAGCAACTGACTAAACAGTGCACATAAAATTTAAGCGAACAAATTAGAAACAATACTTCACTAATTAAACAGAACCAATGGGAAATGCAAACATTGGGAAATTCAATTTAAAAATCCTAGGCACCCTTCTGACATGGATAAACGTTGCATTTGTTAAACAGCAGTCTTCTCACCCGCCTTTATGATGCGTCCCATGACCCAACACTTAAAGCATTTTTCTACAGTATTGCTAATTGACAATGAAACATTCATAGTTATCCACTGTGTACATTTAGGGATTTTGTCTGTTTTATTTTTAAAGAAGCAGGTCTTTCCTGATGTTGAGAAAATTAAGTTAAGACTGGGAATAAATTGATCCAGCAGCATTTACTATGCATCCTTAGATGTACAGTACAGGCAGTTTACTCCTGTTAATGTGGAAACTTGATACAGTGGTGCCCCGCAAGACGAACGCCTCGTAAGACGAAAAACCCGCTAGACGAAAGGGTTTCGCAAAACGAATTTCCCTATGGGCTTGCTTCACAGGACGAAATGTCTTGCGAGTTTTTCTGACTTTTTTTCCCTCCCCCCCCCTTTTTCTAAGCCGCTAAACTGCTTATCTGCTTATCCGCTAAAAGCCGCTAAGCCGCTAATAGCGCTAATCCGCGGTGTTATGTAGTGAAGTTTCACCCTGGGCCAGCAGGGGGATACTGTAGATAGTTTTCACTCAGGTCTGTAGATAGTTTTCACTCAGGTCCACGTCAGTTATTTTAGGCGGGAAACTCTGGGCTGTTGTTGCTACAATGTTGACAGCCGGCTGCCTATAAAAGCAGGCCGGCTGAGCTGTTTGCAGTCAGTTCTATTCCAGCTTACAAAATAAAGAGCTACTTGGAGAAATCGCTCTGTCGTCTGCTATGTCAACCCACAACTTAACACGCTAAGCCGTCAATGGGCTTGCTTCGCAAGACGAAAAAACCGCTAGACGAAGAGAATCGTGGATCGGATTCTTTTAGTCTTGCGAGGCACCACTGTACTGGACTCATTTCAGTCAGTGCTGTATCAACCAGTTGTAGTTCCAAACATCTCTGTGAAACTGATAGTAAAAAATATCGGTAGGAGTGGTTCAAGGATGAGGAGACGTGTCTTTTATGGTGATAATTGGTTGAAGTACCCTTTACTCATGAGAAACACTGCATCCATTTATAGAATGAAAATGTGACGATCACATGCTTAATCTGCACACTAATCAGACAATCTTCCATAGCAATCTGTGAATTAACTCTGATGACTTCAAGTGCTTACGGTGCTATCATAGACTATGAGAGACAATATCTGTTTAAAGTAAAAAAATGTGATAGATGGTCCCACTCATAGCATAGTATTGAGAAAGGAAACGCTGTGTGGCAGCTCATCCACCCTCTGCAGCTGATCATCTGCAGCTCTCTTGAGCTGAGTTAGCCATTGATCCATCTAGCTCAGCAGTGTCTACTCAGATGGTGGCAGCTCTCAAAAGTCACAGGCGCACTTTCCGCTGTGGTAGAACCCACAAAGCATGCCTTCCTTCCACCACTCAGCAAAGAACATGGCTTGATTTACCACTTGATTTGCCATATAACTGATACCAATGTGGTTCACACATTCAGGCATTGCTCATGTAGCACTTGCCAGTGTCACACGAGTGAGTGATGTAGGCTATGAACTCATCCTAATCCAGATGCTAAAGATGAAAGGAGAAGTGGAATGAAGGAAATGGGCTATTAGCCAAAACAAGACACATAAGAGAACATATTAAGACAAACTGGGAAATAACATTTGATTGTGACAGAATTTGAAATAATTGCCTCTGATATTAGTACAGTGGTAACTCGGTTTACAAACTTAACCCATTCTGGAAGTCCGTTCTTAAACCGAGGCTTGCTTTCCCTAATGAGGCCTCCCGCAACCAGTGCCCTTCCACCATTCGGCTTCCGTTCTTAGACCGAGGTAACGTTCGTAGACCGAGGTAAACTTCTGGTTTTGCGGAAGTTCGTAACCTGAATCATTCGTAAACAGGGCTGTTTGTAAACGGAGGTACCACTGTACCAGAATAACACTGTTAATAAAGCCAGGAATACAACATGGGACTTATTTTTATGTTTATTCCTGCTTCTTTTTTTAGATTCCACCTCCTCATTTCCAAAAACCTAGCATTTCAATACTGCGTGCCCAGAAGGTGGATAATATAAGATGTGAACTTCAGGAGAAACATGAATTAGACTTCCAGAAAGCTCTAGTAAGCATCAAAGAGCGTGTGAAAGAAATTGAAGGTCCTGACATCAAAGAGAGCCTCCAGGACCAGATCCGCCAGTGGTTCATTGAATGCCGGTGAGGAACTAGCAGATTTATATATATTACCACAGCAACTACACTTGTCATTTTATCTAATCCCATTGGAACTGCTTTTGTGCATTTAACGGTTTTGGAGAAACACTTGTTATTCACTTGTAGATTATTAGGCCATCTCATTTCTTTGCGTCATCGTTACTTCATGAGCCTAGAGTTGCTCACGTTGTAGGAACTCTGGTTCAGAAATCTACAGCAGCAGATTGCTTTTTTGCTTTTGCACATGTGGATCTACACTCCCTTCTTCCCTGCATAAAGGGGGATTTGGTGTAATCATTGCTTCGCAGCCCCCCACACTTGCTTGTTTACAGGTTTCTAGTATTTTCCAAAAGAGGCTTTCAACATATATGCAGGGAACTGGTATTCATTCAGTTTTATGCTTGAGAAGCTTTCTGTAGTTTCTTTGAAGGTGGGAAGGGTGGGATGTAGGCAGTTACACAGCAAATCCCAAGGACTGGTTCATAGTTTACCTAAGGTAGGGCTAAGGCCTGCTTCTCATTGAGGTGATAAACCTGTATCTGGGCTGTACCATCTTGCATGGCAAATGGGGTCTGCATGCCTGAATGCTTCTCCATATAAATGCTGCTACATGGCTTTGTACAGGGATTCGATTTTATTTTTTTGTAGAGAGAGGTGTTCAATCACATGACTTTGAATTGACTTCAAAATGTTGCAGCTACAAAAAAGAGTCTATGGTGCCCTACGCCAGCTGTTCTAGATCAGCTGTTGACAATCAACTGGGTGTCCCTGAGTCCCAGTATATTCTAAACTGGTTAATTGAAGATGTGAAATTGAGGAGAAACACAATTTAGACACCCAGAAATCTCTAGTAAGCATCAAAGGGTGTGAGAAAGAAATTGAAGGTCCTGACATCTAAGATGGCCTTCAGGAGCAGATCCACCAGTGATTCATGCAGTGGCCAGCAGTGCATTTGCACAGTTAAAGTTAGCATGCCAACTGTGCCCATTCCTTGGAATGTCTGATTTGGGCACAGTGACACATGCCTTAGTTTCATCCCATTTGAGCTCTACGTGGGGCTGCCTTTGAAAAGTGTTCATAAATGTCAACTGGCTCAAAGAGCTACAGCCAGATGGTTGACCAGCGCTTGTCACTGGAGCAGATGGCTCCCTTGTTACAAAATCTCCACAGGCTACTGGTCTTTTTCTGGGCATAATTCAAAGTGCTGGTTATGATCTATAAAGCCCTATGTTGCTTAGATCCAAGCTATCTGAAAGACTGTATTTTCTCATACAAACCTGCCTGGGCTTCGAGTTCTTTGTGGGAGGCCCATCTCTTGGTCCCACCACCGTCTCAGACACATGAGGTGGGGACGTAGGAGGGGGGCCTTCTCGGTGGTGACTGCTCCCAGACTTTGTAATTTTCTCTATATGATAAGCCTCGGCCCTGTATGCCTTAAGCAGCGTTTCCACCCCCATCGTTCAGCCTGGACACTGAGATCGAGCCTTCTAGTAGTTCCCACACTGCAAGAAGTGAAGCTACAGGGAACCAGGCAGAGGTCCTTCTCGGTAGTGGTGCCCACCCTGTGGAATGCCCTCCCATCAGATGTTAAGGAGATGAGTAATTATATAACATTTAGAAAACATCAGAAGGTGGCCCTGTACAGTGGTGCCCCGCAAGACGAATGCCTCGCAAGACGGAAAACCCGCTAGACGAAAGGGTTTTCCGTTTTGGAGGTGCTTCGCAAAACGAATTTCCTATGGGCTTGCTTCGCAAGACAAAAATATCTTGCGAGTTCCTGCGGGGTTTTTTTCCTCCCCCCCCCTTTTCTAAGCCACTAAGCCACTTATCTGCTTATCCGCTAAACCGCTAAAAGCCGCTAATAGCGCTAATAACGCTAATCCGCTAAGCCGTCAATGGGCTTGCTTCGCAAGACGAAAAAACCGCTAGACGAAGAGACTCGCGGAACGGATTAATTTCGTCTTGCGAGGCACCACTGTATAGGGAAGCTTTTTAAAGTTTAATGTTTTACAATGTGTGTGTATATCTATAATATATAATATATGTGTGTGTGCATGTGTGTGCCTGCGTGCTGCAAGCTGCCCAGAGTGGCCAGGGCAACCCAGTCAGATGGACGGGGTACAAATAAATAATAATAATTCTGGACAACAACCATACTAGAAATATGTAAAATAACTAAGCAAGTATTAGAAATCACTGGCCCTACTAAACATCTTCCAAGACAGTAATGCCCATTTACACCACAAAGAACTCATAACCCACCTACTTTCAGCAGCCAGAAACACCATAGCCAGACACTGGAGAGACCTGTCAGGAGTAAGCATGGCCCAATGGTACCAAATAGGATGGGAAATAGCCTTACTTGAAAAATTAACCAATAAACTGAAACTGACACGGGGACAAATAGAAGAAGATGCCTTCACCCCAGTATGGCTCCCCTTTATCACATACACAGCCCAACAAGACAACGACAAGAATCCACCAACAGCATACAAATCAATATGGCTAACCTGATCCAAAACACCCACCCACCCCACTCACACAGGAAAACAAAGATCACCACAGCCAATCACAAACAAGCAACCACACCCTAGGCCAACCCCAACCTCTCTCACCACCAAAGGAACACAAGTGAACATCAGAGAACCTGCACAAGCAACGCTGACACCAAACCCTACATACATTCAGCAAAATAGAAACATCACCACCTGACCCCACCCCCACCCATCTTCCCCCCCCCTCCACCCTTTTCCCCCCTAATGACTCAACAAATGAAACTGATTTGTTAAAATGTTACATGGAAAAAATACGAGAGACATTGCACATACTTTTGTAAATCAAGAAAATCTTTAATAAAAATGCATTTAAAAATAAAAAATAAATTATTGTTATTGTTATTATTATTATTATTATTATTATTATTATTATTATTAGACTGGGTCCCTCCTTGCTGTCCTTCCTCTAGCAGGTGAAGGCCTTCTTGTTCCAACAGGCTTTGGGGAACTGGCTGCTTTTGATTAAATGGTTGGTGCTGTGCTTGTTTGTATTGTAATTGTTGGTATGTTTAAACAGATTTAATTGTACTTTAATGATTGGTTTTTCTATATTTGTAGCAGTTCTTGTTTTCATCTGTAAGCTGCCTCGAGTCCTCTCAGGGGAAAATATGGGGTATAAATCAATATAAATACAGTCCTACTTTGGTTTCTCGAACATTTTGGCTCCTGAACACCACAAACCCGGAAGTGAGTGTTCCGGTTTGTGAACTATTTTTGGAAATCGACCGTCTGACACAGCTTCCGCGGCTTCTGGTTGAGTGCAGGAAGCTGCTGCAGCCAATTGGAAGCCACACCTTGGTTTTTGATCGTTTTCGAATGTTGAACGGACTTCCGGAACAGATTCTGTTTGAGAACCAAGGTACCACTGTATAACAATACCTACTGTACAAAGATACAGTCTCCACTGGTCTTTTGCCTCTCCACCCACATTGGCTAAAAGAAAGTTTGTCCCCCCCCCCCCATGTGCTGAATGCAACACCGTGTTAGGGATTCTGAACTGCAGTCTGAATCTCAACTGCAAAAGTTACTATGATTAATTCTTCAAAATAGGTCAGTCTTCCCTGGTTCTGAAGAGTTAAGCATTAAGATGCTCCCATTGTAGTTAAAGCAACCCAAAGTTCTGTAGAATGTCAGGATTTAGATATATCTGAAGGGGAATCAAAACATTAAGTAAACACTGGGCCTTTTGGAGAGCGACTCAGCCAGATTCACAATCAAGGCCTTAACCCATCCTGTGGCCTCTGGCTAGAACACATTAGTCTGAATTTCATGGAGGATTTATGTGTTTCTGAAGTGCCCTGGGGAACTCTAAATTGGCATTCCTGGCCTAATAACAGAAGATCTAAGTAATAGTAGCTTTCATGTACATACTATGCATTATTCTGACAAATGTAGATTAATTTTTTAGATGGAGAAGAAAGAAATGCCCTTTCAGACTAGGTTTAAATGGATGGCGGGCCAAGTGCAATGTCAACAAGCTTTCAGAGGTTTGTGGAAAGCAGGAGTCAGATGGGGAGAGGAAGTGGAGGATGGAGACAAAAGAACGTTTTCCATAATAAAAGATAAAATAATAGTGCTTGTGTGCTGATGTGAATTCTGTATTTCTTTTCACCATACTTGTACATTCTTGTGTCCAAAGATAAATTTAATATTTAGTATAAGTGCTTGATATTATCTGATTCAGTCAATCCATAGTTCAGAGAGTTTAATAATGTTTTCTTTTACCAAGTATTTGTTTTGTCTAGGAAATAAGCCCTTCTTCCTACTATAGCTTCACACTCGTGCAATTAAATCAATTTTACTGTCATTTTTCCTATAGTGGTAGTAAGATGTTTTTTAAAGCGTGTAGCTTTGAGCTTTTTCTTTTGTATTTTCCCCTTCCCACCCCCACATCCCTCTCAAAGTATTTTTACCCTTCCCCATTAATTTCCCCCCTTATCCTTTCATACTTCATTTGTGCCTTATTCTTCATTCCACCCTGCAATGGCCAGTTTCTTTAATCTCCTCTCTGGCTGTGCTGCATTCACTTCTTCCCTCTGTAAGAACTTTCCTCTATTACCACCTTAATTCCTAATCCTCCTTGTCATTTTACTTGCCACCTTTTCTCTCCCTTTTCTCCTTCTCCTCTTCCCTCTGCTTTTATCTCACTTTCTAATTTCCCTCAATACCTCTTCTGGCTCTTTCATCTCAGAGAAGGGAAAACTTTTACTTCTCTCCCCTTCCCACCATGATATCTTGGCACCTTTGCCCACCAAAGAAGGAATTCTTGGTTCAGGAATTGGTCCAACCCAGATCTATGGCATGGCTTGGAGGTAGAGGCAGATAAGTGAGGAGGAAAACTAGGCAGTGCTTGGGAAACCCCTGTTCAAGGGAGCATTCTTAGTTCATGTGGCGTGGATATGAAGCCTAGTGAGCCTGGTGTCAGCAGTCATCATACTGACGCACTTGCCAAACCTCCAGACTGAGAGTGGGCCCCCACTTGACTGAGAAACAAAGGGAAAGACTGTAGAACTGTAGAGTTGGAAGGGATCCTGAGGGTCATCTAGCCCAGCTCCCTGAAATGCAGGACTCTCAACTAAGGCACCCATGACAGAAGGCCACCCAACCTCTGCTTAAAAACCTCCAAGGAAGGAGAGTCCACAACCTCTTGTGGGGCCCGTTGCACTGCTAAACAGCTCTTACTGTTAGAAAGTTCTTCTTGATGTTTTGTCGGAATCTCCTTTCTTGTAATTTGAAGCCATTGGTTTGGGTCCTGGCCTCCAGAGCAGGAGAAAACAAGATTGCTTGGGACAGCCATTCAGATATTTGAAAATGGCTGTCATACCTCCTCTCAATATCCTCTTATTCAGAATACAGTGGTGCCTCGCAAGACGAAATTAATCTGTTCCGTGAGGCTCTTCGTATAGCGGTTTTTTCGTCTTGCGAAGCAAGCCCATTGACAGCTTAGCAGATTAGCGCTATTAGCGGTTTGGCGGCTCTTAGCGGATCAGCTGATAAGCGGCTTAGCGGCTTAGGAAAAGGGAAAAAAGGGGGCGGGGACCCGCAGGAACTCGCAAGACATTTCGTCTTGCAAAGCAAGCCCATAGGGAAATTCGTTTTGCGAAGCGCCTCCAAAACGGAAAACCCTTTTGTCTAGCGGGCTTTCCGTTTTGCGAGGCGTTCGTCTTGCGGGGCACCACTGTAAACACATCCAGCTCCCTCAACCATTCCTCATAAGGCTTGATTTCCATATCCTTGATCTTGGTTGCCTTCCTCTGCATGCATTCCAGCTTGTCAATATCCTCCTTAAATTGTGTTTCCCAGAACTGGACATAGTATTCCAGGTGTGGTCTGACCAAGGCAGAATAAAGTGGTCTATTACTTCCCTTGATTGAGACACTAGACTTTTCTTGATACAGCCTAGAATAGCATTAGCTTTTGCTGCTGCATCACACTGTTGACTGATGTTAAGCCTGTGATCTACTAAGACTCCAAGATCCTTTTCACGTGTACTACCGGCAATCCAGGTGTCCCCCATCCTATATTTGTGCAGCTGGTTCTTTCTGCCTAAGTGTGGAACCTTACATTTGTCCCAATTGAAATTCATTTTGTTAGTTTTCATTTTGTCCCTCCTCAGATATATCCTGCTTGGTCTCCTTGCAGTCCATACATTTCAGATGGCTACCGCTGTACTGGTGTGGCTGGGTACCACTAGGAAATATAAATCGCCCCAGAGGCCCCTACAGTGACATTGAGCAGTCTTACATTTCGCAAACAACTCAAGCCAAAAAGAGCACTAGGCATCTAGCTTGTCCCACCCTACTGGATGAGAAGCAATGTCCTTCGTATTTGAAGCAGGATGACTGATGACACATGAAGGCATATTTGAAGGAGACCCACTTTCATGTGGACATCCCAAAATCTGGAGTTGGCACTGTTGGTTGTGCCACATATTGACCAGTAATCAGTCTAGAATATTCTTCATGGGCAATTTCTTAGCAGACAATTTGCGTGGAAAGTGTTCTCTGAATGGAGAAAGTTTGAAAATGATTGTATTATTAATCATTATAGGAAAAGAATAAATGCCTGGCTAGATAATGCATTTCTTGATTAATAGATAAGCAGTCAAAACAAATGGCTAAGCGTGTTGGTCCACTGAACGGAAGAGAAGTGTTTTAGGGGGAGCAGAAGGAACAGACTGAAGGTTAGGAGAGCACCGTAAAGAATGAACACATTGAAGAGGGAAACATCTAAGAATTGCTTTGCAGGAAAATTTTACTCAATTTGAAACCTGAAAGATATATTCAATTGTTGTTAGTTTAATTGTATAACCCTTTTCATACCATTAGTGTGAATCATGTTTATTTCCAAAAAGAGGGTAGTTAAGCCCATATGTAGTCAATCTGTTTTATTGAGTGCTGTGGGATTTACAGGAGGCCAGAGTCATTGATGTAGCTTCTGTGCAATGGCAAAAGTTGCCTAGTTTAGTCTAGACATAAATATATGGGGTTTCCGACAGTAATGGAGGCAGCTTGGTGGCTTAGGAGAGGATCAGCCAGAAGCCCCCTGTTTCTTACATTTTCTGTACTTGATTAAACAAATAGAAAAAGTTATTTTGCAGTGATATAGCCTGTTGAACTCCAGAGTCAAGCCACCAGATACAATATTTTTCCTATTGCACTAACGTTTACAAAATTTGAAATGCTGAGTTGTGTCACCACAACAGTTGTAAATAGTTTCTTGATTTTGCCATTCCATTAAGTGTTTGAAAATGATCACATGTCAATTTTTAAGCAAACCAGATTTTCACCTCCTGGACTAATATGCAGATTATAATACTGTTATCAATTGGATTTTTCACTTCTCTGAATTTTGTGACGTAGTTCTCAGCTCAAAAAATTGTACCAAAATGCATAAAGCATGCATAGAAATGCATACATTAAGATTAAATGTGTAGTTAAATACAGTGGTACCTTGGTTTAAGAACAGCTTAGTTTATGAGCAACTTGGATTAAGAATGCTGCAAACCTAGAAGTACATGTTTTGGTTTGTGAACTTTGCCTTGGAAGCAGAACATGTTTCGCTTCCTGTTGAGTGTGTTCCATTTGTAAATTGAGTCCTCTTCTGCTATGGGAAAGCATGCCTTGGCTCAAGAATGCTTTGGTTTAAGAACAGACTTCCAGAACAGATTAAGTTTGTAAACCAAGGTACCACTGTATGTATTTTGTGATGGAGTACATAATTTATATGTAGGGATTTAAATATGAATTTTTCTATGCATTTTTTAAAAATCCAAAGATTTTTGGATGTGCAAACAGGACATAACTGTCTTATGAACAAACTCAAGTACAGTGGTGCCCCGCAAGACGAATGCCTCGCAAGACGAAAAACCCGCTAGATGAAAGGGTTTTCCGTTTTTCGAGGCGCTTCGCAAGACGAATTTCCCTATGGGCTTGCTTTGCAAGACGAAAACGTCTTGATAGTCTTGCGAGTTTTTCCCCTCCCCCCCCTTTTTCTAAGCCGCTAATAGCTGCTAAGCCGCTAATGGGCTTGCTTCGCAAGACGAAAAAACCGCTAGACGAAGAGACTCGTGGAACGGATTATTTTCGTCTTGCGAGGCACCACTGTAAAACTGCCATGGACCCGAAATAGGGTAAATGTCCATCCCTGGAGAAATCCAGGGCTGCCAGGTCACCTGAGGCTTCCACATGTGCTTTTTTCTGGAGTTGACATCCTTCGTTTACTCACTTGCTACAGTGCATCCAGACAATATCAGCCCATTGAATTCTGCTGTTTTCTGTGTTGACTCCTGTGGTTTTTCAGAACTCATTTCTTGTGTGAGCTGGGTGAATTGTATTACAATTGCAGCACCATCTTGTCTAGTTGGGGCAGGCAAAGTAGTATTAAGGCCTTTAATTGCCGCTTTGCCTTTTATTAAACACTTCAAGTTGCCCATTTTATTGCTTCCTGATGAGTGTGGGTGAAGGATTAAGTGATGAACAACTTGTAAATTGCCCCTTGAATAGTGTTAATTGCCACAACTTTGGCCTAGGGTTTGTTTTGTTTTGTTTGATTTGTGTGGGGGGAAGGCATTGATTATAGTTTTCATCTCTTCTTTTTTTTCTTTCTCTGTTTTTATAACATTGATTATACAACCACAACTTCAGCTGATAGGTGGTGCTTTTCCATGTTGTCAATGCTTAGCTAAGGTTGTGTCTCTTGTTTTGGGGAAGTTCCTGTAAAAAGTAGATCTATCCTGGAGTCCTGTGCTGTTGGTTTAACCTGCAGATCTCTAAAGAAGACTTCTAAGCAAGTATTACAATCACTAATTTTGCATTTTCTTTATTCGGTGCTGTAGTGAAACAGTACATATCCAGAGATGAACTGGGGTTGCCATAATTCTAGCCAACCTGGAACAGCAGCAACTGAAATCCTTTTCACACATGCAATGCCGAATGCACAGAATGTGTGTGTGCCCCAGGAAGGGAATATTAAAGGCTAGATGGGTGTTCTCTAAACTTTTGGATCCAGGGAGGACCTCTTCAAAAGGGGCTGCACCACCACATCTTACAAGGCAGTAGATACATCCAGTCAACCTTGTAGTTGACTTTCCCAGCCATGATGGGCAGAGATCAAGAGGGCTATATGGTAGGGTAGGGGCTTCTGTAAAGTTGAAAAAAGATGTGCTGTTTTCATTCCTATCTCCTGACACATCCCTGTATTGTGCGGGAAAATGTGTTGTTTTTACTCTGAAGCACAGAGCCCTGCAACCCTAGATCCCTGATCTGACTAATTCTCTCTCCCAGTTTCCAGTTTTGTCCCTTTTTCAACTGACACTTCAACGTTTCATATATCTTGGAAGCTCACAGAACCTCTGTAGAACAAATTACCAGCCTTCTAGTCACATTTGCAAGCATCTTTGTAATGCAGTGTTGGTCTGCCAGGGGGCCCGGTGCCTGACGCCAGATCTGTGTAGAGCGTGTCCTTGTGAATCCTTCCATCTTCTATTCTATGGACATGACCAAGCCAGCTAGATGTCACTGGGACAGGAGTGCAAACATGTTGGGAATGTGGGCTTGGAAGCTTGAAGTTTGAAGTTGTCTTGAAATGTGATGCCCCAAATCTTCATGATATGGAAGGCGTTGCCCATAGCTCACTTCCATTAAGCAGCGTTTTCAACACACAAACCTGGTAGACCTTCATCTTGATATTGGATATTTATGTTCACATTATTTGGAGAGGCAAGCTGTTTCCGTAGCTGCCTTGCCAGTACACTTGTGCAACTCAGCAATGATGAAGAGGCTGCTGGTTATGGTGCAGCCCAGGTAGACAGAATCATCTATCAGCTCAAACATGTGATCACCAACGCTGATGTGTGGAGTGTTGGTGGCGTCCTGACCCAGGATACAGGCCTTCATCAGGCTGATGGTAAGTCCAAACTCCCTGCAGGCTTGGGTAAAACAGCTGATGAGTCTCTGTATTGCTACCTTGGAGTGCGCTGTCAAGGCTGCATCATCAGCAAACAACATCTGTTTGTGCATGTCTGATTACAGTAGGAATTGTGTTTCAGAGTAATGGCACCACTATGCTAAAAGTCTTTGCTTGGGACAATTGGGAGAGGTGCTTTGGATGATCTTGAGTGTACAGTCGTACCTCGGAAGTTGAACGCCTTGCGACTTGAACATTTTGGCTCCCAAACCCCGCAAACCCATAAGTAAGTGTTCCAGTTTGTGAACATTTTTTGGAAGCCAAACATCTGACACAGTTTACACGGCTTCCGATTGAGTGCAGGAAGCTCCCGCAGCCAATTGGAAACCGTGCCTTGGTTTTCAAACGTTTTCGGAAATCGAATGGACTTCTGGAACAGATTCTGTTCAAGAACCAAGGTATGACTGTATAAGGGACAAGGTGTATAAGGGACAAGGTGATAAGGCAACCTGGTCCTAAGCTATTTTGGCTCTGTACTGCGTAAGAGCCAGTTCCTAGGGGCCAAAGTCTCTTCACCCTCCCAATAAAATATTTGAGGGGGCCAGTCCCCCCCCCCAGTCGATGGTATTTAAATGGTATGAGAGAGCCCCATCATGTGATTGATTATGTAGGGTGGGGCTTAATGCCCCCCATATTTTATTCAAGTTGGCACCCCTGATTTACTGACAGTAGGACATGGAACTTAGCTCAGTAATGCACTAGGTATGCAGAGCTTTCAGCACCAATGTAGTGTACTGATGCAGAACTTTTGCGTGGACAGGCGGAGTCCCCAGATCCCACGCGGTCCCCCCCCCCCCGTCATGTGGAATAACGACTCAAGACAACGTGCTATGGGATTTAATTGGCCACAACTTTATTAAATTTCAAATGTGGGTAGACCTTGGCTCAGGCATTGGGCGTTCTCCCTCCCCAGTCCCCAGCCGGGGACCTAGGGAGCATCAGGGTTATCCAGTGTGTGGGGGGGGATGGGCTGGCTCTGGAGAACATATGTTCAAGCAGAGATAGCCGCCCCCATTACGCCGCCGCCGCAGGGGAGAGCAATGACGACCTTTCGGCGTACGGTCAAAGCCTCCCTTCAGAAAACCCCTTTAACGGGGAACCCTGGTATCGCCACCGCAAAGAGGAAGATGGACTAAAGGATTCCGCCCAAGGCCTGATACCGCCAAAGTAGTGACATTTTGCTATGGGAAAGGCGAAACCTGCCAATGCAGGGGAATTCCTTTCCGGCCCTTTAACAGCGACCTTAATGTAGCAGCACCCGCATACCTGTGAAGAAAAGCTAACCTGCAAAACCTGTGAAGAAAAATTAACCTGCAAAATAAGACATTAACTGAGGGTGGGTAGGGCGGGAGAAGCTCTGGAGCCAAGTGAGGATTCCCAGGTAAGATCCTCCCTCTATTGTGTGGGCAGGTAATCCCTCCCCTACCTGGCCTGGTCTCCTTGGCAACACCTCCCCCAGGTGGGATTGGACAATTGACTGAGGTAGGCGGAGACCTCTAGGTATCCCACCTGAGGGAGGCAAAGCCAAGCCTATGCTGTTGGAGCCACTTCAGATCTAGGGGCTGCGCGCGTCCACGCAAAGGGCGCCCCCCATTTTAAGCGGGGAGCGGTCATTCCAACCAGAAGCCCATCTTCAGAATTCTGCACTCAGTGCAATCAACCTAAAGGGCAATAGCCCAATCTGAAGGTTAACAGACCAAACGATCTCTGTCCATGAATGGTCATAGCTGGCAGACCACATGCTTCTGCATACCTTGGGAGTCCCCCAAGTATACAGAAACCTTACCTTATTTTAGGGATCCCTGCTTTGACTCCAAATCAGGCAGTTGAGCTTGCTATTTGAGGAAACAGACATGGTAACTACATGGATAAAAACACAAAGCTGTCGGTTTCTCTTTTGCAAATATGAAAAGTGGGAGCTAATGAGATTGGCATCCCAAGGCACTGTAATGTGTTTTTTGGACGGCAAAGCTAACAGAGTTTTTCAATTAGCAGCACTGATAAATGGGCTCTCCGCATTAGACTAGGGCTAGCTTCTAATTGAAGACATCTGGTTTATTTCTCTTCATCATCTTTCACACTTCAGAAGTCACAGAAAGCACGCCACGGTTCTGGCCAATTTGTATCAGCTTATGCTTTGTATTAGGAATCTGGAAGGTATTTGATCTTCACTGTCCAGCATCCCTGAAAAATAAATAAATTAAAGATTACATTTCTGTACAGTATAACTAAACTGATAGTCTAGTTTCTCTTTTCTCCTAAGCATAATGGTTTATTTAGAGCAGGCCCCAGAAACAAGATAGTGTGAAACCATTGTAACTGCTTTTGTATATGTGCTATTTATTCCATTCTTGTTCGAATAAAATCATTATTACCATGAATGAAACTTAATAGTTCTCTTAACATGCAGTGTAATGTTCTGATACAGTAATGTCTAGTGTGCGCTAAAAATTAAGGATAGGAACAACAGTCATCTAATTTTTTTTTAATGGTAAATTGCCTTCTCCGATTTCTTTAGTAGAAAATGCACTTGTAACCCTCCTTAATCAAAGTGCCTTCTCAAGCGTAACAGTAATGTCATTAGCACAACACTGACATGAGGCTAAAAAATGCCTTGCACAATTCAAAATATTGATTATAAAAGATTTAATCCAGGCATAAATTACAGTCACTTGTAAGCATAGACAATCTAGAGGCATAAATGATTCTTCAAAAACGTCAGAAAGGAAACCATTTAGAACAGAAGTACGCAGCAGCCTTCAAGAGAATCAACATAGCAAAATAGCTTATTGTTACTGGCTGTGAGGTAAATAAATTCTTGGTTTCATCCATATTTTCTAAATAAACTGTGTTTGCTGTGCTGGGAATTTGTGGGTGGGGGGGATTCTTATAGCATGCCATTAGCATTGAATTAATGTTTAAGTTAGTTTAGTTCACATATCATATTAAGCCAAACTTCGAATTCTGGTAAATTTGCTTATGACCTGCATTAAAATATAGGCTGGACTTGGTGGCACAAAAATAAATTTTCAGTGGGCTGAGTGAAGGTTATGTGTTAGTGACTGAAAAGCAAAAAAATCCAAAATTGCACAGTTCTTTTCATTTCATCACAATGTTGTGTTCTTGTAAAGAAGAAAGGAAGGATCTAACATAGCCAGTTTCGATTGTTTTTTCAGTGCTTAGGCTTATAGTTCGTCCATTATTTGTGTGAGGTAGTCGGAGGTGTGATTCATGACAGAAACATTTATGACCCTATTTCTGACCCTATCCTTGGAGGCCACTGCAAGCAAGCACCCATGGCAGCTTCTCCATCAAATGCCTATAGTCCATAACTCAGTGAAATTACGCAGTCGAGTTTCTTGCATTTGGGGAAATCGCAGGGATCAGCAGATATTGCAGCCAAAGTTCTGATCCCTGGCATCTTACCTCTGGCAGCAGTAGCCAATGATCTAGGTCAGTATAAGACGGCTTTCTGTGTTTGTAGCATAGCTTAGCATGCAAATCTTTCATCCCTTATGAACACTCCACAAAATGTGGAAAAGCGAGAAGTTCAAGAGGATTTTCTGACCACATTTCCCTTTGCCTTTTGGTTGGGTTCTGGAGAGGCCAGCTGCTGTTCATTTGAGCCTGGCTTCTCCAGTTGTTGATATCCCCAATATCCCTTTCTTACTTGATAACATCAGACTGAAATCTTAACTGCTGCACTTTCTGGTTGTCCATCTCGAGAATGGTTTGGATGTGTCAGATGCTTTCTTAAGTCGGTTCTTTAGTGAATGACAGAATTTCAGAAATTTCTGGTCTCTTGCAGTTTAATAGTGCAGGCATGTAGAATTTCCCCCTTTTTCAGTGTTTCAGAAGCCAGATCTGAAACACATCACCATAACTAGGATACTTTTATAAGTTAGATATTGGGTTTCTCCATTTGTTCCAGATTTCCTTCTTTTCCATGTAAGGGGCAAAGCAGACAATGATATCACAGGCAGGGTGGGGGGTGAACCTCTCTCTCAGTTTGAGTGCAATTGCCATGTGTGCCCATTCAAAATCAGCAGCAGAGATTTTGAGGTCTGGAAGCAGTGATTTAAGCCATGAAGCAATAAATTGTGCAGAATCATTCTCTTCCTCTCCCTCTTTAAAAAAACCCAGAAATGTAGAAAATCAAAATAGGAGAATCAATTTGCATCTTCAAACTTGTTGCATATATCTCTCTTTTCATTCTTTGATCTTTTTGTTATGAATTTGGCTTAATTCTTTTGTTGCTGTACATGCAGCCTCCTGCTTACGCAGGGGTTACGTTCGGAGGTACCGTGTGTGTCGGGGAAATCATGTAAAATTGAAACCCATTGGGAAGCTGCAAACATCCCATCCCACCCCCAGCCTGCCCCCATTCTGCCCTTTTAGTGACGATTCAGTGACATCTTTATGATGTTTCTGGGCCACTTCTGGGTTCGGCCTGATGCGCTTACACATGGTTGTGCACGTACTGAACATGCGTAAATGAACATGCCTGCCTGTAGTTTCTGTTAAAGAGTCAAGCCCCATGTTGAGTTCTGCCAACTTGGTTTCCATTGGGAGCATTCGCTCTTTCCAAGTGTTTTCAATAAGCTCCTTTATGGCTTCTTGTTGTGCTGCAAACTCTTCTCTTTAGATATTGTGACCGTTTTCTTTCTCCAAAGAGGAAAAGGCCTCTTGAGGGCAGTGCCACCTTCGCTGCCACCTGCATTAGTGTCCTTGAATGCATTAGTTTTTTTTGAATAAGATCTTTTATTTTCAGCTTTTTGGAGTCCTTTTGCTCAGCCCTCTCTTTTCTTCAAGGTTTGGAGTTTTCTTAGACAGCAGGGGGCTTTCATTCCAAGCTGTTTTTCTGGGTTTTGGAGCATAGCTTAGAGTTTAAGCAGCCCTCTCCTTTCCTTCACGTGCCCCTGAGTCTCGGCCTTTATCAGTCTTCTCCAAGGATTCACTGTTCTAAATTAAGGCTGCAGCCCTAGACTTACTACTCGGGTGGACATTGCATTGAATACAGTGGGACTTACCGTATTTTTTGCTCTATAAGACTCACTTTTTCCCTCCTCAAAAGTAAGGGGAAATGTGTGTGCGTCTTATGGAGCGAATGCAGGCTGCGCAGCTATCCCAGAAGCCAGAACAGCAAGAGGGATTGCTGCTTTCACTGCACAGCGATCCCTCTTGCTGTTTTGGCTTCTGAGATTTAGAATATTTTTTTTCTTGTTTTCCTCCTCCAAAAACTAGGTGTGTCTTGTGGTCTGGTGCGTCTTATAGAGCGAAAAATACGGTATTTTTCTGAGCAGACGCAGGTTTTTGTGGACTCTGGGCCCTTCTGAAGCATCTCTTGGGAAGGATTTTGTTGCTCAGACATTCACTGCTATAACAATCCCTCCTTCCCAAACCGTTTTTATTATGTAATAAAATTATGCAATAAAAACAAAAATAAATAAAATTTGCCTCATAACTGGTTATAAAGAATGACTAAAAGCTGGGATTTTGAAACACAGAGCCCATTACTCCCCAGAAAGATTGACTGTGCTTCTTACATTGCACAGTAATTTTTCATGTCTTGTTTCATAACAAATCTAACATTCCTTATAATCTTGAAAATGAGTGCAGCTATCCTTATTCTCAGAAGAACTATTTTTTATTATCTTGACAGAGCCCTTTAGGCAATTAGGGAGAGGAGTTATGGCGAGAGGGAGAAGGGAGCAGCACACGTAAAGCCATGCAGAAATATAGAGATTAGGTAGTACACAGTTGAGTCTATTACTAGGGAAATGTTTAGGTTAGAGTTGTACTGACATAAATCTCCATCAGTACAGCACTTCGAAGGATACAGGGAGTAAGTTTTAAATTGAGAATGATTTGCAAAAAGGTGGGTAGGGAGAAGTCTGTTAGCATTATTTAGGGTGTACAGTCTGCAGCTCCTTTGTGTATTTTGACACAATTAATTCACTGCATATCTTAACTAAAATAATTTGGAATTCTTGGCTGTCCTTAGGGCATCTTTTGCTAATTACACTTGAGGGTCCAGGTAAATAATATGTTTTAAGAAACACACACACACACACATTTAACTCAGTTCTAACCAAATTTCCAAGTAACTCATAAGCAGAATGAAACAGCTACATACAGGTAAGGGAGGGGGAAGTATTTGGAGGGAAATATAGCATACCAGCTTATTTCACAAAGTGAAGACCACTCCATGTAAACATCGGAATTTTGTTTTACAAAACTGTGAATATGTACATCTTACACACAGCATTCCTCATATCTTTACCCAAAAGAGTCTCTGTTATTCTATCTCACTGTGCTTTTCAATTTATAAAAGAGTGTGTTTTGAAATATTTTTTATATATGCTTGTGGCAGAGCCAGACATTCATGGGGAACTCTGTTGCCTCCCATTATTTGAAATATTTTATAGCTCCATCTTATTTGCCCTCAACTGCTATTTAATACTTTCCTCCCTCCCCACTCCTTGCTGTCAAATATTCATTCTCTCCACCCCAATTTTGTCCCTCTGACACATAATGTAAACACTTCAAGAAGCATCTATTTCTGCACACTGAACCTTGCAGAGGCTGGCCTTAGCTATTTCAGACTTTGTGTGGCAGAAAACCTGGCTTAGGCTGCAACCCCAAGCAGTGCTTTTCTTCTAGGGAAAAACATGCCATTACTCCAGAAAGAAAGCACGGGTCCTAACCATGTCTTCTCAGAAATAAGTCTCATTTAGTTCCGTGGGAATTCCTCCCAGGTAAGTGAGGTTAAGATGGCAGCTTTAGCCACCAAGGCTGCTTGCACACAATCGTTTGCTCGGTTTTTATTATGTTTCCATGATTGTTAATTTCAGCAGTATATTTGAGCTTTCACATTATTTAAATGCTACTTTGTAAATATAGCAAAATATAGTGCAGGTTTAGTGTTCATGTGAAAGCTCAAATATAATGGGAAATTAATGTTAGGGAAACATTGGGAAAACGTATATGAATGCAGCTATGAAAAATCACAGGTAATCACAGCTCCCTGACATATTTATATAATGCAAGTATTTACAAACCTCTATTTGCCATATTCACATTGACGTTATAATTGTATTCATGAAACATCCTGGATGTCAAAATATAATGTGTGAACTGAGAGTACTTTGTAACAATTCAAGGGATTTCCAACTTTTTCATGAGTTGCACGCTGTTGCACCTTTTACTGTGTATTTTATTGTTAGCCATATTGGGTATCCACACAGAAAGGCAAGACACACATTTAATAAATTAATAATAAATAAAACCAATGTTGAATTTTCAGAACCTTTTTTTACACCCGCCTTCCACAAAGAGATCCTTCTGCTACTACATACAATTTTTAGAGTTCAGTTCAGCATGCGCTGCAGCCAAACACCCAGGATTGAGTATTGCTTGGGTTCCCTCTTTTTAGTCCAGGGATCACCAGGGGTGGTACTTAAGCAGCACCTTCCTATTGGACAAAGAGGTGGAAGGGCGAGTAAATTAATATAAAATAACAGCAACAACCCCACCCCAACAAAAGCCCCTAAACAGCACCCCAGCCCAAGAGTCTGTTCAACAGCTTTAGCTTTTGTAGCTGGAGTCTGTCAGGTGGGCAAAGGCTAGCAAGGCAGGGAGCAGGTCTTCTCTTCCAGGCCTCACAGCCAAGGTGCCCTCTGGCTACCTTGAGTCAAGGCTGTGAAAAGCATTCCCAATGCCCTCCAGTTGTACAGTGGTGCCCCGCAAGACAAACGCCTCGCAAGACGGAAAACCCGCTAGACGAAAGGGTTTTCCGTTTTGGAGGCGCTTCGCAAAATGAATTTCCCTATGGGCTTGCTTCGCAAGACGAAAATTTCTTGCGAGTTCCTGCAGGATTTTCCCCCTTCCCCCCCCCCCTTTTCCTAAGCCGCTTATCAGCTGATCCGCTGATAAGCCGCTTAACAGCTGATCGCTAAAAGCCGCTAAACCGCTAATAGCGCTAATCCGCTAAGCTGTCAATGGGCTTGCTTCGCAATATGAAAAAAACGCTATACGAAGAGCCTCACGGAACGGATTAATTTCGTCTTGCGAGGCACCACTGTAATTAGGTCTGCCTGTCTGCAAGTCAATATGTACATACCTGGGTTTTCTGCATTCTGCAAGCCACACTCTGTAGAGGTCCATACATTTATTGGATCAGAGGTTATGGGAGCAATACAGCTTTAGAATTGCCAGACTTGTGCCACCTCTCAACTTGATTGAACCTGAGATGTTTGCCACAACCAAGTTTCATGCGTGTTTCCATTGTAAGGTGGCTGCAATGACGAAAGGGACATACCAATCTAATTTTAGAAGCATTCTTTCTCTTCAAAGTCTGCCGGGCACCAGAAAGAGATTCAGAACTATGCTCTAATTAGAGACTAAAGTGTATGATTAGAGACTTCCTTGCAATTCAGTGCTGGGTATTTTTTAAAAACTGGGAAAGCTCTTTGTAGCTGAAGTACTCTTAAAATAATTTAAGTTCATCATAATACTATTATTTATAATGAGAATATTTTTTGTTCATTTGCTTTAATTAACTGTGACATAGTTCTTTGTTATACTACTCACTTTTCTTTGGTGTAGATTTTCAAAAAAATACTTGAATGTTGTTACAAATTCAATTCTTTTGAGACCTACAGTATAATTTTAAATGTGTTTGCTTACAGGTGAGTCCAGTAGGTCTTATGTGTCAAAGCAGTCATAGGAGTAAAAAATGAAAGGATTGTATCCAACTAAGTTATATATAAGTAGACCCATTAAAATGAAGACCCGAAATCAATCATGCCTGAATAGGACTAGTATTGATGCCACCCAAAGAGGGAGAAAGTGCTTATTTTGAATGCTTTCAGTTAATCTGCTACACCCCAACATAAAAGTGAGCTAGAACTATGACTAAAAGATATTTGGATTCTTGCTTATTTGAACATAAGGAATTATTTCAGAAAGTCAGTATTGAGTCTACTGCCTTTGGAACAATTCTGGCTTCTCCGAACATTTAAACCCTAATGATCACTGTCTCTTATGTGCTATTCTGGGGGTATGGCTATGCAGTGCCAGGACTCCTGCAGACCAGAGGAAATTGTGGGTCAGTGTCCCTGGCATTATCTACACTGGGTAATGTTGTACAAAACGCCTTTTAAGGTGCAACCTTTTGGAGAGTAATGGTTCCCAAATTTTCCCTTTAACACTAAGATAGTAAATGAGCATCATAGGGAGTATGTGTGTGAACCATGGAAATATGAGAAGTTTCTTTGGCCCTCTGAAATGGAGCCTTTTTATTGGATATAACTGTCCCAAGTTAAACCATGAATAGGTTGGCCTAGCAGAATCTAAAAAGCAGTCATAACTGCAATAAATTACAATCACAGCCTTAAAACAACCCCAGATATTAAATATACATTTTAGGCTGCAAATAATTTTTATTACTGCATTTTGAAGAACAGGATAATCCAGTTGATGCCCCAACATTGGGCAGGATCCAACAGGCATGTGCTTGTGCTTGGCACTGGCACACAACACATACAGTTCACAGTGGGAGGTCAGCACCATGTTCCTCTTCTCAGTTTCCCGAACCTCAACATTACTCTTGTTCCAAAAAGGAAGAGGGCTTCTTTGTGCCCTACATTATTGATTTACAAAAGGTAATTCAGCCTTCTCTCTGCATTGAAGTTCTTTTTCATCTGCGCCTAGCTTTTTGGAACATATTTGCAAGGTCAGGATGTAGTCGAGAACAGCATGTCAGCCTTTGCCACTGCAGAGATTCAGCTGGTGTACATATGTTTAAAATTTGACTAATTGCATAATGTTGAGGCACAGTGCAATGGAGCATAGCGCAGATGTACAGAGCCTGAAACCAGTGCCTCGTGCTGGACCATCTTTCCCCACAGAGGACATGACAGATTAATAATGGGAACAGCTGAAACTGCTAAAGAATTGACTTGGGGGCAATCAAGGGCTGCAGTGAGTCATTAGTTATGCTTGTTTTTAACAACACATTTCTCTCTAATGTGGCCTAAATATGAAGCAAGCCAAATCATCTGTACTTCAGTTCTAGTGCCAAGTGCCATTTTTCAAATGCATGCATTGAAAGGCAGTAAAAAAATAAAAAGGAATAATCTGGCATGACTTTTAATATTTAAGTTAAATACAAAATTGGATCTGTACCTTATATTTGTTCTTTGTTAGAAATAATTCTGTATGTAAAAACCATTTCCCCCATCATGTTAAAAAAAATCTGGGAAAGAAAGAAAGCCATTTACTGCTCAGCTGTGGGATTTACTCTACTAAAAGTTGGAAATAAGGGAAAGAGAGATGTCCATTATTGGGTGAGATATTTCACGTTAAGCAGATTCTGCCCCTTGTCCAACACTTAATTTTTATGAACAAGGAGAACTTTGCAGAACCAAGGGAATGACTTCAGAAGAATGAAACACAGGGTTTCATTTTCCACATGTCAACAAACAGTTACTGAAAGGTACTGTATGGGCACTTAGCTTGTCAGAGAATTTCTGAATTAGATGGAACAATGTATGAATGCAATTTCAGGAAGCTAACTTACATAAAAATGTGTTCCAACATCTCATTCTTACAGTTTTGCCTCAGTAATTTAGAACATAGGATGAAATGCATGGTGCTTAACAGTCTAAGACTTAATGTAAATGATGTTTAGGGCAGTTGCAAGAGAGTGATCGCAAGAACCCTTTAAGATGGGAGCAACCCGTCTCCATTGCATACATTTGGAATAGAGCGGAAGAGAACATGGCTTGCCCTTGAAAGGAGTTGCATCAACGTCTTGCGAATATATAGCTGTCTCTACCACATCACACTTCATCTCTAGTTATTTGCTTCACCTGCCCACATCAAACTGCTTTTGAGTAGGAACAACATTTTGCTGATTAACCATATATAATTATCTAACCGTTTTGAATTAATACTTAAAAACAACATGTGGCTTTGTGCTGTTTTTGAAATGGAGCCTTTTATTTCACACAGGCACATGACAGGAAGGTTTCCAGACTACCCTGACGAAGAACAAGGCGGTTCAGCTGTTCTTTTTGCTGAAAAAACTCCAGAGGAGGTAGCATTTGTTTCAGACATAAGGTTAAAAAAGGATTATTATTTATTCCCTTTTTGAAACAATGTATGGTAGGCCCAGATTTATAGTACCAAATTTGATCTTACTGGGTTGGATCCACAGGTGCAGCCAAAAAGGATATTAGGAGACCCCAAATTAAAATTAAAATCTCATCTGGAACTCAGAGGTCTGAACACAGTTGCACTAGGGCTTTTTATCCCCCTTCCTAACTCATATTCTCTTTAAAAAAAACCTGTTACGTGACTTCTGCATTAGAGAATTTGATTCTGAGGCACTGGTTACAATTTCTAGATGCCAAACGGTTCCTCTGCAGAGTCCTTTAATGAGATCTGCCAGTCAAGTCACATGAAGGTTCCACACATGTATTAACAATTTCTGCCACATTCCAGGAGCCATTCCTCATCCCATCCCACGTCTGGAAAGCAATGCGAAAACCAGCCTAAAGTATTTCTATACCCACAGAACGCTAGGCATGCAAATCTTCGTTGGGGTAGGCAGCATGGTGCCTTCCAGATTTTGCTGGACTCAAAGCTCCCATCAGCCTTGAGCATGGACTGAAGGCTGGGGCTCTCTGGGGGCACCACATTGGCTATCCCTGGTTTATGCTACTGGCCACTGTGATGGTTCTAGGGGTTGCTCGTGCGTAAGCCGGTGCAAACCCCTGGCTGTATTGCCTGAGTGAACCTTTTCTGTCCAGACAGCCACTCACCTGTGGCTGCCTCAATCGCTGGCAGAATCCGTCAGTGGGCGTTTCTTAAACTTCTTCCAGCAAAGAAGCTCTTTGACGCCTAGTCTCCTCCTACTCTCTCTGCGCGAAAGCCTTCTGCTCAAGGAGGGCGTAGACAGCGGAGGACCTCTACTCTCCCTGCTGGTCCCCAGCAAGGAGTCATGGGACCGCCTCGCCGCTTCCCCCATCTGCCCCCCTTCTCCACTGGTGCTACGCTGATTCTCTTCCCCAGAAGATAGGCTGCTCCTCCCGATCCCTGGACGCTCTCTGGAATCCCTCTGGCTTTTGCTCTCTCCCTCCGGCACAGATGGCAGTTCCCTGACAGCCACACTTCTTCTTCAGCATGTAACTACGTACAGTGGTACTTCAGGTTACATACGCTTCAGGTTACAGACTCCGCTAACCCAGAAATAGTGCTTCAGGTTAAGAACTTTGCTTCAGGATGAGAACAAAAATCGTGCTCCAGCGGCATGGTGGCAGCAGGAAGCCCCATTAGCTAAAGTGGTGCTTCAGGTTAAGAACAGTTGCAGGTTAAGTACAGACCTCCAGAACGAATTAAGTATTTGACCCGAGGTACCACTGTACTGTGTTAACATTGCCCCATGACAGTGTTCCAGAAGTTACTGTTTCTTTGGTAAAGACTAGCCTACAGAAGCCCATGTCATAATAAATCTATTAATCTTAAAAGAGCCACAAGATTATATAGTGTCAGCGTTTTGGAATTTGTTACATATATAGGGACACTCAGAGTTGAAGATATTTAGGAGATACAACTGTAGAAATGAACCTCACTCAGCTGCTGTGACCTTCTAATTTGTCCACTTCTCCCATTGAATAAGACCCTGGGATCCTGGCCACTGCACCATTTCAACCCTTGACACTTTTTCTTCTTGTTCTTCCTCCCATTTCCTTCCATGCCTCTGTTTCCCTCCTCATATGCTTACTCAAATATTTACAGCTCTTTGCCTACTTTGCATAACAATAGTTAGCATTTATATCAAAGTGCTTTACGCATGTTATTATATCTGCAATCCTTAAAATGGGTGGGAGTCCATGCTCCCTACAAAATGGGCTAGAAGGGTCATGAGAACTGCTGGGAAATGTGGGGTGGGGGGAAGAGACGGGGGTCGTTTCATAGTGGAGGGGGATCTTGCGCTTGGATCCTGTTACAGCTTTCCCCATAGGCTTCTGGCTGGCCATTGTGAGAACAGGATGCTGGACTAGATGGGCCTTTGGCCTGATCCAGCAGGCTCTTCTTACGCTCTTGTGTTTTTATTTTTCCTCTGAAATAACTATAAGTATCATCATTTCCATGTTACGGGTGGGGGGGGGCTGAGATAGTGTCGGCTGCTCTAAACAAGCCACTCTGGTGAATTTGTGACGGATGATATGTGACCCTGGAGACTCCCATGTGCAGCTTGGACTATTATCTGCTTCTCCAGGCAAAAGACTCCAGGTGGGAAGGAATCTACTTGGTTTTTTACTAGAACCCCAAATCCACCAAGTGGGGCCAGGCGCAAAAGATAGGCACTTGGAACTAAAAATTCTGAGCCTAGAAGTTGATTTTGAGTACCAGCATTAAACAGAGCTCACAGCGGCACTCATCTCGCTTTACTGGCCAAGGGAGCCGGCGTACAGCTTCCGGGTCATGTTGCCAGCATGACTAAGCCACTTCTGGCAAACCAGAGCAGCGCACAGAAATGCTGTTTACCTTCCCGCCGGAGTGGTACCTATTTATCTACTTGCACTTTGACATGCTTTCGAACTGCTAGGTTGGCAGGAGCAGGGACTGAGCAGCGGGAGCTCACTCCGTCGCGGGGATTCGAACCGCCGACCTTCTGATTGGCAAGTCCTGGGCTCTGGTTTAACCCATAGCCCTGCCCGCATCCCAAGCTTTTTAAATATCAGCAGTATAATTTACTTCATTGCATGTAGGGGTGGCTAATCAGACCATCAATTTGATTTGATCAGCCAGAGATCTATCAGTAGATCCTGATCTGCCTTGTGCCCACTCCTGATTACTGTTTGTGGAAAGCACTGCTTCCCACTCCCTTTTAAGCCTATGGGTCTACCTGCAAGGTGAGGCACATGCCTGTCTTTTCTACCCAGGCCAGGTTAAGAGTACCTGCTGAGCAATGGGCTGCTGCAGCCTTCCCCAACCTGGTGCCCTCCAGATGTTTTGGACCACTACTGGCTAGTTTTCATGTTACATGAAAAGGTATTTTTAAAAATAGCACAGTAAGAAACACGAATCAGAAAACAGGAGACTGATAACGAATCTGATAGTGATGACTGGCAGAATCCGGGACCAAGGAGAAGAGTCGGTGGAAGAAGATTGGAAAAAATTCAAAGTTTATCTTCAAAAATATTGCAAAATTAAGGATTGCTAGAAAGATGTTGGGAAAAGAAAATTATGTGGTTTTAGTGGAAATGACATAAAGGATTAAGTTAAAATGAGTTGGTGAAAGAGAGAATGTAAAATTATAGTATATTAAGACAAATTATTAAGATAAAAATAAGGTTGGAAGGATTTGCTGAAATAACAAATTGAATTAGAATACAAAAATGGGAGGCGTGAGGAGGTCAAGGAAATAAGTGAATGTAAGTAAGTGATGTACAGGTTTGACTTGTTTTTTATCTTTTTTCTTTTGTTTTCTGGTTTTTGATGATTTTTTTTATATGTATTGTTTTTTCGTTTTTTCTTTGTTATTATTTTCTCTTTTTTTCCTGTAATCTTTAAAATCTTAATAAAAATTTATTTTTTTTTAAAAAAAAGATAACAAATCTGATAGTGGTAGCAAGAACATTGATTGCTAATGGTTCCTTCTTTCAAGGAGTGGCTACATGAAATGTTATGTTTTGATTGTGAGTAAAATAATAGCATTGTTTTATTTTTGTTCAGGATGGACTGATCTTTGTGGCTGAACCCTGTATCATTTAGCAAGAAAATATTCATTCAAAATAACATAAAGTTGCAAGGGTTAACTATGTTATAAATGTTTGTTATATTTGTTGGTTTGATAGCTGGAATGAAGCTAGTTGTTTTGTTTAGACTCCTTTCTTCATTCTGCCAGGTGGCTGCTGAAATAATTGCTAAAGAAGAAGAAGAACTCAAAAAGAAGAAGAAGAAGAAGGGGAAAAAAGAAAAGAAAGAAAAAGGGAAAAAGAAAAAGCAAGGGAAAGAAAAAGAGCCGAAACCAAAGAAGAAAGAGCAGGCAAGAAATGCTAATGCACAACTGTTATCAAATTTTGTTGATTCAATTAATGTTGGGTAGAATCTGGATGATAACTATGTGTACACTTTGAGACCCACAATAAGCTTCTGCTTAGGCTTCCAGCCAGCCTGGAATATGAGCCATATGGACTCTCAGAGGACCCTTCCTTTGTTTCCCACCCTCCTAAAACTTTCCTCCACTGTGTTAAATAGTTCCTAAAAACCTTAGGACCAGAGCAGGCTGTCAGATTCAAACCTGAGTGCTTTACATTGCCATATATAAGCACAGGGGAAGAATTGAGGAGGGAAGCTATCTCTCTCCCCCACCTCTCTTTCTCCGTTTCTCCTCTTCCCCAAGTGACAGCTGTTACTGATATAAAGAAGTCAAGCATAAGGAAAGGGGTTGGGATTTGCAAGTTTAGCTCCACGTCCAGAGCTATTTCACTCCTCCAGCCGTCACTATGTTGAGGCCTAATGTTTGCTGTGGAGAGCATGTTTCACATGTGGGAACTTCCAGCACAATCTAGAACCCTGATTATCCACCCTTTAAATTGTAAGGGTAGCCCCTATGTGTATTTATTCTTTTTTTATTTAACCAGATTTATATACCACTTCATTATCATTAGAGCAAACAGCACACAAGTGTGTGGGTTTTCCCCCCATTTTTTTTTTTTACTGTTTGTGATCATTAACATTGAGTGTTATGAGAAGACTTTACAGGGTGGAAAAATCTCATTTCCTAGAGAATCCAGGGGCACCTAATGAAGCTGAATGTTGAAAGATTTAGGACAAAAGATAGTACTTCACACAGTGCCTAGTTAAACTGTGGGATTTGCTCTCAAAAGAAGCAGTGATCCCCACCAACTTGGGTGACCTAAGACAGATCACAAAGCCACCAATGGCTGCTAGCTATGTGAGCCAATTTTCACCTCTACTGTCCTCCTTTACACAGATGAGGCAATCCTGATTTCATACACCCAGTTGGGATTGCACAGACTGATGAATCAGTTCAGCTTGTACTGCAAGAACGAGCATCTTACTATAAAATATCCCAAAAACAAAAGTTATGATATTTGGCAAATCTAAGAAAACTTACAATTGGTCGCTTGAAGGATATACACTGCAGCAAGTATTCTCATTTAATCTCAGTGTGGTCTTTCAGTGGACAGGCAGGTGGTTTGCACAGGTCCAGTCAAGTACTCTTAATAGCTGATAGAACTTTAAACGGACTACTATAATTCCACCGTACAAAAGGGGGTAACTGGGTGAAGTTTTGAACTTTATAAGACCAGGGTGTTGCCAAAGTTGTTATATGGAGTGCCACAACCAATTTAGATTCACTGGGGAGAGTGCAAAACAATTTTTTGTGCAGATTCCTGCCAGTCCCTACCTCTACAAAAATAGCACTACTCTGTGCAGAACTGGGTGTAATGCCTAGTAAAACCAAATCCCTTAGACTAGCCTTTCTTTTTTGGTTAAAAGCTATTTTAAAGCAGGTATCAAAATCCCTCGTTACACCTTTAGAAGACAAGACCCCAAACTCATGTAAAATTCAATTTGCTCCCAGGAAGTTGGGACTCTCTGCCTCCTTTCTTGTGACGCAGGTTTTTGAGACAGTTAAATAATTAATACTCCAAAGGCTTAGAGACATCGAGATGCAATCACAAACTGCTGAGATCAAGATCTGTCAGTCTAACAAATTGTATGCTTTTTTAATTCCATTGTATCCATCCCTACCAAGATATCTGGTAGATTTGCCAAATGTTAAAATGAGTGTAGCCTTCCTGCAGGCAAGACTAAATGTCCTTCCGTTAGCAGATTGGACAGGCCGACATAAAGGAATTTCTAAGAAGGATAGAGTTTGTGCCTGCAACTCTATGTCAATAGAAGACATAACTCATGTTCTCCTTAAATACCCTTTTTATGATGACCTTAGAAACAATTACATTCACCCGTTGTTAAGATCGCAGAAGGGAAGGACGTCTCTTGCAAAGACCTGTTTTTTGTTGTCTGATGTAGAGAGGTATATGTACTTTGGAGCATCCAAATTTTTTGCCAAGGCTTTACAAATTTGTGTAATAAAACTTAAAGGGAGAATGGGAAATGGTTTACCCTTTAAAGGTTGGGAAGTAGAAATATAAACCACTATTATTAGCAGTATTCTTGTTATGATTATTTTTAATGCATGTAATGGCTGCTCACTAAACACAGTAAATCAAACTGAACTGAATCTGTCGGAGGCAGTGAGAGTCTGAATATCTTTTGTTGGGAATGGCAGGTTGAAAAGTGCTGTTCTGCTTGCAAGCTTCCCTCCCATGGGCACTGTGAGAACAAGATGGTGGGCTGGATGGGCCATTGGCCTGACCAAGCAGGCTCTTCTTCTATTCTTTTGAGCCCCTAATTCTTTTTACCAGACCATAGGGACTCCAAAACACCAGCACCTCTAGCTTTGTTAACCCCATCCACTCAACCACAGTTTCCAGAAACCGATGAAGAACAATACTGATTAGGTTGGGAAAAGAAAACTTATCACTTCATGAAATATTAGACAACAAGGATGTCTTCTGGACATCAGTGCTCCAATTTCAGCCACCTTGAGAGTGAAATTGGAGCACTGATGCCCTGATGAAAGGAAGTGGAATCTTCTTGTATGGGGACCACTAATACCATCCACTATTGATTTTACCTGTTTTGTAACATCAACTTTTAATTGTTTGTGTTTCTAAGTTATTGAGGTCAAGGTTTTATTTTGTAAATTAAGGAAGAAGAAGAAGGTTGGAAAATGTCACCTAGTAATTTTCTCCCGGTAATGGAAGCAGGAAACAACAAATACAAAGGCAAGTAGAGAAAGCATAGTTAGCGTAAATGTTGACTGTAAAATTTAATGCATGATATTCAGGCAAGTCTGTGGATCCAGAGTATACTCCATTGCTGGGCACAATCATGACAGCACAAAACCATTTAGCATGTGCCTAATTCAACAAATGAAAATGTAGGTTGAACATTCAAGCTTTAAGACATGCCTAATGAGATAAATTTATGTGGGTTCTTTACCATAGGGCTTGTTTACCATAATATGTAAGCAACTCCAGAAATACAAATGAGGGGGGAATATATATATATATATATATATATATATATATATATATATATATTGATTTATGTTCTAAATATGCATCTGGGGATTTCAGAGCAGCTTAACAGGATATGGTATGGTGGATTTCTTCATCAAACAATTCCATTTGTCACGTAGACACGGTGGCAAGAGGAGGGTAGTGTTAATTTCTTGAGACCTAACTGAAAACAGATGTGTGCATATTTCAAGGAGTTGCCAGTATAGGAACTCCCACTCCATTGTTATAAAAACCGTACATATATTAGAGGAGGCCAGCACAACTTGTGATCTACCAACCCAAATATCAGGCAGCCCACCAGAAGCGTCATAAACCTGCATTTCTTGGGCTGGAAAAAAGAGCAGGTTGTCAAGAAGCTGAAAGGCCAGGGTAGGGCTGGAGGGCTGCATTTGGCTTTGTTATGAGTCACGGTTTCTATAAGACTATGCTGGGAGCTGGAAAATTGTTTGGTGGAACAAAGGAAGGCAGCTGGTGAATTTGCCTCTAGCTTAATTTTCCTGCTTGGGATGGTTACATGTGGAAATACACTAATGTCCCCAAGCTTTTACTGTTTAATACAGATGGTGTGTGATACTTGAAGTGTTATCCTGTTAGTGTGGGTGTGGGAGTGTACACACACAGAGATATATACAGATGGGGGTTGTAAAAAGTGAGGTTAGAAGGAAATGAAATGCAGTAAAGATTGTGATAATTAAGTTTTTAGCAGAAGTAATTCATAGCTGTGTGAAACTGTTGAATTATGGTCAAAAGTTTTGGTGCTATCACGTGTGTACTGACTGAGACAAAGAATTTTTAGCATTTTTTGTGTTAACTGGCTTACTAATGCCATAATGTTAGTGTCTTGAAGAACTGTTTTGTGAATTGGACTTCTGGGCAGGAATCATGGTGGATTAGACGTCTCTTGTCAACACTCCATTGACAAAGATAATTATGTGGTGATTAATAACAGTCAAGCCATAAATCTTGGTTATCACATTATCTCTGGAGGAACAGAAAAAACAGGGAATCATAGAATTGTAGAGTTAGAAGGGACCACAAGTGTCATCTAGTCCAACTCCCTGTAATGCAGGAATCTTTTGCCAAAAGTGGGGCTCAAACCCACAACCCTGAGATTAAGAGTCTCATGCTCTACCGACTGAGCTATCCCAGACTTCGAGTCTATAACAGCTAAGAGGTGTTCCAACTGTGATAAATTTTCATTTTATTGTGTCCTATTTTTTGGCCTTCCAGTTTCTGCAGATGGTGGAAAGGAGTGCGAGTCTGAATCATCTGACAGACTTGAGCCCCGCAGAGAAACAGGGGGAAGCGCCAAGGCGAGGCGCACCCTCCAAAAAGCCCTGAGAGGGTGCTTAGGGTGTCAAGAGGTCCAGCAGCCCACAAAAGGGCTCTCCTGCAACCCCCAAACCCCAAATAATCATAAAATAATAATAAATAATAAAAGTGATGGCAAAACAATAACAATATTTTAAAAAACAAGGAATCCTGTCCATAGGAATATATTTGTAAAACAGATAAACATTTGGGGGGGAAGGGAAGAGAAGAAGAGAAAGGAATGTTGGAGCATTGGTATATTCTGTGTGTTTTGTGTTTTTATTACATTCCTTCTGAAATTCAAGTACTAAAACTAGATGACTTTGCAGATTTTTTGCAAGATACTGTCACAACTATGAACATACTTCACATTTATTTGAATAAAGGTTACCCTATACATACCTTACTAGGTATAATATGTGAACATTGTGACCTTAACCTTCTTACCATTCCTTTGAGGTAGAGTGAAGTCTTTGCTTGCCTTGTCCTTAGAGAAATGGTATCAGTCATCTGGTTACATATAAGTACAATAAATAAGTTCTTTCTTTAAAAATCCAGTGTGGTCCATCAATGAATAACAAATAACTAGGTCCTAATGTCCATGTGAAAACATAACACTCCAAACTTGCTGACCCACCCAGAAAACTCTGTAAAAATCAAATAATCTATATAATGGTCATATTCCCCACAGGCTTAAAGTCCAAACTCTGGTAACCCTGATGGAAGTGTCTTTAACCGCTACCATTACTAATACTGCATGCCAGCTTTCTCAGCTTATATATCTCACTGCATCCATCATATTATTTAAAAGCTTAAGAGCAACTTTTAAAAATTAATGCTTTTCAGCATAACCCATTTTGGTTGCTGTCAGGGAACTGCCATCAGGGCCGGAGGGAGAGAGCGGGATGGGGAGAGGCAGCCCATCTTCTAGGGAAGAGAATCAGCGTAGCACCAGTGGAGAAGGGGGGCAGATGGGGGAATCGGTGAGGCGGTCCCATGACTCCTTGCCAGGGACCAGCGGGGAGAGTAGGGGTCCTCCACTGCCTACGCCCTCCTTGCGCAGAAGGCTTTCGCGCAGAGAGAGTAGGAGGAGACTAGGCGTCAAAGAGCTTCTTTGCTGGAAGAAGTTCAAGAAATGCCCACTGACGGATTCTGCCAGCGATTGAGATAGCCACGGGTGAGTGGCTGCCCGGACAGAAAAGGTTCACTCAGGCAACCCAGCCAGGTGTTGCACCAGTTTACGCACGAGCAACCCCTAGAACCATTACAGCAATCCGTCAGTCCCTGACGTTGCTTGTGCGCAGCCCTGGAGAGGCAGCACGATGAGCCAAACAGCACTGGCCAGAGGGACAGAGCAAGAAGCCAGGGTGCGAGGTCTGGTCGAGAGGAACCGAGACCTGGAGGCGCATGTCGCTACCCTATCCGCGCGGCTGGAGAAGAGACGGGCTCAGGATGCACAGGTCAGAGCCACCCCAATAGGGAGGAAGGTCCCGGGGCTGGTACATAAGTTTGGTGGAAAGCCCCAAGACTACAATGCCTTCCAAACGGAAATTCAATACGCTTTGGATTTGCAGAAAAATGACTTTGCGGATGACGGGGAGAGGGTGGCTTACATTGTTGGACATCTGCAGGATGGGGCGCGCGAATGGATCAGGCCCCTAATGGCGACGCAGAATGATGCATTGAAAGATCTTAAGAAATTCTACCAGGCGATGGACGCGATGTTCTCCAGCGAGGTGGAGCAATTCGTGACACGGAGGGAGCTGATGGGGTGCAAGCAGGGGGGCCTGTCCGTCAGAGACTACTGGTCGCGTTTTGCGATGTTAGTCCAGAAGCTCAGGTGGGATCCGGACTCTGAACCAATACAAATGTTGTTTGAGGTGGGTTTTGTACCCTGGAGTGAAAGACGAGCTGTCCCGAGCGCCCCGCCCGCAGTCGATGGATGAACTCACAAAGGCTGTGCTGGCGATCGGAGTACGCCAGGAAGCGCGGTCTCAGGAGAAGCAGGAGATAAGGGGTGAATGTTTCCATGGCAACCGCATTCCGGAGGTGCCGAGGGAGCCTTCCCAGGCGGCGGAGCCAATGGAAATTGATGGCACGCGCGCACGAAGTTTCAAACGCCGGCGAAGGCCGGAAGAGGGAGAGGAAGGAGTGGAAAACTACCAAGAAGTGTTTCCTCTGTCAGCAACCGGGACATTTTGCAAGGGTCTGCCCTCAACGGAAAGCCTGGCAAGGCATGATGGGGGCTACAGGCCACGACGAGAAGGGGGAGGAGGGGCCGGTGCAGGGAAACGACAAAGCCTGGCTGCCAACCAGCGGGGGCAGCAGCCAGGCCAGCAACCAATAGAAGTGCCCCAGCCTGACCCACCCAGGGCAGCTATAGCCATAGAGGTGGTGCTAGAACTCCCAAATGGGCACCCCATCAAAGTGGAGGGGCTGCTAGATTCTGGCAGCTCGTGTAATTTCTTCAGCAGAGACTTCGCTCTGGAGCATCAGCTCCACCTGTTGCCACTAAATTTTCCCTTGCAGGTGAACACCATCGATGGCAGGGAACTCCTGGGAGTGGAAGTGACATACCAGACACCGCCAATGCGAATGAGTGTCTTCAGGCACACGGAAACCATAGCCTTTCATGTGGCCACGCTGGCAGGACCCCCAATAATACTGGGAATGAGCTGGCTGGCAATACATGACCCAGTAGTGTCATGGCATCAGCGGTCGGTCACCTTTGGGTCAGCTTACTGCTTAGAACACTGTCTGGGAGGGAAGGAACCAAGGATGACTGTGGCCAAGGTGGCTGGGGTGGCCCTGGAGCAAAAAAGGGAGGTACCACCACAATATGCGGATTTGAAGGAGGTCTTCAGCGAGAGGGAGGCAGACAGACTGCCCCCCCACAGACCATTTGACTGCCAAATCAACCTGCTTCCAGGGGCTCAGTTACCGGTGGGTAAGCTGTATGCCATGTCCAACCGGGAGATGCAGGACTTGCGGCAGTTTATTGACAAGAACCTGAAGAGGGGTTTCATAAGGGAATCCAAGGCAGTGGGGGGCAGTCCCGTGTTCTTTGTGGACAAAAAAGAGACTAATCAGCCCAGATTAATCGTGGATTACAGGGCCGTAAACCTGGTGTCAGAACCCGTGACTTTCCCAATGCCCAGGATCGACGATATTTTGACATGTGTGAGGCAGGGGAAGATTTTTACCAAGCTGGACCTCAGGGCAGCATATAATCTGATTAGGATAAGGGAGGGGGACGAATGGAAAACGACCATGTTCACCCCCTGGGGGCTTTTGAGTACTTAGTCATGCCATTTGGATTACAATCGGGGTCTGTCTGCTTTCAAGCCTTCATGCACCATGTGTTGGGGCCCCTGCTGTACAAGAATTGCGTAGCCTTTTTGGATGACGACTTGATCTATTCGGACAATGAAATGCAACACGTCAGAGACATCAGGGAGGTGCTACAGAGATTGAAGAAGCATCAGTTGTGGGTCAAGCTGGAAAAATGCCAATTCCAGGCCAGGGAGGTTGAGTTCCTGGGGTACAGGTTGTCCGACAAGGGACTAGCCATGGATCCAGGCAAGGTGAAGGCAGTGCTTGAATGGAAAGCCCCCCAAAACAGAAAGGATGTGCAGAGGTTCCTAGGCTTCAGCAACTTCTACAGGAAGTTCATAAAGAACTTTGCTCACTTGACAGACCCATAACGGATTGTCTTAGTAGCAAAAAGAAGTTTGCATGGACAGAGGATGCGCAGCAATCCTTTGAAAAGCTGAAGAAGGCGTTCGCCTCGGAGGAGCAGCTCCTGCACGTGGATCCGGAGAAGCCCATGAGACTGGAGACGGATGCATCCGACCGCACGGTTGGGGCGGTCCTTTTGCAGCCCGGGGCCAAGCAGAACTGGAGGCCGTGTGCCTTTTTCTCTAGGAAGCTGAGCAAGTCAGAGCAAAACTACACGGTGTATGACCGAGAATTGCTTGCGATCTATGCGGCATTTCGGCAATGGAGACATCTATTGATAGGGGCGCGGCACAAAATCCAGGTCCGAACGGACCACAAGAACTTGGAATACTGGCGGACCGCACGAGTGCTCAACCAGGGACAGATCAAATGGTCCCAGGAGTTTGCCAAGTTCTTCGAGATTCGATACGTGCCGGGAGAGGAAAATGTAAGGGCAGATGCTCTCTCCAGGAAACCGGAGTACATGGAAGGGGAGGGGCCACCAGAGACCAGGCACGTGTTCCCCGAGGACCGGTGGGTGTGGGGGGGAACGTTGGTTGGGAAACGAGAACTGGCAGGGCTCACCAGAGACGATGAGTTTGCTCAGGCCAAGATCAGGGAACTCAGGGACGGAAAGGAAGACAATGAAGGGTTTGAGGAAAAGGAAGGGCTACTGTACTATAAGGGAGCACTGTATGTACCAGGGGAGACTTTGAGGGGGAAGGAACTTAGGCAACTCCATGACAACCCAACAGCTGGGCACTTTGGACAGCACAAGATCATGCTACTTGTCACCAGGCAGTTCTGGTGGCCAAAGGTGAGGGAAGACGTACAAGAATATATACGAGGGTGCGACCGATGCCAGAGGGCTAAGGGGGAAAGGGTGGCCCCCGCAGGGTTACTGAAACCCCTACCTACACCGGGAAAGCCCTGGGAGGTGGTGTCCATTGATTTTATGACAGATCTGCCCAAGTCTAGGGGGAAGACAGCGGTCATGGTAGTAGTCGATCTACTGACGAAAATGTGCCATTTTGTAGCTTGCTCACATGCAGCAACGGCAGAGGAGACAGCCAGGCTGTTTGTGGATCACATTTTTAGACTACATGGGCTCCATTGAGGGTTATCTCGGATCGCGGGAAACAATTTACCTCCCGGTTCTGGAGGAAGCTCATGAGCTTGCTACAGGTCGAGGTGAGCTTCTCAACGGCGAGGCACCCAGAGACCAACGGACAAGCCGAGAGAGCGAACGGTATACTCCAGCAATACCTACGCTGCTATGTCAGCGAGAGACAGAACGACTGGGTAGAGAAATTAGCTTTGGCTGAATTTGCGTACAATAATGCTGAACACGTGTCCACGGGAATGAGCCCTTTCATGGCCAATTACGGGTGTCACCCCAGGGCCTTCCCGGGGCGGGGGGAGGAAGGATGGAGTGTACCCGCGGCTGAGCAATTTGTGGAGGAAATGGAGGCCTTACACCAGCAACTCAGGTTGAACTTGGAGCGGGCCAAGGAAGTTTACAAGAGGCAGGCGGACAGGCACCGTCGGGAGGGGGAGGCCATACGGGTGGGAGACCTGGTGTGGTTGTCATCCCAAGGGTTACCCCTAAAGGGAGGGTGCAAGAAGGGGACCTTTTGAGGTAATACAGCAGGTAAACCCAGTGGCATTTAAACTCAAGTTGCCTGACAGCATGAAGATACATCCGGTGTTCCATAGGTCCCTACTTTCACCTTACAGGGAGGGGCGGGAGTTCCCGGGATGGGAGGGAGGGGTTACCACCCACCCACGGGTAGAGGAGAGGGAACACTGTAACCAGGCTACATAAATACTCGAATCAAGGTGGCGAGGTCGCCAGGTAGAGTACTTGGTAGCCTGAGAGGGAGAACGCAGGTCGGAAAACACGTGGGTCCCCGCTGAATCAATCAGTGACGGGTATATGGTGGAAGAATTCCACAGTCTGTTCCCAAATAAGCCCAAACCAGTAACTAGATTCTGGGAGGAAGAATTTGGACCCACAGACGACGAAGGGGACTTTGTGGGTTTTCCTGCCTCCAAAGAGGAGGGAGCGGAGGTGTCCGAAGGAGAGGAATCAGATTGGGAGGTTCAAACAGTGGGAAGAGATCTGAACGGATGGGAGGCTGGTTTTGAATCCTCAGGAGATGATGACAGCTCCTTCAGGGGGTTCCCCGCATCATCGGCCGAGGAGAGAAAGGAGGTGGTATCGGAAAATCGTGCCGGGGGTGGGGGGGGGTCCTGGGGAGGAGGTGGATGTCAGGGAACTGCCATCAGGGCCGGAGGGAGAGAGCGGGCTCCGGAGGGGTCCCAGAGAGCGTCCCGGGATGGGGAGAGGCAGCCCATCTTCTGGGGAAGAGAATCAGCGTAGCACCAGTGGAGAAGGGGGGCAGATGGGGGAATCGGTGAGGCGGTCCCATGACTCCTTGCCAGGGACCAGCGGGGAGAGTAGGGGTCCTCCGCTGCCTACACCCTCCTTGCGCAGAAGGCTTTCACGCAGAGAGAGTAGAAGACTAGGCGTCAAAGAGCTTCTTTGCTGGAAGAAGTTCAAGAAATGCCCACTGACGGATTCTGCCAGCGATTGAGACAGCCACGGGTGAGTGGCTGTCTGGACAGAAAAGGTTCACTCAGGCAACCCAGCCAGGTGTTGCACCGGTTTACGCACGAGCAACCCCTAGAACCATTACAGTTGCATATGAGAAAAACTCACTAAAAGTTTGTTTTAAGAACCTAGGAAGAGCCTCCTGTTCTCACAGTGGCTGAACAGTTGCAGTGAGGATCCGAGTGAATTCTCACAGGTCAAAGTGGCCATTCTGTAGACATGTTATTTCTGTAGAGCAAAGCCTCCAACTTGTATAGTATTTACAAATATATACAACATGAAGGTCTTTTGAGGGGTTCACAGCATTTATACCCCAAGAGGGTTCTGCTTCTTCCATAGCCACAGCCTTGGATTCCAGCAGAAACTGGGCATGGTTCTGTCTCCCAGCTGCAGTTTCTCACTTCTAGTTTTCACCCACATCACACACACACACACCATTTCTCGTCCAGCACAGAGCCACTTCCTTTGTTGCCTTACTGGCCTATACTTAGAGGGCCATTAACTCACCAGGAAGCTAGCCTGGGTATTCCAGGAATTAAATCAGTTCTGGATCCAGGAATTAGAAGGGGGCTCGGGAATACAGCCGCCGCCACCACCCCCGGGGAAAAACTCATAACACTATCAACCTACCTGATTAGGTCACATATTTCACAAAACAGGGCAACCTTTGCGGGGGGGAGGGGTAGTGCAGTATGGCCATGTTTGATTAATGCCTTTGCTGATCCAGATCAGTGACTCAGGAGAAACAAAGTAGATACCCAAACATGTTTTGCCAGGACAAGGCCCTGCTGATTCCTGTGTTCAGCTTGCAATACTGGCATTTGGTGCCAGTCCTTCATTGTGCAGCTTAGAACATTACAGAAGAGGAAACATGGGAGAATCAGGAGAGGTGAGCTGGGCGTTTTAAGTAGTACTACGTTCTCCTCAATATTCTGGGCATAAAGCTTGGCCAAGGACAGTGGGAGGAAACCTGATCATGCACTCTTGGAATCTTGCTCCAAGGTGATTGACAAGCATTCTCAAACCTATTCTTTGTAGGCACACAGGGAATGAGCAGCAGTCTTTCTCATTTTATTCCAACAGCTTTGCAGGGATAGGCAGAATTAAATCATAATGGGGGAAATTATAATATACATCATAATAAGACAAAAAAAAACATGAAGAAGCATCTTCCATGCACGATATTTATAACTATAATATGCCCCAAGTCTCCTTTGAACTGAGATTCAAACAGGCCTTGTGCACTAGTATGCTACTGGTGGTCTGCCTTCACCAAGAAGACAGATGTGTCATTCTTTTCCTCTTCTTATGGAGGAGTTAAAAAGGTTGCTAATTTCAGCTGCTCTGTTGTAGGGTTCTTTTTTAAAAAAATAATAATCTAATAATATAAATTATGAGTAGGTTTCATTAAAAGCCACAAACCTACAATAGAACAGCTGAAATTAAGCAATTTTATAATGTTATATTTGCCATGGACTATGTAAAAATCAGTCTAATACAATTGCAACTAAAAGTTGAAACTTAATCATTACAGACAATGTTGGTTTTCCATTTCAGAATATGATTTCATGCAGTAAACTTGGCAGAGGTCCTTCTGCGATCCATGGGACTTACTCCTGAGTAGAGATGTATAAGCGTGCGGTGTAAAGATCCTAGGGCTTGTTACTGTTATCCAGTTGTCAGATAATAGCAATATAAACATCACTGTAGAGCTACTTTTAAAAAATATAAAACAAAGTGAAAACGACACTCTCTTTTTTGCTCTTGGATAATAGATGTTTGGCAAAACAGAGATGAGGGATGGAACTTCTCACAGGAATATGACCCTGAACTGATCAAGGAGGAAAAGAGGAAAGAAGTTGAAGAAGAGATCAGAATACAGGTGAACTTCCAATAGCAGGCCACAAACACTGGCTGTTGCCAAAGAGAATTTCTAGTAAAAGCTTGTTAGGCATATTAATCGATTGACATCGGTCTGCCTTTCCCCAGTCACTCTGTGCTATGAAGTAGCTAAAGTATAGTCCTTTGATAGTTCCTTTGGTTAGAAATGGGGGCTCTTTTACAACTGAAAGTTGCTTTGAGACATTTGAATAAATGCCAACAACAGTAGTTACTTGGCATTTATATAGCACTTTAGGACATTACATGCATTGTCTCGGGTCTGATCTACACATGCAGTAGAATGAGGCGAGAATAAGATAAAAGAGTTCTTAGGTGACAGAAGAGATTGTACCATAAATTTTCAGGTTGGGATCAGATTTTTAATGCTCTCCTATGTAATCAAAAAGAATTAGCAGGGAGAGTTGTGGGATAAAACTTTTCTATTTGATATGCCAGTTTTCATTTTGAATGTGAAGTATTTAAATCATAATCCCCCATCTCTAATCTCAAGTAGAGACTATACCACCTCAGGAACCTTGATGCCCTCATTCTGCTAAATGTGTAGATCAGTACCATATTTTTCGCCCCATAGGGCGCACCGGCCCATAGGGCGCACCTAGTTTTTTTTTTGGGGGGGGAATAAAGGGGAAAAAATTATTTCTCCCCCAGGCACGGGGCTGGGGCGGGGGAAGCCAGAGCTTCCCCCCGACCCCAGAACAGGCTGCTATCCGCAAGCCTAGGGAGCCGTGTGGGAACTCCCGCGGGCTCCCCAGGCTTGCGGATAGCTTCCTGAAGCCTGGAGAGCGAGAGGGGTCGGTGCACACCGACCCCTCACGCTCTCCAGGCTTCAGCGAAAGCCTGCATTCGCCCCATAGGACGCACACACATTTCCCCTTGATTTTTGGAGGGGGAAAAGTGCGTCCTATGGGGCGAAAAATACGGTAATCTGCGCAACAAGGATTGCTTGCAGAAGCTGGGTTTCCCCCTGGATTTCTAATGGGGATTAAGGGCGGGAGGCTCTCACTGCCTTAGTGGCTTGCCTAAGGCCACCTGCAGAGTACCGGTAGTTGCAGAGTAAGAGTGAAACTGTAGACTTCCCAATTCACACCCTTAGCCACTAAACTTCACCAGCTCTTTTGCTATGCTTCCCAGGGTCCTCAGCACAATGTAGGGTTGGAAGAGATCACTTCATTCCCCTCATGAATGCCATAGTAGTTCCTGAGGTGTTTAATCACCTCAACATAAAGCCTAGAACCTCTGGGCAGCAGCTGCACCGCCCAGGAGACTCCATTAATTTCAGACCAGATATGGACCCTGGATAATGTGAAGTCTCGGATGAAAAGAATTCACAAGGGATTGGTCGAATCTGATAAAAAATATGCTTAATTTTGCCATTAGCAGGCTTCCAGTTCCTGCCCTTCTGCCTCCTGATCTTGTAAGATTTTACACGCCCAATCTTACAGTACATAGCAAAAACAAAAATATATATACCAAAATTTGATAGTGCATGTTGTTCACCTATTTCCAGCACATGATTTCTGTTTTCCGGTTAAAGAGACTTTAGGAGTAAAAAGCATGCCTTTCCAGACTCCCTGTATATATCTGTCCAAACAGGTTGATGAGCTAATGCGCCAGGAACTGAAGAATTTAAAGCTAGCTGTGGATAGAGAGATAGAGAGAAAAGGCCAAAAAGGCAAAAAAGGAAAGGTGAGTAGACGTTTATAGCTATATTAGAAGCAGAATTACTAATTAACTAGGAACCATTGCAGACACTGATTTCTACAAGTTCCCAACAGAAATGACTGCTTGTGTTTATATTGCTTCAAACAACAGTGACATGTAGCCAAGAGTTTTTGTTGGCATATTGAATGTGGTTTGTCTGGAGCGAGACAAACCGCAAGGCCAGATTCAGATGTAATGGCAGAAGTAGGAAAGGAGCAACGTGTCTGTGATTTTTCCTGTGAGTACCTGCACACTTAGTCATAGTTTTACTCAGGCTTCTGTGTGAACTGGACCTGTTTCTCAGCTATCCATAGGGCAGAAATAAAGAGACAGCTTTTCACATTCCTGTGAACTTTTATTCCTAATGTCTGCTATCTGTCTTCTCCTTCTCCATTTCTAGAGTTAGCTGTTCTCCAGAACAATTTCTGCTTGAAACAATAATACAAGTTTAATTCACCAAGTAGTTTATCTCAGAAAAAAGAGTTAATTCAGTTTGTAATGAAGAGCTTTCTACAACAAAAACATAACTCACAACAGTCCACAGGCTCATAAAACATTAGTTCCATTTTAAATGTTCAAATAAATGTCAGCTACTGGGAGCTGCTGCCAGCCTGAACCCAACACCTAAAGCAGTTTGAGTAAAATAGAATAATCTGCACTTACAATTTTCATATCCATGAAACAGCTGGTCAGCTTGGAAATATACAGAATCTATGGATGTGCCAGGAGACCTTGAAAATAGTATGCCTTTGGGATTGCGGCAAGTTAAAGAAGGGAAATAAGCCTCAGTATGATGTGAATGGACCACTTAATAATAACAATATTTTTTTAAAAAAAATATTATTTATATGCTGCCCATCTGACTGGGTTGCCCAAGCCACTCTGGGCAGCTTCCAGCAAAACATAAAAACACAATAAAACATCAAATACTAAAAACTTCTGACAAAGTGCGTGTGTGAAATGCCAGGAATTGAAGAGCATGGCTCTTTAAGTGCCAGAAGATGCTTCATAGATTTTGATACTTCATGGTTTTATCCATGCACATGCATATCTGCACATGCACTAGAGACAAAGCGCACTCACCCACTTACTTTGAGATGCAGCGTCAAGAGATCCTGCAGTAAGAGCTGATCCCTGCTAGCAACTTACAGATCGTGACAACAGCAGCAACTTACAGATGATAACAGCAGCAGCAGCAGCAAAGCATGATCAGAAGGCAAAAATAAAAATAGGAACAGAATAGGATAAGTGATTTACCATGGAGAAATAACAACTCTCTCTCTCTCTCTCTCTCTCTCTCTCTCTCTCTGTATGTGTGTGTGTGTGTGTGTATGCTTTATTGAAATGAAAGAAAAGTAGCAAACAGAAATTCGTCCAGAAAAATAAAAACTGTAGTTTTTACATCAAATCACAGTAAGTTCTTCTTTCATCTATAACGACTTCCCATCTACCACTTATTTCGTCAAGCGCACTATCCATTTTCCTTTGTTAATTTTCATTCACGACTTATTATTGTTAAGTATTCACAGTATCACAGAAGGCATTCAAGGAAACAACAACAAATAGAGGCCATCCTTTTTATAATAAAGCACTTGCAGTTACGAAACATTTGTCCAGGTATCATACCATCGGGTGCAAGCAATAATATATATATATATTTAAAGAGAGTAGTACATTGCAACAAATGTAATGTAAAAAGGACACACCTTATTTGTAAGAAACTCTTATTTAAATCAGTTCTTCTAAGATAAGTTTCTCTGTTCATCAGGATTCAAAAATGGTAATTTAAACCTCAGAAAGCTGTGTAAAATGAAAGCATTCCATGCAAGTCCAGTATTTTGCTCTGGGGCAGCTTAATAGAAGGTTCCCTCTACAAGTGGAACTGGAAAGGAACAAAAACACAGATGTCTTTCTGTATTTCATATTTGCCTTCTGCTTGCCATAAACAAGTTCATACTGAGCAGGGCTCCCAACAACGCCAGCTACACCAAGCCATATTTCAGTTAAACTTATAAAAGCAATATAATGAATATATCAAATTCATAAAGATAACACACAAAACAGTTCAATAATTTTTTAAAAAATGAATGATAGTAATAATAATAATTACTACCTAGCTAATTATCAATTAATTTACTAATCCAGTAGCATTGCATTAGACTAAATAAATAACACAAATAGCTCTCAGTGCAGCAACTGGACTGTGGAAAAGTTTCCCAACAGAGATGGCAAATAAAATAATTTCACTAGCCAGAACCTTCCCATATGAAACAGATTTGGAGGAAAGATCACTGGTGTCTAATGATTGAAAATCATGTTGGATATAGCTGAGAGGACCATTTTGCAGGTGTCAGGAAACATGTCTGTTTTGCTGGTGCAGCAAAAAATGGGGCAAAACTGGAAGACATTTAAGTAGGTGGTTAGGAGGGATTTGGGGGCTCTTAGAAAGGGCTTATTTCATCTTATACCCACATTTAGATTGACTTTGAAATAATCTGAGCAATTCCTGATTATTTTCTTAGGAAGTGGCTTAGTTTATTTCATTGTTGCATAGAGTTTGGGTTTCCTGGACTTAAAATTTGAGATTTCAGCGGAGAATTCAAAACACACATATCCACCAACACCTTGATTCCCCCCCCCCCAAAAAAAAAAAAATTGCATGCATTCAACAGAAAAAGCCACAAAGAAAAAATCAAATAAAGATGCAAATAAAGAGGACTGCTGCTAATTAACTGTTTTGATATGTTTTTGTGGTTTTCATTAAATATGTTTCATTAAATTCATAAGGGGGTTAAAGAGTTTCTCTCAAAAGGAGGTTTTTCTATGGCATGAAGTAGAGCATGTAGGAAAGCCACGAACAAAAATATTTTCTCAGTCTCTGCTTAGCACATGCCAATTTTTCCGTAAATCTTGATGTTAATTAGAAAGACTTTTCCCACAGTATACTGTATATAAAACTTCCAAATTACTCTAGTGGAGAAATTGCCTTAAGGAAGCTAACAGTTGGCCAATATGCTGAACATATGCTCATTGTCTATGTAAGCAGAAATGATCTAATCTCCATGATGTGATCATTTTTAAATTAGGGAAAGATAATGGGCCAAAAGATAATAGACCCTAAAGAAAAGAAAGAGGGATGGGGAAGAGGAAATTGGTGCATCTTCAGTGTCTTTGAGGTGCTAAACAAAGATGTATTGTGTTATGTATCCCATAAGAAGCTTTGATTACTAATACCAGATGCATGCATAAAAAATGTTACTGTAATATGTTGTTGTTATATTTGTAGATCCAGTTTGATATGTGATATACCGTATTTTTCGCTCTATAGGATGCACTTTTCCCCCTCCAAAAATGAAGGGGAAATGTGTGTGCGTCCTATGGAGCGAATGCAGGCTCTGTGGCTTCAGCGATAGCAACGTGAAGCCTCCAAAGCGCAAAGGGAATGCTCCCTCCGCACCCCGGAGGCTTCGTGTTGCTTTTGCTGAAGCCTGGAGAGCGAGAGGGGTCAGTGCGCACCAACTCCTCTCGCTCTCCAGGCTTCAGGGATAGCCGCCTGAAGCCTTTGGAGCTCAGCAGGAACTCGCGCTGTGCTCCGAAGGCTTCGGGTTCCTTTTGCTGAAGCCAGGAGAGCAAGACTCTCCTGGCTTCAGCAGAGAGGGAGAGCTGTGCAGCGCCCCTTCAGCCAAGCGGGAGGGGAAATGGAAGGGGCTCCATTTCTCCTGCCGCTTTGCTGAAGGGGCGCTGAGCAGAGAGGGGGAGAATTTTTTTTTCTTGTTCTCCCCCTCTAAAACAAGGTGCGTCCTATGGTCGGGTGTGTCCTATAGAGCGAAAAATACGGAACTTTCTGGCGCTGCCCAAACCGCTTTAATTATAGAATCCGATGTTGCATCAGTAGAGCTTCTATTTATTAACCGATACATCAGACTGCCTCTGTGTCTGTCTGTCTGTCTGTCTGTCTGAGAGAGAGAGATCCCCATAAAATGTTCTGCAAGTATCCAAAATGTATTGCTAATAAATGTTCATCTGTCTGATAACAGATGGTAGTGTGATTCCTGTTGGGCCTTTCCAAGTTCAAAGACAGGACTATGGGACCACCAAGTGAAATTGATACAAGTCAATGATGGGTGGGGCTGGTGCCACAACTGGATAGGACCCAAGCCAACACGACACATCCATCCATTTACACACACAAGCACCCACCTCATTCATTGGCTTTCTCAGTCACTCATAACGCTCAGAATCATTGGCCATTGCAGATCCCCTGCCTTCAATGAATCAGTCACTTTCCTCAAATCAACAGCCTTTTAGTTATTACTGTTTTTATTATTTTTTATTAAATCTATATACTGCCCTTCATCTGAAGATCTCAGGGTGGTTCGCAAGATAAAAATACAGGATAAAAGCACAAATGAATAGTTAGAAAAAAAGCAAAACAGTAACAATAACCCCCTTCCCACAAACACATTTAAAACGCGGTAGAATATTAGTCAGCCAAAGGTCTGGTTGAAGAGGAACGTCCTCGCCTGGCGCCTAAAGATGTATAATGAAGCTTTTTAAGAAGTTGTTTGATAGCGCTATTGTTTCATGTTTTTTCAATCATTCCAGGAAGTGCTGTCATTGGGAATCTTGCCCCCGCTGCCTTCTTCATCTACTGCTTCACCAGTTCCTCAAAAATGGCTTTTCATGCCCTTAGGCATACACAGTTTTATTTTGTCTTCGGCATTTTTAAGCCCAGCAGGAGAAAAAGAGTGGTGATTGGGGAAACCGTTGTGCCAGAGTCTCCAGCTGTCTCTTCCTGGAATGAATGAAATGCTGGTATAGTTGGGAGCCAGTATCAGGCTACCTGGGCCACTATAAGTGATCCTGGCAGGCTTTCACCTTTAACTCCCCCCCCCAACTGCCAAAAAAAGCAAGAAGGGCGCTGCAGAGGTGTGTGCTGCAATGTCTGGGTTGTAGGTCACTCTACCGTTTCTGAATGTCACTGCTGTTACTCGGAGGAGGGCAGAGGTTGAGCCCAAAGGCTGTCAGGCCAGTGGAAAAGGCTCTCAGGTCTGGCTCCTGCCTGTGGGCCACCAATTCCCTGCGGCCTTAACCCTGTTCCAGGCAAAATCATGCAGTACAGATGCCAGAGACAGATAGGTAGCCGTGTTGGTCTGCCATAGTCAAGACAAAATAAAAAAATTCCTTCCAGTAGCACCTTAAAGACCAACTAAGTTAGTTCTAGGTATGAGCTTTCGTGTGCATTCACACTTTTTCAGATACACCGTATTTTTTTATTTTGTCTTGAAGATGCCAGAGAGTTGATGTTGTGGCAAACCCCCTCTTAACTACTGCTCAGGTTTTGGTTTTTATGAAGAAGACTCTTCTAGGGAGACGTTAAACGGATAAAAGGTTTTATTTTACAGAACAATTGGTAAAACAAAAGATGTGTTAGGAGATAGAATTCTTTCAAGAAACAGATAACTATCTGCCCCCCCCCCTCTCTAATTTGGTGGCTGTTACAGGCTTCTCAAGGTGGTAAACACATAGCTTCTTTTCAGTTATTTCACTTCAGCTCCTTAAACTTAATTGTATAGTTGTTACATCTTAGGTCTTAACATTTGGATTCTGATACTTTCTGTTAGTTTCCTAACCTTCTATAAATCACACTCCTGGGACGCCAGGGGATCACTACACCCCTCTTAAACAATGCCAGGTCCTCTTGTGGTTACTCAGCATGGAAAGAGGGCCTGCTTGGTGTGCCATCTGTGAGACTGGTAAGGGTGCTCTTCTCTGTTGAGCAGTACTTGCACTGCCAGAAGCGGCGGCGACAGAAAAATGTGATAAATTTGAGGCCCACAATGTCTCATATGTGCTGCCGAAATCTTTGTATGTCCCAATTAATGAGATTGATGCAGTGATTCACAAGTTGCAGCCCAGACCACAAGTGGGACTGAACTTCACCTTGAACAATGAAGGCTGTGTGTTGGAGGATGCATCCAACATATTTCCTCAAGAGGGAGGAGGACCATGTAGCATTGATCCCTCCTGAAGAACATTATTTCCATGTTCTTCACAAGGAAATAATGACACACCAAGATTCCCTGGCCCAGCTGGGCTGGAATTCCTCACCAGTGTGTAGCCAGAACAGTCCCACGTGAGCCACTGCAGACTGGGCAAAGGGGAGAGAAGAAGGCTCAAGGGAAATATTAAATGTTTTGGGAGTTGGTCAAGAAAATACAGGTACAGTGGTACCTTGGTTTAAGAACAGCTTAGTTTATGAACAACTTGGATTAAGAATGCTGCAAACCCGGAAGTAGGTGTTCTGGTTTGTGAACTTTGCCTTGGAATAAGAACATGTTTCGCTTCCTGTTAGGTGTGTTCCATTTGTAAACTGCTATGGGAAAGCACGCCTTGGTTTAAGAATGCTTTGGTTTAAGAATGGACTTCCAGAACAAATTAAGTTTGTAAACCAAGGTACAACTGTACTTGAGTGTAGTTAAGTGTGCTTGCAATTTTCATCCAAGAATAAGTAAAAACACTAAAGTGAAGAAAGCATAAACAATGTGTTATATATATATACATATAGATAGATAGATAGATAGATAGATAGATAGATAGATAGATAGGCAGGAGGAGTTAAATCACTAGAGGCCACTAAAACTATTCAGAATCTTGTGCTAACTTTTAGCTGGGTGTAGAAGTATTGCCTTTGCTAACTTTCTCCATTTATGATCCTTAGAAAAAGAAAAAAGGGAAAAAGGGTGGAAGGAAGAAAAAATCTAAGAAGGAGAAAGATCTGACTCCTGACAGGTAAAAATGCACCTGCTCCTCTGAGATTCACATTGACACATCTCTCTCTCTCTTTGCTTTGTTCAAACACAAAAGAGAGTCAAAGTTGGTATGCCTAAGCCTGAACCTGGTAGCTCCAATTCCTTAGCAATTATGGAGAATCTAACATAGAATTCTTTTAAAATGGATAACATATAGAGAGAGATTTAGATAGGAAATGTCAACCACCAATTTGCAGAGAGTTCATTTTAGGTTATATGTACTGTGGACCTTAGTTCTGTGCATTTTCATCATATCTCTAATGGTTCTTTGAAGAATTGTCATTAAATTTTATTCCTTGTGGCAGGTGTAGGAACACCTGGTAGTTTCAGATATGTATCAGATTTTCCATCTGTTTTTAACATCCCTGAAATAGGACACTAGCTAGTCCTTCTGTAATAATTGAGCAAAGCAGCATTTATTCCCAATATAAAACAAATCATAAAGTACAATCCTTGATGCTGCCTCTTAGATTGCTGCCCATTGGGCTGACGGTAGGAAGCTTAGGGTAAATAGTGTTGCCAGCTGCTCTGGAATCTCTTTGAAGCCATATTGGTGGGGTGGACATTAAAAAACAAGCAAACAACAAATAGCTGTAGCTTTACTACCTCTGCCAGTTACCTGACACTTCAAATCTAAATGTCCATCGTTGTTTTTTATTTAGATTTTTCCAGACTACCACAAATAACATTACTAAACTCCATCTCCATGCAAAAGAGTTAATGCCATATTCATTGAGTGGCGGGGGGAGTGGGGAGGCCATCCCACTCTCTGAACATTTCTGACTACCACTTCCAAGATTAAATACGGAATAGTGCCCCTATGATTCATTCACAAACAGGGCTGGCCCAAAACATTTTGGCACCTGAGGTGAACTGCACAGTGGTACCTCTGCTGCCAGCAAAGAAGGGGTGGGTGAAGATTGACACCAGAAACAAGGATGGGAGGAGACCAGCAGCTCCTCCTCTTCACCAAGAGGCTACTGTAGAGGTGGCATTGGGAGGGGTGCCGGGCAGCTGGATCTGACGCCCCTGTGGATCCTGCCACCTGAGGCGGTCACCTCACCTTGCCTCATGGGTGGGCTGGCCCTGTGTGGTATTGTACCACTAACTAGGTCCAAGATAAGATCTGTGTACTACAGAGTTGCCTCCAGCATTTCAAAATACACAATCTTTTTCTTTCTTTTTAAAAAATGCCTTCCTAAAAGCTGCTTGTTCACCCTGTTCTACTGACTTGCAGGAACTCTGCAATGATGTTGAACGGTGATGTTATGTTTCAAGTAGCCTGGAGGCAATAATGTGAGAGGACCTGTGTTGGGGAAAGGTTTGAACTCCAAGTTTCTATGAAATAATTTCACTATTGTATTGTTAGTGTTCCACAGTATTTCATACCGCTAATAGATGGAGATTGCTTGTTAATGTTACAATAAGTGTACGAGTGTGTTTTCCCTAAAAATGAAAATGTAATTATTGTACATTTTAGCCATATGCAGACATTACAAATGCTTACATGAAGGTGTGTTTTTAAAGAGATGATTTGCATTTTTATCTGCAAATCTGGGTGTTAAATTATGTATCTCTTTGTAGGACCATTGATTCTCTCTACCAGGAGCTGGTAGAAGCACAGATATTAATAAGAGCCAAGAAAGTGAAACTCGGCGATTATGTGGGTAAAGTATTAACTTTATGTACCAATACAGAAATACATCTTGATTTCCTTTACATTTACATATAATATTTTAAAATTGCAGTGTTGTGCAACCTGCCTTCTGTTCCTATAATAGACTATGAATAGACAAGCCATGAAGGGACGCAGGTGGCGCTATGAAGGGACGCAGGTGGCGCTGTGGGTTAAAAGCCTCAGCGCCTAGGACTTGCCGATCGAAAGGTTGGCGGTTCGAATCCCTGCGGCGGGGTGCGCTCCCGCTGCTCGGTCCCAGCGCCTGCCAACCTAGCAGTTCGAAAGCACCTCCAGGTGCAAGTAGATAAATAGGGACCGCTTACCAGCGGGAAGGTAAACGGCGTTTCCGTGTGCGGCTCTGGCTCGCCAGAGCAGCGATGTCACGCTGGCCACGTGACCCGGAAGTGTCTCCGGACAGCGCTGGCCCCTGGCCTCTTAAGTGAGATGGGCGCACAACCCCAGAGTCTGTCAAGACTGGCCCGTACGGGCAGGGGTACCTTTACCTTTACCTTTAGCTGGTTCCAGATATAAAAATTAATAGAAGCTTAACTTCTGACTCAGTATGACAGTTGAAGCAGAGATCTTCAGGATTTAGTCTGTGATTTATAATCTTCATATTTTCTAATTCTGGTGCTTTGTCATTTCTACATCTGGCTGGCACCAAACACTAAATTAAATGAGGCTTCCAATAGCATTTCCCTACCTGTGTTTTGAAGATGTTTCTTGGGAAGCTGCAAAGGTCAGACTGTGCTCTTCAGAGATGCCACAGGAACTGAGCACAATTCTAGTCTCATAGTTAAATCTGACCCCCTTGCTGTTGCAAAGGCACTGGCACCAGCCATCCCAGGCTGTTTCCCCTTACATGCTTTTAAAACCTGGGCAGAGAAAAGTAACATCTACATCAGCCCTAAATATGGAAGAATGTAAGCATTTATTCAAAAGCATAATTTAGACCAAGTTAAAAACATCTGATAGAGTATAAGTGGGTTCCACTATGGTGCCACTTCTCAGACTCACTTTTATACTCGGCTCCAGTTATGCAAACTGCTTCCGGTCCTGATGTGCAAATCAGTCATCAAGCCGGCGTATGGGGGCAAAAGACCAACCGAACCATCCAATAGCTGCTGCTTCCCTCTGAAGTTTCACTTGGGGTAGCCAGTGCTCATTACCCAAACCCTCCTGCAGTTTATCTGGTAAAGCAAATGATTAGTGGTTCTTGGGCTGAAACAATCTCAACATATGCTCAGACTTTTAATGGCGAACAGGCCTGGCTTGCTGGCATGGAGCTGCGTATGCTATTAACTCTTGCGCCCCTCTGAAACAGGCTTCACAAGCCTGACCCTTTTCAGGATGTGCCTCATGGGTCAAATTTGAACAGGTAGGCAGGGGCAACCCACGTGGATATCAGATGATGTCAGTGTCAAAATCCCTCGTGCTCCAATCTCCAAGGCAGCAAAAGATTGCAGCGTAGAATGTCCCTGTTCAGGGTTCCTTCCAACCAGCTAGAATACTCTTCTCCACCACCTGCACGTCAGTTTCCATTCCCCCTCCCAAACTACAGTCAGTATTCTATGCCCACTGAACATTGGAGTGTGTGTGTGTGTGTGTGTGTGTGTGTGTGTGTGTGTGTGTAGGGGTGTTTCCTCTCCTTATGGTTTAGTCTTCTAAACATTGTTTGCACTTCTGCACACCTTGGTTTTCATCCAACCCTGCAAACACTTCCCTTTAGTACAGGGGTGGAGAAACCCTTTAAGCCTGATGGGCTAGATCTTGCCCACCCACTGAGAGCCAACTTTAACAGGTGGGCAGGACCACCTGCCTGTCAATCATCTGACATCAGGGAATTGTTCAAATATGGTTGCTACACTGTAGCCTCCTCTGAGCATGCCTCAATCCTTTTAGCTGACAGTCAGCTGATGATTGCTTAGAGGGAGCCCCTTTGAAGTCTCAGCATAGGGGGAAATGTCCCTAGAACTGGAAGACCTTCCCCTCTGCAGAGAAAGCAGCTTGTATTCAAAGTGTTGGGAGAAATGCTTTGAGTATGGATTGTGCATGGATTGTGCCTTTGGGTGATACAAAGATCAGCTTTCACAGAATGGATTGCTATTGCTATATAAGGTACCAGAAGCTGCCAAATTTGTCCAACACTAAAAAGATCTGCCAGCTATCCAAATCCTTAACAACCAACGGGCAACTAAACTGGTCATTTATGCAGTATTTTCAGTGTTCAAGGTGCCTCACACCCATTGCCGCACTCTCCTCACAACAACCCTGTGTGGATGCTGTGGATAAGTATTTCCATAGGGAAGAGAGGAGGCTGAGAGTTAGTGACTTGTCTCCTCAGGCCAAGTGAGTTTGTAATTGAGATGAGACTTGAATTAACAACCTCCTGCATCACACCTCATTATCTTAGCCAGTGCACCCGCTCTCTACTGTGGGCTTGTAAAGAAAACACCCACTTTTTCTATTTTTATGATTCAGTCTTATTTAATTTACTGTTTGATAAATTTGCCTTTATCAAAGGCGCATAAAAGTTTCAAAAGCAAAACCTTTAAAATATGTTCATGTAAATAAATAATAGCAATAAAAAGTTTGCATAAATGTATGCCGTCAGTACAGATTATGCTTCTACTGATGATGATAAATGGTACTCTTAAGACATTTCTCCTCACCACATGTCAGTCCTTCTTAACCCTGTGATTATGTCCATGGGTTACATACTCTGTGGCTTCTCAGCAGCTAGAATCCACGTTTCCATGCTGAATGACTCAGCTAGCAATGAGAACCACTGTGGTCCCAGAGATAGCACACTGGATGCCAGCTGCATTTAGAGTGCACCCACAATCAGGCCCTTGTTCTTTACCTATAAATTGGAATAAAGGTAAAGGTAAAGGTACCCCTGCCCGTACGGGCCAGTCTTGACAGACTCTGGGGTTGTGCGCCCATCTCACTTAAGAGGCCAGGGGCCAGCGCTGTCCGGAGACACTTCCGGGTCACGTGGCCAGCGTGACATCGCTGCTCTGGCCAGAGCCAGAGCCAGAGCCGCACACGGAAACGCCGTTTACCTTCCCGCTGGTAAGCGGTCCCTATTTATCTACTTGCACCCGGAGGTGCTTTCGAACTGCTAGGTTGGCAGGCGCTGGGACCGAGCAGCGGGAGCGCACCCCGCCGCAGGGATTCGAACCGCCGACCTTTCGATCGGCAAGCCCTAGGCGCTGAGGCTTTAACCCACAGCGCCACCTGCGTCCCTTAAATTGGAATAGTGTTAACCTATCTCACATCAGTGCTGCAAGGATTCAATCTGTTTAGTTTTTCTATGAATTCTGCCCACTGTGCAGTTGTCATTTTTATGTACTTGCCAATTGATGGTATACTTGTGAAATAATTTACACATTTCTAGAAAAATAGCACGAGGGTCAAAATTCATTTAAATTGCCAGCTGAATATTTCCACTTCTATTTTTATTTTGTCTTCATGTTGGGGGATGCATTCCATATTAATAACTATTAGAACTCATAGATTTAAATCTGTCATGGCTTAACAGGATGCTAAACTTGTATTCCCTGGCAGTTTCTAATGTCTGGAGTTACACATTTTGTAATAATACAGTATCACCTATGAAGAAGCCTTTGTCTCTTCCCTGTAGGTGAGTACAGCTATCTGGGGTCTACCCTTCGGCAGAAAGACATAGAACCAATGCCCTCTCTCACAGATGTCAGGCAGCTCATCGCTCTGTATGGCATATTGCCATTAGGTAAGATCACAGGAGAAATGGTCAGAGAGCAGACACCATGCCTTGCTTCCTGTCATCCTCATATACTTTTACTAGCTATGACAGTGCCTGATTGATTTTGGTTGAAAGCATTCTGCAGAATTCTTTTTCAATTAAGTATTCTGAACTGATACAGTATGGTTTTAATAGCATACTTAAAAGGGGAGCGTGGTTGCTGTGTGTTTGACATGCCGTTTCGTTGCCGTTTCTTGTTTGCATGTTAACAGTTTGGGAGCTGTAGCACATAAAGGAAGTCACCTGGGAAAGGTAATAGCTAATACAAGCTCCAGTGATTATAAATTTAATCAAGTTAAGGAAAAGGCTAAGGTTGCAGTTTACCTTTTACAAGCCAGCTAATGTGTCTTGCTGTTGAACAATGGAAGCATTTATGGAATTAGTCAGCTCATTTCATACATTGGAGAAAGTGCTTTTAATTGTTCTTGCCTTCTAAAACTCTAGAAATTAATAACCAAACATGTATGTTTTCTTAAATGTACTATCTGCATAGTATATTGTTCAAATGTGATAAGTATAAACCTTTACGGGGGGGGGGAGGCTTTTCCTTAGGCTGCAGTAGAGCTCCTGTCACTTTTCTGAACATGATCCAGTCAATTTTACAGAAAGAACATCCTATCACACCTCCAAACTGGGCCAGTTTGCAGATTTTCAGAACAGATCCATGTTAGCAGTAGGGATGGAAGGATCTGTCAATTTCAGTTTCTCATTTTTCCAATCTAGAATTCTGCAAGATTTTTGCAATTTAAAAAAATTGTGAAGATTAGTCAGCATTTTTGTGTGAAATTCTCCCAATAAACAGGTTTTTGTTTGCAGTTTCTCCCAATATAATACTCGTTGTATATAATGTCTATGAATATAATAATCTTTAGGCACATTTCCCCCTAATATATGCATTTTCCTAAACATAGTTTGGATGGAGAACTGCGTCACAACATTCAGATAAGTGTGAATTTTGAAGGATGACTGTGTTTTGGTTCTCAGATTATATCGCAAAGTGCTAATTTGATAAATTCAGCTTTAAATATTGCATTGGCCCGAATATAAGCCACACTTTCCCCCCAAATTCCGACCGTGAACAGTTAAAGTGCAGCTTATATTCGCGACCTTACCAAAATTGGCTTTTAGATCGGCTGCGAGGCGGCACGCGGTTGCGGGGAGCCATTGAACTGGTCTGTGGCAGCGTCACTGTTGGATTTGGCGGAGCCTGACTGCAGCGCTGGGGACCACATGGGCTCCAGGCGCACTGCAGAAGCCTTTCAGCTGTGAGGCAGTGTTCCCCCAAGCTGAGCAGCGGCCGTGGCCCACGCAAGGTCTCCTACGCGCTGCGATCTCTGGTCAGCTGTGAGGCAGTTCCTTTACAGCTGAGCAGCGGGCGTTTTCCGGTTACTGTATTCGGCAGCGGACGACTGCATGGGCTTCAGTGGTGAGAGTGTGCTTGTTTGAGATGGGTGCTTGTTGACCCCCTTTTCATTCCCCCGTCCCTGGGCAAGCGTCGTGTGTGTGTTCCTCGTTGTGTGATTGCGCTTCGTTGGGCGGGTGCCTTTTGGAATTCCCCCCTCTCCAATTTTAAGGGAGAGGCTTATATTTAGGAATTGTCTTCTTTTCTTTTTCCTCATTGAATTTTAAAGGTGTGGCTTAAGGCTTATTATTCGGGCCAATACAGTATGAACTGAATTGAATTCCCTCACCTCACAAGCCATGGCCAGAGAAGGAGTGAAATAGCAAGACTGCAATCCAGTCAGAGTTACACACTTGGAAATCTTGTTGATTTCAATAGGATAGTTAAGTACGTGCTCTTTTACTGAAATCATTGGGGCCTCCAAGTACATAACTTGCCATGTGTTTTGCCATACTGAATTTCTGCAGATGCATTAATAGATACACTATTTGTAGAAGGGCGGGGGGATTTTCTTATCTTTTTCTCTTTTCTAAACTATTTAGAAGCAACAGTTGTTTTTGAATTCAATGGGACATACTCCCAGGAAAGTGGGGTTTGGTCAGAGTAGACCCATTAAAGTCAATTGACTTCAATTACTTAAACCCATAAATTTCAATATGACTATTTGGAATTGCCTCTAGGAGACAACTCCATATTTTACTCATTCCGTTTGTAATTATTGTAGCTCTTATCCCGTTGTATTGTGAAAAACTTTAATAAAGATCTTGTTGGGGGTGAAACGAGTCTCTTCAGAGTATGTCTGATGTTAGACATCACCCTACACGTTCCAGCCGCTGACCTGAAAACAAAGCTCTTGGTTTGGCACTGTCAAGTCTTCCCCCAAACCACTAATGTCTGGGTCAGCACTTGGGAATCACATGGTGGAATACTGGAATGACTACATATCTACCTATACATCGTCATATTGTTCCCATTTCACCTTCATAGGTTCTCAGTCTGTACATGAGAAAGCACCTCTGGTGAAAGCCTTGCTTTTGGCTGGACCCGAAGGAGTCGGGAAAAAGATGCTTATTCATGCTCTCTGCACGGAAACGGGAGCCAACCTCTTCAATTTATCTGCAGCTAATATTGCTGGCAAATACCCTGGCAAGGCTGGTTTGCAAATGATGCTTCACATAGTGTTTAAGGTAGGAACACAAAAGATCCTCTCATTTTATTTTTTTCTGCAAATTTATATGAAACTGTATTTTAGTTATACAATAATTATTCTATTCCATATGCTAATAGGTGATTTATTGTGTATCTCATTTTGATTCATTGTTATAATAATACAATAATACATTAGGGAAGTTTTAATGTTTGAAGCTTTATTCTATTTTTAGTCCTCTGTTGGGAGCCACCCAGAGTGGCTGGGGAAACCCAGCCAGATGGACAGGGTATAATTAATAAAATTATTATTATTATTATTATTATTATTGAAAATAAAATTGTAAGGCAGGCCCCACAAATAATCCAGAGATGCATTTTAAATAAAAGCACACATTCTACTCATGTAAAAACACGCTGATTCCTGGACTGTCTGCGGGCCGGATTTAGAAGGCGATTGGGCCGGATCTAGCCCCCAGGCCTTAGTTTGCCTACCCATGGACTAATCATTCACTAGTAACCCCAGTTGTAGCAGGGAGTGTTAAATTGCTTACCAACTTAACGTTTCAAACATGACAGAGCACATGACACACTTGGGAAGTAAATAGTAAGAATTCTACTAACATTTTAACCATTCCTTTTAACTGCCTATTTATTAGCAACATCTTTTTTTTCTACAGTGGTACAGGGTTACAGGGACGCAGGTGGCGCTGTGGGTTAAACCACAGAGCCTAGGACTTGCCGATCAGAAGGTCGGTGGTTCGAATCCCTGCGATGGGGTGAGCTCCCGTTACTCGGTCCTTCTCCTGCCAACCTAGCAGTTCGAAAGCACGTCAAAGTGCAAGTAGATAAATAGGTACTGTTCCAGTGGGCAGGTAAATGGCGTTTCCGTGTGCTGCTCTGGTTCACCAGAAGCGGCTTAGTCATGCTGGCCACATGACCCAGAAGCTGTACGCCGGCTCCCTCAGCCAATAAAGCGAGATGAGCGTCACAACCCCAGAGTCGGTCACGACTGAACCTAACGGTCAGGGGTCCCCTTTACCTTTACCTTTTACCTCGGGTTACAGATGCTTCAGGTTACAGACACTTCAGGTGACAGACTCCGCTAACCCAGAAATAGTACTTCGGGTTAAGAACTTTGCTTCAGGATGAGAACAGAAATCGTGCGGTGGCAGCGGGAGGCCCCATTAGCTAAAGAGGTGCTTCAGGTTAAGAACAGTTTCAGGTTAAGAACGGACCTCCAGAATGAATTAAGTTCTTAACCTGAGGTTAACCTGTGTGTCAGAAACAATGCACAGTCTCAATGAGATGGAAAATCTGTGATGGATGCTCCTACATACAAAAGAAATCATTAATATCCTACAAATAGAAGAACAGCATTTCAGGAATGAATGTCCTGGTATAGTCTTCTCCCTACCATATAGCTTTCAATGTTGTTGGTTATTTTTTGAAAAGAGGAACATCATGTCAGATGCAGGTGTACCACTTTAGTGATAGCTAGATGTCAGTGTTTGGCACCTAGTTGTTGGCATCCATCCATCTCATTTGACTATTCTTGATTCCAGTTCTTGTGTGTAGCCAAGAACTGGAAGACTCGTTCTTGCAGTGCATAATCCAACTATGGATCTCCCTCCCGCAGCAGACAGTGATGGCCACCAGCTTTGATGACTTTCAAAGGGGATTAGACAAGTCCATGGAGAAGAGGACTGTCAGTAGCTGCTAGCCGTGATGGACGGCTTTGGCTCTACTTTCACAGTCAGAGGCAGCCATGCTTCTGAATACCAGTTGCTGGAAGTCACAGGAGGGGAGGGGGTCTTAATAATAATAATAATAATAAATTTTATTTATATCCCGCCCTCCCCAGCCGAAGCCGGGCTCAGGGCGGCTAACAACATTAAAACAGTGTGACATTATAAAACATTATAAAAATGAATTAAAATCAAAATTGATGGCAACCATAAACTAAAGCTTTGTAAAGATTGCCAAAGGAGGGGGTCAGGCTGCGCCCTGACCAAATGCCAGGTGGAACAGCTCTGTCTTGCAGGCCCTGCGGAAAGATGTCAAGTCCTGCAGGGCCCTTGTCTCTTGTGACAGAGCGTTCCACCAGGTTGGAGCCGCAGCCGAAAAAGCCCTGGCTCTAGTTGAGGCCAGCCTAACCTCTCTGAGGCCTGGGACCCTCAAGGTGTTTTTATTTGAAGATCGTAAGTTCCTCTGTGGGGCATACCAGGAGAGGCGGTCCTGTAGGTACGAGGGCCCTAGGCCGTATAGGGCTTTGAAGGTTAAAACCAGCACCTTAAACCTGATCCTGTACTCCACCGGGAGCCAGTGCAGCTGGTATAGCACCGGATGAATGTGATCTCTAAGCGAGGACCCCGTAAGGAGTCTCGCTGCGGCATTCTGCACCCGCTGGAGTTTCTGGGTCAGTCTCAAGGGCAGCCCCACGTAGAGCGAGTTACAATAATCCAGTCTGGAGGTGACCGTCGCGTGGATCACAGTGGCTAGGTCAGGGCGAGAGAGGTAAGGAGCCAACTGCTTAGCTTGGCGGAGATGAAAAAATGCCGCCTTTGTTGTAGCTGCAATCTGCGCCTCCATGGAGAGGGAGGTATCGAAGATTACACCCAAACTCTTAACGGACGGTGCTGGCACTAATTGCACCCCCGCAAGAGATGGGAGTTGCCCCCTCAGTCCCACGTCGTCCCGTCCCAGCCAGAGGACCTCTGTCTTCGAAGGATTTAACTTCAGCCGGCTCCCACGTAACCATCCAGCCACAGCCTCCAAGCATCTGATCAGTGTGTCTGGGGCCGAGTCCGGGTGGCCGTCCATCAACAAATAGAGTTGGGTGTCATCAGCATACTGATGGCAGCCCAGCCCAAAACTCCGGACAAGCTGGGCGAGGGGGCGCATAAAGATGTTAAAAAGCATCGGGGAGAGTATTGCACCCTGAGGCACACCACACACCAAGGAGTGGCGGGATGACAATTCCCCCCCAAGCGCCACCCTCTGTCCCCGACCAGAGAGAAACGAGCGCAGCCATTGAAGGACTGTGCCCTGGATCCCCACGTCGGCAAGGCGGTGGTCCAGGAGTTCGTGATCGACCATGTCGAAGGCTGCTGACAGGTCTAGAAGAATCAGCAGCCCCGACCCGCCTCGATCCAGCTGCCTGCGGAGATCATCTGTTAGGGCGACCAGAGCCGTCTCAGTCCCATGACCAGCGCGGAAGCCGGACTGGAATGGATCCAGAGCTGATGTTTCATCCAGAAACCTACCAAGCTGTTCAGCAACCGCTCTCTCAATCACCTTACCCAGGAATGGAAGATTCGAAACCGGGCGGTAATTGGATAGATCTAAGGGATCTAATGATGTTTTCTTTAAGAGCGGGCGCACCACTGCCTCCTTCAGTTCCCCTGGGAATGTCCCGGTGCCAAGGGACAGATTGATGATATCCCCCAGGGGGGCCCGCACCTCTTCTGGACACGCTCTAATCAGCCAGGACGGGCACGGGTCGAGAGGACAGGTGGTGGGCTTTCCAGCTCGGAGGAATCTGTCTACATCAGCTGGGGATATCCAGTCAAAGTGGTCCAATACTGAACCCGAGGACAGTCGAGGGGCCTCCAGTTCCTTTATTGTATCCAAATTGGCAGGGAGGTCATGGCGGAGCAACAAGACCTTCTCCGCAAAAAAGCTCGCAAATGCCTCACAGCTGTGTGTCAAATTGTTATTTAAATTTGGCTGTCCTTCGAGGGACGTTAAAGACCGAATTATACTAAATAATTGTGCCGGGCGAGAGCTAGCGGATGCAATGGAGGCCGAGAAGTAGGACTTTTTAGCGGCCTTCACTGCCATCTTATAGGTTTTCATAAAAACCCTATAAGATGTTCTTGAGGCTCCGTCACGGGCACCCCGCCATACTCGCTCTAGCCGTCTTAGGTCCCGCTTCATTTTCTGGAGCTCCTCGGTAAATCAGGGAGCCCGGTTTCTGTGGGGTCGCAGAGGGCGCTTAGGTGCGATCTCATTGATGGCTGCCAGGAGCTGGGTATTCCAGGCCTCAACACGCTCAGTCAATGAGTCGCCAGGGGGAGAAAGGTCCCGCAAGGCTTGACGGAATCTATCAGGGTCCATCAGCCTCTGCGGGCGAGCCCAAATTGGCTCGCCACCCAAGCAGGGTGGGGGTGGAACGTCAATCCTGGCTTTCAGAGCATAGTGATCAGACCATGGCACCTTCATCGAAGGAAACATGATCACATCTATACCGACGCCAAAGATCAAATCCAGCGTGTGGCCTGCTTGATGTGTGGGGCCCGAAACAAACTGGGAGAGCCCTAGTGTCGCCATGGAAGACACCAGGTCCAGAGCCTGTGAGGAGGGAGTGGCATCAGCATGGATGTTGAAGTCCCCCAATACCAATAGGTTAGGGAACTCCAAGGCCCAGCCGGCCACCGCCTCCAGCAGGCCTGACAGGGTGGCTGCTGGTGCGCTAGGTGGCCGGTACACCAGCCAGACAGCCAAGCTCACCTCGGAGCCCCACACTAGGCCAACACATTCAATGCCGGGGATCGATGGCGATGGTAGAGCCCTGAAAGAACAATCTTCCCGGATTAATAACGCCACCCCTCCCCCCCGGCCCACAGTCCGCGACTGGTGAAGGACGGAGAAACCCGGGGGCGCCATCTCTCGTAGGGTAACAGTATCCCCTTCCCGCACCCAGGTCTCAGTCACACATGCCAGGTCAACCCCCTGCGAGGTGAAGAAATCTCGCAGGGTGGCGGTTTTGTTGCCTATAGACCTGGCATTGCACAACACCAGTGACGGAGGTGAGTAATCCTTGCTCACCCTACCCTCGTCTCTCGGGATGGGGCACAGATTGGAAGGGGTACGAGCATATCCGTATCTCGATCCCCTTCGCCTATGACATCTGCCCCCACCGCCATACCTCCCTCGCCCCTCCACAGTAGGAATCCCAAGCCTCATACTTGCCTCCATTTACAGAATATAAAAGCAAACAAAGAAAAACAATTACATAAAAACAAAACCAATCCCCACCCCACTCCCCAACCACCCCACCCCAACCCACAATAAATCAAAACAAAATAGAAGTACATGGATAAAAACCACCGCTTATGGTGGTACAACAAAGCAAAAAAAATAAAAACAGTTTAAAACATATAAAAACACTTCCAACAACCGCTGCAGCAGCACCAGTGTCCCCGAGGCTGCGTCGGTGGTGAGCGTGGGCCCCGCCCCCTGGCCTGGTGGAGAGTGGGCCTGCAGGGGGAAGAGCCCTCCCCACAGACGCACGGCAAAGCGGCAGCAGCAATGTCCCGAGGCCTCCGTGGAGCCTTATATGCTGAGGTGGAGTCTGGGGCCCACCCCCAGGCCCAAGGTGGAGAATGGGCTTGCAGGGGGAGCGGTCCTCCCCAAGACTCATCGGCAAAGCGGCAGCAGCAGTGTCCCGGGCCTCCTTGGAGTCCTTCACGCTGAGGTGGAGTATGGGCCCGTCCCCAAGCCCAAGATGGAGAATGGGCTAGCAGGGGGAAGAGCCCTCCCCACAAACGCACGGCAAAGCGGCAGCAGCAATGTTCCGAGGCCTCCGTGGAGCCTTATATGCTGAGGTGGAGTCTGGGGCCCGCCCCCAGGCCCAAGGTGGAGAATGGGCTTGCAGGGGGAGCGGTCCTCCCCAAGACTCACCGGCAAAGGTTCTACTCTGTGTTTGGCCACTGTGAGAACAGGATGCTGGACTAGATGGGCTGTTAGCCTGATCCAGCAAGCTCTTCTTAAGTTCTTACTCATCTGAATGTGGTCTACATAGAAAATGCTCACATACAGTGGTGCCCCGCAAGACGAATGCCTCGCAAGACGGAAAACCCGCTAGACGAAAGGGTTTTCCGTTTTGGAGGTGCTTCGCAAAACGAATTTTCTATGGGCTTGCTTCGCAAGACGAAAATGTCTTGCGAGTTCCTGCGGGGGTTTTTTCCTCCCCCCCCTTTTTCTAAGCTGCTAAGCCGCTTATCAGCTGATCCGCAAAGCCGCTTATCAGCTGATCCACTAAGCTGCTAAGCCGCTAATAGCGCTAATACGCTAAGCCGCTAATGGGCTTGCTTCGCAAGACAAAAAAACCGCAAGACGAAGAGACTCGCGGAACGGATTCTTTTCGTCTTGCGAGGCACCACTGTACTGGCAGTTAAAATACAGATTTGGGCTTGATAACTACAACTCAGAAAGACCCAAGTGTAGTCCCTTCCCATATTTTCTAATTATAATACCACTTGCTAAGACATGACAATTGCCAAGTATTATTTTAGAACTCACAGTGATGGTGAGGTAACAAACATATTCCAGTTACCAACTGCTATGAAAAATTAAGAGATTTTACTTAAATTTATTCCCAGGGAGCAGAGATTCACCATTAGGCAGCTTCTTTGTCCATAAAACCACTGGCTGGTGGTTATTATATCATTAGAGAATCTTAAGTCATTAAACTTGTTGTTGTTGTTTAGTCATTTAGTCGTGTCTGACTCTTAATGACTCCATGGACCAGAAGACACCAGGCACTCCTGTCTTCCACTGCCTCCCGCAGTTTGGTCAAACTCATGCTGGTAGCTTCGAGAACACTGTCCCACAATCTCATCCTCTGTCGTCCCCTTCTCCTTGTGCCCTCCATCTTTCCTAACATCAGGGCCTTTTCCGGGGAGTCTTCTCTTCTCATGAGGTGGCCAAAGTATTGGAGCCTCAGCTTCAGGATCTGTCCTTCCAGTGAGCACTCAGGGCTGATTTCCTTAAGAATGGAGAGGTTTTATCTTCTTGCAGTCCATGGGACTCTGAAGAGTCTCATCCAGCACCATAATTCAAAAGCATTCATTCTTCAGCGATCAGCCTTCTTTGTGGTGCAGCTCTCACTTCCATACATCACTACTGAGAAAACCATAGCTTGAACTACATGGGCCTTTGTTGGCAAGGTGATGTCTCTGCTTTTTAAGATGCTGTCTAGGTTTGTCATTGCTTTTCTCCCAAGAAGCAGGCATCTTTTAATTTCGTGACTGCTGTCACCATCTGCAGTGATCATGGAGCCCAAGTCATTAAACTAATATGCTTCAAATGTGGAATATCTGAATATTTATTTTTATTTTTGTAAATATTGTTCAAAGCTACAAGCTTTGTGAAAAAACAAGTAAGGAGGCTCGCCTGCTGCCTTTGTTACATAAGTCTAGGCACCAGGCAAAAACATTCCTCTTCTCCCACCCCTTTGGCTATTTAAGCAATCCTTTTAAATTGTGTGAGGAGGGCTTATGCTTTGTTAACTATGTTGTGTATTTTTGTGTTTTTATATTGTAAACTACCCTGTGAACCTCAGATGAAGGGTGAGCAACCAACCCCTAAGCTGAACTGATAGGCTTTCTAAATAAAAATGATGGGCATGTGAAGCTGGTGGAATTAGATGGGGGGAACAAGGAGGCCCAGAGCTTCGTCCTCAACTCCATGTTTACATCAGGGGCCTCTGGTGGAAGAGGGGAGCTCTGTGGCAAAGCAAGGCAGAACTTACACTGGGTGCAGGGCAGACTGACAAGGCAAGAGCGAGAAGGGTCTGGGCTGAACTCAGGGCTCAGGCTGTTTTCTAGGAACACAGAGCTCCAATGTTGCTTTAGCAAGGAACAAATGTGACCCCCGCCAGCCCTGTATAGCAGCCACAGCTGCATCTAATGGTTAGCACCACCTGTACTGAAAGCTGCTAAAGGGACTCAGCCCTCTCCAGCAGTCTCCTAGAGTGGCAGAGCAGGGGAGACTCTAGCCTCACGGGTTGACATATTACTTGTAATTCGCTGATTCTTCCAGAGAGATTGGGCACTAGAGTTATACACCGGTGTGTGCAAAATTATCACAGGTGATTATAATCATCTGGTTTTCAGCTGGCCATACCAACTAACATACTAGCTAAATTTAATTTAAACAGAATTGTAGAAGGCACTCATTACTTCCCCAGTCAAAGGTAGTTTTTGATTATCTTGAGATGCAAGTACAGTTGGACCTTGGTTCTCAAACTCCCTGGTACTTGCATGTTTTGGCTCCTGAATGCCGGCAAACGCGGAAGTAAGTGTTCCAGTTTGTGAGTGTTTTTCGGAAGCCAAACGCCCGACGTGGTTTCCAGTTGAGTGCAGGAAGCTCCTGCAGCAAATCGGAAGCTGCGCCTTGGTTTTCGAACCGTTTCGGGAGTCGAATGGACTCCCGGAACGGATTAAGTTTGAGAACCAAGGTACCACTATATATTTACATAGGAATGACTTAGTTAAGGTCACTATTTTATAAAAGCTGAGTAAACAAACAAGTATAGCATTTATATTGTGTTAGTGAGCAGGCCAATAACATTGGAAAATAGGTATATATTATGCTGAAGTAAATGTAACAGATTACTAAGTATAAGTATCTTATAAGCATCAAGTAGAAAGGAACAGATCCATAGAATAAATCTTGAGTTAATATCACTTTATATCTGTATAAGCAAATAATTAGACTTGCCTTTTAACTTCATGATAACTTGCAATCCTTTTGGTTTTTTCTGACCATTTGTAATGTATCTGGTAGTAGTAGAAAAATAATTTGAATAATTGCAAATATTATCAGCATTTGATGAATAGGGTCTGCCAATTGAACAGTTACACCACAATGCACCCAGATTTCTGAGTATAAATGTTATTCTTGTGAATATTGAGCAAAGCACGAGATAATTCTCTGCTTAAAAGCATGATTATATGGTTATTTTGTTTCTGAGTCTTTTTTTTCAGCTGATATCGCTGAATGTGTAAAGTATTTCTGTGCAACCTTGAGATAAAGTCAGTTTAAAAATATAACATTAAGAAATAGTCTTGAGGCTACAAATTGCTCACACATAATAGAAGCCTCAAACAGCTGTTTTTATTGCTACTTCTCTGTAATAGAAATAGACTGCAGTCACAACATGAGAACAAGCAACAAAGGAATAAACTTCTGCTAAACAAGCATTAAAGGGCTGGTTTACAGAACACTTCCTGGAAACAAAGGCTGAACAGTTGAGAACAACAAGCTTCATCTGTCATGAAATGCTATCACAGTCTTCACTTAAAGCAGTATTAGAAAGGTTAAGGAGCCATCTGCTGGTGGCTGCAACAAAATGAAGAGCAAAGCACTCTAATAAAATTTCAATTATAAATTAATTGCATAGTCCATTTAATTATACATAGATTCAAACTACTCATGGATAATTCAAATGAAGTACTTTCATTGGAACATACAGTCTGCTACATATCTGCCAACAATTTCAATTAGATACCAATGGATTGTGGGTGTCTCATTTGGTTAAAAAATACAGCAGAACAGCAGAATCCTGATCAGATCAAGACAACAGAATACCCCTGTTCTACACATGGGCTAATCTGCTCATTAATAGTTAATTCTTGTAAACTAGAAAATAGAGACCATCAGATTTATCTGAGTTAATATAAAGTGGGAACACTCCCTGTTTTGCGTTAGGTTATTTAACAGCAAAACAGATAGTAATATTCTAGGATCTGCAGCTGTCTATTTAACAATATTGATTATACTGTAGAAGCTTAATTGTACAGTACTGTACAATTGTACTGATCAGCTCCTTAGAACAAGTGTATTTAAAAAACAAAAATGCAGGAAGAGAAGGAAAAATAGGAATTCCAAAGTCACATAGTTTAAAAATCCATAATTTTATCTAGAATTGTTAACAGAATAAATTGGTAGAATTATCAGTGAATTTATTATGGACTGGCTAAAGGGTGCATTTTATAATGTTCTTGGGTTCAGCAGGGTGAATGGGGTGTTAGGGGATACATTGTGCTCCTTCTGGGGTAGTTTGTCCACCTTTTGCCCCCATCCTCAGGAGCACTCAGCTCTCACCTGTGGCTCCTGGAAGCTCTCAGCAGGCGACTGCAGCCACACCCCAGGAAATGCCTTTGACTGGCCGGCTAAACCAGGTGATGCATCTCAAACCCTCTGTGAGTTAGGGACTTCCGCTGCATGTGAAGACTGAGTGGACAAGCTCAAGAAGGCCGTTTCTGCACATTCTATAGAGGGAGTGAGGCCCACCCTGGAAGACTGGCAGATGCAACTAATGGAGTACATGGAGATGGCGGAAATGACTGGCAGAATCCGAGACCAGGGAGAAGAGTTGGTGGAAGAAGATTGGAAGAAATTTAAAATTTATTTACAGAAATACTGCAAAATTTTCGAATGTGAATGATGTTGGAATGAAACGAAGTGGTTCTAGCAATATGATTAGATTACAATATGTGAGGATAAATAATTAAGGGCAAAATAAGAGGGTATGAATTTGCTGAACAAAATTGTAAATGGAATACAAAAAAGGGAGATGTGAGGAAGTCATGAGAATAAGTTAATGAAGGGTACGACATTTGAAAGAGTGATTTTTAAACTTTTCCTTTTAAATTTTTGTTTTTGTTTTTTCTCTTTGTCTGTTTGTGTGTTTTTTGTTTTGTAAACTTCTTTTTGTAAAAACTTAATAAATATTATTTTAAAAAAAATATATAGAGGTAGTGAGGGGTAGATGGGGTTCATCAACCTGGGAAAGGAGCCCATCTAAGAGAAGGAAATCTCTGATCCTAAACCTCCACTACCTTGGTGCGGGGTATCTTTGGGATAAGAAAAGGCTATGGCAGAAGTTATAACCTGTGTGCCTCAGCCCCCTTGGGTGACTTAATGATTGGTCAGGGGCCTAGGGAGGGGCAGCTGCCCCCTCAATAAAAATCAATAAAAATACAAAACTAACTGAGGTTCTGCCCCCCCCAAACAAGAGGCCTGCCCTCCCCCAACAAAATCCTGGTAATGCCCATGGTCAAGGGTGCCATGGGAGGGTCCTCCTCTCTCCCCCTCCCTCCCTCCCTCCCTCCTTCCTCACATCAGCCATCCCTCCTTCATATCTCCAAATCTCTCTGAGTCTTTATCCCTCTCTCTCTGTCTCTTTCCCTGGCCCAGCCCAAGTCCTGCTCCTGCTCCTTCTCCTCTCTGCCTTCCAGTCCCATCCAGATTCCTTCTGTTCCTCCTCGGCAGCCGAAGGAGCCCCATTTGAAAGTTGTTCCCTTGGCTGTGACTCCTTTAGTCAAATGAGGGAGATACTGCATGGTCTGGGAAGGCACAAAGAAGCTCCCGTCCCTGGAACATGGCGCTGGGTCAAGATGCAGAACTCTCATCTTCACTTAGCCTGACTGGTATGTTGAAATGTTATGATGTGAAACTCTTTCACCTCTCAGGTCGCCAAACAGCTACAACCATCAGTCATATGGATTGGAGACGCGGAGAAAACTTTCTACAAGAAGGTGCCTAAAGCTGAAAAGGAGGTAAATCCAGTTTTCCATACTTTAGTAGTAGAATCACAGGTTCACAAAAGATAGCATTTCACAGCATCACAAGATTGAGTGGCTAGTCTTTGTTTTTCCTTTGAAAAACAGACTGCCTCATCCTCCACTGGTTAGTCACGAAACATATGCTAATTTCTGGCTTATACAGAATTCTTCACTGGGCACCATGGAAATGGAAAAACCAAATCATTTTAAAAGGCAAAAAGGAGAGGCGAGTTTTAAAGTGAAGGTAATGGTGACTTTATGGAGAACATTGAAATCAAATTTTCAGTTTTGTATTGATGTTAGAATCTGAATTCATTTTTTACTTTTTAGAAATCAGTTACATATAAGACGCTCAAATGTGAGTCTTGAACAAGCACAGGTGTATCAAGCTTCAGATCTTGAAACTCTTATCTACTCATTAGTATGCCTTAATTACGTTCTATTCATCATTTGTTTTCATGATAAAATGAAAACAGCAAATTTGCCCATTAGTGAAATATTAGTTGAAAAGAAGCTTTATTCCTACAGATGTTACCCCTTGATTTTAGTTCTAAATTTGGTCGTTTCTAGGTGTAACTGCAGAGACATGTGAGATAAGCTTTTCAAAAAATGCATGTAAATGTTGAACCTGGCTATGAGCTGACTGATGCCCTCTACTGGTTAAAGTTGCCATAAACAGCTTGCTACACTGATCTCATGGAATAAAGCTGCACGTGTTATTGGGCTAGTGTTCTTCCACAAACTCTTTCATGTACAGAAAGTACTCCATTAAATGTTTTGTATCTCATACCCTAAAGTGAAAGAGTCCGTTAATCTCAAACTGTTCCACATAAACACTTAAACTGTGACCAAGCATTGATTTTGTACCCTTTGTGTGTAAACATTTGAAGGTTCATAGGAGGCAGTCAAGTCAAAATGAAGCACACTGACTTGAAAGGGAGAATTTAACAAATGATTAAATCTCACCCATCAATATTAGTGAACGCAATAAGTGTTTAGAGTTGGCTGAGTTGTTAAAGCTGGTTAAAGCTAAGAGCCCGTTCAGTGGTGGCCGTGTTACATGCAAGAATAGCCCGTCTAGTCCAGCATCCTGAGCTCACAGTGGCCAAACAGGGAGCAGAACATGAGCCCCCCACTCTCTCCCCTCCCCTGGTTTCCACCAACGGGTTTTCAGAAGCACAGCTGGCTCCAACCGTGGAAGTAGAGCAGGAGTATCCTGGCTCATAGCCATCGATGGCCCTCTCTCCCAAGGACTTGTCCTATCCTCCTTTAAAGTCATCCTAGTTGGTTGCTATCACTGTCTGCTGGGAGAGGGCATTTTGATCAGACATACAGGAATAGCTCCTTCTTCCTGTTTTCAAAAGCTTCAGTTCAGAGTGCTGATTGACTGGTTCTTACCCACTTCCTCTTCTCCTTTCCATGGCAGTTAATTCAATTTGAAATATTGAAAAGGCGGGATTAATTAGTTGAATGAATGTACATATAGCACTGTAAGAGATGAAGATGGGCGAAACATCATTCTGTACCTTATGAGATGCTGCTCTAATGAGGCCCCTCACTTTCGGTAGGGTTATCTGGTGTATGGGGGCTGCTGCTTGAAGGGGGAACCTTTCAAGTCCCCTGAATGTGAATGGAGCAACCCTTACTCCAGTCCCAATCATGGACAGAATACCAAAGCACCATCCAATTAATTACTAGTATATCTATCAAATTTATTTGCAGCATTTACAAACTTGTAATTAATTTAAACCAAAAACTAGCTTCAGAGTTGTGCTTTGAAAATAACTGTTTCTTTAGCATGGACAGGAGGACTGTGCTCAGGATTAGTGCTGTACTTTGACTCCTGGGTTCTAGCCTTGAAATCTTGTTACACAAGACTTCTCCCTATCTAAGCCAAGTTTCCCACAGATACAGCAGAGATCAAGTATATTCTTTTATGGATTGAGTATTTTTTATTCCTAAGTATGCCACAGTATTTTAACTTAATAGTTACATGTGGGTCCCACTTAGCGAACACAATGTTTCTCCTGGAAATCGTTCATTGGGTGAGTGTTCACATAACGAGTCCACAATTTCCATTATTTCCTATTGAAATATTTCCAGTCCGGGATTTGTCTGATCTCTTCCCTGCCCCGCTCTCTTAATGATTTCCTCCTGAAATGGCTTCAGCCAATCCACAAAAGAGAGGTAAAGGGGGGGGGGGTGTCTGAGCTCCCTGATTTATCCGATTTTTCCTCCTCTTTGATTCGTCTGATCTGCCCCACCCTTTGATTTCTGCCTGAAAATGGCTGTCGCTGGCCAGCAAAGCACAAAAAAAGGAAGTAAGGAATTCATCTGTTTGGATAAGTGAATCTGTGGGGCATATAGTGGGTTTTTGGGCATAATTCTCTTAAGTGCAGATAAGTGAATTTTCAGATAGTGAGTGTGCAGATAGCAGGACCTGTGTGTAATTGGTATGGGAATGATTCCATAACTTAAAAACTGTTATCTGTTTACACACTGTTTCTTGTGTATATTAATAGCTTTGTTCCAAAGTGTGATCCATCAGGAAATAGGCTGCTGGAGTAGCAGCATATGTTTTACTGTAACATTGGAACATCACAATAACGATGTAAGAACATTACTTTGATACTGTCGCTAGATACAGTGCAGCTCAGCAGATATATAAATAGAATGACTAGCAATTATTCCAAGAATATTAACCTTAGTTTTAGCAAGTGTCTCAAGGCAGAGTTTTGTAAATTCAACAAGGGTGGGTCTGAACCTGTAAATGAGCCTAAGCGAGAAAAGGAAGGACAGAATCACCGTGACAAATCCTAGCAAATATGTCACATATTTGTGCTATGAAGATTGAACAGGCTACCCAAAAAAAGCTTTTGCTTTACTGTAATCAAAGCAAGTCCTGCTAAATAGAATTGACTATTCCTGCAAATATATGAGAAATCTAATCCCAAGTTATGCCTTCATAATCATAAAATCAAGTGAGTTTGTTCTAAAATCGTATATTGGTCCAAATAAATGTTTAACATATGGTACCTACTCCTATCTAACATTTCACTTACTTGTATTTGATCTGGAAGTTGGAACCCAGACGACTGAAAAAGCAACTTCCTAAAATTTTGAAAACCCTGAAAATTGAAGACAGAGTATTGATAGTAGGAACCAGTAAGCGTCCCTTTGATGCAGACCTCAAACCCTTTTGCAGAGTTTACAAGAAAATCATTCTGGTTCCAAGGCCAGACTACGCATCAAGATTTGGCAAGTATCTGAAAACGTGATGAATGTGCTGTTTACATAAAGCTAATTTATGCAAGGGACGCAGGTGGCGCTGTGGGTTAAAGCCTCAGCGCCTAGGACTTGCCGATTGAAAGATCGGCGGTTCGAATCCCTGCGGTGGGGTGCGCTCCCGCTGCTTGGTCCCAGCGCCTGCCAACCTAGCAGTTCGAAAGCACCTCCGGGTGCAAGTAGATAAATAGGGACCGCTTACCAGCGGGAAGGTAAACGGCGTTTCCGTGTGCGGCTCTGGCTCTGGCTCTGGCTCTGGCTCTGGCCAGAGCAGCGATGTCACGCTGGCCACGTGACCCGGAAGTGTCTCCGGACAGCGCTGGCCCCTGGCCTCTTAAGTGAGATGGGCGCACAACCCCAGAGTCTGTCAAGACTGGCCCGTATGGGCAGGGGTACCTTTACCTTTACCTAATTTATGCAAACATGCTCAAAACATTTGTAAAGTGCATTATATTAAATAGGCTGTCAGAAATGCATTCTAGACAAAGTTGTTTGCAGTGTGTGTGGTGCCCACAAGAGTTTCTCTGGGTTTCAAATGTGTCCATGGGCACAAAATGATTGGTGGCCCCTGGACTACGTATTGTAACATGTCCCCCTCCAAAAAACACCATCAGGAGTAGCAGACTATACAGTAGTCGCCTGCATAGTAAAAGTCAACCATTGGCTTGTTTCACTAAATCAAAGTTAAGATGAGCCACAGTTTGTCTGCATTCAGACCTAGCAAGTCACCACCATTAACTGAAACAGAAGTGAAAGTTTCTGATCTCCAGAGGAGACAAGGAGAGAGGGAGCATGCAAACCTGGAGCCCTAAACCAGTGTTTCCCAGAGTGGGCAATACTGTCCCCTGGGAGGCGGCAGGAGCCTCAGGTGCAATGGGGGGCATTGGAGAATAGTAACGGGGTGGTGGAAGCGTAAAGAAAGGAGAAAATTTTGAAAAACTGTTTCATCTGTTGTGTAATGACACTTCCTGCCAGTGGGGTGCTATTGTGGGATGAGATGCCTCACCTGAATCTGGTGCTTGTTCTCACGGCAAGAGGTTTTCCTGGGCTTGGGTGAACGCTTTTCGTCTTCACTCAGCCCGGGAAATGGCTCATATATGCATGATATATGCTTGATAACATCCTAAAATGTCTATATATATTCTTTTGACACCCGCTTGGTGATTATCGGGTTGCAGGTGGTGCTGTGGGTTAAACCACAGAGCCTAGGGCTTGCCGATCAGAAGGTTGGCAGTTCAAATCCCCACAATGGGGTGAGCTCCTGTTGCTCAGTCCCTGCTCCTGCCAACCTAGCAGTTCGAAAGCACGTCAAAGTGCAAGTAGATAAATAGGCACCACTCCGGTGGGAAGGTAAACAGCATTTCCATGCACTGCTGTGGTTCGCCAGAAGCGGCTTAGTCATGCTGGCCACATGACCCAGAAGCTGTACGCTGGCTCCCTCGGCCAGTAAAGCAAGATGAGCGCCACAACCCCAGAGTCATCTGGACCTAATGGTCAGGGGTCCCTTTAGCTTTTTAAGCCAAATAAATTTGGGACCTCTGTCTTAAACCATTCTTTATGGTACATGCAAAGTAGGGCAAGGATTATATTTGGGGCATTTTTTTTTTTTACACAGGGAAGGTTCTTTGTGCAGCCTTTGCATTCTGCTTCTAAGACTGATCACTCTCATGCTGATGATTTGCCCTGGGATCTTAGTCAAATATGGAGAAATGGGTAGCCAGATTTTCTCCAGGATTTTAGGGGTGGTATAACCACAGTTTACAGTTCTGTAGAGTTGTCACATAGTTGGTCGCCTTCATTTTCAAAGCAAGCAGCTGAAATAAGCACAGTCAGAGCAGATTCCTGCAGCCATATGAGCTGTGCTGAAGCAATTGTACTTTTACCTTTGGGGAGAGTTTTGCAGGATGAGCCAGTCCCGGGAATGATTTTGCACACACAGAAAAAGGTTATAGCTTATTACATCCTGTATCCGTTTTTTTAAAAAAAATACTGCATCAGGATATGTGGAACCACAATTTTGAGATTAATTGTAGTGTCCATTCAGAGTCTTCTGAAGAAAGTCATTATGGGATACCAGACATTCTCGTTGTTTCTTAAATTAGTAGACATGCAGTCAGATGCTTAAACTGATTATTGTGTTGCTAGAGCTGCTACTGCTACACAAGCAGGTTTCTGAACATTCAGGTCATAACCAGATTGTGTTTTATCATTGGACAGTTTTATGGAAACACATCATTGAGCAGAATGGAGGGGTACTCTCCAAAAATCTGAACGTCAGCTGCCTGGCACAGGTTTCTGATGGTTACACTCAGGGTCACATAGTCAAAGCAGTTCAATCAGTCTTAACTGAACGACGCCTGATGCAGCTGAACAAGAAGCCACTGACTGCTGCTGAATTCCTGGTGTGCCTAGCCAGGCAGGATCCAGTTTACAAGGAGGAGGAAGAAACATACAAGGTAGTGCTTGCCTGGTGATAATCCTTTTTGCCGTAATTAAATAGAAAAACAGAGTTTTGCACAGCACTTTCAAGAGTATGGTTTGCCCCCGGGGTCTCAACATATATTTGGAGGTGTGTGTTAACATCCTGATTTCCCTTCACCTCCACAGATTTGGCATGATGCCGGCATGCTGAGTGTGTTGCATGCAGCGCAGATATGCCAGATAACCTGTGATCTTTTGACCATCCTGATCTAGGGGGATAAAGACTCCGCAGCGTCCTGCACACCTGCCTTGTAATCAGTGCTCACACATCGCATGTAGATACTACATTCCCCTACTGAGGTGAACTAGAGCGGTACAGTGGGGTCAATCCTGATGTCCCACTGCATCCTGTACACAATATATGAATGAGCCTTTTACCGTGTTTTACATACTGTATAAGCCACCAGAAAGTCTTCCAGCAAAGGGCAGGAAACAAATTTTAAAAATAAATGAAGGAAATACAATAATGTGGAATGCAAGCTGATATTCTCTACCAACCATATTTAGAAAATGATGAGAGGGCAAAATCTGTTGGTGCAAGAAAATGTTTTGTTGATGAATTGGTTATACAACTGTCCTGTATTTACAAAGAGTTAAATATCCCACTGAAGATGACCAAGCATGCACTGAAACCAACTATCTAGCTTCTAGCCTATGTCTCATCAGTACATGTAGAAACATCATATTTTTTATTCTTTTATCACATTTATATTTAAGCTTTCTTCCAGCAACCTCTGATTCTCCTGAGTCCAGTCCACAGTCACATTTCAAATGAATATTTCTTCTATGGAATCAGGCACCCCACTTTAGAATAACAGAAGTACTTTCTATTATTACTCTACAAAACATGACATGCCTTACATGACATGCCTATAGTAAGAGTGCCAGTCCATAATGAGAAATATCCATTATCCCAAGTTTGTTAAGATGAATACCCAATGAATTCATTCTGTCAAGAAAGAGACTCATCTCAAAAGCAGCCATTTCCTACTTCTTGGGATACCGGCAGTGTTTTAGGGCCAAAGAATTCCCATATACTGTAGTATTTGAAAACCAAGTGTTGCAAAATGATTTTAAAATTTTCTATCAGTTAATTGTAATCATTGCCCGCTTGCAGCAACTTCATTTTTGTAAAAAACAAAAACACTATTAAAATTCCTAGCTGACATTCCTTGTTTAATTTTTGTAAAAAAAGAAAAGAAAATCAGGAAAGCCTGCGACAAACAGTTAATGATTTCCCCGCTCACTGAAATCAGATAACCCAACTCACTCACTCATCTTGCGACATTGCCAAATTTCAAAGAACAGAATTTTCAGCTACAGTTATATACCCTGGGAAATAGGGTTGATCACAGAGATTGTAATGCTATCATAACTATAGCAACTTAAGTACCACAGCTATGTATTCATGTTAATGAGCCACTTCAAGCAGATGATTGCTACTGTTCTCGTTATAATAGCGTTCTCAGGAGATCTAAAGACTGCTTCTACATGAGCCACCCACAATTAGGGTTCTTATCAGAAAAGGACTACAGCGGGCGGAAAAATACATGTTACTTGCATACTTTCAAGCTTCTAAAAAAATTATTTCCGTCTGATTCTGTAGGCTTGGTATGCAAGGACTCCTTTGGGGAAAGCTCGAATCAAGTCGCTGACCGTGAATGAAGACACCGGAAAGGGGAAAGGGAAGGGGAAAGGGAAGGGGAAAGAGAAGAAGAAGAAAGGGAAGAAGAAGTAGGAACAGTTGCTTGCTACTCAACACAGCTTATAGCATTGTTACCTATTGAAGGGGGGGGGGAGTCTTCCTTTGAAATCGCAGTTCCCTGCTTGATATCCCAGAACAGCCTATATCTAAAAATGTATTGAACAAGGCATCAGTGTGACGCTCAAATCCTTTAAGGTAAACTAGTGACCACTGAACTTTACTATTGCTACCTAGACTATTTCTTATAAACTCAGATAGGATAGGCGGATTATTACAAATGTATTATTAAATTTATGGTAATCTGCCTAAAAATGTAATTGCATATTTAGACGCTCGTTTTTTATCATTCCTCCTCCTTCATGCTTCCCCCGTTGAAGGTGCAGCTTAAACACACGCAAAGGAATCTCCTTGGGGCTCCACAAAGCCCCATTTCTCACTTTCCACCTTCTTCATCAGCCCACAAACAGCTGAGCAGTGAATGGGAAGTCCCAGAACTTGAAGAACTTGTCAGTGTAGAGAGAGGGAGGCACACGAATTCCCATTCCTTGGGCACTGAAGTTGGGGCAGGTAGGAACGCAACTGAGCATTATGGGGATGCTTCTCTGTGTTATAGGTCATATATGTTTATTCCTGACAAAACTTTTTTAGCCTCTGTATGTATCTGTCCGTCTTGATGTATTCTACTTTTCAATAAAATGTTCAGAGCTCAAAAGGTTATTCTCTATTTTAATTTAACTTCCATTTCAAAACATGGTATCCAAACCACTGAACATAGATGCTGATTATTTTTAAAATTACAGGGGCCTGCCTGGGTCTCAGGTTCCACAGATTCCAGAACCAATGAGTCCAAATTTCAGAAATGTTTGGATCGGCTGGAGTTCATAATCTACAAAGCAAATGACTAGATGCACATGCAGTTTTCAGTAATATCAAAAGATGCAGCCAGTTCAAAATGTATAACTTACTGGGGGGGGGGCAGTGGTTTCATTTTAACTGCACAAATTCAAGATGAATGCTAGTTGCAAATCAGAATGAACACTCGATAAAGACCAGAACCGTCTGTGTAAGCTTTGCAGAAGCAGATCGGGATGGATGCTCAATAAACAGGTCGTCTGGAGGAGCATTACTGAATACCCTCCCATATAAATTTCCCCACCACACACACACACACATACACACACACAGAGAGAGAGAGAGAGAGAGAGAGAGAGAGAGAGAGAGAGCGCTAGCATGCCAGGACAAAGGCTAGACTAGAAGCCTGCCTCCTGATGTCTCGTTTCCTATGTGTGGAAAAGCACATGTCTGATTTCCCTCATTGACAGAGATCCAAACCCCGTACCCTTGCACAGGTTCGGGCATTTGTCTGTATTTGTTATGCTCACTTGCCTTTCCCAAGCAATGAGATGTTCCAGGATTTGTTTCCTTTGGAATGAGGGCATTGGAAGGTTTCTGGCATTTTATAATGTTTGTGCCTATTTACAAGTATACAGGTTGAGCATAGGTGGAGATACAGCCTTTGACCGCTCCAACAGACACCTAAAGTTTGCTGCAGCCCAACTTAGGTCCAGCCCAGCCCTTATTATCATAACATAATATTTATTAGATGTCTTTCAAGTCAATACTGTGAGGAACTAGTCATGCCTCTCAGGAGAGGAAGTTCTCACCACAGTGAAGGGAGGAATGCAGAGGAATCCCTTTCCAGAAGACCTAAATGAACCCAGGGTTTCAAAAGTAGAAACTAGTGGCTTGTATTTGGCGTGGAAGCAAAGTGGCAGCCAGCGCAATTGCACCAAGGCAGTGAAATAGCCTTTCACTAAAGGAGCTTTTGTATTCACAGGCTTCACTCCTATCATCAAGAGCAGCAAAAAAGTAAGTAACCCAAACGAGAGCTTTATTTTTGCATGCATTATGGAATTGAGATTCTGTGAGTTAAAAGCACTTGATACCAAGACCGCCTCCAGTTTTGAGTGGGCCCTTGGGAGAGTCTTACAGTGGATTTAAGTTTTGCTTCCACCACCAATGGTGGCTGCAGGCCTTTCTCGGTGGCCTCCAGATGGCTCCCCCTTCTTTTTTTTGCAAAAAACTTTGCCACTGGTGTTTGTAGGGAGTTGCATCAGAAGCAGAACTCTTCCTTGAGTGGTTTCCAGCTGCCATGATGGTTTCCACCCAATGCCTCAGGATCCCAGTGCAAAACATTAAAGTGAGGGATTGGTGGAGGCAGGAAGAATTGCCACCTATAGGTTGCTGAGAACTCTGCTAGTGACCACAAAACTTAGAATTTTTTAAAGGGATTGTATAGGACAGGCATCACCAGTTTGGGACCCAGCATCTGCCCAAGGATATTGGGTGCCGCTGCCAGCCCAGTTTGATGCCAATATGTGAGAAACAGTATACAAATATTGTAGAATAAACGAAAGTGTTTTAAAACCACTATGCTTTGGGGGGAACCTGTGCCCACCCCCAGATGTTGTTGGAATCCCAAGCCCACCCATGACATGATGGGAGTTATAGTCCATCAACATTTGGAGGGCCACAGACTCGCCCTCCCCACCCCCGCTTCAGGCTATTCCGCCTGTCAGGATTTTGTGATTCTCTAAATGGTCTCACAGGGACGCAGGTGGCACTGTGGGTTAAACCACAGAGCCTAGGACTTGCTGATCAGAAGGTCAGCGGTTCGAATCCCCATGACGGGGTGAGCTCCCGTTGCTCGGTCCCAGCTCCTGCCAACCTAGCAATTTGAAAGCACATCAAACTGCAAGTAGATATATAGGTACCACTCCGACGGGAAGGTAAATGGCGTTTCCGTGTGCTGCTCTGGTTCGCCAGAAGCGGCTTAGTCATGCTGGTCACATGACCCGGAAGCTGTTCGTCGGCTTCCTCGGCCAATAAAGCGAGATGAGCGCCGCAACCCCAGAGTTGGTCACGACTGGACCTAATGGTCAGGGGTCCCTTTACCTTTACCTAAATGGTCTCACACTCATCACAGGCAGTCCAGGCAGTACCAAGAGCCCTGACAGCACCCTTAAAATAGGGTGGAAAACATCAGACATCCTTCACTATGGAGAGGGACTTATTTTCCATTAAGATTTTGTCATGAAAATACTGGGTTACACTGACCCACCATTTCATGAGGCAACTTTTAAGCAGGGCATTAACCCCTCTGTTGTTCAAATATGAACCACCATGAGTACAATATTCTTTTTAAAAGGCTATGATTTAAAAGCAAATGTGCAAGGAAATTCACTGAAGAGTGTTTCAAAAGAGGCATGCTTTCGCCTTCCTTTTACTGATTGCTACTAAAGAAATTCCAGTGCAATTACTCAAGTACTTTTGGCAGAAGGAAGTGATTCATCTACAGCAGACTAGTCCAAGGTGACTAGAAAAAGAAGATGTCATGTTCTCATTTGTAAATGAGATGGATCTACCAAATTTTAGTTAAATTATTTATATCCTCTATTATTATTAAATTACTGGGTGTTCATTGCAAGAACAATCATAATGCCTGTAATTATGGTAGTGATGATGTGAATGTCAGACTTTCATTGCAATTATTCTGAGCTTCATCATAAGATAATTTACCAATAAATTGAGTTAACTACTTTTTTTAATCTAGAAAAAGTTGCATGGTATTATGAAATTAAAACATCTTAATTACTGTGAATGGGTTGATGATTATGGTTTTGTCTGATGGAGACCAGGAATTTCACAAAAGAAATTTAATGTCCCATTATGACCTGGAATTTATCCCCAAACTTCTAAAGTCCAGTGTGCACATACACATACACATAGAACTAGTTTGTGGCAAGTTTTAATTAGGAGACAAAAAGACTTAAGAAAGAAACCTGGGAGTCCAGGCTGGCCCAAGGCATTTTGCTGCCTGGAGTGAAGAAAGGAGCCTGCTTCTACAGTGGTGCCCCGCAAGACGAACGCCTCGCAAGACGGAAAACCCGCTAGACGAAAGGGTTTTCTGTTTTGGAGACGCTTCGCAAAACGAATTTCCCTATGGGCTTGCTTCGCAAGACGAAAATGTCTTGCGAGTTTTTCCGACTTTTTTTCCCTTCCCCCCCCCCCCCTTTTTCTAAGCCGCTAAGCCACTTATCCGCTAAGCTGATAAGCCGCTAAAAGCCGCTAATAGCGCTAATCCGCTAAGCCGTCAATGGGCTTGCTTCGCAAGACGAAAAAACCGCTAGACGAAGAGAATCACGGAACGGATTCTTTTCGTCTTGCGAGGCACCGCTGTATTTCATGCAGAGAAGATGACCCTCCTGGCTGTTGAATCTCACTTCAGTGCATCGGGCGTGTATTTACCGGAGGATAAAAGGAGTGTGGACCAGGCCCAGTAAGATTTAACTGCCAGTTCAGGTGGCTTCCGCAGGTAGAATCGGGAGGGGGAACTATCCTGTCCTTTGCCTCAGGCAGCAAATGTCTTAGGCCAGGGGTAGGCAACCTAAGGCCCAGGGGCCGGATGTAGCTCAATCCGGCCCACGGACAGTTCAGGAATCTGTGTGTTTTTACATGAGTAGAATGTGTCCTTTTATTTAAAATGCATCTCTGGGTTATTTGTGGGGCATAGGAATTCGTTCATTTTTTTCCCTCCAAAATATAGTCCGGCCCACCACATGGTCTGAGGGACGGTGGACCAGCCCACGGCTGAAAAAGGTTGCTGACCCCTGGGTTAGGCCAATCTGTACAGGAGACAACTAGTCAGTTTTTGGTTCAGTAGTTTTGCTATCTCCATATAAGAGCCTAATTGCTCTCTTCAACACTCTACTTCAATATTTGAAACACTGCACTGTAAATCTCCAGGGTGTCTCTTACCCAAAGGAAACTAAATCCAACAGTGCAGGCCATAAAACCTCTTACCACTCGGGGAGGTAGGAAACACTTAATATATTACTTTAAAATGCTCAGATGCTCTTCTGCACAGTCCAGGCTTTAGACATCCCACAACATAAGTGTTTAACAAGGCTCTGTGTAAGTAGCAAGAACCTTTGGAGTTCCTACAAGTGCAGAATGAGATTTGGGGGCAGTGAGTACTTTATGCGGGAGGGACTCTGGAAAAATTACAAGGCAGTCTTCTTATTGGCTATAGATCCACCATCACATAACATGGGTGAATTTCACTGCTAACAAGTGACGGGGGTTAAATCAATAGCAACTTTTGCTCATTTTCAGCTGAAAGCTATGGAAACATTGTGCAAAGTGAATGCTTCCATTATGGTGCCTTGGCATTAGCAGTTATCAGAATCCAACCCACTACTCTCCTCATTCTTCCCAATACATAGCTTTTGTCCATTCATGAACAGACAGGGGCAACATCTCTGTCTTTGATTATATAACAGAGACCTAAGCAAGGAACAGACTGTGTCAGATCAGTAACTGCAGATTCACTAGGCTTTATTGAGTTGCTACAAAGCTTATATAATTCTTATAGAAACTTAGACCACAGGGCTCCGTCACAAACACCTGTGTTGAGGGACAGCATCAGCACAGACTTTCCATCATTCAGGGCCAAAACAGATGTGTCATGAAATGTGTGGATGCATTTGTTTGTTTGTTTTCCTTTCGGAGCAAGCAGGATTAGGACTGTGACATGCGGGGAGATGAGGTTGAAAACCTTTCCCACCAAAAATATGTCTCCATTTCCCAAAGTTGGTATTTGGCATAGGAGATAAGCTCATGTTTTCATAGAATCACAGATTTTTAGCGTTGGAAGGGTCATGTGATCCGAGCCCCTGCAATGCAGGAATCTTTTGTCCAATGTGGGGCTCAGACCCAGGACCCTGAGACCCAGGTCGTGCTCTGCCGACTGAGCTATAGAAGCATCATTCGTGGGGCTAAAAGCAGCTGAAGGGCATTTTTGATGGAACTGTGGCACAGGGAAGGTTTTAAAAAACTTCTCTGCATACTGTGACCTTCATCCTGCTATGAACCCAGCACAACTGCTTTTGTTAAGCGGGGAAACAGCCATGTGTATTCATACTGTTATTCTTTACGGGAAAAGTTCAGCTTATACATTATATTAGAGCTGCCATACGTTTGGCTTTTCCAGGCAGAAATGAGGTCCGGGGGGAATTATTTCAGAAAGGCAGTGCTTGCTTTGTCTGGGATCTTAGGCAAGTCTCTTGAAAAAAAAGCTCAACAACTTTCGGGGGGGGGCTTGGTTTTTTTCTGAAATATGGCAACCCTACATTATATGCCACTTTCAAACCCTAGCAAAGTCATCTGTCTTCACTGTTTCCAACTAACCAGAAACCCACTTTTATTTTCTTATTCAGAGTTCTATAATAGTGATTTAGGTATACAAGAGAAATCATGGAGGCATCCAAGCTACCCTCCAATTTACTGGGCAAGTGTAAAATCGAGTTTTTGAGACACATATGATTGCTTTCAGTCTATACCACTGTGATTGAACCAATGTACAGTGGTGCCTCTTGTTACAGGCGCTTCAGGTTACATACGCTTCAGGTTACAGACTCCGCTAACTCAGAAATAGTACCTCGGGTTAAGAACTTTGCTTCAAGATGAGAACAGAAATCGTGCGGCAGCGGTGCAGCTACAGCGGGCGGCCCCATTAGCTAAAGTGGTACCTCGGGTTAAGAACGGACCTCTGGAACGAATTAAGTTCTTAACCCGAGGTACCACTCCATATAGATTAGCCAATTGTCAAATACCAAGAGTGCCTTTGCTAAGAACGTACCATTCTGCTACGTAATTGCAAATTTGCATAATTTCCAAATCCACTAGGTATGAGGCAAGTCTACTCCACACCTGTGCGTCTTGACCAATAAGAAAGCAAAAACTATCTAGAGTTTGAACTTTGGAGAAAGTAAATGCTAGTAACCTAAGCATGCAAGCAACTGAGAACAAATTGTTTTTAGATTGCTTTTGCAAGGAATAAAATAGCACAGTTTAATGTATTTTAGTCAGAGCATTTCTCGACTGCCCTTCAGCAATGCTCTCAAGGCAGGCCTTTCATGTACCGAGAATGAATGAAGAAAGAACAATGCTATTTGACCTTTGAATTCTCTTTCCAAACATAGGACCACAAATCCTTGTTGCCCATAAACAAAGCACACACTAAATCATATTTGCAGAGGAGCAACAGTATGCGCCTAAGCTGATAGGATTCATGTGGTTCAAGAAAGCATTGCATTAAAATAGAAGATAGTTATACACCTCTGAAAATGTCATGAAGTCATAGTTTCATAGTGCATGCCTACAACAGTACAACCCTGAGCAATGCCAAACCCTAGATTATTGGACTTTGGACCCAAATCCTTTTAGCAGATGTGATCCCCATAGCCAGTATTGCCTTTGAATATGGCTAGTCGCATACTGAGCATTCTTCGTTAGCACAATTTGAAGAGAGGTTTAGAGAAAGGGTGCTTGTGAAAAAGCAGCTGGAGTCCATTCCTTTTTTGGTATGGGTTTTATAAACAGCCCTGAAATATCCAACACAGTTGTGTCACTTCTACTATACCTGCTTTATACATTTTTGCCACTATCCCCTATTGCTCTGATTCAGCAATTAGTCTCCCCATGCTGTTATAAGCATTTCATTGCCAGCTTGTTTCCAGAACCAATTCAAAGTCAGTGTGTAAAGCTCTAAAAGACTCAGGGCCCCCAAACCTGAAAGACAGCCCCCTTCCCTAAAGACCTTCTCTGGTGCTAAGGTTGGCAGAGGGGGCCTTCTTGGTGATTCCATCACCCTCAGAAGCATGGCATGGTGGTATCCCAGGAGAGGGCCTTCTCTGTGCCAGTCCCTGAGCTGTGGAAGTCCCTCCCCACAGCGATGTGTCTGGCACCCTCCCAAAACAGTTTCCAGACTTTGACACTTGAAATGTCTATTTTCAGGACTCATCCTATTATTTGTGATTGCAATTTTTGGGAATGTTTAAATTGTTGTACCCACCTAGGGTGAAGGGCAGGAAATTTAATTAATTAATTAATCTACATAATAACGATGTAATATGATAACAACAACAACTTATTATTTATACCCCGCCCATCTTGTTCCATTTTTGCAAACAACTACCAGATGCTACTATGTGCAGATCAAAGGGCCCCAGTCCACAGATCTACCTTACAAATTTATACCTTACAAACTGTCGAGGTTTGCTAGAGGATGGCATCCCAAGGGGCAACAGGATCAAAGCTCTAGGTCTAAAGGGAGCAAGCATTCATCCAGCTGGGGACAAAGGCAGAAAGCATAACCCAAGGTTGTAAAACAAGATTTCAGCAACAGGAAGTAGGAAGAAGGATGGTGAGAGCAGCTTGGCCCAGGAAAGATTTTCTCAAGTAGCTCAGATTGAAAAGCAAACCTTGGGCCCAAGGCCTTATAGACCAGATGGGGTGGGTAGCACAATTCAACCTGTCATTTATTCTGCAGAAGGTGCTGCCTTGATGATATAAGGTAAAGGTAAAGGGACCCCTGACCATTAGGTCCAGTCGTAGCCGACTCTGGGGTTGCGGCGCTCATCTCGCTCTACTGGCCGAGGGAGCCGGCATACAGCTTCTGGGTCATGTGGCCAGCATGACTAAGCCACCTCTGGCGAAGCAGAGTAGCGCACGGAAACGCCGTTTACCTTCCCGCTGGAGTGGTACCTATTTATCTACTTGCACTTTGACGTGCTTTTGAACTGCTAGGTTGGCAGGATGATATAGGATGATATATTGGCCTTGATGGTATAGTACCTGCTTAAAAAATAATAATAATAATAATAATAATAATAACAGTGATTATTTTTCCCCATCCTCAAGTGCACTACTTCTGATGGGGATGAAAACAAGCTGTAATGCACGTCCCATTCTTTGGGCTGCAGGATATTTCAGGCCGAGAACAATGGCATATTGCTACCTGCAGAGCTTCAAGGCCCTTTTCGAGTTCTTTATGCAGATGTATTCAGTTGTAGGACGTTTGTTTTTTTTGAAAATAATGTAAACTCTTGTACATAAGACTAAGAAGCCCCACATCAAGAACCAGCACGAGGGCTTGTCCTCCTTCCCAACTGCGGTTCTTTGTGAGCAGCAAAAGATCTCCATTTCGCCTCCATGCCTCAAAGCATCTTTAATGGCACACCTCAGCATTCCATTCACACACACACCTGAGTGCAGCTCATTGTTTAAATGCCCATTAAGAAAACAGAATATGCCTTTTCTCTCAAGCAAATACAAAACTCTGTAATACAAAGTGAAACTGACTGTTCTATTAACGTCCATCCTGCATCAGGAAGTTTCTAAAGGGTGGAAATTTTATAATTGACTTTTCTGCTAGTAGCAAATGTCAGTTTTTCCTTAATCCTTCATAAGTCAGTGAGGTGTTTCAAAAGCCTCCAAGGCTACCACCACAACAGGACTTACAAATTAGCACATTTTTTCGCTTTTCATTAGACACAATGCAGAAATCTTCTCATATTAGGGTTTCTCGCCTCATTATTGAAAGTACTAGTACTTTGGAACTTCTGGTAGCAAATTAGAATGTGCTCAGCTAGGGTCTATTGTAAAATCAGCACTTCAAAAACTATCACATACTTGTTCCTCTTTAAGCACTGGAAATATTGGAGTCTATTTTAAAAAGCCTTATGGAGTCTGTCTAGCCTTGCAAATCATCACTGTGCTATGCTGAGCTCCCTTTTATTTTCTGAGGGCGCAAAGCCATTATTGTTCTTTCAAAAATAAAAAGGGATCGTTCCTTGCTGTGATTAAAAATTACTTGAGGTAACGGGCTGTATTAAAACCCCAAATCTTTTAGAGCTCTCCTCTCTGGAATTTGCTTTGCAAGTTTCTGGCACTGTGGCACCGACTAGATTGACCTCCCCTCCTAGTGAGCAGGTGACATTACACAAACCTCCCAGGATTGGGAAATGGGGGCTTCAACAACACTCTGATCACTGCCCAGAGGGAGGGAGGAAGAGGGCTCTCTAAAGATGGCATCACATACCAGCCACATGCTGTCCAATAGAACTATTTTAGCATGTCAGTCAAAGGGGGAAATGCAGCTCCAGCTAATTCCCAGCTACACTTTCCCTACAAACATAAGATGTTGCCAGAGTTCATAAGGGAAGTGCCATTTCCTGCAAAGGTATTTTCTTCTGACACATTGCAAACGGGGGGCTCTTTCTCCTACAGAACAAACAAGCACTGGTGATTCTTTTTATGCATTTCTCAGATGAAAGAAAGCAGCATGCTCTCTCCCTGGCCCTTCTGAGTCAGAATGACCCTCTTTCTGGATTCCATTTTCTGTAGCCAATTGCTTGATTTTTAAAGGAAGGAAGGTGACTTCCTGGCCCACAAGCACAGCAGAGGGTGCCTTCCATCCATGGGCAGCATGCTATCATATTTGTACTGCTCTCCTCCTGAGGTCAGTGCCTGAGTATCAAAAACTTCATAGGGATATCTGGGCAGAAGGGGAAATCTGACAGACGAGTTGAAATGTTTGCAAGAGGACTTCAGAAAAGGCAGCGCTAGTAATTTCTTTTTTGAACCCATTAGGGCATAATCTAAGCCCCTGCTACCTCATTTCATTGCCAAGGAAAAAGCTTCAGGATCTCTGGTGAGGAAGGGCCAGGCAGTGCCAAGGGATATCACTTGTTAAAGAAGAGGCATGCTTTCTGCACCTGATAACAACACTGTTTCCAGGTAGTGCGCTCTCTCTCTTGCGCTCTCGCTCTCTCTCTCTCTCTCCCCCCCCCCCTTGCAGGCATATACACACAAATATATCAAAAGGCTTGTGGGCATTCTACAATTCTGCCCAAGTATGCAAAGCAGGGAGTGTGGCATTTAGTAGTATGACAATATGAACTTTGAGATAGCCATGTCTCTAAATGTTCTTGTCTTCTAGCTGCCAATACAGAATCTGGCAAAGCCCTGAAAGGCAGGAGGCAGCGACTGAGGAGAATGAGGGGCTGCACACCATTCCAATCTGCCTTGCTTCTCCCCATGACTGGCAGAAGGAGAATACAAAGATTCATTTACATGTCTTGCAAAGCTCAGTTGTTCATGGAATTGATTTTCTGTTACTTTGGAGCAGAATTTTTATCTATTTTCCATGTACAGTGGTACCTCCGGTTATGAACTTAATTCATTCCGGAGGTCCATTTTTAACCCGAAACCATTCTTAACACGAGGTGTGCTTTCACTAATGGGGCCTACCGCTGCCGCTGTGCCACCAGCATGAGACTTCTGCTCGCATCCCGGGGCAAAGTTCACAACAAGGAGCATCTATGTCCGGGTTAGCGGAGCTCATTACCTGAAGCGTTCGTAAGGAGGACGGTAAGTAACCCGAGGTTCCAGTGTACAAACTCCCTTGCTGTACTTGAGACATTCTTATTATTCTTAGGTGGTATTAAGTGTCGCACTGGGTTGAATATTTGCAGCTTGCAAGATGGGTTAACCCCCCCCCTCTCCTTCCACAGCACACTCTTCTGGGTTTCTCCCAACCTCTCCAGCACCTTGGGGGGGGATAGAGGGAGGAGAGGGGGAAAGCCTCATTGTACCGGCCATAGTCCTTGTGCACGGCTTCTGCCAACAGACTCATTAGGTAAATCCTACCTATTAGTAGTAGTAAAGGAAGGAAGAAAAGTGTGTAAAACCTATGCAACATGAGGTGTACAGGTGTTCTGTTGCATAGTTGTTGCAACCAGGAGGACGGGGAAACTAAAAAAAAAAATCTTTCAGGAACCAACCTTCTACTGAGGTGTGAAAATCCTTCTAGAATTTCATGCGTATGTCATAGAATAACCTGGCTGAATAAATGTGTGTCTTTAAGAGGTACTGACAAGCTGATTTTAAACAGCTTTCAAGCGGCTAATAATACTGCAAATGCAAACCCAGTGGTGTGCAGTCAATGGACTAGGGGGACTAGGCTAGTCCCCTAAATGTTCTGATTAAATTAGAGTATTAAAGCATTAAAGCCTGGCGCCTCCTCCCCAAGCTTCTGCCTGGCTTAGGGAAGGAGGCGGAGTGCTCCTGTGCGCAATGTCACTTTCCCATAGCCCTTGCAAGCTGGCGCCTCTGGCCCTAACTCTTCCCCTATGAAAAATGTCGTCACACACCACTGTCAGCAAGCCCCTCTCACAGCTAAGCAAACATGGATAGCTATAATGCAGACATGCAGCTTAAAGCAGTGGATTTGTGTTCTTCGCACCAGAGAAGCCTATAAATAGGAGGGAACACTTAGCAGAGCAGAATATTAATGGCCTATGGCAGAGTTTTCATAGCATTATATTGTTTCAGGTCAAGGTACAGAGAAACTCCGGGGTTTGCAAACGTCTCCTACTGTCAGAAAGCTTTTCCTGGTGTTTAGTCGGAATCTCCTTTCTTGTAACTTGAAGCCTTTGGTTCAGGTCCTACCCTCCAGAGTAGGAGAAAAGAAGCTTGCTCTGTCTTACATATTGCAAGATGGCTATAATATCTCCTCTCAGTCCCCTCTTTTCCAGGCTAAACATACCCAGGTCCTTCAACTGTTCCTCATAAGGCTTGTTTTCCAAACCCTTGATCGTCTTGATCACCCTCTTCTCCACGTGTTCCAGCTTGTCAATATCCTTCTTAAATTGTGGCACCCAGAACTGGTCTGACCAAGACAAAATAGAGTGGTAGTTACTTCCCTTGACCTGGACACTTGAATCAGCTTAGAAGAGCATTAGCTGTTTTTGCTGTTTGTGGTCCACCAAGACCCCTAGATCCTTTTCACATGTACTACTGGCAATCCAGATGTCCCCCATCTTATATTTCTGCATCTGGTTCGCCCTGCCTAAGTGCAGAACCTGACATTTGTCACTCTTGAAATTCATTTTGTTAGCTTGGACCCCGTTCTCTAATCTGTTAAGGTCATCTTGAATCCCGATTCTGTCTATCTACCCCTCTCAGTTTTGTCTCATCTGCATTTGGTGTCATCTGCAATTCCTTCATCCCAGTCGTTTATAAAGGTATTGAACACAGAGGCATACCTAGGCTCCCTTGCACCCTTGGCAAAGAGCTGTATCCTTCCATCCCCCTGTCCCCCGCCCATCCTTTGTGCCCTTGGATCCCTGTTGGGGAGGTGCCCAGAGGAGTCTGTTGCTCCTGACAGTCCTGCTTCTGTGTGTCACGTTCCTCCAGGGGTTTTTCTTCTGCTATAGGTGATCTTCCTCCTCCCTAGGGGCACCCCACCTGCATCGCTGTTCAAGGACAGTCCATTCTGCTCTTTTGAGAAATTCCTCATATTGCTCACGTTGCTGTACCTTTTCTTCTTGCACTTGTGGCAGGTGTAGTTTTGCACGTGCTCAGGCCGGAAGGCAAACATGGCACAGCTGTTGCTGGTCACTGCAGCAGCTTCCTTGGCATCCATGTCTCTTGGTCCTGCGTACACCAGGCCTCCCCCTCAAAGCGCCCTCACAGACACCCCTGCCTACACATCCTGGACACGAGCTTCCAGAGGCTGCAATCGGCTAAATAGAACTGCTGCTGGCTGCTAACACCTCCTGAGGAACAAAAGGTGTGGTAAAAGGCATTGTGTTTCATCTGCTGTTTGTAAAACTGCTGGTTTCAACATGTGAGAAAGGTTAGCTATCCAAGCAAGCCAAAGTAAATTTGTTTAATTTTGTTCATTTTCAGCCATTTATCAAAAGGAATCAAATTAACTTAATAAAACCAGCCAGACTTGATTACTCAAAATCAATTCAACTGAAAGAAACAGTAGTGGAACATGTCCGATTTTAATCCAGGACTAGTATAAGCCGTGCAATGTGCTATCAAAACCATGCAGAAATGTGAAGTCAAATGAAAAACAATCATTAAGCTCACACACAGTTTGGCATTAGTGGACTCTTAGTTGTTTGACAACTAAGCTGTTCAAGAACCAAGGTACCACTGTATAACAAAGCTAAACACACTGATTTCTAAGCATCTTCCTCCTGTTACAACATGGCTCTTGGAAGGCCTGTCAAGAGCTCTGGTGCCAGAGCAGCCCAAGCTGCAAGCCATTTAGGCAGCTTAGATTTATGTTGGTGGGACTAAAATCAGTTTGCATCCAAGCAAGTGTCCTTAATAACAGTGTTGTAAAATGGGCTTTAAACCTTTTGACAAAAACTGTGGTTTCCTGTTGTGTGGATGAGCCTTAGCAGAAGCCCATCAAAATTATTCATTTGTCACAGCTCTTCCTTGACTGAGGGTGGATGAAGGTTACTTTGCACACTTAGACATCACACAGGATGTTCGCAGCTGTGAAGTCTCCCATCTGAAGGGGGAGGGTCCTGTATCAAGGACCTTCTTCCCATTCCTCTGCATGACTCCTCTAATCTCCTCCATTAAGGCAAGCAGATGCCTCTGCTCTCCCCTCTTCCCATCACCGCATAGCCAGGCTGTTTGTACAGGGGGACTTTCAAGTGAAACTTACTCAGTGCTACGCTGTACTTGGTCTTGGAGACACAGCACAAGGGAGGGGGAACAGGAGCAGGTTTCTTCCTCTGTGCTGTAGCCTGGGAGGAGGAAGGGAATCTTCCACATACATCCAAATAAGCATCCTAGGGAATCCACAATGACTGCTCTAGATCAACTCCATTTTTCTTCAGCAACCAAGCTGATAAATGAATGTGGTAAATACCAGAGTGCTCTCCACAGCTCCCAAGCAAAAATTAACCCTAAGGGATTAACAACCTTTCCCCAACACAGCTTCACCAATCAAATCAGCAGGTCCCTTGAGGCCACTTTGAAGTAAAATGAAAGGTGTTCACAGATCCAGTCCTCCTGGGTCTCCTGTCCTTTGGCCCTGAGAAACACATGCTTGCTTAACAAAAGTGCATGCAGTCTCTCTTTCTTCAGGTTGTGTGTTCTACAGATCAGTTCCATTTGTTGTGAGATGTTGATGTTGGTGTATATAGGGTTGGGAAGAAAAGAGGGGGAGACAGGAGAGAGGGGGTGGAGTGGGAAAGCTTATGTTCTTTTACTTAGTGCATGGGTGGGTTGTGTCAGCATCACTTGGGTAGGTTCACTTGTGCATGTACGTTTGTAAACTAGGAAAATCTTTAATAAAAAGTATTAAAAAGTAAAAAAGAAAGAAACACACGCTTGCAAAAACGAGCCCTACCTGTGTGTGAGGCAACGTTAGGGCCAAACTTTCTGGGTAGTTTTAGGAATTGTGTTAGACATAATTGCAGTGGCAAGGCTGCAGAGAGAGAAGGCAACAAGTTTGAAGAGCAAAGCTGTGGCTTTTAGGAAAGGCCTGAAGGAAAGGCCAGGTCAAGAGCTTTTGAAGCTAATCTCAAACTTGTCCTGAAAGAAAACTCATATAACATCTTGAACAAAACTTGCCAGTTCTTTCATCAGGAGAATTGAGTCCCAAAAATGCTCCCTCCCAAGTTTGCTAATGATCTGTTCTCTCAGTTTTTGTTCAGTGATAGGAAGCGGTTTAGGAAAAGAGCACCTGTTCACTGCTATCAGCATTTCTCTGTGTTTCCTTTTGGAGAAAATATTCTACAGTATTTCTCAGTTACTGAGTTCTGGCTCTTTTCAATTAGTACCCCCTTTTCAATGACTTCAATTACACCTCCCCCTCCCCCCACTAATCCCACTGGCGAAAGAGGAGCTAGGCTCTTTCTATTTTTAGCCGAGCAAGGAACACTTTTCATTTACAGCAGGCTGGCTTCGTACGCTGCCCGAAAAAATGGTTCCCGTCCACAAAGTGCTTAGACAGTCCTCCTTTGACTGTATCCCTGATCATCCACTCAACTCAGATTTGGTTATAAGATTAAAGAATGCGCTAGAAGCCGGGGACGAAAAGGTCGTAATGGATTTACTCTGCAATGAAGTTAAGCATGCAGATGCCACCATAGAGCTGTCTAATGATGACTGGATGAAGACCCCAACAGCTCAATTGCACACTCTGGTGTTAGTAGGTAACTGGATCATTTGTGCATTTAAAAACTGACTCATTTTAATTAAGGAAGCAACAGTAAAGCGTGTGCTAGGTTAAACGGTTCCCTTTATAGGATTGTCACTATACCAAGAAGACTTGAATTCTGACCTAAAAAATAGTTATGTATATAATTATTGCCATTTTTCTTTCTGAACAGAATCTTGCTCGATTTGAGAAGGCAGTTTTAGGTTCCGCAGAAATTTTGGCAAGTAGCATATTAGGATGAGGGGGGCTGCGGTCTATTCTTACAGGCAGGCAGACAAGTGCTAGTAGCTACATTAAAGGGCAATGTCTGCTTCATTCCCAGTTTCTGGAAAGCTTGCAAGGTTCTCTGGACATAAAATGCACCTCCTCACATCATCAATGCAACTTCCATTGGGTAGAAAACAAACCCTCTGCACAGCTGAAATAATGCATAATAAAGCCACCACTAAAAGATTGTTTCACAACCTTTATCATATTAAGCCCTGGATGTTTCTTGCTTCCAGGAGCAACAGTAGTACCAAACAATAGCAAGGGAGAAAAATACTTTCCTGAAGGAAGCATTGACTAGCATGAGAGTTTGGAGTTCCTATAACCATTGAAATTTTTTTTAAATAATATTTCATTAAGTTTTATCAAAGAAAAAAGTTACATAAAGAAAAACATAAAATATATAAACATACAAAGAACATCAAAGTACAATAAAACAGACAGTTAACACATAAAAAAAGAAAAAATCAAAAAAGAAAAAAAGAAAAAAATAAAGAAAATCCCTCTCTTTAATTTCTTACCATTCATAAACCTATTTTCCTGACTTCCTCATGCCCCCCTTTCTTGTATTCCAATTTAAAATTAATTAGCAAATTCCTTCTTATTAATTTTATCCTTGATTATCTCTCTTCTCATATTGTTAGTTCCTAATTTTCGTCTAATATCTATCCCTTCTTTCATATTTTTACCTTTTTTACTAGAACCCCTTCATTTCATTTCAATGTTATCAACATTCAAAAATTTTACAGTGTTTTTGTAGGTAGATTTTAAATTTCTTCCAATCTTCTTCCAACAACTCTTCTCCCTGATCTCGTATTCTGCCTGTCATTTCTGCCATTTCCATATAGTCCATTACTTGCATCTGCCATTCTTCCAAGGTGGGTAAGTCCTGTGTCTTCCAATGCTTTGCGATGAGTATTCTTGCAGCTGCTGTAGCATACATGAAAAAAGTTCTATCCTTCTTTAACACCAATTGGCCGACCATGCCCAGGAGAAAGGCCTCTGGTTTCTTCAGAAAGGTATATTTAAATACCTTTTTCATTTCATTGTAAATCATTTCCCAGAAAGCCTTAATCCTCGGGCACATCCACCAAAGGTGAAAGAATGTACCTTCAGTTTCTTTACATTTCCAACATTTGTTGTCGGGCAAATGATAGATTTTTGCAAGCTTGACTGGGGTCATGTACCACCTGTACATCATTTTCATAATATTCTCTCTTAAGGCATTACATGCCGTAAATTTAACCCCAGTGGTCCACAACTGTTCCCAGTCAGCAAACATAATATTATGTCCAACATCTTGTGCGCATTTTATCATTGTAGATTTTACAGTTTCATCCTCAGTATTCCATTTCAACAGCAAGTTATACATTCTTGATAATATCTTAGCATTGGGTTCTAACAGTTCTGTTTCTAATTTTGATTTTTCCACCTGGAAGCCAATTTTTCTATCTGAATTATAGGCCTCTCTTACCTGAAAGTAATGCAACCAATCCCGCACCTTATCTTTAAGTTTTTCATAACTCTGCAATTTCAATTTATTGCCCTCCTGTTCCAAAATTTCCCAGCGTTTTGGCCAATTAGTCTCCATATTGAGTTTTTTCAGAGCTTTTGCTTCCATAGATGATAGCCACCTTGGGGTTTTGTTCTCCAAAAAGTCTTTATATTTAATCCAGTGCTTTCCTGACAATATGGTTTTTGAAAGCCCTGTGCACTTTTTCCTTTCCATACCACAGATATGCATGCCACCCAAAAGCGTTATCATAGCCTTCTAAATCTAAGATGTCTGTGTTCTCAAGAAGCTGCCATTCCTTCAACCAGCAAAATGCTGCTGATTCATAATATAATTTAAGGTCCGGCAGGGCAAACCCTCCTCTTTCTTTCGCATCCGTAAGTATCTTAAATTTTATTCTGGGCTTTTTGCCCTACCAGACAAATCTAGAAATGTCCTTTTGCCACTTCTTGAAACAGTCCATCTTGTCTATAATTTGCAATGATTGAAACAAAAACAACATTCTCGGCAATACATTCATCTTAATAACAGCAATTCGACCAAGTAAAGAAAGCTTCAAGTTTGACCATATTTCAAAATCCTTTTTCACTTCTGACCAACACTTCTCATAATTATCTTTAAATAAATTAACATTCTTAGAATAAATTAACATTCTTAGAAGTCATATTCACCCCTAGGTATTTTACTTTCTTTACTAATGTTAAGCCTGTCTCTTTCTGAAACCTCCTATAACCATTGAAACTTAACAGCCTCACAGATCCTGTGATTCGACAGCAGAAAGCAGCACAGAGATTGGGACAGATCCCATTTGATTTGTGGGAGTCAGCGCTGCTGGAACTTAAAACTTGTATCTATTGGAACGTTCCATGTCTCAAACCCTTCACTCTGAATATGCCTTGACAGCCATACTTTGGTTTTAACCTGAAATGCAATCTTTCATGCTTGAGGACTAAGCACAATCATATCTGAGTCAGGTTGTTGTGTTCTAAGAAGTGAAACTGCCAGCAAAAAAGGAGACTAGGGCCTCCTTCAAATGCTTGGCTGTCTTTAGGTTGTTGTAGGAACAGCAATCTGAGACACCGAGTGGCTAACTAGGAATTATCGTGACAGTCCAAGGCAAAAATTTAGTCTAGTGGAATCAAATAACCAACACATTATCTTTCAGCCTAGTTTACTCAGTGACCTGGTTCACACATCACATTGAGGTTGAATCCTGACAAGGCAGAAGTACTGTTTTGGGGAGACAGGGGCGGGCAGGTGTGGAAGACTTCCAGGTCCTGAATGGGGCAACTGTGCCTCTGAAGGACCATTTTGGATCATTTTGGACTCACAGCTGTCCATGGAGGTGCAGGTCAATTCTGTGTCCAGGGCAGCTGTGTACCAGCTCCATCTGGTACGCAGGATGAGACCCTCCCTGCCCGCAGACTGTCTCACCAGAGTGGTATATGCCCTGGTTATCTCCCGCTTGGACTACTGCCATGTGTTCTACACGGGGCTACCTTTGAAGGTGACTCAGAAACTGCAGTTAATCCAGAATGTGGCAGCTAGACTGGTGACTGGGAGTGGCTGCTGAGACCATATAACACCAGTGCTGAAAGACCCACATTGGCTCCCAGTACATTTCTGGGCACAATTCAAAGTGTTGGTGTTGACCTTTAAGGCCCTAAACGGCCTCAGCCCAGTATACCTGAAGGAGCGTCTCTACCCCAGTTGTTCAGTGCCAAGGGCCTTCTGGTGGTTCCCTCCCTACGAGAAGCAAAGTTACACCAAACCAGGCAGAGGGCCTTCTCGGTGGAATGCCCTCCCATCAAATGTCAAGAGAATAAACAACTATCTTTTTTTCTCTTTTTTTTTAATATTCTTTTTATTAACTTTCATTTATCACACACACACAAAGGAAAAACAAAACCATTTAAAACAACAGCTAAGACAGAAAAAAGAAAGAATTACATTAAATCCAATACTTATTAAATTAAATAACTGAAAAAAGTGACGAAAAAAGCACCAAAGAAGTGAAATAAAAATAAACTAACTATCTGACTTTTAGAAGACATCTGAAGGCAGCCCTGTTTAGGAAAGTTTTTAATGACTGGTGTTTTAATGTATTTTTAATATTTTGTTGGAAGCCACCCAGAGTGGCTGAGGAGACATAGCCAGATGGGTGGGGTATAAATAATATATTATTAATATTAGTATTAGTATTAGTATTGACCATCTTTATCATAAACTATGATTTCATGTGAACACAGCATAAAGTGCTGTTGAATGCTGCTGAGATAGTGGGTGCTTTGCCCCTCCCCAGCGCTGTTGGGAAATGCCATGGTCTCACTTACTGCTACATTTTGACCTAGACTCATGGTCTGTGTCTCTCCAAAAATGCCATGTGTTGTAACAAAGTTTTGTTCTTGGCTTACCACTTACATTTTGTTCTGGAAAATACACCATGAGCCTGGATTAAAACATAATGCTAAGCCAGATCACAGTTTGTTTTTATTTCAGCTATAATTTAATGTCCTTCACTTGATGATGGCAGAACTAACAACTACCTGTTAGCACTCCGTATGTTAACCCGAGGCTTACCAGCCATGGGCCAGTTCACTCCCATGGAGATCATTGGTGGGCCCGGCCAGCGCAGCGTGATGCCAGAAATCGCATCTGCGCATGTCCACGGCGTCGGAAATCACACCTGTGCAGAAGCGATTTTCGGCAACTGGGCATGCGCAGAAGTGATTTCCAGTATCTGCGCATGCGCAGACGCGGTTTCCGGCACTGCTCGGCGAGTCCCCGCACCAGTTTAGCACAGCACACAGGGGACTTGCCGAATGGGCGACTCAGTTCGGGGGTGGCTCATGGACCGGTGAAACGGTTTTCGGGGGCCGGATCCAGCACATTGCCAACCCCTGCCCTAGACTGATAAAACTCTAGACTGACAAATGCTGGCCAACTTCTGTGTAAATCTGAGATTTTCATTCATTGCTCTCCTTGTGTGTGTGTGTCTGCATGCATCTCAACCAAGCCCAAGGCCTCTGCATGCAACTGAGCTGGGCTAGGAAGTGGTTTAAATCAATTGGCACTTGCTGCTACTTGAGGTATTTGGATAATTTGTTCAGTTGTTTTATTCTTTTGTTTGATAAAAATCCAAACCAGTTCTAAATTTACTGGAATGTAAGATCTTGTTCATCCTCCTTTACTTTTTTCATGTGGAATGGACAATTCTTCCCTGTTCTCATGCATTTCTTTTGCAACCCATTCTTTGGATGTCCTAAATAAAATTAATTCCTGACAGAGGGGAGTTTGGAAGTAATACAGTACACATTTCAATGGAGGAGAAAAGTGAATCACCCTAAGGCAAATTGTTTGAAATAGTTCTGCTATCAGTTCAATAAGCAAACAAGGAACACAAAGGATAATTTTACCTTGAAGAGAGGATATCCTCAAGCAATGTATGTGTTTATAATGAATCTTGCATTATTTGCACTTCTACTCCAGTTGATTTCCAAAGATATAGAAAATTGAGTCATTAGGCTGAGCTACAGCATGATATTATCTGCTTCTACTTACCAACTAGGGCATGGGATTGAGGAAAGTAACTCACTCGCCAGATCTTTATCTCCCCTACCACTCCCCTGCAATTGGTCAAATTGGACAGGAAGGCAGGGTTGCCCATCTGTCAATCAGTTGACATCCCAATGGCATCAGATGAAACGGTGCTTTGAAGGTCCAACAATCAGCTGGTTGTCAGGAGCTCAAAGGCCTTTGCAAGCCCCTGCTAAAGGTTATTTTGGCTGCAAGCTATCAGATGGTACTTTATGACCTGAAAACAGAATGTCAACTGTCTGATTCCTGCTTTTCAATAACTGATAAAGAAATGAAGGTGGCATGCTTGATTCTATTTTTCCTCCTAGAAAGCTCTTGGCTGTTATGAAGGAGTGCTGCCAACTGAATTATGTGCATACACAACTAGTAGTGCTGAAAAATACATCATATTTTAAGTATTGCGTAAGTGGTTTGTTTGAAAAAGACATCTACTGCATTGAAAACCAAGGAAAATGTGTGTTCAAGCCACTTCCACCACAGTTAGAATGAAGAGAGAGGCAGTTTGTGTTTCCAGTTTCTGGAATGTGCTTTAAGGGAATGAATATGTGGTTTGTGACTTCCACCATATTAGGATTGTTACATCTGCCGTCACCCTTGAAGTGTTAATACGTCACCCTCGGCAGAGACACCTGCAGCCTGCTCTCATGCCACGTGTTAAGTTCTTCATATGTTACAAAAAGTGTCACCAGCCAAATGGGAGTCTAGCTGTACAGACAGGATGGTGATGTGATGTCCAGGGCAGCAAAGTTACAATTTGTGTGTGTAGAAACACACATATTAATGCTGACATTTCAAGAGTATTCTGTGGAATATTCACAGCAAGCTTCTCCCACGCCCTGATGGTCCTACTAATTGGGTGCTAGAAAGGGGAATGTTTGGGTTAGAGGAATAGCAGGTGTTCTGAATGATGGGGGAAAGAGGCAGCCTCCCCCTTGAAGCCTCTAGCAGCATAAAATCTCTGGAGTGAAAACAGTCCGTCTCTTTGCAGGCCAAGCAGTCAAGAAAGGTGACCTTCCATTGCCCACTCCCTCCCTGCATGCCTCTGTGCTTGAATGAGAAATTATGCAGACTGGGCATGCTAATTTAGTCTAGCTCATTTGCATAATTAGTACACATAATTTTATCAGGCAAATTACATCATCCAGATTGATTGGGGGCAGCCAAGGGTGTGTGTGGAATATAGCAGAAATAAGGTGAAGTTCTTTGCTTTATTCTATCAAAGGCTTACTCAGACAGTTTTTAAAAATAAGAGGCCTGGTCCAGCTGCAGACGCTCAGTATGCTGTCCACAAGGGAGGTTTGCTAGCCCATTTCCCTTTTTCTTTCTGCAAAAACTAACCAATAGAAATGTAATCCTCCAGTGATAGGGAGGAAGAGGGCACTTCCTGCAAAGAAAAGAACATTTAAAATAAGTTTTCAATGGTTTGTGAAATGGTAGGTAATGGTATGCATGTCGCAGGAGGAAGGGGAAATGTTGTTGCTTTTTGCGTGGACAGGCGGAGACCCCAGATCCCACGCGGTCCCCCCCCCCCGTCATGTGGAATAACGACTCAAGACAACGTGCTATGGGATTAAATTGGCCACAACTTTATTAAATTTCAAATGTGGGTAGACCTTGGCTCAGGCATCGGGCGTTCTCCCTCCCCAGTCCCCAGCCAGGGACCTAGGGAGCATCAGGGTTATCCAGTGTGTGGGGGGGGGGATGGGCTGGCTCTGGAGAACATATGTTCAAGCAGAGATAGCCGCCCCCGTTACGCCGCCGCCGCAGGGGAGAGCAATGACGACCTTTCGGCGTACGGCCAAAGCCTCCCTTCAGAAACCCCTTTAACGGGGAACCCTGGTATCGCCGCCGCAAAGAGGAAGATGGATTACCAGGTAAGATCCACCCTCTATTGTGTGGGCAGGTAATCCCTCCCCCTACCTGGCCTGGTTTCCCTGGCAACGCTTCCCCCAGGTGGGATTGGACAACTCACCTGGGTAGGCGGGGACCTCCAGGTATCCCACCTGAGGGAAGGCAAAGCCTATGCTGATGGGGCCACTCCAGATCCAGGGCTGCACGCGTCCACGCAAAGGGCGCCCCCCGTTTTAAGCGGGGAGCGGTCATTGTCATCTTCCTTTTTCTTATGCAAAGCAAGATTAGAAGCAGCACCATAAGCCCTTGAGTTGTACAACAGTAAGTAATCTGCCAATATAGAAACTTAAAAAAAACCCCATAAAGGTGATTAAAAAATCAGGCAAGTGAGGTGTGTGTGTTTGCAGGAGTTGTTTCACTCATCACGGAGGATGTCCAGAAGAAGCTATCCAAAATTCTACATGGCAAGGAGAACAATGTATGCCCAAAGATGAAGGAAGACTCGCTGGTGAGTCTTTGCCAGGGAAATATGATTCCACTACAATAGAAGTGCTAATTGGAGGAAAGCTATCTATATCCCCACATAAAACATGTTAAAAAAAGGTAAAGGTACCCCTGCCCATACGGGCCAGTCTTGACAGACTCTGGGGTTGTGCGCCCATCTCACTTAAGAGGCCAGGTGCCAGCGCTGTCCGGAGACACTTCCGGGTCACGTGGCCAGCGTGACATCGATGCTCTGGCCAGAGCCAGAGCCGCACACGGGAACGCCGTTTACCTTCCCGCTGGTAAGCGGTCCCTATTTATCTACTTGCACCCGGAGGTGCTTTCGAACTGCTAGGTTGGCAGGCGCTGGGACCGAGCAGCGGGAGCGCACCCCGCCGCAGGGATTCGAACCGCCGACCTTTCGATCGGCAAGCCCTAGGCGCTGAGGCTTTAACCCACAGCGCCACCTGCGTCCCTTATATAAAACATGTTAATTTGCTTTAAAAGAAAGATAATCTGTAGCGGCCTGAAGTTCACAGCAGAGACTTAGATGTGCTAGCTTACACATACAGAATATCTATTCATTCAAAAGAGTTCTAGATCACTTTTCAAACAGAAGGCTTCCCAAAGCAGTGCATAAAAATGTACACAAGCAGAATACAGTCATACCTCGGGTTGTATATGCTTCATGTTGAGCGTGTTCAAGTTGCGCTCTGTGGCATCAGAGCGCATTACTTTCGGGTTTCACCGCTCGCGCATGCGCAGACGCTCAAAATGACGTCATGTGCATGCGCAGAAGCAGCAAAAAGGACGCGCCTGTGCGCAGACGTGCCATCGCTAGTTACGTTTGCTTCTGGATGCGAACGGGGCTCCGGAATGGATCCTGTTCACATCCCGAGGTACCTGTGATGGCCTGGGATTCCAATTCAGAGGCTGAACCGGAGGAATCCCAGCCTGCACAGGAGTCCCCGCCTCCAGGGCCGGCTGAACTGGGGCAGGGCCTGGATTCTGAAGCGCCTGCACCTGTGTTAGATCCTCAGGAGCAGGAACCAGGTGATCCCACTCTGGCTCCAGAGGTAGTTGAGGACTCAGTGCCTACAGGTGAGTCTCCCCCTGGGCCCAGTAACCCTTCAGCCTCTCCTGAACTGCAGAGACTCAGGGCAGAGAGGCGAAGGGAATTGGTTTCTCCCAGGAGGAGTCCTCGCCTTAAGGCCAAGAGAGGCGGGTCTCCTGGGGGCCGGGACCGCCCCTGGCCTCAGAACAGATAAAGGCCAGTTGGCCCGGTCCCAGGTTGCGGGAGCAACGTCATTGTTGAGTTCCTGTTCATGCCCGGACCCAGACCTGACTCTTCAGTGCTCCTGTCCCCGCCCGGCTTCCTGTTTCGGACCTCGCCCCGCTCCTTGTGGACTGATTCCAGGCTAGTGACCCAGGACCGGACTTTGACTACGCCAACGGTAACCTTCCCCCCGGGATCAGCACATACCACTGTATACCATAATACAATTCTCAAACAAAATTTTCCCAAAGAAACAAAAAAACACCGCAAGCCTTTCATTACATTGTATGCACTAAAATGACCACACTAAAAATCCAGATACAGCCATAGACAAGCCATTAAAAACTGCTATAATCATATGTGGATGCATGGAGGCTGCCTCACTTCACATGGAGTCAAGTTCCACAGCTGCCACTCAGGACAATTGCTGGTTCCTCCTCCTCCCCGAGCTTGGTGGCTGTAGCACTGGTGGGAAACAGAGGGACTGTCCCTGGAAAATGGGGGCCTTGAAGGGGATGCAGTATCTTCTGGAGCAATCCTGCTTTCCTCAGTGGAGTTTCTTCCAGCCTAGCAGACGCCAACTTGACTTTTTAATCTTCCATGTGCATAGAAAGTCTGGTGTGGAGCTGCTTTGAGACACACAAACCCCCTTCCTCTGCTGCATGCAGGGCTGGACAATGTTGTTGTTGTTTAGTCGTTTAGTCGTGTCCGACTCTTCGTGACCCCATGGGCCAGAGCACGCCAGGCATTCCTGTCTTCCACTGCCTCCCGCAGTTTGGTCAAACTCATGCTGGTAGCTTCAAGAACACTATCCAACCATCTCGTCCTCTGTCGTCCCCTTCTCCTTGTGCCCTCCATCTTTCCCAACATCAGGGTCTTTTCCAGAGATTCTTGTCTTCTCATGAGGCGGCCAAAGTATTGGAACCTCAGCTTCAGGATCTGTCCTTCCAGTGAGCACTCAGAGCTGATTTCCTTCAGAATGGAGAGGTCTGATCTTCTTGCAGTCCATGGGACTCTCAAGAGTCTCCTCCAGCACCATAATTCAAAAGCATCAATTCTTTGGCGATCAGCCTTCTTTATGGTCCAGCTCTCACTTCTATACATCACTACTGGGAAAACCATAGCTTTTACTATACGGACCTTTGTTGGCAATGTGATGTCTCTACTTTTTAAGATGCTGTCTAGGTTTGTCATTGCACACCTTTAAATCAGCTCTGAGATTGTCCCCAAGGAAAGAATGTGCATTAAATGTGCATGAATCACTGTCAGATGCCAAATCCACAGCAACTCAATTTCTCCAACAAGATGTAGGTTTGTGATAGCTTAGTCAGTATCACACAAGACTCTGAGGGCCATGAGTTCGAGCATCACTTCGAGCAAAAGATTCAGCCAGTGTTGCAGGGGGTTGGGATAGATGACCCTCATGGTCCCTTCCAACTCTACAGTTCTATGATTCAAAGATAATTTTTTCAAGTAAATTACATAATTGTCTTATTGCACTCATGAAACAGAGGAGGGATAATCTACTCTAAGTGCTTTTCATCTAAACTGGCTCATCTGTATGAGCCCAGCAAACAGCAAAGAATGCCACACAGGTTGCCAACTTCCAGGCCAGCTTGCCACCATTGTTCCCACTTCCCAGTTATTTAACCACCATTTCCACACATTTCAGCCCAGACACTTCAGTCCTCTCTCTCTCTCTCTCTGCCTCATGCAGAGAGGCCATGAAGCACCATGGGGTGTGACTTGTGCAAAGCACCACTTGGATGAAGATGGCAAGAGATGAATTTGGGTTGCCATTTGCTTTTGCTCCAGCAGACCTTTTGGCTACAATGCAAAAGGGATTGCAGTATCAAAAAGAGGAAATAAGTATTTCAGCAATCTTAAATGTTCAATTTTGTGTTTTGGGCAAATAGCAAATATCCCTAGGGATTGCATCCCAAATAGGCACTAGAAAGCGGGTTGTGAGCATAACAACTCTTAGCCACTAGTGGATAATCTCATTGCATGAGGAATCCTTCAACTACAGGAGAACCTACTAGAATTCTTCTGCCAAACAACAACTGGCCACTTCTCACCGAGCTAAAGCAAAAGAGCATTTAAGAGCATCATTGTGAAGCAACATTCCAGTCTCACTTGTGAGATGTAAAGTGTTAAGTTGTGGGTGAACATATCAGACAACACAGCGATTCTTCAAGCAGCTCTTGTTTATTCACAGGCCAGAACAGAACTGAACTGAAGGGTTCAGTCAGCCTGCTTATATAGAGCTCCAGTACAACGTAACTGTAACAACTTTCTAAAACTATCCAATCACTGAACGTCACTTTCGATCCCTTATTTGCATAACTATCTACAGTATCCCCCTGCTGGCCCAGGGTGAGAACTTCAGTACATAACACCAAGCTTCAAGGACCCGTACTTCATAACATTTCCTCCTGCAAATAAAAGGGACCAAGGTGAAAAATGAACTCCTGGGAAAAGAGGTTGACTGGAAAGTAAGGGGGAAAGAGGAGTCAGAGATTAAGGGAAAAGGTAATGACCACAAAGACTTGATAGGGAATTCAAGCTTTGAATGACAGAAAACTCTTCACCATTCAGATTGATAGAGCAGCTAATTCTTTCCTCTATAGTGAGCCCAAGGATGATGCAGACTTTTTATGATTATTTATGATTATTTATTGAATTTATATACCACCCTAATGGGCGGTCTCAGGTTGGTTCACAGAACAATTTTTTTTTTCATTTTAGGCAGATTCTGGCCTAAGGAATGTTAACTGTAAGCTTTGCAAACACATGCTAAAGGAAAGTCGTAATTGATGGCCAACAGCAATGTATGCTGAAACTTTATAGCATGCCACAATAAACACCTGACATGTTTTGAAAAGGGTATAATTGATTGATTGATTGATTGATTGATTGATTGATTGATTGATATAAGGTTTTAAGTTGGAAACCTTCCTTATTGAAAAGTGTCCTATCTTTTCTAAGGATGCCCTATTCTGCTCTGCAACAAGCTAGGAATCAGCTTACATTTGATACAAAAGACCATAGAAACAGTTGGGACCCAAATGTTTGAGATTCAATGCAGGAATCTCCTATATGGCTGATGACCGTCCAATCCCTGCTTTAAAACTTTCAAGGAAGGAGAGTCCATCACCTGCTGAGGGAGACCCCTGAAGTATTTCTCTTATTTATTATGATAATTTCTAGATTTGCAGATGTACTGCTGTGGGGATGTGTTGAGGCATTTCTAATTACACACCCTATTGGCAAAAGTTAGCCCCTGGTTGTGATGTCAGGTACTTCTTGCATGTAAACAGCTTTGTTGCCGAGCCCTAGGCACAGCCCTGGGCACAGACAGGAGTTAAGCATCTCCTCTTTCTGGCTTGTCCCCTGTGTGCCCTTCAGTCAGTGAGTTTAGGGACTGATCCTACTTCTAGAGTCAAATGTTAGTCTAGTCACCACCAGCACCACCATAGCAACCTATCTGAAAGCAATGGAAAAATTGTCACGAACCTTAAGCACAGATGGATTCTATTGCATTGGCTTCTAGTCCCTAGGAATTACAGTTTCTGCAGCATAAAAAAGGGCTAACAGATTCGAATTTGCTCAGTGAAAAATGCTATGACACTTTAATGCAATAAAGAAAGTCAATATTTTATGGCATTGTACAAGACCAGGACATATATCCTAATCACAGAACTGTATTTCATGGTGATGGCATGGAAAGAAAACCTGGTGCTGAAAATCATGTGGATAAGCAGATGATAAAAATTTGAAATGCAAGAGATCCCAAAGCATGCAAACCATTACATGTCATCTGGACTAAAATAGGCTAACATCAATTATAGGGAAAAACCTCACTGTGGATGAGAATGTTTCCTTGCCAAGATCATGCTTGGAATTAAAATATCTCCATGCAGGAATTCCAGCACAAGCCGTCTTGTGAATATTTGACCTTGTCAAGCTATATTTATTTCCACAAGTAATCTCAGTAGTAAAGTGGCTGTTATTGTAGCCACCCACCCACCCACCCACGTGACTTTAATTGTATCAAGTAACAATTAGCACCAGATTTAAATACAAGCTATGTCAGAGCCCTAACTAGAATTTAATTGGGCAGCACAAACAGAGTCACACAAACAATAAGACCTCCGTAATCTGCACAACAAGTTTCTGGACTAAAATTAGCTGCAGATTAGCACAATGGAAGAGATGCCTGGACCTGCTGTAGACAAGCTGCAGATCTTTGAGCCAGGAGGATCCAGATGCAAGCTGAAGACTCGCCATGCCCCTCTGGACAAATACTTTGAGGCTCTGGTGACAGGGAACCTCAAGAAGCTCAAAGCTCTGGTCGATCAGTATTACGAAGATGTCAATGTGGTCTTTGAGATCAGTAAAAATGAGCTGGAATGGCAGGTGAAAAAGAAAGCTGCTTATGGACTGTCAGGTACTCTAGATTTCAAGGACCACTTTCAAACTTAAACAGGTATTATTTACTAATCCAAATTAAGGCAAGTGGTGCTTTTAAAAAAGTGTTCTCTTATTTGTGGCTATCCAGTTGCTCCCAAAGTCTGTGTGCAGGGCTGGTTCCTTCCCTCCCTTCGTCCCTCCCAGCAGCTCTTTCACGTGGGTCAGCAAGGGTCTTTGGCTAGTATCGTAGAGCACTGTCAGCAGTAAACAGGCTTGTGGGCTTGCTATCACCATATGTTTCTAGACCTGGACAGGCTAATGGAAACTGAGCGAGGTGGCAGTGGTGATGTGCTAATCTGGTCTAAGGAGCAGGACTGACCCTCTTTGAAGAGGATCCTAATGTGTCCAGTATTGTTAGCATCATAGAAAGTCTCAGCAAGTTCAGGGTTCTTGGGTTGGGATTCCCACTGAGCCACAGACCAAGTGAAAGGGGTTGAGCAGCCCCTAACTTTCCTCCTCCTCAGGTTCGTGCTTACCTTCCAGTCACCCAACCATGCTCCAAGGGAATCATCCTTGGTTTGATCACCTCAGGCTCATCAGTGCTGTCTCCCAGGTGAGCCCCCCACCCCCGCCCCGGCCACATTTCCTGTTTTCTCCCCAGCTCATTCATGGGTGCCATACCTTTCGAAGGTAGGGAGCACACCTCCCTCACCTGGCAATGGAGCCAGTGCTTCTCTCATGTCACCTTGGGCAGTGTGTAGGATTGCATCTCTGTAGTCATGCTGAGCAGCTCCTGCTGCATCCCCTCAGTCCACTGCTGTCCTCCCAGACCTCTGATCCCATCTCTCCCCACATGGTGAAAGGAGAGGTCTGTGTGACACAGTCTGGTGCAAAAGCTCTGCACATTGCCCTGCTGTAGGGACTGTTTGGTGATGGTGGGAGCTGCCTGCAGGGGTGGTGGAAGAGGAGCAGGACTGTTTCCCAGTATAGGCAGAGCTGCCACCCTTTCTCCCCTCCTGCACATCTACTCTTTTTACCCTTTCTGCCTGCTGTTCTGTGTGGGGTGCTCACAGGTAAAGGTGCTGCTGAATGTTCTCTGTGAACCTTTGTCACACAGTCTCATCCAGCATCCTGACTGCTGATCTCTCCCTGGCTGCCTTGTGTATAATGCAAGGAGCAGAAAAGAATGAGCCTTCTTGCCTCCTGCTAGGGCCATCTCTGACTTACGTTTGTTTGCTCAGTAGGTCAGGCAGAGTCTTGGAGTCCCTGTATTTGCTTGAACAGCTGCAGAGGCAGGTCTCCAGCTCTGCTATGTGATAGCAATGTAGAAAATATAAATATCCTGTTAGCCAGGCAGAATGAAATAGTGTTCCTAATTTATTTGATTGGCTGGAATGGTTTAGCAAGGAAAAACTTCTTGATAGATGGTGGGGTTACCAAATATAGAAATCTCTACACAAAGCTTTTTATTTGGTCTGTTTTTGTATCATGATTCATCCTAGGGCTGAGCCAAAACAGGCAACTTCTTTCCTCCAAATTCTTGATCAGTATTGAAAGATATCCATCAGAAGTTTTCAGTTTTTAACGCTGACCTTAATTGGCAAGGATTGCCCACATGATTTATACAGGAAGCTTTGCTCTCACTCTAAATAGGTTTCATCTGTCCTTAGTGATATCAGAATATAGTTATATTGGTTCATTTGAGGAGGGTGAGTGGCTGTCATCCGTAGTGAACAGCCACGAAAGGGGTAAAATTAAGGGGTTTAGAGGGAACCCCACAAAACAATTGCTTTAAAACTGAAAAGTAAACCTGTAGAACCAAAAATGAAAAAGGGGGGGAAACAGAAAAGAATAAGATTTGCACAAAAGATCTCTCCCTGCAATGGGAAAGGACCCCATTCTGTGCTAGCAGCATTTTGACCAGGGCCTCAGGATAAACATTTTAGTGTTATCTCTTCAAAAGCAATGTAAGCCTTGTTAGCTCATTGTCTAGTGGTTGGGTGACCAGTATGTTGCACATGCTTGGACTTCAATAGGCTGCATATTTGCTTTAAATGCAGTGGAGCAATTAGCACAAAGTCTTTTCAAAAGTTTCTCAGCAAAGTTTCTATAGCTTGTTACCAGCATAATATCGATTTGTTCCTTCATGACAAGAAGGCACCTCTGTGTGCCATGTGAAATCCAGGCCACTGATGTGTATTCACTGGGGACTTCTTCTTTTTATTGTTGCTTGCTTTTGATATCCACCCTGACTCGTACGGGCTAACCCCCAGCCCCGCATGTTTTCGGAGGGGGGAGAGTGTAATGTGTCACTGTCATATCCAGCAGGAGCACTTGGCAGCATTTGCAGAACGAAGGAAAGTATTGAAATGGTTGACTGTGAGGTGCCAGTGATCCTTTTCAATAGCAAGATCCATTTCCCTTGGCTGAAGTTTCCCCCAGTCCCTTTTCCACACGTTGTCAGGAGAACCAGGAGATATTGCTGTCTTTTTCACTCATGTACCTTCCAGTTGTGTAACAGTTACATTTCCTGTGCTGCTTAAAAGGATTGCATGCTGATGTCCCGATGTCCTCTTCTCCCCCCTCCCCCCAATCCACTATATAACGGTATATATAGTATATATAGTAGCCTCTAGCGCTACTAGAAGGAAAGTTATAAAGCAAAATGTGTAGGCATCCTTCTACATGATTTCTGTGAGATCAGCCAAACTGACTGCTCCTGTCTTTTCTGTCAGTGTTTTTAGCCAATGAGTAATGTCAGAACTTTGATTCATGACTGCATTATTTGGAGACCAGGCTTTAGTGCACTTCCCCTTCCTGCTTCTGTTTCATTTTCTAGTCCTTGGAATTGTTATAGTTCTAATCTAAAGACCCTAAATTTCCCCTTTGTTCTTTGTTTGTTCCTAACAAACCAAGATGCATCTTTCCTTTAGTGGTTTCATCTAAGATTAGGTAATCCCTACAAGGGTTTTTTTTTCTGCAAATGCTGCAACGCAATAAGTAGCTGAAGTCCAGGCAGTCCTTGAGAATTCACTGTATGTTTAACTTACAGTACAACAATCTGCATGTCTCATCAGTAATAAAACTCTTTGTGTTTAATGGGGTTTATTCCCAGGTACGTTGGGTACAGAGTTGCAGCCTTGGCTTTCTTGTGACGAAGGGGAAGCCAGTATCAATGCTAAACAAAGAGAACTGAAATATAGACAATTCACTGTGTTTAACATTATTTTATGAAAGTGGGATATGTTATCAACCATATTTTTAGCATTGAGCCCCCTTTTACAGCCATTTTATGTCACCTGCTATATCTGCACAACAACCACGTGACTGAGAGTTAGGCTGAGAGTTTGTGACTGATCCGAGTTAGGAAGTGAGCAAAAAGAATGAAAAGTGAGTTTAAAAAATGCACATGCTTACAATATTTTCTTTTTTATTTATTAAGGTTGCCAAAATGTCTTTTGTTTGTGTTTTGCTGAGAGCTATGAAACTGCACACGCTGTGTATTTTTGTAGTCCATGAAAGCTTATGTAAAAATAAATTTGTTAGCCTTTAAGATACCTCAAGCTATATTCCCTGGTACATATTTGATGCATCATTTCGGGGGAACTGGCTTCCTCTTTGGGGAAGTGTGCCAAGGCCTCCAGCCACAATTTTCTCTCTTCCCACAATCCCATCAATTTTGGCAATAATGTCAAAAAGAAAAACAATGAAATAGACACAGGGCTAAGGTGGGTGGAGAGGTTGAAGTTTCTCTCCCTCACCTGTGGCCAGATGAGCAGCCAAACTTCCACCTGGAGCCCCATTTTCTGATGGGCAGGGAGGGGGTTAACCCCCTACCTCAGCAATTCTGCACAGATTGGGAGGGGGCTGCATATGTGTCTAGACCCATGGTTCCCAATTTGGAAGCTTGTTTAGACCAAGTTAGTGGCTTTTTAGGCTTCCTCCACATGAATAGGAGCTCACTTTTTGAATAATAATAATAATAATAATAATAATAATAATAATAATAATAATAATTAATTTATACCCCACCCATCTGGCTGGGCTTCCCCAGCCACTATGGGCGGCTTCCAAAAGAATATTAAAATACTGTGATACATCAAACATTAAAAGCTTCCCTAAACAGGGCTGCCTTCAGATGTCTTCTAAAAGTCTGGTAGTTGTTGTTCTCTTTGACATCTGGTGGGAGGGCGTTCCACAGGGAGGGCGCCACTACCGAGAAGGCCCTCTGCCTGGTTCCCTGTAACTTGGGTTCTCGCAGTGAGGGAACTGCCAGAAGGCCCTCGGTGCTGGACCTCAGTGTCCGGGTAGAATAATGGGGGTGGAGACGCTCCTTCAGATATACTGGACCGAGGCCATATAGGGCTTTAAAGGTCAGCACCAACACTTTGAATTGTGCTCGGAAATGTTATATGGTCTCGGTGGCTGCTCCCAGTCACCAGTCTGGCTGCCACGTTCTGGATTAGTTGTAGTTTCTGGGTCACCTTCAAAGGTAGCCCCACGTAGAGCGCATTGCAGTAGTCCAAGCGGGAGATAACCAGAGCATGCACCACTCTGGCGAGGTCATCTGCAAGCAGATAGGGTCTCAGCCTGCGTACCAGATGGAGCTGGTACACAGCTGTCCTGGACACGGAATTGACCTGTGCCTCCATGGACAGCTGTGAGTCCAAAATGACTCCCAGGCTGCACACCTGGTCCTTCAGGGGCACAGTTACCCCATTCAGGACCAGAGAATCCTCCACACCTGCCCGCCTCCTGTCCCCCAAAAACAGTACTTCTGTCTTGTCAGGATTCAATCTCAATCTGTTAGCTGCCATCCGTCCTCCAACCGCCTCCAGACACTCACACAGGACCGTCACCGCCTTCACTGGTTCTGATTTGAAAGAGAGGTAGAGCTAGGTATCATCCGCATACTGATGAACACCCAGCCCAAACCCCCTGATGATCTCTCCCAGCGGCTGCATGTAGATGTTGAAAAGCATGGGGGAGAGGACAGAACCCTGAGGCACCCCACAAGTGAGAGCCCAGGGGTCTGAACACTCATCCCCCACCACCACTTTCTGAACATGGCCCAGGAGGAAGGAGCGAAACCACTGTATGACAGTGCCCCCAGCTCCCAGCCCCTCAAGACGGTCCAGAAGGATGTAATGGCCGATGGTATCAAACGCCGCTGAGAGATCCAGCAGAACTAGGAAACAGCTCTCACCTTTGTCGCTAGCCTGCCGGAGATCATCAACCAGTGCGACCAAGGCAGTTTCAGTCCCGTGATGAGGCCTGAATCCCGACTGGAATCCAAAATGGCCCGCTTCTTCCAGGTGTGCCTGGAGTTGTTCAGCAACCACTCGCTCAATCTCCTTGCCCAAGAATGGAAGATTTGAGACTGGGCGATAGTTGGCCATCGTGGCCGCATCTAAAGATGGTTTTTTAAGAAGCGGTTTAATAACTGCCTCTTTCAGCGGGTCTGGGAAGGCTCCCTCACGGAGGGAAGCATTCACCACCCCACGAAGCCCATTGCCCAGTCCTTCCCGGCTAGCTTTTATAAGCCAGGATGGGCAAGGATCCAGGAGACAGGTGGTTGGTTTCACTCATCCAAGCAGCCTGTCCACATCCTCGGAGGTAACAGATTGGAATTGATCCCATGCAATTTGACTAGACAGGACTCTAGCACTCTCCTGCCCCGGCCCTGCTCCCACAGTGGCGTCTACCTCTTCCCGAATCTGAGCGACTTTATCTGCAAAAAACTTTGCAAAATCATTGCAGGAGATCATGTGACCCGTACTGGGCCCCGATGTAGCAGGTGGTTCCGCTAAATTGAGAACCACCTGAAGAAGTCTCCTGCTGCTGTTTTCTGCAGATGCAATAGAGGCGGTGAAGAAAGTCTTCTTCGCCGTCGCTACTGCCACTTGTTAGGCTCGACATTGAGCTCTAACCTGTGTCTGGTCAGCTTCAGAATGGGTCATCCGCCACTGGCTCTCTAGCCGTCTCAACGATTGTTTCATTGCCCTCAGATCCGTGGAAAACCATGGGGCTCTCCAGGCTCCATGCAATCGGAGAGGGCGCTTCAGAGCCAAACAGTCAATAGCCCTGGTTAACTCCACATTCCAGCGGGCCACCAGGGAATCAGCTGAAAGGCCATCAACATGGGATAAAGCATCCCCTACCACTCTCTGGAAACTATTTGGATCCATTAAGTGGCAGGGACGGACCATCCAAATCGGTCCCACCTCCCTGCAGAGGGGAAGGGTCGCAGAGAAGTCAAGTTGCACCAGGATGTGGTCTGACCATGGCACTTCTTTTGTTTCACTTTTACTTAGTGTCAGATCACCAACATCCATAGAGGTAAACACCAAGTCCAAGGCATGTCCGCGGCTATGGGTTGGGCCAGACTTATTCAGGGCAGCCCCATGGAGGCCATGCTTTCCACGAAGTCCCGAGCGGCCCCTTGTAAGGTCGTGTCGGCATGGATATTAAAATCCCCTAGGGCGACCAAGCTAGGTGCCTCCAGGAGAACATCCGCCACCACCTGAAGCAGCTCGGGCAGGGAATCCTTGGTGCAGCGGGGAGGTTGGTACACCAAAAGGAATCCTGTACTGCCCCTATTGCCCAACTTCCAGAACATGCACTCGGAAAACTGGGTCTTCCCAATAGAACACCTGGTGCAAACTAATGACTTCCTAAAAATCACTGCAACCCCCCCTCCCCACCCACAAGGCCTGGGTTGCTGTGCATAAGAGAAACCTGGTGGACAAGCAGCGGCAAGGACAGGCCCATCTGCTTCATCCAACCAAGTCTCTGTTACACATGCCAGGTCAAGCCCTCCATCCATGATCAAGTCATGGATGGCAGTGGTCTTATGAATCATTGACCTGGCATTGCACAGCAGCACCTTCAGGTCATGTGGGTATCCCTTGCTGATTCTAGTATCCATCCGGTCAGGACCAGACCCGGAGGCAGGAATAGTCCTCAGATAACGACTAAACCTGCCCCCTCTGTAATGACATGGTCTAGTCTTAGCGTAACTCCTCCTCCTACCCGTGATCACTGAGATCGGTTGTCCCAGTGCATCCCTCCCTGTGGAACATACCCCAGCCATTTTGTTGGCTGGGACCCACTCCCCGGCAGCCCTGACCCCTCCCCTTAAGAACAAAATAACACCTTAAGACAATAAAAACAAAAAACAAAACAAAACAAAAAAACCCAGAAAACAATAAAACAATACAAATAAAAAACTGTAAAAATTACAAATCCATCAAAATCAAACAAATTCCCAAGCCCAACCAAACATCCGTGAATTATATGTCACGGGGGGGGGGGATCAAGATTTTAGAGATGCTTAGGTGAGGCATGGCCAAAAAAAGGTTGGGAACCACTGGTCTAGACCCACTTTGGGGATGAGGCTCCTGGAGGGTTGCCTAACAATGAAAGTAGCCCTCAAGCCCCAAGCTGTTTGCAACCCCTGGTCCAGCTGTAATGGGGAGAGTGAGGCCTTGTCATCACAAAACATGTCTGCTCAGAGATCTGCACTGGCTGCTGATTTGCTACCAGGCCAAGTTCAAGGTTAAAAGGTAAAGGGATCCCTGACCATTAAGTCCAGTCGTGACCGACTCTGGGGGTGCAGTGTTCATCTCACTTTACTGGCCAAAGGAGCCGACGTACAGCTTCTGGGTCATGTGGCCACATGACTAAGCTGCTTCTGACCAATCAGAGCAGTGCACGGAAACGCCGTTAAGTTCAAGGTTATTAGCACACAAAGCCCTTAGCAACTTGGGAGCAATTTACTTGCAGTTTACCCCACGTGTGTCCACCCAGCCACTTTGATTGGTGGAATTGGCATTGCTGCTGGTGCCACATGATGCCCACTCCGCATGTGTAAGAACTTGGTCATTGAGTGTGGCAGGACTTGCACTTTGGAACTCCCTTCCTAGTGAGATCAAGCAGGGGCCTTTGCTGTACTATTTTTGGTGACTGCTAAAAACATTCCTCTCTAGACAAGCCTACCCGGATGCTTAGAAAGGTGGGATAATCTTAATCTATTTTAGTATTTTAACTTTTGTATGGTTTAAAGTAGGGTTGTATTTTTAAAATTGATTTTACTGTTTTATCTCTTCTAACCCACTCTGAGGTTTTTTACGATTAAGCAGTGTATAAATTCTATGAAGTAAAAAAATGTGTTTGAGTGCCTTCGAATGCCGCATGATCCATCAACTGTTTGCATGTTTGTTTAATCATTTCAGTACTGAGAGACATGACAGAAAGCTCAAAGAAGGATTATTATTATTATTCAGACTTATTAATTGCTTGTTACCTGAAAGGTCTCCAAGCAACTTGCATTTAAAAATCTAAGCATACATAGATTATACCATTCAGCATTCATATTGTTACATGCCACCCCAATCTGCATGGGCACTGTGACATTCCATGGGCTGCAGGCTCATCTTAAGCCAGCATCTGTGTTTCCTTTTGGGCAAATGAGGCACAGCAGAGACTGTAGGGTCCTTAGGATAAATGATTTATTCACACACACACACACCCCATAGCCTTGCACTCAAACAGACAGCAAGCAGCACACCCTGCTGAATCCCTCTTAACTCCAACCTGCTGCTTTAAACCCTCAGTTTTTATCCCCTGAGGGAGGGAGGGAGGAAGGGAGCCTTTTCCAGGTGCCCTTTCCACACCTAGCCCCTTTGATGAACTTCCTAATTGTTTACCCCTCTTTCCAGGGAAACAGAGTTAATTAGTGCCTAACTCATGTTGATTTCCTAGATTAAGGAGGGGGTCATAATTTAGGATGCTGGCCTGACTTAATTAGCTCACTATGCCAATAACATAGTGGACAAGGGTGGTGCTGTGGGTTAAACCACAGAGCCTAGGGCTTGCCAATCAGAAGGTCGGCGGTTTGAATCCCTGCGACGGGGTGAGCTCCTGTTGTTCAGTCCGTGCTCCTGCCAACCTAGCAGTTCAAAAGCACGTCAAAGGGCAAGTAGATAAATAGGTACCACTCCGGCGGGAAGGTAAATGGCATTTCCGTGCGCTGCTCTGGTTTGCCAGAAGCGGCTTAGTCATGCTGGCCACATGACCCGGAAGCTGCACACCAGCTCCCTCGGCCAATAAAGCGAGATGAGCTCCACAACCCCAGAGTTGGTCACGACTGGACCTAATGTTCAGGGGTCCCTTTTGTTACAATATGAGAACAGCGCAGCTGCAGACAGCCAGCTTGTTGACATCATGTGATATGGCTAGCTGTGGGAAAGTATGGTAAATTCCCGGAAGTTCACAGGCTTTGGGAGTCTGTGTCCAGTGTGTAATTTGAGACCTTCCTGTTGCGTTTGTAAAGGAAGTCTTAGTCACTTGCTGGATGGAAACTGAAGTGATCGGACACGTTTTCTGTAGAGCTGTAATGTCAGAAAGAAACAATATGTAAATAGATTTCTGACTACTCTTCTTTCCCCTGCGCAAGGGGGAGAAGTGGGTGTGCATTTTCCCACGCTGGGAAATGTCGCCTATATCAAGATCTCCCTGGTCTGTCTGGGAACGCAGCCAGAGGCAGATCACCGGTAAACCAGCTCCGGGAGCAGGGAGAGGGGACAGCCTCTGCAGATGGGGCTAGTTTTCCAACACCTTTACCTTTACCTTATGCCAATAGCAGAGGCTTTTCCGTGGGGCCACCTCACCTTTTGCTACACCCTAACAGGTGGCGCTGTGGGTTAAAGCCTCAGCGCCTAGGGCTTGCCGATCGAAAGGTCGGCGGTTCGAATCCCTGCGGCGGGGTGCGCTCCCGCTGCTCGGTCCCAGCACCTGCCAACCTAGCAGTTCGAAAGCACCTCCGGGTGCAAGTAGATAAATAGGGACCGCTTACCAGCGGGAAGGTAAACGGCGTTTCCGTGTGCGGCTCTGGCTCGCCAGAGCAGCGATGTCACGCTGGCCACGTGACCCGGAAGTGTCTCCGGACAGCGCTGGCCCCTGGCCTCTTAAGTGAGATGGGCGCACAACCCCAGAGTCTGTCAAGACTGGCCCGTACGGGCAGGGGTACCTTTACCTTTACCTTTAATACACACTTGGGTCTGCCTACAGTAGAGATGAGCCTGGCTATTCCCCAGTTCTAACATCTCAGCCTTCATTCAGGGTGTCTTGCACCCACAGATTCATAACCATAATGAACATTAACATTCTCATACAAACACCTGCAATCCCTGTACCCCTAGAGACATGGAAAAACCCTGTGACCCCAAATCTCAGCCCCAAGCCCATCCTTGCTTTTCCTTTCTGTTTCTCTTCTCCCGTCCCCCATCCCTGTCTGCTCCAGGCCTGTGGTCTCTGGAATACAAGAGGGATCTGACCAACCCGCTCTGCATCTCGGCCATCCACGGACACACTGCCTGCCTTCGTCACCTGCTCTTCTGGCGAGCAGACCCAAACGCAGCTCCAGGAGGACGGAGCGCCCTGCATGAAGCCTGCCAGAGGGGCAACAGGGAATGCGCAGAGTTGTTACTGGAACATAAGGCTAATCCCAATCTTCTGAGTGATGATGGGCAAGCACCTTTGCACCTGTGCACCAGCCAGAACACATTAGGGTAAGGAACAAGATGTTTGGGCAAGATTCTAGTCCTTCCACAGGTTCATTCTGACAACTTTAGGCCTCAGAATTAGATTTAGGCATAAAACGTGTGTTTATTTCTTGGCTCCTTATTGTTTCACATTAGCAAAGTGGCATACAAGAGTGAAACCATGAAATTCAATAAAAACAAAGATAAAAATCGGTGAACAGAAAACAACACAATAAATAGTTTGAAGTAAACACATGAAAATACCTTCCTAAACAAAGATGTCTTGAGTAAGTGTTGGAAGCCTAGTATTATCAGCACTGATTTGACATTGAAAGGAAGAGACTCCAGGGGGCTGGCACTGCAACACTAAAGGCCCTGCTCCAAGGGACCGGGGTGTAAATTCTGCCACCAGTAGGGACATGTCCATGATGTGGAAGCAGGGCATTTCTTAAAATATTAAGTGCAGCGGAAATTCCCCACCCCACCCTGTCCTCTTGAATTCATTTGGCCCAGTAAACTCAAAACTCTCCTCAAAGTCTTTCCTTTTTATTGTGCTTGGACCTAGTTCACATTTGGGGAAAACAAAATGTGCCTGGGGCCATAGCCCCCAATCCTCCCCCCTGCTACACCACTGAAGAATGCAGAGCATCTTCAGTCAGTCCTGAGCTCTTCTTTTTAAATGTATGCTTCTTATTTTAATTCGTGATGCCTGTTGCTTTTATGCCGTTTTTAAATGTTGAGATGTTGCCTGTTGAGGATAATGACTCTACTTACAATGGCAGCTCGACTCGCTCACTCTTCTTTGGAGAAATTAGAAGGCTCATTGGCCTGAAGAAGACATGGGGGCATGCTATAACCTAGAGGCTTTTAACAGATCTCTTTGGAGCAAGGAAGAGGCATTCTGCGCATGTTCATGCCCTTTATTTCTGAGACGCATAGTTCCAAATCATACCTGCCCCTGCTCAAATCTGTATGAAGATGCTGTGGGTGACCTGGAGTTGTTGGTCCTCATGTACATTTTTCTTCTCTGGAAGCCAATTGGCAAGATTCTCATCTTTACCCTCTCCCTGCCCTGCAAACCAGGACACTAGGTGGTAGAGTGTTGAGATGGGACCATTTCTTAGAATTTATTTGCACCTAGACTCTTATCTAAAATTGTGTGGCATACTTCCAAGATAAAGGTAAAGGGGCCCCTGACCATTAAGTCCAGTCGTGACTGACTCTGGGGTTGCGACGCTCATCTCTCTTTATTGCCCGAGGGAGCCGGTGTACAGCTTCCGGGTCATGTGGCTAGCATGACTAAGCGGCTTCTGGCGAACCAGAGCAGCGCACGGAAACGCTGTTTACCTTCCCGCCGGAGCGGTACCTATTTATCTACTTGCACATTGACGTGCTTTCAGACTGATAGGTGTGCAGGAGCAGGGACCGAGCAACGGGAGCTCACTCCATCGCGGGGATTTGAACCGACATTCTGATCGGCAAGCCCTAGGCTCTGTTGTTTAACCCACAGCACCACCCACGTCCCGTGTGAGGGGGACGGCGTGCTATTTTGCACCCAGGGCTGCTCCCCCTTAGCCCTCCCACACTATGCCACTGGGGGGGGGGGATATTTTATTTTCCATAGTTCTGGAAATTTATGGGGTCCTTTGCCAGCCCCTTTAACTGAAGAAGGAAGCACATGAGCAGGGCAAATAATTTCTGAAGTACCACAACCCTCACACTGAGTCTTGGCAGCTGTCACCTCTCATTTTATTCATTTACTTTATTTCATTAAATTTGTACACTGCTTGATTGTAACAAAAACCGTCAAGGCAGTTAACAAAAAGATAAAACCATAAAACCAGGAAAAAAATACATTACATTAAAACATACAAGAAGTTAAAATAATAAAACATTAAAATTCACAACAACATTTCTAAGCCATTGTGTAGGGCCATAGCTTCTGGCATGGTGCAGAAACGTCTGGCAGAAATGTTACAACTCTCACCACACTCAATGCAAACTGAAAGAATTGTGTCCCCACATAATCTTATAGTAGATGACACATGAGCAAGTATGACAACACAGATAGTTAATGCACAGCTAAACATAGCTCTGAATGGGATTGGCGCAGCCTATTGTGATCTCGGCCTGCTGTTGTCCACTTTCTTTGAATCCAAGACATAAGAAAACAGCCTGCTCCAAAGAGTTAGGCTGAGCAGAATTTTTTTAAAAAATAAATAAATTCAGAGTTCTGGCCATTTAAAATTAGATTTTAAATGCCATATTTATTTTAAATTACAATAATTTATCATTAAAATACATGATTTGTGGCTGTTATGAGTTGTGGGTAGAGGGGTAGGCTGTACGCTTCTTATTCCTGGGTCTAGTAAGGGTTAAAATCTAAGCAAGGATTCAGATTCCTGGACTAGCCAGGCTAGCTTCTGGGGTGAGGTAATGGCCTAAGTAGGAGTCATTAAGGTAACAAAGGAAGTGCCCCATCCCTCAACTCGCTGGTAATTAGAAAGACAAAGACAGAGTTCAAGTTACAGATAGGTAGCCGTGTTGGTCTGCCATAGTAAAAAAATAAATAAATAAATTCCTTCCAGTAGCACCTTAAAGACCAAATAAGTTAGTTCTTGGTATGAGCTTTCGTGTGCATGCACACTTCTTCAGATACACATGAAATGCATGCACATGAAAGCTCATACCAAGAACTAACTTAGTTGGTCTTTAAGGTGCTACTGAAAGACAGAGTTGAGAGTTGATTGTTGTGAGCCAGGAGTTACAAGGTGGGCAGCTGAGAAACAGAGCTATGCCTGATTTCTGCTGCAATCCAAGGCTGTGGCTATGGGAGAAGAAAGTCCTTCTTGCATAGCTGTCAACTTTTCCCTTGTCTTGCGAGGAATCCTATTCGGAATAAGGGAATTTCCCTTAAAAAAAGGGAAACGTTGACAGCTATGCCTTCTTGGGGTGTCAATGCTGACTGAACAAAAAAAATTCCTTCCAGTAGCACCTTAAAGACCAACTAAGTTAGTTCTTGGTATGAGCTTTCGTGTGCATGCACACTTCTTCAGATACACACGAAAGCTCATACCAAGAACTAACTTAGTTGGTCTTTAAGGTGCTACTGGAAGGAATTTTTTTTGTTTTGACTATGGCAGACCAACACGGCTACCTATCTGTAACTGGAATGCTGACTGAGGTTGCATATATGTGTAAATAAACCATATACCCCTCATTCCAAAGGAAACACAAACCCTGGGGAAGCACCTGGAACCTCTGGAATCTCACGCTGCTCATGTGCAGCAGGCGAATTTATTTTAAAATGTGTGTGCTTATTTAAACTGAAGATTTAAAATTCCCCTTTGGTTGATTTTTAAGTGTCCGTTTGAGTTCACCACCCCCTCCAGTGAAAATGCTTAAAAAAAAAAAAAAAGCCCAGTCTCTGGGAGAACACAGGATGCCATGTTAAGTGTGTTCCTCCCCTTTCACCAGCCTGCCCCACCCACTTCCCTGACCCATTTAGGCAGCTCTGCTGGCGTATCTTTGCTGGTGGAATGGCTCTGCTGGCATGATTCCCTCTACCTGTGAGCTGAGGGAATTCTGTCCGTGCATTTGCCATGCTTAGTGATGTTTCTCATGTTGTGTCGATGTATCATAAATTTCTCAAGCCTCTCAGTCGGTATTGCTCCAGTAAAGGCTTGCACCCTCAAACAGGCTAAATATTTCCTAGTAAGTGTTATAGGATTTGTGATATTAATGTATGAAAATTGCTTAGAAGTGGTATGTCGTGTATGTATGTATGTATGTATGTATGTATGTAAAGGTACCCCTGACCGTTAGGTCCGGTCGCGGATGACTCTGGGGTTGCTGCGCTCATCTCGCTCTATAGGCCAAGGGAGCTGACGTTCGTCCGCAGACAGTTTCCGGGTCATGTGAACAGCATGACTAAGCCGCTTCTGGCGAACCAGAGCAGTGCACGGAAACGCTGTTTACCTTCCCGCCGGAGTGGTACCTATTTATCTACTTGCACTTTGACGTGCTTTCAGACTGCTAGGTTGGCAGGAGCAGGGACCAAGCAACGGGAGCTCACCCCGTCGCGGGGATTCGAACCGCCGACTTTCTGATTGGCAAGTTCTAGGCTCTGTGGTTTAGACCACAGCGCCACCTGCGTCCCTTGTATGTATGTATGTATGTATGTATGTATGTATAAATAAATTAATTAATTAAAAGCTCGCAGTTAAATGCACCATTAACTACCAGTAGGTATTATGACTGGTTGAAATTTTCCTTCTGAGTGAAGTCAAGTAACCTACCACAGTGCAACCAGAGATGTTTGCTTTGTTATGCTGCTGCAGGACTACCATGTACCCCATACAACAGCACTAGCGCCAAAGAGAGCCAGTGTGGTGTAGTGGTTAAGAGCAGTGGACTCGTAATCTGGTGAACTGGGTTCGCTTCCCTGCTCCTCCACCTGCAGCTGCTGGGGGACCTTGGCTAGTCACACTTCTCTAAAGTCTCTCAGCCCCACTCACCTCACAGAGTGTTTGTTGTGGGGGAGGAAGGGAAAGGAGATTGTTAGCCGCTTTGAGATTCCTTCGGGTAGTGATAAAGCGGGAAATCAAATCTAAACTTCTTCTTCAAAGAACTTCAGATCCAGATTTCTCAGTTATTTTGTATTCTTGAGTCTCTCTAAACACCAAAAGGCGACTTAGGTCAGCTAGGGATTGGTCCTCCACATGTTAGCAAACAGGACAAATTAAAATACTGTCCTAGAAATGGAATGAATTCGGGCAGCTAATTTCTAGCAGAAGGGCTGGCAAAAGGAAACAGTTGATTTGCATTCTCACCCGCCAAGGCATTTTGAGTTTAGATGCCAAGTTCCTTTTTAGAATGTAGTCCCCTCACCTGCTGTTGTTGCATCCTGTACCCTAGAGGACATTTGGAGAAGTCTGGCACGGACTTCTTGCTTTTGAAAAGTGCAGGGTGGACAGAATCCTTCATTCTACCTATGTTACCGGAGTTTTCCGCATGTCCCTATGTCTGTCCGGCTGTGAAGGCATCTTTGTTGATTTACATCATATTTTATACAAATGCCAAGGGGGCAGCACTTGAACTGCCGCCCTATAAGCCACGCACATCACAGGTGCAATGTTGAAAGAACGGAGCCAGCCCTAAGCCCTTGAATATTATGGCTTTATAATGGAAATGCTGCCAGAGCCTTAACTACAGCAGCACAACTGGATGCCTCTACAATAACTAAGCCATCTACTTGGAAGGATCAAAAATTAACAGACATTTCAGATGGGATTCGACCACTGCTTCTCAATCGCAGAGAGTTGTGCTAAAGTTAGATAGTGAGGAGGTCAAGCTTTGGGTAACAAACATTTTCTCTTTGATTAGGGGAAACTACTTCTGCTGATTTTTTTCCCCAGGTAACGGATTGAAGGTCATCCCTAATTTTTTACTGACAATAAAGAGCAGGTCATTGACCTACATAGGGAGCTATTTTATTTGGCTCCCTCTTTGTAACAATGGCCTGAACACCTATGTGTCAGGTTCTTCTGTGTTCCCATATTCACCATGGGGGCAGGACTTAAAACCTTTGAGCCTCTCAGTGACTGGGATAAAAAAAAAACTATCTGGGCTTCTTTCCAACCATTTCAACTTTCACAATCCATGAGAATTCAACCAAAAAAAGGAAAAGAAAGATGTAGGAGCTTTAATCTAGAAGCTTTTTGAAGCCCCCCCCCTTTTTTTTTTTAAAGTTCCAGCAAAGTTCATTTCTATCTTCTTCACTTTGGGAGCCATGCATGCCAACTTCGCCCTATTTAGTTGAGTTCCTCTCCTTGACCTTCTTTTTATAGTAGTGATAATTAACATGGTGGGGTAAGAGGAGTCTACAAATTCACTGCACTCCCTTTGCTAAAGCTGGGATGATTAAAAAAAGGAGAATCGTGCAGGCTTTTGTAGAAACTAGAATTGAGGAGGAGAAACCTGTCTTTGTTTCTATACTTTGGCCATGCCACAGGGTTAAAAATAAGATACAATACAAATAGAGGGTCTCTGAGTCAGGGTTAAGTCCAAAAAGGGCACTCTCTAACAAAACACTGGGGAAGCTGTCATAGGCTTTAGAGCAGAAGTATAAAAGTCAGAAGCAAAATTAATAGCCCGCTGATTTCATTCAGGTGGTGGTAAATGCAAGTATTTTGAAATGAGTGTGGTATTCCATGTCAATCTGAGCAGGAATCTCATTTGCAGACGACAATTGTGCCCTATCCAGCCTATTGAAAATTATGCTCTGGAACAGGCATAGGCAAACTCCAGATGTTTTGGGACTACAACTCCCATTATCCCTAGCTAACAGGACCAGTGGTCGGGAATGATGGGAGTTGTAGTCCCCAGACATCTGGAAGGCCGAGTTTGCCTATGCCTGCCCTGGAACATAAAGGTCTGATGCTGTACTAAACCTGTTCTTATTTTAACTTGTCCGTAGCCAGCCACCTGCCCTCCAAAAACTGTTTTGGTACAGAAATATATTCTCTTATATTTATCTTATTATACAACTGTAGGACCTCTTGAATGTGGAGAAAGGGGGGTGGCATATTTCTTGAATAAACAGTGTTGACACATGGCAGGAAATGCCTTGCTTGGATTGCTACGGAGTCTCAGTGTAGCTTGTGATGCTCGGCTCCTATGCCTGTTGAGTATAAGCAAGAAATGTTCAGTTTTTCCTAATTATTTATTTTCTAGCAGAAGCAACAGCACAAAGTTAGATGCCCATCTGTTGAGATTCCTGGATTTCAGGGGTTTGGACTAGAGCACCCTCTGGGACCCTTCCAACTCTATGAGTCTTTGGTTCTATGAATAGCTGTACTCTTCTTTTTACATCTATGGCTGAAATCAGAAGCACATTTACCAGGGGGAAAAGGTTCGCTGAACTCAGTGAGACTTCCCAGAAAACATGCATAGGCTCAAGCTGCAAGTTTTATTTTAAATACACCCTAACCCCTCCTGGCCTTTCAACAGAGCAGGCTGAAATCCAGCGAGAGTGCCCATGCTAAGTTCTACATAGTTATGCTAACCATAACTATGGTGCAGACAAAAGACATTGCCCAAATATCAGATAGTTTCCTCCCAAGAGATGATCATGTGTTCAAAGAGATGATCATGTGTTCAAATAACAATGTAAAGTCCAGCAAATGCTACATTTCTGCAGCATTCTTTTGTAATTCCTCCTTCAAATGGTTGTTTACTGCCTGAATGATGAAGTGGCATCATCAGGGGTCAGGTTTTGTTTTGTTGTAGTCTGCAGTCCAGAGGGACGCAGGTGGCGCTGTGGGTTAAAGCCTCAGCGCCTAGGACTTGCCGATCGAAAGGTCGGCGGTTCGAATCCCTTCGGCGGGGTGCGCTCCCACTGCTCGGTCCCAGCGCCTGCCAACCTAGCAGTTCGAAAGCACCTCCGGGTGCAAGTAGATAAATAGGGACCGCTTACCAGTGGGAAGGTAAACGGCGTTTCCGTGTGCGGCTCTGGCTTGCCAGAGCAGCGATGTCACGCTGGCCACGTGACCCGGAAGTGTCTTCGGACAGCGCTGGCCCCTGGCCTCTTAAGTGAGATGGGCGCACAACCCCAGAGTCTGTCAAGACTGGCCCGTACGGGCAGGGGTACCTTTACCTTTACCTTTAGTCTGCAGTCCATGGTTTATCTTATCACAGGCAGCAGATGCAGCGACGGAGGAAGCCGCTCGGGCACCTGCGATGGCGCGTCCAGGGGCGAAGCGAGGGCAAGGCAAGCCGTCCACAGGGGCTGGGCACACCATGGGGCCTCTGGAGCCTGCCTGCCTCCTCCCACTCAGCTGCCCTACAGCTGGGGGGGGGAGGCAGCAGGCAAACCGTTTGGGCAGCCTGGAGCCTGCGCACCCCCAAGCCACCGCGTCTCTCCCAAGAGAGACGCAGGGCTCAGGCATGCTGCAGGCCCCACGGTAAGTGCCACCCGGCATTTTGTCACCCCCTTCAGTGATGACACCCAGGGCGGCCCGCACCCTGCACCCCCTTCCTCCGCCCCTGAGCAGATGAAGTGATAAATCTATTCCTGGGTGACACAGGCTGCAAGCACAGGATTCACAGGATTTCTTTGGGGGGTGCATGGTTGTGAGCTTGGAGGGTTGAACAGGAGAAGGGGCTATTGGGGTTGGCATCACTGCAATGTTTTAAGCATCAGTGACAGAGTTGGCCAAACACAGTTTCTGTTTGGGAAATTAGAGAGAGGAAGAGAGAGCAACATACAAATCTAGCAGATCAGGGAGAAGGCCGTGCTAGAACACTTTCCTCTGACATCTAGGCTTTGGTGTGAGGGAGTTTTTGGATTATTTAAATTTTTGTATGTGAGCCTTCTTTCTTACTGTTCCTGACTTACTTAATAGTTGGTGGGCACTCAGACCATGTCTCAGTTTCTGAACATTTGGCAAGTCTCTCTCTGGAAAGAGTTCTGGACGTGACTGTCCCACATGGGGACAAGGAGCCAGCAGTTGCCAGTCCCTGAGCGTGTGTACCTGAGGAGGCAGCGAGGAGTTATGGGGACAGAGCACCATTAATTCACTCTGCCTAAATCCCACATGTATAGATGATATTTCCACTATGCTAGGCATACAGTGCTGACGGGGAAAGAATCCAGGATGGTCTGCCAGATCTCTTATATCCCAAACCTGTAAGTGTCTAGAAATAGCATATGCAGAGCAAACTTTCCAGTAAACAATGTCCTCCCCCACCTGCTCCGTTCCCAGTTCTCCCTCTCCTGCTGGCCGTGTTAGTGCATTCCATCCACGTCTGTTTTCAAGGCTATTTTTAGCTTAATAAGGTTGGTTACTTAAGATAAAACGGAAGGCGCCCCTTGCTGTTCAGGAGGCACCCTGCAGAGCCTCCGGGGAGCTCACCATCCAAGGCGGTGCATTCGCCTCTAGGCTTCTTTTTTATCACCACCTCTCCGTTAATTGCGTGGAACAGCAGAAAAAGGGGTTCAAGAGGTGAATGCAGGGCTGGACCCTTTAGGGCTGCTGTGTGACAGTGAGTGTCTGCCAGCGAGTGAAGGAGGAGGCCAGGAGGCACAGTAGCTGTCTGGCAGGACCAAAGGGCACCGTGGTGTGTCCATACACTTCTCAAATAATATACTTCTGTAACAGGCAGACACGCCGCTTTCCTTTACCTCAGCAGCCAGAACTGAGGATATATACCTTTGCAAATATTTTAAGTAGACACCTTTGGGAGAAAGTCTAGTCCCATAGCGTTTATAAAATGCAATTTAACATTTCCCATAAAGTGGAACTGAAAGCAAAGCTCTTAACAGAGAAACAAAGGATGAAAAACATCCCCCTTTGACCCCAAATTCAGGGTCTGCATGCACAGCCCTCCTCCACTCCAGCCCCAGACACTTGCAGTGCAATAACTACATTCAGTTCTGTCCTCATAAGTCATCATTTGCTTTGATTTCACCAGCAACAATAGGTTATGCCATGTTCCTAAAACAATTGCCTACACAGAGGTGTGAACTTGCTAAACAACATAGCAGTCTTTGATTCCTTGGCAGTTTATCTTCTTGTTGCCATCTGCTGCTACCAATAAAGGCCTACCTGAAAAGATACTAATACATAGTCATTTTCTTTTGCAATACAGTATCAGTTTCATTGTAGCATTTTATTTTTTTTACCTAATGAAGAGCTTTGTGGAATTAAAAACTTTGCAAATTTTCCTGCATCAGATTATCTTAAAAGGTACCATGCAAACTCTTATATGCCTGTCATTAAGACTATACCCTAGTCAGTGTATGTGTAAATGATGCCCTTCCCTTTGCCAGTGTTCCTCGACTTTACAAAATCTTTGGGTTAGGTAAGAGGATTGAAAAGGCTCCTTGGAGGGGCTTTGTTGCCAGCTCTTCTTCCACCTGCTGGAAGATTTGACCTTGCTGTGTGACTGTGCCAACCATTTCATGAGTAGCAATGTCAACATCTCAAAGCAAAGCAACAGTCATTTTGATTCATTTAGACTAGCTTATCACATTAATTTACTTGCACTAAAAACATTGCTGTGGACTGTTTTATCTCTAAGCCTCTTCTGTTTGTCAGAAGGTATTTTAAGCAGCGAATGTAAAATAATATTGTGAAGACAGAAGGTGTCCCACATCATTGTTCAAAGCTTTGTCACATTCTACTGCCTTAATGCTTTGGAAGTGATTCAGATCTGTGCATGCTTGCTCAGAAATAAATTCCACTGGTAAGTAGAACTTCCTTCCAAGTAAATATGTTTAGGAATGAGGCACTCATAAAGGAGGGGACCCCATACTACAGAAAAATGGATGTGCACTATATATCCATCAGCCCAGCCCCCAGCTTCTACAAAAGGACTCCTAAACCCAGAGCAGATTTTAGGCAAGTTCCATGTATGTACGTATGTATGCATTGATTGTTTGGTTGCACTAATATTCCAAATTTTACCAAATGGTCCCAGGGCAGGTTGCAAATTATATAGTGTACTCATACTATCCATCAATCTCTGATTAATTTTTTATTTCACCTGCAGGAAAGTTATGGGAGAAACTTGGGGTGGGGGGCTTTATCTACTAGGGTCTGTCTGTCTGATGCCTGCATGAGCATATGACTGGCAACAGGGAGCTGGGAGACCATGGCACAAGAATGGGAATAGTTCTCACAAAGTGGCTCGCTGATTACTGCTAGTTATGTGCTAGCTAACCTGATCCTTCAAGCAAATGGGGACTGCGTAAAGAAATCTCTGCAAATGTCATAGCCAGGGGGGCAGAGGAGGCCCCCCATAATCAAGTACTGTCGTACCTTGGTTTTCGAACAGTGTAGTTCTCGAACGTTTTGGCTCCCGTACGTCACAAACCCGGAAGTGACTGTTTCAGTTTGAGAACTATTTTTGGAAGCCAAACGTCTGATGGGACTTCCACAGCTTCTGATTGGCCGCAGGAGTTTCCTGCAGCTAATCAGAAGCTGCACTTTGGTTTCTGAACATTTTGGAAGTCGAATAGACTTCCGGAACAGATTCCGTTCAACTTCCAAGGTATGACTGTAAATAAATACAAATTCATAACTAACTGACCCGCCAACTGCGTCACAGATAGCTGGGTTCTGCCGCCATAACAGAATTGGGGGGGGGGGGCACATAAATCCTGGCTATGCCCATGTCTCTAACCCTTTTTGTTAATCCACAAAGGTAATTTATTTCTCTTCGTATTTGTCAAAATAGAGAGTGGATAGGTATTTACTATTGTATCAGCCATTGGCATTAGAGCTTTGCCCCTGATGCAGGGCGTTGCCAGGATTTTTTTTTGAGGGGGGAGGTGTTTTCTTAGCTGAGGGCAGAACCTCAGTTAACTATGTATTTTTATTGTTTTTTCTTGATGCCTCTCCCTGCCCCCCTTGGCAATGCCCATGACCTGATGTGATATATTAATAAATTGAAGAGTTACTCCACCACAGCATGCCATAAAGAAATAATGAATAAACTCCCTGCATGTGGGTATTTGCCAAAAGAAGTGACTACTAAAATTTGATTCCAAATTTTAAAAGTGGTGTATGCACACACACACACACACACACACACACACACAACATCTCCCATTGTTGAGGACTCAGTTTAACACCATATTTGCATTTCTAGAAAATGAAAGCCCTATGCAGACATTCTGGAACTCTAGAAATATAACACTTGATGTTGGTTGGTGGGAGGAGCAATGCAGGGATGAATCGCCCTGAGCTATTGGGATGGAGGGTGTTATATAAATTTAATAAATAAATATAATAAGTGAGCTTTATCTTCTTCACCCCTGCCTGAAGAGGGGGACCTGCTTCCACTTGATTTTTCCAGTGTGGCCCCCCTGAGCACAGGAGGCTTCCTGCTTCAGATAGTTGCCCTCCCAACTCCTGGAAAGCGCTGGAGATAGGAGCAGACCTAGCTTGCTCCTGTGCTGAATTTCTGGTTTTCCAAAACTCCTGTACAGCAAACCCTACTAAAATGTAAATGATTGGAAGCAGAGACCTCCCCATGTTGGCTAATCTCCAAGCACCAAGAAGGTTTAGCCAAAGTTGGGCAACTGCAGTACATTAAGCACTTCTATACCTTCTACCTAGGGACGCGGGTGGCGCTGTGGGTTAAACCACAGAGCCTAGGACTTGCTGATCAGAAGGTCAGCAGTTCGAATCCCTGTGACGGGGTGAGCTCCCGTTGTTCGGTCCCAGCTCCTGCCAACCTAGCAGTTGGAAAGCACATCAAAGTGCAAGTAGATAAATAGGTAGCACTCCAGTGGGAAGGTAAACGGTGTTTCCGTGCACTGCTCTGGTTCACCAGAAGTGGCTTAGTCATGCTGGTCACATGACCCAGAAGCTGTACGCCGGCTCCCTCGGCCAATAAAGCGAGATGAGTGCTGCAACCCCAGAGTCGGTCATGACTGGACCTAATGGTCAGGGGTCCCTTTACCTTTATACCTGCTACTATCATCTGGGCCTTGGTATACAAATAACACAGTGGTGGCCTTTAGCCACATACAAGAAACAGGACAGGATCTCAAATTTCCACGATGGCCATTATAAGCACCAACCCAGTCAGATGGGTGGGATACAAATAAGAACATTATTATTGTTGTTGTTATTGTTATAAACGCCCAGCGCCTGCCCCCTCTCTGCCAAGCCATGGCCAGAGCTCATGGAGTCCCAGACGCCCACACAGGGTCTGTGTTCCTTTGGAGAACAGAAGACACTGTGGAGACTCTCATGCTTTAAGAAATAGGGTTTGTTCATCTATTTACCAGTACGCCCTCAGTCAGCATGGAGGGGGTCCAGATCTTACCGCATGGCCCAAAGCATTGCAGGCAGTCCTTCCTTCTCCTTTGTGAAGATGGATCTCCCCTCCCTTTCTCCTTCTTCCCAGAAGCACCTTGCCCTTCCCCAGAGCAGCTCCCCTGGCAACCTTTCAAACCCCTGTCCCTGTTCACACCTCAGGGCAGTTCTCTTGCATTGGCAAGGACCTTCAATGGGCCCTCAATGGCTCTCTATTGTTCCCTTAAGGGATCTAGCTTGGCCAGCGCAGGAATTCCCAGTCTGGCACAGCCCTGCAGTTTATGTTTCAGTCCATTCCCCATTAATCAAAACCCTGACATTTATTAATTTCTAGGGTTTACTCCAAATCTCTAGCTCCATTGTTATTGTTATTGTTGTTATTGTTGTTGTTGTTGTTATTGTTATTAGCCCATGGACCTAATTGCCACCCCCATATTTTGGGGAAGGGGGCCCGGGGCCCGCCCAATCTCCAAATATAGTAGGCTGGAGGCAGCTGAGTCGTGGCCATTGAAGCCGTGCTGCTGCTGGGCTGCCACTGCGCTCGGCTCCACCCCTGGGTCCTCTGGCATCCTGACGTCCTGCGCACAATGTTGAGGTGTCGTGCGTATGATGTCATGCACTGCCAGCTCCCCCATCTTCTCCAGATGGTGGCGGGTCTGCTTAATTCCAACAGGTTAAAGTTTCTGAACTATTGGTATAGAACCAATGCTAGTTTCAGACTGAAATAAAAGAGGCTGGTTGAAGCCATGCACTGGAAGAACCCACTCAGAGCTCCTCACATACTGAAGCCCACATGGAGAGAGAGAGATAACAAAGGCTTGGTGGTCCATTTCCTCTCAAGGTAGGAGGTGATGACATGGCCTAAACAGGGCAGGCCCCTTACTCTGCAGTTTAACCCCTTCAAGCGCAAATTAGATTCAAATACGCTGGGTTATATGAGCCTTGAGCCCTGTAGTGTCTGGAGCTCTTTGCTTTGCATTTCGTGCACTTGATGTCATATAGTATCAGGTGGTGGGCAGGTGGGTGTGGCTTGCCCACTTTTGCCACACCCACCTCTGGCTTTGGTCCCCCCCCACACCTTTGGTCCCCCCCCCCAATATGCACAGGTGTGTGTAGCCTTCCCACAGTGGGCCTTTTTCATCAATAAATTCCATGTGAGGTGAGAGGGGGATAAGCAAGCATCTGAGAAAGCAATGGGAATGCTGAAGATCCTAACAACTTTTATTCTCTTACCATGGAAAACTGAATCCACACTGAAATGATTTCAGCTCAAGAACCTCTTGCACCCTGAACACATGAAGCTGCCTCATCCGGAGTCAGATGGTTGGTCCACTTTGCCTAGCCATGTCTAATGTAACTGCCAAAGGCCCACCTTGGACAGAGGACTTTCCTACTGGAGAACCTGGTCCTTCTGATCTGTGGGCCCTTCCCATTCAGACAACACATTCCTCAAAACTATAGGCAAAGGCGTCTTGTCAGTCCCGGCGCTGGTCGTGTGACTCTGCCGGCCTTTGCCTGCCAGTTCACTGCCATTATGAATCTACGAGGATTCCCTCCCCCTCATAACTTGTGCTTCATTTGCAATGCTTCCTCGTGCCTGTGCAGCAGCAGCAGCAGCTCTGTACATGTTTCACAGCCACTCAGGTCATGTACTGTGCAGTTACAGGACATTTATTTATCCGGTAACAATGAGAAAGTACAGAGCTGCTCTGACTCCTTGATCACACACATGGAGGGTCAGGGGACAGAGTCGCTTTGTGGCTTTGTGTTCTTGGTGTCGTAAGTTGTTTGGGCTAAAATTAACACATGGGCAAAGAGCTTTGCCTTTGTTTGAAGAGAAGGCTAAACACATAGATCCCCCACCCCCAAATCAAAGATGAACAACTGGATTGGCAACGCAAGTAGTCTACAAAGCTCTCTGGGGAGGTGTCTATATATTGTTTTTGCAACATCTTAATATGCGGAAGTGTTTTTTGACGTTTTCAGGCACAGCATGCCCTGCTGATATTATTTATTTCACAACATTTATATACTGCTTGATAGTAGTAAAACCTCCAAGCAGTTTACAAAAAAAAAGAACCTTAAAAAAATTCGCATTAAAGCAGATAAAAACAGGTAAAAGATAACTAAAATCCACTGTAAGCGAAAAGAGGTTCAAATGCATGTCAACATTCTGCATAGGCTTGTTTGTATTTTATATGGCTTTAAATTGTTTTTAATGTTGTAAGCCACCATGGGAAAATAATGTATTTTGAATGGTAGCTCATAATTTAAATAAATAAATAAAATTCCTGTTTTGTAGGTGTGCTAAAGCTTTGGTGACTTTTGGTGCCCTGGTAAACCAGCCAAGTGAAGAATCCCAAGAAACACCTCTTCACGTAGCAGCTAAGCATGGTCTTCCCGACCACACGCTCCTGTACCTGAGGTGCGGTGCTCTTGTGGACCAGAAGAACAGCCAGGAGGAGACAGCACTCAGTGTGGCTTGCAGAGAAGCAAAGAACAGGGACAGCCAGGAAAGCTACTTGCAAGTATGTCAGCTGCTGCTGGAATATGGAGCAGAAGTAAACACTGTGGATGAAGAAGTGAAGACTCCGCTTCATAAAGCCTGTGGGAATGCTCATCACAGCTTGGTTGAGCTCCTGCTGCAGAGGAAAGCCGATGTCAACGCCATTGATTACAATGGGGCATATCCAATGTCCTGTGTCCTGCAGACTGCAGCTTTTAAGCAAGAGCAGAGGCCCCATCTCACAGTACAGACCCTGATAAACCACGGCTCTCAAAAACTGTGGCCCACAGCTTTCATCAAGGTAAGGAACTGTCTTTGTGTTTATTGGTGCCTTTACTTCAGCTTCGAAATTCTGCATCTCCCCTTCAGGAAGCAGAGCTTGTAGAAGACCCATCTGCAGCCATTCCAGGATTGGATGGATTGTTAACCCGGTGGATTACACCCTTCATTGCTCTGCTGACTAGATGCAGGCTCTTTTACGCACACTCAGCAGCTGGGGAGTTATTCTCACAATATTGGGGAGGGAACGTAAAAACTGCAGTCGAGCCATCAGAGCCTTTTCCAGCCAACAGGCAGCTTTCTTCTACGCAGGATGCTGACTGGGAAAGATCTGTGCAACCAGACCCACCTTTGCAAGAATTGCTAAGCATGGTCATTCAAAGGGAACTGGAGAAGTTTTTGGTGCAGATCTGTTATAATCATCAGTGTTTATCATCAAAAGTGCTTTCCTGGTTTCAAAACTTATCACAGGAGGAGTCTGCCATTTTGAGTTAGAATATCCGAGTTAGCTTGTTTTTCATATATTTGAAATGAAACTTGCTTATACCATAAAAACTAGGTGAAAGAAACCAAGTTGAACCAATTCAAACAGGTTCCAAAAAGTAGTAGGTTTAATCTACCAAACTTTCACTAATTGGCATCACGTCAGCCTCGAGAGTTTGCATCTTGCTCTTCTAACCCTAATGGGCACAGCGCTGGATGCTCACATTCTCAATCCCTAACCTGTGTTTCTAAGTTAAAAATGAGTGAATTAACTCTTCAAGACCATGACTCCAGCCCCTTCAAGGGCTGTCATAATAACTCTTTTAATGATTTGGGAATCTCTGATCCAAAGGAGGTCAACCCAGCTTGTTAAAGTCTATACAGGTAGTGTAGGAACTGTGAAGCATCTGTAGATTTGCCCTGCTTTGTAAGAACTATTTCAATAGTTTAAACAACCCTATTTGATTGAAATATGTGCAGTTCACATCTTGAGCAAAATTAAAAATTTCCCTATTTCCCTCTGCAAAAAATACAAAAAACACCCAAACTCTCCATAACTCAAATTTCAGGTTGAGAATAAGGAAGACATAAACTGGGCTTTTTAGTGGCTTGCAAAATAATCTAGTTTGACCATGGGAGCAGCTACTTCACATGGAGGACTGGCCACATACTGGGAGTCAATGTACAAATACCATTGACCTGCAGCCATCACAGTGCTTAACCCATACCTTTCCCTCTCCCTCCCTCCCTCCCTCTCCCCCCCTCTCTCTGTATTTACCACGATGATTTTTCCTCCACTAGGTGCTGAAATCTTGTGCTTCTGTGCCAGAGATTATTGAAATCCTTTATAATTCTTACCCTCATCTTCCCATCTCTGAAAAATGGCTGGAAGTCATCCCAAATGAAGAATTTCAGGTAACAGCTATACTAATTGTGTTGCTTATATTTGTTTACTGTATCTAATCTGGGTTTGAATTTGCAACTTTAGCAAATGGAGTAAAGCATAATCAGATTAACATGTGTCACACTACAGCCATAAAACTTTTAAAATAAAGTTTATTATTATTATTTCATTTTACAATGTATATAAAACAGAGACAACCAATTATAACAATAGACAAAAGTGAAAAGATGGGTGGGGGAACGTTATAAAATAGGCACACAGAATGATTATAGTTGCATATAGGTTAAAATAACAATGCCCAAGTAAAGGCTTATCAACATTATCAGATTGATAATAGTTTCAGATTTTCCAGGCTTGTGATGAGCATTGCCTTCCTCAAACTCGGCCCTCCAGATGTTTTGAGACTACAATTCCCATCATCCCTGATCACGGGTCCTGCTAGCTAGGGATCATGGGAGTTGTAGGCCGAAAACATCTGGAGGGTCAAGTTTGAGGAATGATGGTTCTGCTGCATATGTCATAAAAGAAACTTTCTATTTTGGAGATTCTATTTCTTGTCAAAATCTTAAATTAAGTGTAACTTTCTCCATTATACTTATGTTGCAGAGTGAGCAGTACTGTACCAAGCATCCAATGTAAGATTCTGGGCTGTTTTCCATTGAGTTGCAATAACTATTTTTGTTGCCGAAATAAGACCAATTCTTTTGTGCTGTTTTGTCTAGGATATGTGAAATGTTGTTAATTGTTATTTATTTGTCTGTTTACACGGTTTATATACCGCCATTTAGCAGTGCTGCCAGGGCAATTTACAAAAACATGGCAAAACAGAAACATACACATGGAATATAATAAATTACAACATATTGAAATAATAATACATTAAGAAGTCTGGGAGAAATGTTACCCCAAAAAAATGCCAGCTGCCCCACATATAGTAATGTTGGTAACAAGTTAGCTTCTCTATGGATAGAACTCCATAACTGGAGACTCTTGTTTTGAACTCTATGGAAAGAACAAGCAAGCCAGATATCTTTTAAAAAGTGTGGTGCCAGGGGCTGCGTCCTTCCTGGAAGCCATAGTGCCAGCTGTCTGGTTCCATCTCAGTTCAAGTGGAATCTCTCTCTTTTGAACAGGCCTGGCTTCTCCCAAAATGTTCCCCAGTACCTAACAAATCCAGATCCCTCTTCCCAACACCACCATTGACACATACCTGTACCTGTCTAGATGGCCCTACACGTGGAACAGGCGGCATTTGGACTGGCGAGAGACAGTGTGGTGTAGTGGTTAGTGTGCTGGCCATGAAGCTCACTGGGTGACCTTGGGCCAGGCACTACCTTGCAGCATTTCCTACCTCACAGGGTTGCTGTGAGGGTAAAACGAGAGCAGAGCACCATGCATGCCGCCTTGAGCTCCCTGGAGAAAAAGGTGAATTGAAGAAATAAAGACAGTAAAGAAAATCTCAGAAAACAGCTGCTTTGTAGGGCCTGCCTTTCAACATCTTACCTAGCAACGTAGAGTTCACTTCCAGGAACTCCCAGCTCCTGAAGCCACTGGTTCCAGCATGCACCCCTGACTCCTTCCCATCACTATCTACCAGCCCATCTAGATGATGAGCAAGGTAAAGGGTGAAGGTAAAGGACCCCTGGACGGTTAAGTCCACTCAAATTTGACTCATCTCTACTTTCAGGCCAAGGGAGCCAGCATTTATCCACAGACAGCTTTTCCAGGCCATGTGGCCAGCAGGACTAAACTGCTTCTGGAGCACAGAACACCATAACAAGTTCCAGAGCACACTTTTGAACTGCTGGGTTGGCAGGAGCTGGGACAGAGCAATAGGAGCTCACTCCATCACGTGGATTCGAAACACCAATCTTCCCATCAGCACGCCCAGGAGGTTCAGTTGTTTAGACCACAGAACCACCCATGTCCCTTATGATGAGCAACATCACCCTGCAATCTGCTGGCCCATCACACACCCAGCTCTCCTTGATCCTAATGATCAAATCACCCACTACTAGGATCCCTCCAGCCCCTGGTAGAAGCATCCTTAGCCCAAGTGGATCACTGCTCTTCCCCCAAGGAATGGGTCCCTTCTAAGCAGCTTAAAGGCATTGCATAGTTGTCTTCTCCTCTGGATTAATCTTTCCTGCCTGAGGACTTAACCGTCCAGGGGTCCTTTACCTTTACCTTTTACCTGTATGGAAGAAGAAGAGAAAGTTGCTGGTCTCCTCTTGGCTCCTCTCACTCACATTTTTAATCTGCTTATGGAGCTCTCTGGTTTTCTGAAACATTCCACTCTTGTGTTCAAAGGCTGTAAACCTAAATACACTTATCACAGGGACTTACATCCAGTCTGAATAAGCATGCATTCCCCCCAGAGCCTTTTACCTTGTGGTACCTATATTTTCTTTTAACTCTACAATCCCATCTGAGAATGCTTTCCCACCACCACCCTGACCCAATTTCCTCCCAAATTTTCCTTTTAGGCACTCTAATCTCATCCAAGGCCAAGAGAATTTCCTCTAAACTGAACATTGATTAGGAGTTTGGGGGTAAATTTCATAATCCACTGTGTGAGAGTAGTGCTTTGTAAATAGCACCTGAACCTTTAATTATCTAGTTATTTTGGGATGGTCTCCTCCAGGGCATTACAAAGAAAGCTGTCGGTGCTTTAGCAAGTGAGTGGGGAGTAAAACAATGTATTGTTTCACTCTCTTCAAAATACAGAGTAACAGAATGACTCAGGGCAGCCTTGGCAGCATCAGATTTCTTTAGAGGACTGTGTGCTGAAGATTTATAGGCTGTGTGTGTGACAACCATCTATTCAATCAATCAATCAAATACCTTTATTGGCATCACAGTGTAAAATGTTTCAAGTAACTGGAATAATTAAAAAGACAAGGGTGAAGCTATTGAGGGTTATAAGGTCACACTATAGTCGTGTGCATTTGGATATGCTGCTACGCCCTGTCTTTTTCCCGAAAGGATAGTTGGTTGGGAACCCTGTCGGGTAAAATTGTGGCTAAAAAGGAAGCAACTAAAGCAGCAATATCTTTGTCCCGATCTGCCTGGAGAAACCTTATTTGGCTTCTTCTCGGAGTTGTGGGCCGGAGGTCCAACATTTTGCTCAGCATCAGTTGGCAAGGTCTGCTGTGTAAAGGGCTATCTAAGAGAATGTGGTCCATTGAATCTAAATTAGCTAGTTACATGTTAAATGATTGGGTGGAGTTTTGGGTTTCAGAGAATGTGCAAAGTTCCTTCCAGGAGAGAGGTTCTGAGAGAGAGGTTCATTCTTCACCTTGTTGAATGATTCCAAGAGCTGAAATACGAGGTGAAGCTTCACCTCTTTATGGAAATTCAGGATCAGGAGAAGTGTACCCCGGGGTGTAGACAGATTGTTTGTCTCAGTGGTCTAGATGGCCAATCAGATATTTATTTAGTGACCTCTTCGGTGATTCTGCACTTATATTACAAAAGGACTAGCCAGTTCAACCTGCAGATGTATAATAAAATTATAAAGCCCAGGATATACCTATAGGGGTCACAGGGGTGCAGTATCAAAGACCCTCAAGGGGGAACTGTTCAGAATATAGGCATTTGTAATACAGTCATACCTCAGGTTACAGCCGTTTCAGGTTCCGTTTTTCAGGTTATGCACCTGCCGAAACCCAGAAGCACCGGAACGGGTTTCAGCGGTCGCCCTTTGCGCATGCGCGGAAGCACCAAATTGCAACCCTGCGTGTGCGCATACACGCCGCTGTGGGTTGCGAACGCTGCAGGTTGCAAATGTGTATCCTGCACGGATCACATACACAACCCGAGCATCCACTGTATAGGTAAATATGCTGTTGTTCTGCAGCAGGATTATGCTGATTTTGTTGCATAATTTATTAAATGTGGTGCACTGAGATTTATGTTTTTAATCGTTTTGGATATGATTGTTTTTATCTGCTGATTGAGGGAGACTCATATAAGAAACTGTATGTAGAGAAAGTGAGTAGATGGCCAAGTCATACAAATCACTGCCACTTTCACAAAAATGTGATGACTGCTGTATTTTTTTCCATTCTTTCTCAAGATAATTATGCTGCTGGTCCTAATCATCAGTTGACAAATACCTCATATTACTATTACTAACTCTGGTTAAATCATCATATTTTTTTCTTGCCTCAGTAATGGACTGGATGAGAGCCAAGAAACTGAAACTCAATCCAGATAAGATGGAGGCCCTGTTAGTGGGGGGGTCCCTGTTAGCAGAAGGCTGGGAGGTGGCTTCTCCCGATGGGCAGCACTCCCTCTGAAGGAGCAGGCACATAGCACGGGGGTCCTCCTGGATCCTTTGCTGTCGCTTGAGTCTCAGGTGGCCTCGGTGGCACAGAGTGCCTTCCATCAGCTTGGGCTGCGCCCCTATCTGGACAGGGACAGCTCAACTACTGTCATCTATGCTCTGGTAACCTCTAGGTTAGATTACTGCAATGCAGTATATGTTGGGCTGCCTCTGAAGATGGTTCAGAAACTTCAGCTGGTGCAGAATTTGATGACCAGGTTGCTCACTGAAGCAAGACGGTTTGAGCATCTTACACTGATCCTGGTGAAACTGCACTGGCTGCCAATTATTTCCCAGGCCCAATTCAAAGTGCTAGTTTATGTTAGGATATTTCCGTTCCACCTTAAAAGGGAGCAGGATGTTTGTGTCACAGCCTGCGTATTTCCTGTTCACAGGATGTTTCTGTTTTGATAGAGCTGTTGTCTTTCTCTCTCTCTGCGCCTGAACACGCAAGCAGGCAGTCATGTTTTTTCTTTGTTCTGACCAACGCTGAATAAACATTCTAAATGATACTCTCCTGAGTGCAACTTTCGCTGTGCATTATCTGCTGATAGTGCGTGCATCAGTTCTGGAATGTGGAAAGCTATTTTCTGGAGCTCGTGTCGCTAATTGCTGATACTGCGTTTCTACGGGAGGTCGATGGACGTCCGGAGACAGCTTGGGAGCCATGATGGACTTTGTCTCCCTGGCAGTATCCCAACAGTTTAGACCTATAAAGCCTTTAACAGCACAGGACCACAATACCTCAAGAACCACCTCTCCCCATATAATCTGTTCTGGACTCTGCGTTCATCATCTGAGGCCCTTCTTCATGTGCCTCCTCCTCAAGAGATTTGGAGGGTGGCAACACAAGAATTGGTCTTCTCTGCGGTGGCTCCCCATTTGTGGAATGCTCTCCCCAGGGAAGTTCGCCTGGTGCCTTCATTACAGTGCTACCTCAGGTTACATATGCTTCAGGTTACATACGCTTCAGGTTACAGACTCCGCTAACCCAGAAATAGTACCTCGGGTTAAGAACTTTGCTTCAGGATGAGAACAAAAATTGTGCTGCAGCGGCGCGACGGCAGCAGGAGGCCCCATTAGCTAAAGTGGTGCTTCAGGTTAAGAACAGTTTCAGGTTAAGAATGGACCTCTGGAACGAAATAAGTACTTAACCCGAGTTACCACTGTATATACTTTTAGACACCAGGGGAAAATGTTTATCTTCAACCAAGCCTTTGGCTGATTAATATTTTATGGCCTTTTAAATGTGTTTGTGGAAGGGGGGTTACTGGTTTGTCTTTGTTTCTGTTTTATTATGAATTCTGCCTTCTCATTTTGAATTTTTATGCTGTGAACCACCCCGTGATCTTTGGATGCAGAGCAGTATAAAGGTAAAGGTAAAGGGACCCCTGACCATTAGGTCCAGTCGCGGACGACTCTGGGGTTGTGGCGCTCATCTCGCTTTACTGGTCGAGGGAGCTGGCTTACAGCTTCCGGGTCATGTGGCCAGCATGACTAAGCCGCTTCTGGCAAACCAGAGCAGCACACGAAAACGTCGTTTACCTTCCCACCGGAGTGGTACCTATTTATCTACTTGCACTTTGACGTGCTTTCGAACTGCTAGGTTGGCAGGAGCAGGGACCGAGCAATGGGAGCTCACTAGGCTCTGTGGTTTAACCCACAGCGCCATAAATAAATAAATAAATTCCAGGTGGTCACACCTTGCAAACTGTTCTTTCTCTTTCAGAGGCATCTATCTTTCTATGAGTCCTTCCAGAATCAGATGTACAAGGTCCGGTGTCTGCAACATTTGTGCCGCTGTGCCATCAGGAGAAAATTTGGCAGTAGGTGCCATTTTCTCATCCCCCTACTGCCTGTTCCCAAACCACTACAAAATTATCTGCTGTTAGAACCTGAGGGAGTCTTGCTTTGAATATCTTGTACCAAGCCACCAAATCTCACCATTATATCTTGGTCCTCATTGGCGTATGATAAATGAATTGCTTATGAATACAGTAAAGGTTTTTCCGGTTTTCTAACAAATAAGTGCTTTCAGGGGTTTACATTAATAAAACCACAGATTATTACAATGACTTGAAGCTTTTATTTGTATACCATTTCTGTAAAATGTACTTTGGAAATCTTTTGATGCAGTTTTGTTTGTGGCCTCACAGATTTTAGTGATCTGTTAATACAATATAAATAGTACAAATAATACATAGTAACAAGAATAGAGGCTTTGGAATATTTAGGTAAATAAAATTTCATACTCAAGTGCTGAACTCTAGTAAAATGTCATTTTTTTAATAATGTTTTTATTTTCCAAAATAATAGTAATTAATGACTGAATTCCGAATTAATAAACTATTGATAAAGAGCTAATAAAATGTGAAGGAGCAGCTTGTAATAGCAATGTTGTCATAATCTTTAATTTAAAAAATGTAATTTAGAAATAAGCATCTCTGTTTATTACTGTGGTTTTTTTTTACCAAAGGAGTGCAGATGGAATCCTGGTTCACTACATAACTTTTTAAATTTCAAAGCAGCCTCCTGACTCCCCAAAAGCTGAAAGCAGCAGCTAGGAGATTCCCAAAGCATTGCCTCTCCAAGGACCTCTGTTATTTTTCCATCTCTCTCTCGCTGCTTCCCAAATAATTCTGCCTGATGCAGCACCTGTGTCCTCCATACAGAGCCCAGGCTGTGTGGTGGTATTCAACTAAGTACTACTTGGAGTTGAACGGTTGAAATTAATGAGCATGGCTAAATTAGGTCCGTTAATTTCAATAGGCCTCCTCTGAGTAAAACTTAGCTGATGGAATCCTGTGCAAAATGCACATGAAACCTAAAGGTGAAGGTAAAGGGACCCCTGACCATTAGGTCCAGTTTTGACCGACTCTGGGGTTGCGGCGCTCATCTCACTTTATTGGCCGAGGGAGACGGTGTAGAGCTTCCGGGTCATGTGGCCAGCATGACTAAGCCGTTTCTGGCGAACCAGAGCAGCACACGAAAAACCCGGTTACCTTCCCACCAGAACGCTACTTGCACTTTGACGTGCTTTTGAACTACTAGGTTGGCAGGAGCAGGGACCGAGCAGCGGGAGCTCACCCCGTCGCAGGGATTAGAACCGCCAGCCTTCTGATCGGCAAGTCCTAAGCTCTGTGGTTTAACCCACAGCGCCACCCACGTCCCTTCATGAAACCTAAGCAGGCAGCATATTGGGCTGAAAGCTCCAGCAGCAAGCCAGGGAGGGAGGAGATGTCTGAGTCAGGCTGAAGAGTTCCAAAGCTGAAATGGGGAGCTGTGCTGCTTAGAAGCAAAGAAGGACAGAGAATAAATGAACAACTCAATGGCAAGTGCTTATATTCTAGGAGAGGACACCAGATTCCAAGATCCTATCACCGCCACCACTGCTAGGCATGACATCTCAGGAAAAGCCCCCATTAGCACCGATTGCCAATTTGCTTCCTTTTTTATATTTACTTATTTATATACATGTTTATTCAAAAATTACAATACGGCTTTGTCCACTGCCATATCACAGAATCATCTCTCCCATCCTCAATTCCGTATCACTGTCATGTTGGCTCGCTGCCAAATATCTTCAATAGGCCGAATAGCCAGTTTGCTTTCTAAACCAATTCAGAGCCCTTTCAAAAGGGCTGCAAACATTCTTTGTTTCCAGGGTGTCTTAATAACTGCCTTTTTCTATGAGAACTGCTCAGGAGTTTCGCTCAACATCAGACTGATTGTTCCTAAGAGACCACAATATGAAAACACTGAAATAAAATACTCCAAGTAGTTCAGTGCTATCACTTGTGGACTGAACTGAGATAAAGGCTCATGAGTGTTCATATGTGTTAATTGGCTTACCAATGCCATGAGGTATGTGCTATCAACAACCATGGTTAATCCAGTGTAGGGTAAAGTGGCATCTGCTCGTACAATGGGGCTTCTCCATTTGCCCTCCATCCCCCCAAATCTGTTCCAGAGGAATAGGAGCCCTCTGGACAGATTTGGAGGGTCCAGGCTCTTGAAGGGAGAAGCCAGTAGTTCTGTTGTACTAGCAGTACAGTATTCCTTTTGTGCAAGTGGGCAGACATAACTGGACCTAACCCATCATTATCATTGTCTGTACTTTGCAGCATCTCATTTTCCTCTTACCTCACTGCTTACAATTTCACCCTGCAAAACCGAGCGCGCGCACACACACACACCTATAACTCAGGTGATACCTCTTGCCTCTGATGACAAGGACTGTAGTGCAAGGAAACTTATGCCATAATAAATTAGTTAGTCTTTAAGCTGGCAGAAGACTCTTTAGAGTAGCCAGCAAACATTTCCCTGTATGTCAGTGGAGGTTTTAAAAGTTTCCCCTGTAAAACAGGAAAAGAAAATAGAAAGTTGTTCTTTTTGTTTTTGCATCTATACTGTATATTTAGCATAGGAAAAATATTTCAACTATACTTATGTGACAGGGGTTCTGACCCTCTTTAGAGATACCCTAGTGTATCTGAATAAAAAAAAGAGGGTACCATATGAATAGCACAGATGTTGACAAACTTTGCATAGCCAAGCTACACACACACACACACACAATTAAGATGAAAGGAAGATAGTGGGCTGCATAAAAGGAAGGAGAACAAAGGAAAGGAGGTGGAGCAGTCCCACATGGATTCTCAGCATTGTTCCAGAGCCCCAGAGGAGACAACCTAGGAAGCCGAAAAGCCACACTGACCTGCAGGACCTGTCAATCAAAGAACGGAGGGATGCAGTTGCCTACATCACACTGATGAGAAGGTAAAAGAACAACTCTTCCTTATCATACTAAAGATCCACACAGAGCTCCTTTTTTTTGGACCCCCAAAAGCAAATGCAGCCCACCCAACTTAAATGTGTAATCCTAATAAATTTTTATTTGAAAACTCCTTTCACACTACCTACTTCATATGTGCAGCTCTGCCCCCTCTGCAAAAAAAAAACTTACAAAAGCAGACTTGATTTGTGAAATAGAATTTGTTACAATTTGGAAATTTCGGGATTATAAATCTCTGGGAGTTTTTTTTCCCAGCTCTTCACAGTGTGCTTCTCCCCACCCTGGTGCCTCCCCATTCATCATCAGATTGGCAGCAAAATTATTTATTGCAGAATATTCCAGATCTGTGGGAGGGGAAAATCAGATTATTGTGCCGTATTGCAGACCATGTGGAAAAATGATGCAAAGCACATTTTCTGGGTCTGCTTCCGAATGCTGAGAATAAGCAAAATACCATCATCTCCGCTGCACTGGGTGCCAGTTTGATGAAAGCTTCTGTTTCATTCCAGCTAAGATTACATTCCCTAAATATTATTCCTGAACAAAATGGCTTCAAAATTGCTCTTAGTAATTTTAAAAATAAATGAAACCAAATTATTTCTATAATAAAATCCTAAACACAAACAGAAATTAACGGATCTCTCTACACCATTTGTCATGGGTAGTTGAGATTCCCGCATCTCTGGTTGAGATTCCGGGTTCCTTCACCAACTCCACAATTCTCGGCTTCTACACTTAAAATAGCATTTCCTTGGTTTCCTCTAAAATTATAACACCAAGTCTTCTTCCTTGTAGGGCACTCAAAATACCCATCCATCTTCCAACATTTTTAACTAACAGACTTAATTTGTATTCAAAACAGAAAGACAGGCAGCTGTACATTACATTAAAATACTTTTATTTCACAAAATATGGCTCTTATTCTGAGTTTTAATTAACTTGCTGAAAGTTTAATTAATTTGCTACAGTTAACAGAATTTTTTGTTCTTTGCTGTACAGCACACACAAATTCATTTTTCCCACCTATAAAAAATACAACCCTTCTCTTTTTTGTAGATCACCTTGTTTACCTTGACTGTACTCAAATTTTCAAATTATTAATCTTTTCAGAAAAACTGAAGAAATGTGCTTTATTACACGAGATTAATCTACATGCCATAGCTATAGTCTAGTTAATGGAAAACACGTGAGAAGTATATGCATATGCCAGGTTTCTATGCCCATATATTTTTAAATACTTAACTGATGTGAAATCTTCAAAATTTAATACAATGGTTATTTTAATTGGGCCTATTATAGGCCTGAAGGAAACACCCTTTATCCCACCTCCTAATTGGAGCATAGTGGCAATTGGTTATTGCTGTTTTAAATGAATTGGTTTGATTCTGCATGAATTGCAGTCGCAAAAACATTTTGCAGAGCTTCTCAGTCATCATTTTGTTATCAGTGGATAGCACCATATATAACCCTGACAAGCAGCATAATGGTTCCTTCACATTCTCGTCTACATATATCTTTTGCATACCCCAATTTATATAACTCTTCAAATTACCATTATATTATTGTGGCAATAAATTAATTAACAGGATATAAATCAACATTATACAGACGCCACTTAGGAAGATGACCATAGGCATTAGGCCCAATTCATACTTAAGCACATCAAATTTTCTCGGTTGTTCATAATATCCTACGTAGTTTCATTGCTTCACTTGCTGCAAATTGGAACATGGACAGGGTTTTTGGAGTTTCTTGGCTTCACAAAATTAAAAACCAGCCTGATTAACATCATACAGCCTGAAAGTAAACATGCATAAGAAGTAAATCTCCACTGTATAAATGAGGTTTACTCCCAAGTAAGTATGCATATAACTGCCGCCTTAAGTCATGTTCCTCCTCAGTCACAAAAATAAGATATGAGTTTGGTCAAACGCATATGTTTAATATTTGCCATATCTGTATTATATAGTTCTATGGCCTGAAGACAGGAATGCCTGGCATGCTCTGGTCCATGGGGTCACGAAGAGTCGGACACTACTAAACGACTAAACAACAACAAATGGCCTGATTAAGGTACAACGAACGAATCAGTAGAGGAAGGGAAACAGCTGTGAACTGAATTAAAGCACACATTTATAAAAGGAAGACCATGTCAGCACACAGAGACAGTGGCGTAGCGTGGGGGGTGCAGGGGGGGCCAGCCGCACCGGGCACAACATCTGGGGGTTAGGGGTAGGGGGCGCAAATCCACGGGTTAGGGGGCGCAAATTACTTGCCTTGCCCCGGGTGCTGACAACCCACGCTACGCCACTGCACAGAGAGAACAGGGAGGCAAGGTTTTGGTGCAATGTGGTCCAGAGTGTCTCCAAGTGCCACTCCCACTTCCTGGCTGGCCTGCTAGATGCCTCACCACATAGGGATATAATTAGCATTAGTATTATTAAGTTCATTTCTATACTGCTTTATAGTTTTAAGGAAAAAAAATCTCAAAGCAGTTTACAACCTACATTAAAACATCAAATAAAACAATTCAGAATAAATCTTTTTTAAAAAAAAAAATCAAATATAAAGTATAAATAAATAAACACCAATAAATTTTTATTTGTACCCCGCCCTCCCCGGTCGGAGCTGGGCTCAGGGAAGCTAACAACATAAAACTAACACAGTATACAAAGAACATTGAACACAGTATACATTCAAATCAAGATAATTAACAGGAAACTAAATTATTCTATTAAAGATTTTGAAATAAACCATTAGAAAGAAGGTGATGTAATGCAGCAAAATTAACCGGGGGGGGGGGAATTGTCTTAACTCTTCAAAAGCAAACATTCCTAAAGGAACTTAAATATAAAATGCACATGTAAAACAGCATAGTTAGCAAAAAAAACTAAGTCTTAAGCTTGCGACAGATCTGCTACTGTTGCGGCCAGTGCTGCCAACGGAGCTTCAAGGGCGAGGCAGCTCAGGCGATGGTCTGCACGCTCAGCAGCCTCGGCTTTTGCAGCTGGAGTCAGTCAGGGCACTTGCCCTTTGAGACCCGGGCAAACTGCAGGTCAGAAGGCAAAACTAGTTCGAGACAGACTGAAATGTTCAACTAGATTTGGAGCACACAGGCAGCAGGTGCGCCGAGGAGTCCCGTGCATGCCGCCCCCTCCCGCACAAAAGTGGATTCTGTTGCTGTGGCGAAAACAGCAAGAAGCCCTGGGCAGCGCCTGCCTTGCCCCTCGGGTGTCCGGGCTCCCTGTGTTTCATTTATACAGCCAGGCTCGATTCAGAGAACACGGCCATTAGCTGAAGGTTTTATAGGGATTGTAAGGTTTTATGGGTTTATCATGGGCGATTTAGCCGAGCAAAGACTCTGGAAATCAGACCAGCCAGTGGCGTAGCGTGGGGGGTGCAGGGGGGGCCGGCCGCACAGGGCGCAACATCTGGGGTTAGGGCAAATCCACGGGTTAGGGGGCGCAAATCCACGGGTTAGGGGGCGCAAATTACTTGCCTTGCCCCGGGTGCTGACAACCCACGCTACGCCAGTGAGACCAGCAGCCAGACATTGTGTTCTTAGGGCTCCTCTTGGTGAAAGGTAGGCGCAGAACGGCTGGAACCTAAGCACAGATATAGTCCAGGATGCTGGAAGAAATATATTAAATAGGAATAAAATATTATCGGGATTTATTCAGATGTGCTTCGGGCTTGCCGATGATCCCAGAGCCTTTGTACACACGTGTGTGTGTGCACGTGTGTGTGTCGCAGAACACTGGGAGGCCGGCAAGGAGCAGCAGGCAATGCGGGGGTTGGGGGATCCTGCCTCCACCCTTTTCGTTTTCTTTTTTTACACACACACAGACAGAGAGAGAGACTTCATTTGCGCCTAGAGGGCGCCCCTGGCGGGCTGGGCTGGGCTGGGCGGCCCTCGCGCCTTGGGGCTCCCCGTCGTCCTCGCCTGCAGAGCTGAGCTGCTCCCCGGGAAAGGAGGCGCGCCAGAGCCGCGCGCGCTCGCTTTCGGGGCAGCGGCGCGTCGCTACGGCCTGGAGGTGGCGCCACTTTCACGAGAATCGCTCCCCTCGGCCCGGCGCAGGCGGCGGGCGGCTTCCCCTTGCGCGGAAGTTTCAGAGGCGCGCTCCCGACGGCGCCCGTCCTTTCCCCTCGCACTTGGCACGGCCGCGGACGTCGCGCGCCCCCGGGGCTCTTGCCCCGACCGACGGGGGGAACCCACGCCTCTCCGCCGCCTGCTCCTTGCGCGTCTTCAAGCGACGCTCCGCGCCCGTCGGCGGAGGGGCTGCTCGGAGGCCGAGCTTCGCCTGGGCCGGGGCTCGCCTTCAGCATCCCTCTTCAGAGAAACCCGATTCCTCTGTAATACAACTTGCGAGCAATAAGCGGGACTGAAATGCGCCCGTCGGGGCGTTGCTCGAGGAAGGCGCACGGGCTCCGGGCCTGGCTCTGCGCCTGGGAGAAGGTGCCCGTCGACTGGCTCTCGGGGAAATATGCCATTCTCTCGCCGTTTGCTTAGGATCGCGGAGCCTTGTCGTAGCGCAGCTACTTCAGAGCAGGGGCTCGTCTTCCGCCCTCCCGCGCCGCAGCAAAAGTCAAATTAATGCGATCCTGATGCCTACGAAGGAAGGAGCCCCAAGAGCGGGCGGCTAGTTAACGCGATGAGATTTCCAGAAAGCCGGGCATAATTCCCCCCCCCCCAAAGGACACATTTTTCGCGTCGCATCCCAATTAAATGAGCGAGGCAGCCAGCAGCAGCTCCGGAGAGGGGCGAGAAGGGGCGGGCTCCCCCTGCCCAGTGGGGAGGCGAGCGCAAAAGGCGGAGAGGAGCCCCTCGGAAGGGCGCAGAAAGGCCCCGAAGAGCCGGGGGGGGCGAGGGTCCGCGCTCCGAGGAGGGAGAGCCGGATGTTAGGGGCGGTGGGAAAGGTCACCCCGGGTTTCCTCCCGGAGGCGGCACGTCGGAAAAACCTCGCTGGCTCCAGGAGAGGGGGGCTGCGGGGGCGCCTTTGGAGAAGCGGGCGGCGGTCCTCTTCCTGCCGGGAAAGGCGTCGCAGGCGGAGGAGAGGAGGGAAGGGCCTTTGCAAAGAAGCCGCGCGCTTCTTTGGAAGGCGCGCGCGCTTGAACCGGTGCTCACGCGGCCCATCCACAAAGCAATCCGAATCAAAAAAGGAGGTGCATCTTTTTTGGGGGGGAGGGAGTCCTAATGAACCTGATTGCATGAACATTTATAACCCCCCCCCGCCCGGTTTAAAGTGAAATCCAATGCTAACGAGGGGCGGGCATCCCGGCAGGGTGGGGCGTCGCGGGCGGCGGGGCAGGATTGGCCAGGATGCGGCTGCTGCGGCTGCTTCTCTTGATGTCTCAAATGATGGATAATGTGAGAATGGCAAATATACTATTTGTCTAATGGCTCTGCAATTAAATTCCCCCGTAAATGACCCATGCCTCATTTCATCCTAATCTATGGAATTTTGATTGAATTCGTCAGCTCTAATTGAAAAATACTGCACTTTAATGTCTGCCTTGCAGATTCCGAACAAGAGTGGTTTTAATGAGACTGTGGCCCTCTGACCTACCAAGATTTGGAGGCTTTTAGGCAGGATTTTTTTAAAGGGGCCGGTTTCCCACCTAGGCGCCCTGCCCTTTCGCCTGCGGGAAGAGCGCGGCCGCCTCGGAAAACTCTCCAGCGGACACCCGGCTCCGTTTAACGCTAAAAAAAAAAAATCGCTTTGCTTAGTTTTACTTCGAATACAATCCGTATTATGGGCCCCGGCCCCGCATGGCCCGGTTGATTTGCAAGAGTTTGGCTTCCGCCTTTTGTGACCTGCGGGAATCTTTTCCACAGCGATTTACAAATACAAGACGTTGATACCCGAGAGCTAGAACAGATTGCGCAGATCCCGTGTACTGTGGGAAGTGAACCGCGCTTCGCTCCCGTGTCATCATCGGTGGGTAGAAAATTCCAGACCGGGGGTTGCTGCTCATTTTGTCTTCTACTCATTTCCCCGCATTCTGCCTCACTGCGTCCAGCACTTCAGGGCTGTTGTTCTCGCGCTCCCCCTCTACCCCATATGGGGGGGGGGGAGTTTTGCCAAAGGCAAAAATTAAGAAATAAAACCCACCCTTTCACCACAAACCCGAAGAAGGTTGCGCAGGATTTTGCTCTGCAGTCGACAGGGCAGAAGCTATTTCCAGCTTTGGGGGAAATAAATGCGCGTCCCACTGCGTGCGATCCACCACTCCAATCTAGTTTGGTTCCGTGCTCTTCAAAAGGCGAGGAAACCCTCCCTCCTTTGCTCTTTGGGCTGCAAACCTTGCGGACCTTTGCCTGGGCCGTCTGAGCAGAGGACGCCCCCCAGGTCAGCGTCCTGATCCAGTGGCCTTCGGCTTTATATGCCGCGCTGGCTGCCAAAAGCGGCGCACGGGGAGCTTCTGCGCCCTCAAACCAGCAGCGAGCAAAAAGCAGAGGGAGCTCAAGTAGAACGAACAGGGCTTTTTACTTTTTCAATGCCTCCAGATTTCCTTTCTGTATTATATGCGTTTGCTGCTTTTTGACTCTGCAGATCCCAAAGCAGCGCGCAAGTCTCAAAATGACCCTGAGATCCGTTAATGCAAACGGATTAACGGAGAAAACCAGCAGGAGCAGCCAAAAGCTAATGTATTTCGCAAGCCAGCAGCAACCGGAATCAGCTGAGAGGCTTCTGCGCGGCACCATCGCCAGCATTTCTACCTAGGAAGCCCCCTCCCCTTTCCAGCTTCGCTGTCAGGCTCGGAGGGTCCGAGAAGCCCCCGACTCTATCATGCGCGAGGTGCCAGCCGACCCTGACGCGCGGAGCAGACGCCGGGTGAGGCACGGGAGATGTGCAAGAACAACTCCTCTCTTGTACTCAGGAATGCCTAGGCTTTTAGATACAGAGGAAGTAGAGACCAGGGATGGGGGGAGGGAGCTGTTCTTCCGAGCTGACAAAGTGTCATTTTCTCCCTCAGTGCATCTCAGTGAGGAGGAAAGATTCATGAGCTGAGTTGCCCCTGTCGCTAAACTGTGAAAGACGCAGGAGCCCTGATAAAAGAAAAAGGTTGGCAATCCAAATCCCACATCAGTTAAACAGTTACATGCCCTCTTCACTGGCCAACATTTTATTCTGGGGTGAATTTGAAATCCGTTTATTTATGCTATTTGTATCTTGCCCATCAACCCAGTCCTCTGGGCTATTTACAGAAGTTATCAATATATAGAATACAATCAAGCAACAGCAATAAGTAAATTTAAATACAAAAATAAATTCAATAAAACCAGCATTAAAGCTCGCATTAAAACAATACCAAAGCTGGCTAAACCCAAGGTGGGTGAGAAGGGGCTGATAAAGAGCAGTGCCAAAAGATATAAAATGTTCTAGAAATATAACTAAAATGTTTGGGGAAATAAATAGGTGTCAGGTGAACCTAATTGGCCCCTCCCCAGTGACCACACTGAGCAGAGAACCCGAAGAAGGGCACCTCACATGGAGATATTAAGCACCAGACGAGCATATACAGGAAGAAGACTGCCATGCAACATATCCTATGTCCCACTGGAGATCAAACTCACTGTGCACACAGGATTGGAGCTTCAGATACTTGTTCATATTTGACAGATTTGGCACTTTTAAGTGTTTAAGTTGACGTTAAATGAGTGTTGTTGAGATCTGTGCCCATTTGGCAGACACTTCCCTTAGCAGGTATTTGGACTGCCTAATGATACCAAATAAGTGTCCTGGGGATCTTGGGTAAGTGATGGGTGCAAATGCATGTTCCAACCAATTGATCAGTACTGCATAGGAAATCCCACTTCCGAAGTCAAAAGATTGGCCTCTGGAAGAGATGCCAGCCCCTGCATGGGGCTCAGATTGAGTACCGATGCCTCAGCAATGCAGTTTCCATTATCTCAATGGTAGAGACCCTGTATGTTCCTCATGGAAGAGCTATACCATTCTGCAATGAGAACACACATTTGTCTTTGTTTCTCTCATACAGGACCATAAGGTTTCTGCCCAAATGAACCCGTACAATGGGCACCTCTTTTATATCCTGCTATGAATCAGGCAAATCTGTGCCAGCACACCTTGTTTAAATCAGGCAGAGCAAAAACTAGCTCATTAAATAACCCCCTCAAGTCATTCCAAATGGATAATGTTGTCTAGGTATTTCCTCAAATCAATGCCATACTCTAGTGTCACAAATGCCTCCTTAGCAACATCAACCATATTAAAATGGGCAGCTGGCAGCATAGTCCCATTTTCATATCAAGAGCTCAATAAACATCCTCACAGTAAGTCACAAAGCAGATACTGTTTCTTGCTAGATGGCTGGCATGTAAAACCACTGTCTAAAATAGAAAAGGCTCCAGTCATTCTTCTCACACATAAATGAGCAAAGCAGATGGCATTCTCAAGGGACATAGTACCAGACCTCCAAAGCATGTAGGGAAGGACCATATCTCAGTGGGTGGGTAGAGCAGGAGAAGGTCCCATATCCAATCCATGGTAACCCCAGTTAAAAGGAGCTGAAGCAGACTTGAAAAGCTGACCCCCGTCTTCTTGTTCCTTGGCAATAACTCGTGGCCGAGTAGGATTGTCTTCCATGAACACAGCCTTAATGGTGTGTTCATAAATGGCTGTGGGGGCCAATTCTGGATCCACATGTCCTTCCACAGGGGGGACATTAGGGTGTTTTTTTTGGGGGGGGGGAGTTGATCACAGTGAGGATTTGCCAAGTGTGCCTTCCTCTTAGCTCGTTTTTCCCTTTCAGCCTGAGTTTGTGCTGCCCCCAGCAGCCAATACTAGGATAAATGACCAATGGTCTTACTTCAGCTTCCTGTGCCCTGAGCCCTTCCAGCCAGAAAACCGTCACTGAATGCATTCTGAAATTCAAGAGTCCTCTGTGTGTGAGGTGGGGCTTCATGGGGAGTTATGAGCTTCTTTTTCCTCCATCCTCTCCCTTGCGTGCTTTTGAGCTCAAAGAAGCTCATGAGGACATTAGTGCTATTCAACACCCAGAAAGTGACCTATCAATCATTTAAAATAAGTGATGTGAAGTGTCATTATTGTGTTGTGAAATCAATTTACTTGGTGGTTTTTGCCACTGGTATTGGCAAAACACTAAATCCACTTTTACCACTGTCAGTGAAAGCTGCTTAACTGCTAAAGCCCTTTTATGAAGAAAGGCACGGCCTCTGTTCATCTCTCTGGGACAACAAGCATCCAGCAAATGCCATTTTGCCCAGTGCAAAATATGTTGACAATCAAGAATAACAGGAGACTTACTTGGTGGGCGACATGTTGATGTCAATAACAGATCTATTGTACAGAACAGCCCTTTTGATGGGAACCATTAAAAATTCATTGTCCTTTGTTTTGCCCTTTGGCTACTCATAATCCCATTTCTTACACAATTAAGTAGGGATTACATTTCACTATACTTTTCCTGGTTGCACAATGAGATGTATAAAAATTATGCTGTAAACGTGCATATCTTCAACCTACAAATTCCCTATCTCAAACATAAAAGAGCCATTCAGAAAGATACTGTACTGTTTATTTTATTTTATTTAGAATATTTTAAGGCTACCCACTAGAGCCAAGCCCTCACAAGGCAGCTTTTATTATATAAATATATATATAAAAATGAAAACACACTAAGAACAAAACTACCTGAAAGCATCAGAAAACAATATAAAAGCAGCATAGCAGAACCACAACAGAATAATAGCAAAAACAGAAATAGCAATGAACAATATCTGACTCAGCACAATTTCATTTGAAATTAATAAAATAATTCAGTACCAGATCAAACAATAAAGTCAGCCAGTGCTAATTAACAAGTATGCTTTTCACTTATATTCCTAAAATTAGCTTCAAAATAGAGCTCCAGCCAAAGAGAACAAAAGCCTGGGGGCTGGTGTTTAAATGTTCACAGAACAGCCCAAGGCCCAGGTATCAAATAGGAGCCGCAGCTGGAACTCCTAGGGCTAGTTTATCTACCCATCTCAGTTTCTGGGATTAGCAGGACAGACATGAATGGTGACAGAAGGATTTCCATTCTTATGGCTGTGAAATATCAAATGGAAACAAAAATAAGCCACCTTCTACAGATTCATCCAGCCAGGACAAGGTATATGAGCTGTGTAGATGCTTCACGATTTTTATTTCTTTAATCTCATTAACAGAAGCCAAAAAGGAACTCAGTGTCTTATGGTACACATCATGGGGGCTTCACATCCATGGCAATCCCGCACTTTGAGCACTCTGGCAAGTTGGGTTACCTCTCTTGGAAGGGACAGAGCTGGAGAGAGGGGCAGGCAGTTTAGGCTGTCAGGGAAGTCATCCTTGTACAGTCATGTATATGCCATACAGTCAATTTATTGTACCTTCACACACAGTTACTTCTAATTTCTTGCACTTTCCTCTCACATATTCCTTTCTGTTGTCTTCTCAGAAGTCAAGGTGCTATATTTTGTGCCCGGGAAGATGTGCTTCTGTTTCATTGCTATCCAGCATCCACAAAGTTTTAAGCAACTTGACTGTAATAGCTCTGAAAATAGTCATAATGCTGTGAAATTAGTTGACTGGACTGGAGTTAGCAAAACACTAAATGCACTTTTATCACTCTTCAGGCTAACCAGAGTCGTGGAGCCCTCCTGGATATAGATGGTGACATGATTCATGATGTATGACACATATTCTTCCCTATTCTAGCATCATTTTGTGAACATTGATTTACTGGTTGTGATCGTTGTCCTTAATTATTCTTATGACTAGGAGGCCATGTAGTTGCCTACTGCATACCTCCAACAGCAGCCCTCTAGCGTCTAGCCCTTTTCTGAAATTGCCTCCTCTCCGCATCAACCTTCTCCTCACTCTCACACAGCAGAGCAACAATACCCTGCCAGTTAAGGTGTAATTTGCAAACAATTGTGCTTGTTAAAAAGTATTTGGGGGCTTTTTACTCTCCCATCTCCTTCTCTGTTGGAGCTTACGTGTAGCCTTAAAAAAAAGGTGGAACAGGGAACAGCCCACACACACACAAAGAGAGAGAGAGAGAGAGAGAGTTCCTGTTGCCTTCCCTTGTAGTACTGCAGCCATATTTTCAACTCTGTCTAATGTATGTGTCACACACACCAAAATGCTCCTCTGAAATCTATGGATAAAGGGCAGTATACAAATATAAATAATCCAGATGCTGCTGGACTACAGCTCCCCTCTTTACCATTGGTCATCCTGGCTGGGGCTGGTGGGAGTTGGAGATACTGTTGAATACTGTGTCTGGAAAACCACAGATTCCCAACCACTGATTAAGGCAATTCACTCCGATGGCTTTTCATTCATTTTGGCGTTTGGGACCATCCTACCTAACTGATAAAAGCAGCACTAGTTTACCATGATGATAAATCTTGTCAGTCTTTAAGGTGCTTCAAGGATCTCTTGCTCTTGATACAACTGGTTAGCATGGCTACCTCTCTGGAATTTCTCAGGAAAGGCCTGAAATTCTTGCAGTATTTGTAAAAGTATAATGTCATATGACTAAGATTCTATAGCTTTTCCTCCAGTAGCTCATAGGTCTCCTCCAGGTTATAACCTAGGGCTAAAATGTTTTCTCTTTGAAATACTAATCTTCCATGTTATGAGAGAGTTTTTTCACTATTAAGGGAATCTTTCAGTAATGCAGTCCACAGTGATGTGTGCACATTGTAAAGTGGCGTTCCCAGGAGAACTATACCACCACCATTTGATTTTGCTGAATGAGCTTGTTTGGGCTTGCTGCCTGCATTCTCACATCTGGCCTCTGATTTTCTTAAGCACCTCTGAAGGGAGGCTTTATGACCACCCCCACTAACCTTTGGCCACGCTCCTCTCCCCCAAATCTACCTCCCCAATGGTTCATCCTGTTTGCCTCCCAGCAGGCGTCCCAAGAAATAGATCAAAAATAGCATGGACTGGCTGGGCTGGAAGCACAGTTGTGAGATGGAGAGCCTAAAGCAGCTGTTTTCCAGGGAAAGCAGTTGGACAGACTCGTTGCATTAAACATGCATGTGCAGTTGTGCACATAGATAAATCTATGTGCACAGTCTGCTCAGTTGTTACTATCTAGTTGATAGGGGCTAAGAACAGGGCTGAGACAGTGCCTGCAACCTGCTTCACTGAGGTCAAGGCAAACCTATCTATGAACTCCAAAAGAGCAAGAGATTTACATACTGCAAGCGAATATTTCCCTAAGGAATAATTTGAAACATCTAATGTCCCACGCAGCTTTTAAGCCAGTGAATGCAGTGCTCATGCATTTGCTAGAGGAAAAGCCCTGTCCACAGGGAACATCTAGGCATCCATGTATTGAATCCAGCTTTGTTTCAGATTTGCTAAAATTTTAACTCATCACTAGGTAATGTTGTTCAGAAATCTGCACAGTTGGTGCTAACTTAACATTAAAAGAATAGATGAACACCTGGAGAGAAGCACCTCTTTTTCCTCTTGTATAAAGGAGAATTATTAAAGTATGTTAGCATATTTTTAAGCTCAGCTAACATAAAATATTAGAATGAAAGTAAATATAACAAAACAAAGCATGTATCAAAATATAAAGCCAATCAAATTTAAATTCATTTCAAAACAGTTTCAAACGTAATCTATGAAATCCAGTGAGTAATCTTGATTCCTTCTTGATTTCTTTTGGCAGAAATGCTGAGGCCTTTAGACTCCATCTGCATTTGACCTTGTTGCATTTGTGTTGGTTCAGTCACACTAACCTCTGTTTTATCTTCCCAAAAATAAGAACCTACAGCCTTTATTCTGAGTAATCAATTAGTAAAAGAGAAAAGTCAGACAGAAGGGCAGTAATCAAGACTTAAGAAAATCATTAAGTTGCTCTTGTTGGTAGGGAAATTTTCATATAAAAAATCTCAGCATGCTGGCATACATAGTCATATAAGACAGATATGAAGGTCTAAATATATAATGTCCTGGTTTTTATTAATTTATATTGTAGTGCTTTAACTGGAGAGAGCTGTTTTATGTTTCATGCTCAAGCGAATAAGGCTGTTGCCTAAGAGTGAGCAGCATTTATTAAACAAAAAAGGCATTGTAACAGACAGGCAGTAATGCCATTATCTTAGTCAAATATTGCAGAAAATACATCATATGAAGAACACAGGACTTGCGACACAATTACCTCTCATCCAAGCTTTTTAAAAAAGCCCTGCAGGATCTGACCAAGGGTCCCCAGGGGCCAACCAGGTGCCTATATATCCAACAGTACCCCAGTAAGCAATAATCAGAGGCTTGTTTGCTTATTTATTTATTTTGTTTGATTTATAACCCACACATTGCCTACCAACACACCAAGCACATATTGTTTCTGAACCCAGAGGTTGTAGACCTACCCTTTCAAAGTCATAGAACCCCTTTGGCCAAGCTTTCCCCCTCCAAGTCAGACATATTTCCAGCCTCGGAGAAGAGTTCAGGAGACAGGTTTGGGCAGGAGAATGCTTTCCATCAATTTACCCAGAGCAGATGTTAAGCTAACTGGCTGTAATTTCTTGGATCACCTTTTAAAAACTGTGATCACGTTGACCACCTGTTAATGTCCAAACTAGCCCACTAATTCACCCCACCTTTTAAACTCAGGTCTAACTTTTAAACTCCCATAATCAAAAATTTAACACCATCCTTACCAGTACAATAAATTTTAATAATTATTTTAAACCACTTAGAGACTTAAATAAATAAAAGTCAAAATGAAATAGGGCAGTTCTCAGTCAAAGAACACAATTCATTTAACCACAGAGCATGTTGTAAGTGAAGAGGCAGCTGAAGCCCTCATTTCCAAATTTCCATTGAGCAATTGTGGCAGTATTGAAAGAACACTCAGTTCCCAACTTCTTTGCTTTTTTTGTTTTGTTTTAAAGTTATGTTCTTGGCCTATTGCTGCTACCTCTGATGGCAAAGATCTCTTATAATGCCAGAGTCTTAGTGGAAAAGGTGAGTTTAGCAGGATAGCAGTGCAGAAGGTGAAGTAATTATGTTTCAAACTTCCTTGTCATCCTTTCACTGAGTGCGCTCTAGTTCTTGTCACAGATGAAGCAATAAGCCACCTCTTCTTCTTGGCTTTTCTGCTAATCCAGAAAGAGATAACCTGCATTCCCCCCCCCCCGACACAGACAAGTGACCATCATCCTTGACCATTGGTCTTGCTGGCTAGAATTGATGGAAGATAGACTCAACAACATCTGTAGGGCCACAGGTTCCTCATCCCAGTACTGAAGGGGGCTGTCGTCAACAAAAGCTTATGCCACAACATACTTGCTAGTCTTAAAAGTGCCACAGGACTGCTTTGTTGTATTTGCTGTAACATACTAACACAGTTACCCCTCTGGAAATTCTTAAATTATATACTTCACTGTCTCCTGTCTTCAGGGTTGAAGGTGATTGATTGATTGATTGATTGATTGATTGATTGATTGATTGATAATCTGCATTGTGTTGTGGTCAGCACATTGAAGACTAACAGATTAGCTGTAGCTTAAGCACTCATGGGTTGATGAAGCCCACTTCATCAATGCACAAAGTTTTATCCACAACTGGCAGCTATTTATTTATTTAGTTAGTTAGTTAGTTCACGAAAGCGGACAGGGGATCTGTCGAGGTCAAATGTAATGCCCAGGGAAGTCGGTATATAAATGTTATTATACTGTATACAAGATAAGATTGTGCAGCTGCTGAAATGGATTCTAATCCATGGACCCTAGAACTAATCTCTCTCTGCTTTTAAGGTAGCCAGGGTCTCTTGTTTTTGCTGCAAAGAACTAACACAGCCACCTTCTGGAGTTTGCATTGTTCTTTAAAAATATCCCACAACCATCTCTGTCATGTATTTTCTGTCATTAATGTCATTAGTGATCAGAACTGTGAACAGTTTTCAAAATGTGATGTGAACATACCAGATAGAACATTGTGAAATGTTTTTTTGTACAGATTTGTGTTTGTTTGGCACATACTGTTGGGACATACTTGAAGGGTGGGATATATTTATAACTATATATGTATCTTTATCTGTCCTTTACATTTTGCTTCAGTGCCAGCACAGGAAGCTTATTATTTCTAGGATATGGCAAGGAATGATTTGATAATTCTTACTCAACATCATGTAGAACTCATTGTCTCCTGATATGCTTCATCTTCCACTTGCTGCCAACCTAGAATTTCATGTGCCATTTTATCGTCAAACTTTCTCATGCTATTAGGCAGAATAGTCAGGTATAACTCAGGCTAGCTGGATGAGGTCCTTTTTGCTGTGATTCTTGATAAGTATAAGATTTATCATCATTTCAACATGTTATCTGTTCAAAGGGTTCTGTCTCTCTAATAATATATTTTCACATAATAATTCTATTAAACAGTTATTTCTGCAGTCAGTGTGCAGAACCTCTGGGAGAAATAGCAGCCTGGGCTGGACCCAACTTTCTGCATCTCCTTTGAATCATAGCACAGAAGAAACAGCTAACGGGCTTTCAAAACAGCCACACAAAAGCTCCTTGGAGTTGCACAGTCAGGACTGCAAGCTGGTACCGAGCTAAAACGTAACAATACCACCCTGGACCAGGCTGTATAAGCAAAAAGGCCTCATCACTCCCAGTGATAAGGAAAGTTCTCTTCCCAGTCTGATACTCATGAATTGTCTATCTGAGGGACTTATCCCACAACTCTCAAATGATGCTACCACAGATTTCCAAAGCAGCTAAATTCTGCTAAATTTCACAGCCCAGCAAACATGCTGCCCTAGGCAATTCTGAAAAAAGGAGGCATAAACAGTGGGAGAACTACATTTACTTACAAACCTGTCCACTCCTTTGCCTAAATAGGAGTGAAGCAGAGGACATGAACCTCTAATCTAGAGACTCTGGAAAGCTATATGAACACCTCTCTCATCCAGAGGATCTAGTAAACTATGCAGATGTTCTTGGGTCATAGACCATGGATGTTGACTTGAGTGGCATTTGCATCCCAGATATATGTGGCCAGTTTTTATCTTAAGGGTTGGAAACCACAACACTTAAGAGAACAAGTGGGTTTGTTGCAATTTCTGTTTCAGTTCAGTTCACATGCAGCTCCAATAGCTTTCATCGATTTGCTAACTCCCTGCTTCAACAATTAATATTTATGGTACCATATTTATGGTATGGTAAATGTGCTGAAGATGTTAAATATCAGAGAAGACAGTATAGCTAATTTTTAGCTTGGCTGCAGTTTTAATCCATCATAGTGGTCTTAATCCAAAATTCTCCCACACTGCAGCATCAACAGGTAGAAATGGGTGAGGGGAGTTGAGAATTTGCTATGGCAGTTAATCAAAAAGGGGTGAAGAAAGAATGGATGCCATCAAACATTTGCCACAGGTTGATAAATATGTGGTGGCCATGCAGTCCCCTGGAGGAAATACCTAAGAAGAACAGCTGCGGGTACCGATTGAATAGATTTTTTTAAAAAAAACAACCAAACACTGCAGATGTTATGTACGTAAACTGCAGAGCACTGAAGGAGGGGGATCGAGACACATGGAGATGTGCGATAAACAGGCAGCTTCTTTCAGCAACACGCTCCCTTCGCGCAGCGCCTGAAGTTCCAGACCCAAAGCAGAAACCGACAAGTGCTGCCGCCCTAAACACACTTCCTTTAGTTTCACTGCATTGAGTCTCCTGCGCGCTACTTAGAAACGACTGGAAATGAAGCCGTGTATAAATTGTCGAAAGAAAATAATAAAAGTAATTATCTTTGCACTCTTCCGCGGGTAAACATGTAAACGGTGTAAACGTGTTCAGGATCTGGGGGTTTCTCTCCTTTAAATATGTACAAAATTTCAAGTGCTACTCTTTACTGAAGGATCTTCTGTTGTTTACAAGGAGGACGACAGAAAGCCTAGGCAGAAGCAGGCCGCCTCACTTTTCCCTTCTTCAGGTTAAGGGAGAAATGAGCGCTCGTTGCTGGGAGTTGGGTTTGGGCAGCTGTATACGTTTGCTCTTCATTTAGGAAAGGTGAGTACAGTATGTCACTGGCTATTCTCCATTCTACGCTGGAAAGACCAGGCAGAGGGAGGAGACGACGTGGATCAGGGCCAGCCCGCTTGCAGGCGCCTTTCCACGGGATGAGGTTTCCTGCTCACTCCTGCCGCGTCTTCCCGCCGGGATTCCTCGGGATCTCGGCCGGGTCTATCGCGAACTCAGCGGGAACCCCACCCAAGCCGAGCCCGGGCGGCGGCAGCTCCTGCCCGCCTCGCCTCCCGGGGCCAAGAAGAGGGGCTCCGGGCCAGGCGAGCCCCAGGCTCTTCCCCGACGCCGCTCCGAGGCCCTCGGCCACTTGCTGAGCTGCACCTCCCACCCGCAGGCCCAGCAAGCCAGCGGGGCTGGGAGTTGTAGTTCACAGCACCCCTGGAGCGGCGGAGGTGGAAGGAACCCCGAGGGCCGCCCCGTCCAACCCTCTGCATCCCTCCAGCTGGGCGGCACTGGGCCGCCAAAGGCTCCTTCCCGCCGGATCTAGTCCGCGGCCCGGTCTCCAGCAGAAGCCCCAGAGCAGCGAGGCAGGAGCCGCAGCTCCTGGGATCCCTCCGCCTCGGCCTGTCCCCGAAGGAGCCCGGGCTCGGCAGGCCTTCCTCGGCCTGCCCGCCTTCGCGCGGCCGCCCAGCAAGCCCCGCCCCTCCGGACAGAGGCCTCCGAGGGCGAGAGGGGCTGGGCGCGCTTCCCGGGCGGCCTTCGGAGAGGAGAGGAGGCGCTGCTGCTTTTTTCTCCCGGTCTTTCCCTCTCCAGAGCGACCCCGCCGCCGGCGCAGACGCTTCTTCCCGGGGCGCCGGGCAGTCGGCGCTCCTCGGGGCTGCGGGCTTTGCTGGGCGCGGCCTGCCGGGAGAGCAGCCCTTCGACGGAGCCCCCGGGGCCATTTCCTCCCACCCCGAAAGGCTCCGTCCCGAGCCCGGACCTCGGGCTGCCTGCCCGGCCGAGCTTCCAGAGCCCCGTGCCCGGCTGCGGGAGGCGACTCCAATAAGGCCGGGCGGCAGAAGCCCTGGCCCGCCCGCCGGCCCGCCCCGTCGGAGTGGCCGTGCCCATCAACTTGGCGGGGAGATCGACGGCTCTCTTGCGTGGGCGCGAGGGACCTGGCCAGGGAGGCGGCGAAGCCCCACGCAGCGGAGCCCCCGAAGGAGTCAAGGGTCGCGTGGGACTCCCGGCTCCGCGTCGCGGGACTTGGGGAGACCCTGTCGCGTGGTTCCCTCGTCGGGGACTCGGGTCTGCGGGCGCCGGAGGAGGCCAGCGCCCCGGTCCCTGATCAGAAGCGCGGGCCGCGGAAAGCGGGCGCAGCTGGCGACTCGGCGGGGCGCTCCCGAAGGGAGCCCCGAGGGCACCTTTTCCTCTGCCTGCCCGCCCGCCTGGTTTTCCTCTTTTCGCAGCGCCGTCCCCAAGAAATGGCTTTTCTCTCGATCCCGATCCCTTCTGCCTTGCCACTCGCTCGCCGGCTGCCAGAAGTTGCACCCGCCGTGGGTTGGTGTTTTTTGGCGTGGCGGTGGGGGCTCTGGGCGACCGTGAGAGAAGCCCGGAGGGGATTTTCTTCCCGGCACGTTGCTCTCGATTGAAGCGCCAACTGCTCCTCCCCCTTCCTATGGATTCGTTACACATCGGGGAGGGAAACCAGCAATTTTCTATCCTCGGTCCTGTAAATGTGGGTGCAAGAGCCAGGCTATCTACAAACGAAAACGTATATACACATACTAGATCCCCCCCCCCCTTTTAAAATCTTTGGATCTCTTTATAAATTAATTTCTAAAAATATTAGAATTAGAAGTCATTTTTAAGGCAATAAAGAAGGAAAGAGCCGGTGGGACATGGGACGAATCAGGCAGAGTGATCCATTACTCCGCTGGAAATGGTCACTCCCTAATCTGTTATCCGACAACTCCACCCCAGCCATTAGTGAAACGCCAAGAGAAAATCCAGACTCAAATTTAAGAGAGGGGGGTTGTTGTCAAGGAGTCAAAGGCAAAGCCTGCGCATAATCTGAATCCCAAATGAGCAAATATAAATGACGAAGGGGGAGGGGAGACCGAGTTTTAAAACATCCCCGCACTTAAAGAGCCAGTGTTCTCTCTGCCTCCTTTTGAAAAAAGCGTGACCTGGAGGTCTTAAAATTCTTATTTTATAACGTCAAATGTTGAAAAAGCAGATATGGAGCTCAGAACATTTAAGTAAAGCACCTTAAAAGAGATCTTCCTGAATTGCCAAGTGGCCAATTCCAACTTGCAAACAAGAAAGGAAAGGGAAAAGAGCCGTTCCAACAACAGAGGGGCACTTCTATTCAGCTCGGAAAAGAAAAAGAATCGGTGAAAAAGTTTATTTTCCTTGCTCATTCCGCCCCCCTCTTCCTCCGCCCCCGAGTCTTTAGGAAAAGCCAGTGGCTGTCCACATTTTTTTAAAAAGGCAAAGTGTTCCAAGCTAGAAGAATGCAAGTCAGTTCCCCTTTCTTATTTTTTATTATTCGCTTTAATAAACCACTTGATCTTTGCTTGAGAATCTCCATTAATTGAATGGGTTTGCCTTTTTGCCAGGTTCCTTTATCATTATTTATGGGCTCTAAATTGTTTAAAAGTTCCCTTGACGTTCAATTTACAAGTTTGGAGCCTTTTTTTTCCTCCGCCCTGTCCTGCCTTTTGTCCTCAAGAAAGACATCGTGTTGGAAGGGCTTTGAAAAGCCAAACATGAGAGGCCCGCCCGTCAAAAGGGAGCAGGCTCCGTCCCTTTTAATTCCGCCCAGCGAGTGAATAACTCGCGAACATAATTGCAGGAGCCGCTTTCAAAGGAGGGGCTGCCTACACTTTAAGGCCCACATGGAGTCTGGTTGGGGCATTTCGGAATTTTCTTTCTTTCTGCACCCCCCCCTCCATCCTCCATTTATAAAAGCGTGAATAAAACAGTTGCCTTTTTAGAAAAAAAAGAAAAGAAGAAGGTTCAGTGCCTTTTGCTCCTTGCAAATTGGTGTATCTGATGGTGGGGGAGGGTTTTTTTTAAAAAAAAATAAAAACAAAAAACCCCACTAGAACCCCTTTGTGACACCCACCCTGGTCACTTTCAGACAAACTTGGATGGGGGAAGGCGGCTTTTCTCGCCCAGGTTTTCCTCAAAGGAAAGTTTGCCGGGACCACTCAGACAGCCGCCAAAAGCTGCCTGGGTGATGGAAGGAGCCGTCCATTCGAAAGAGCCAGAAAATTACGGCTAATTAATAATACCAGAGGAGCCCCCCCCCTCCCCGCCTCTCTCTTCCCCTCGGGGAAGGGCACCATTCAGTCTCGACTGGGCGAGGGGACCATCTACTCCCCCATCCCCGCCCCGCGGAGCCGCGCCCGGCCGCCCCTTCGCAGGAACGGAGATCCCAGCGCGGCGCCCGCTGCACCTGCCGGGAGTCGAGGCGGGCTCCAGGGCCGGGGGGAAAGTTTGCTCTCCGGGAGCCCAAACGCGGCTGCTGCTTGTGGCAGGCTCCACATTGCGCAAAGCGCCAAGCCGGCGAGCCCGTCTCAAGAGCCAGGAAAGAGACGCCGCCTCGCCCGCGCTGCTGCTGCTGCTGCTGCTGCCAGACGGTCCGTCCTGCCCGGGCCACCCGCCTCCCGTCGCGGCTGCTTGGGAGGCTGCAGGGCGCTTTTATGAGCCGCAGTCGTCCGACGTTAAACGCACTGCAGAGAGTTCTTAAGGAGTCTGGGATCGATTTTGGTTAATCGCGGCTAACCGCGTCTGGGATCCTGTTTTACAAGCAGCTCGCAGCTCCGCTCGTTTTCTAAGCAGTTAAACATCGGATGACAGAAACCCCGGCCCGACTCTCCCCACCGGGGCGCGGGCGGCTCTAGGTGTCTGTCTTGCAGTCCCGCCGCCCGTGCAGAAAAGGAGCGAGGCCGCCCCGTCCGAGGCAGGGAGGGGGGCAGAACCCCCGCCCATCTCGAGGCGCCTCTCGCCAGATGCATTTCTCGTTTTCCCGGCGCGCTGAACCACCGGGTGGAAAGAGGTTTTCATCCCACTGCGAAAGCGGGAGACGGGGGCTTGCGAGGGGTCCCACTCGTGCTCCAAGGCAGGCATCTCTAAACTCGCCCCTCCAGCGGTTTTGGGACTACAACTCCCATCATCCCTAGCTAACAGGACCAGTGGTCAGGGATGATGGGAATTGTAGTCCCAAAACAGCTGGAGGGACGAGTTTAGGGATGCCTGCCCTAAGGAGAAGCGGGTGGCCCCCCTCCCTGCGCCCCCTAGCTACCCCTCTTTCTTGTCCTCCTTCCGCACCCGGTTAGGCCCCAAGGTGACCGGCTGGAGAAAAGAGGCGTATTTGGGGTGGGGGTGCTGGGGTCCGGGGCGCGGGTGCGGAGCGCCTCCGGAGGGCCACTTGCGAGCCTTCGCCCAGCTTGGTCTCGCGGGCTAACTCAGTTTGCCAAGGGCCTGAGTTGGGAGAAGGCATTTACTCCCCAGCGATGTTGTGGAGTCAAGAGACTGAAGGGGAAAGGGAGAGGGGGATAAAGAAAGGGCTGGATCTACAAAGGGTTGGATCGATACATTCATAAATATCGATCGGTCTTTATTTTCCAATTAACTACGCATGTAAAGAAATTCCTATTACCCGCCTAACGGGCCCCATTTCTCTCTGATCGTTATCTTGTTAGCGCCTCCAAAAGAGATTTCTGCCCATTTGCCGTCGTTAAATCTCCACTGCAAAAGCACGATCTGCTTCGATGGCTCGTCTCTGCTTCAAGGTCTCTCTCCCTCCGTCGTGGGGGCCGCTCGCGGTTGCTTAGTTCCTGGACGCGCCGCCCGATTTCTTCGCTTCCTAAAGGTCATTCACACGACTCATTTTACACGCGCGGATCCTTCACCTCTTTTACCTACCCCCCCCCCCAAGGTTGAAAGGGGGCAGGAGGGCCAAGGAAGATCAGTAGGGGCTTCTAAGCTGGAGAGGCGAAAGCAGCCGACCCCCCTGTTCCCACAAGGTGTGTATCAATGCGTGACTGCGTGGTTTCAAAACGTGACGAGAGTTTGTGAAGACACGACCAGCAGCTAACTTCGAGGGGTCATCCCCGCCATCACTCAAGAGGATAAACGGAAAAGGAACCCAAAAAGAGACCCAAACCCTCAAACCCCACCGAGCCTCCGTTGCTGCAGAGCTCCGTCCTGGCCAAGTGACCCGGAAGGTGCCGGGAACGTGGGCAGCCCCCCAGACGCGCGCGGAGCCCCCTCCTCCGGGTGCCCCAGCCCAAGCCCCCTGGCCGCGCGCCTCTGGCTGGCAATGAGCTTCCCACCGAGGTAGCCTCCGCGCCCCGATTCCGGGACCGTCGCGCTCCCGGCTGCTCCCTTCTGGTGGACGGGAGGAGGGAGGGGGCGCGCGGAGGGGCGGGGCCACCAGCCCGTCTCTCGCTGCTTCTCCCCCCCCCCACGCTTTCCTCCTTGCATCTCCGCGGCCAATGGCGAGAGGCGCAGGCGTCCACGTGGGGCCGGGCAGGGTCCAAGGCTGGCAAAATGTGAATGAGAAAGAAGAGCGCGATTCAAAGGTTCTGCCGGCGCCCGGGAGGGAGCGACGGAGCGCGCCCGCCAGACGGAGATCGGGGCACGGGGCTCGTCCAGGAACCCAGGCGGGGGAGCCAGCCCGGCAGCCGCACCAAGCCGAGTCCAGCGAGGGAGCGCCGCCCGGCCGCCGGATCCCCAGCAGCGCGCCGGACTGGAGCAGGGCCCCGCGCCCCGATGCCGCCCGGCCCCGGCCAGGCACAGTCCGCGCTGAGCCTCCTGCGCCGCCGCCGCCGCCGCCGCGGCTCTGCTCGCCCGCCCTCGCCGGCCCCGCAGGCGCCCCGCCGCCGCCCCGTCCAGCTTCCCGCCTGAGGCGCCCGCCGGCCCCGCAGCGCCTCTATGAGTGCAGCCTTTCCGCCGTCGCTCATGATGATGCCGCGCCCTCTGGGAAGCAGCACTGCCTTCAGCATAGACTCGCTCATCGGCAGTCCGCCGCAGCCCAGCCCGGGCCACTTCGTCTACACGGGCTACCCCATGTTCATGCCCTACCGGCCCGTGGTGCTGCCGCCGCCCCCGCCGCCGCCCCCGGCCGCGCTGCCCCAGCCGGCGCTGCCGCCCTCGCACGGGCACCACCACGCGCAGATGCCCAGCCTGCCCGCCAGCTTCTGCTCCAGCCTGGCGCAGGGCATGGCGCTCACGTCCACGCTCATGGCCACGCTGCCGGGCACCTTTTCCGCCTCGGCGCAGCACCAGGAGGCGGCCAGGAAGTTCGCCCCGCCGGCGCTCCAGGGCACCTTCGACAAGGCGGACGGCCTGCAGGCCGAGGCCGAAGACGGCAAGGCGTTCCTGGCCAAGGAGGGCTCGCTGCTGGCCTTCTCGGCCTCCGAAGCGGTGCAGGGGTCTCTCGGTGAGTCAAACGGGCGGCGGCGCGGGGAGGGGGTTCCGTGGCGCGACCCCCACTCCCCACGCGCGGATCCTGGGCTTGGGTTTGTTGCAACGGCCACACCAGGTGCTTGTCCTCCAAAGGTTAGCTGATGATCTCGCCTTCCCCCGGCCAAATTTAATCCACATTTATCCTTTCTGGGGCGGGAATCGGATCAATTAAACAACACCCTGTTGCCGAGGTTCCCTTTCGGAGCGTCGCTTTTTGGAAGCTTCCTGAACTTGAAAGGACACCCTGGGCAGAGTTAGGCCGTCTGGGTGGGGGGCAGCCCGGGCGCAGAGGAGGGCCGGGTCTTCTTCCAAGGAGACTTGGGGAATTCGGTCGCCGAGTCACACACTGGAAATTGAAGTGGCCCCATTTGTACGGATTGGTTTAAATGTTTCAGCCTTTCCGTCCCGTTCCTCCAGTTCAGGAAGGGCTGGTGCAGGCCCTGAAATGCTCCCTTCTCGGGCTGCTTCTCTGCTGCTGCTGCTGCTACTCAAGCTCTTGGTGGCGTTTTTGCTGCTCCTTTTAAATCACTTCGGAAGCGACCAGGAAGCGGGGTAATGCCGCAGCCTTGCCAAAGGAAAAGCCGAACATTGAGGCCCAGTAAAGCAAGCACTTCACTGGCCTGAGTGACTGTTTTCCCAAGAGTTGGAGGGAGGGAGGCGGCGGGCGAGAAGGGCGAGAGGAAGCGCCCCTCCCCGGGGACGCCCTTGCCCAGCCGTCGAAGGGAGGGAGGGATGGAGGGCCGCCGGCTTCGAGCTGCTTCGAGTTATTTTCGGCGGCGCTGCCCGCTTCCAAACGAAGCCGCCCTTCTGGGGCTGGGAAAGAGCGGCGTCTCGGCCTGGCAGGCCTCGACTCTGCTTCGCCAAGGGGCCATTTGCAGAGATTGCCGTCGGGCGATGGTTGCCCGGCGGCCTTCACCACGACACGGCTTATCTCGGCCTGACAGCCAGCGAACCCCGCGGCCATTTCTCGGTGGAGCAGAGTCCGCTTGGCGGCCTGCGCCTCCCCGGAGCTGACGCCGCGGCAGATTCGGGGACCCAAGGGAAGGGAAGTTTCTTCCGGAGGCAGGTCGGGGCTCTCCCCGCTGCCCTCCTGCTTGTTTCCAACATCGCCAGGCCCGACGGGGAGGGGGGCGCGGGAAGGGGCGGCGGGCGGGAAAGGGAGAGGCGCCAGGAGTAACGCGCGGTGCTCTTTCTGGCTTCCCCGCAGGGCCCGTCCGAGGCGCGTCGGGGAAGGAGGACGCCAAGGCGGCGGAGGAGGAGGCGGCCAAGGGCAAGGAAGAGAGCTTCTCCATGGACAGCGACCTCGACTACAGCTCCGACGACAACCTGCCCGGCCCCGCGGCGCACAAGGAGGACGACTCGGGCCACGGGCTGGAGGAGGGCGGCCCCAGCTCGGCCAGCGCCAGCAGCACCACGTCGACGGGCAAGAACCGGCGGCGGCGGACGGCCTTCACCAGCGAGCAGCTGCTGGAGCTGGAGAAGGAATTCCACTGCAAGAAGTACCTGTCGCTGACGGAGCGCTCGCAGATCGCGCACGCGCTCAAGCTCAGCGAGGTGCAGGTCAAGATCTGGTTCCAGAACCGGCGCGCCAAGTGGAAACGGGTCAAGGCCGGCAACGCCAACTCCAAGACCGGGGAGCCCTCGCGGAACCCCAAGATCGTCGTGCCCATCCCCGTCCACGTCAGCAGGTTCGCCATCAGGAGTCAACACCAGCAGCTGGAGCAGGCCAGGCCCTGAGCGAGGGGAGGGGAAAGAGAGAGCCGGAGAGAGGGAGGGAAAGGCCACCTTCTTCCTCGGCCCCCTCCCGGGGAAAGTTTGGAGGAAAGCAAACACGCAAGCAAGCAGACGCGCGCCTCCCCTGCAACTCCGCTCCGGGCTCCGGGGAGAGTCCTCCCTCTGGTTCTCTTTCTCTGGGTCCCTCCACTGCCAAACCGAAGACGAACTTTCCCGCGAGGCGCAGGCTGTGCCTTGGCGCGGTCGGGTTCCGGAGCGGGAGTCTCGCAAGCCCGGAAAAGACGATTTACCTATTTATTAGACTGTCCGAACTTTGTATATAGAGCGCTGGATCTCGGCTGCGGGATTTGGACTGAGACAGGACCAAAGGGGCGGCGGCGTCAAGTCTTACATTCCAGAACTGCGGACTTTTGGGCGGGGAAGGGAGATGTTCCCCCGCCCCGTTTCTTTCGGGAGAGAAAATAAGACGAAAAGGACCGGTTTAATTTTTGCTGCTGCTGCTTCTTTTCTCCCTCCCTCCCTCCCCTTCTTTTTTTCTTTTTGGTTGCGGCGGAAGGCTGAGCGAATGAGGCATTCTTCAGGTGGATCCCCCCCCCATTGATTCCCCCATTTTATTTAAAGTTCTGGCCTTCTCTCGACTTGGTTGCCTTGCCTAAGCCATGTTCCTTTCCTATTTCAAATGCACGACCTTTTTATTTTTGGTTGTTGTTCTATTGTGTTGCATTAATTTATTTCAAATGTAGTTTACGCTTTTTTTCTTAAGTTATGAAAACGAAATGAAACACAGTAATGTTATAAATAAAAACCTGAAAAAAGAAAAGGAAGAAAAAGGGGGGAAATGCTCAGAGTGACCCCATCTGTCCTTCCTTCTGCGCGTCTGGCGAGGCTTCTTGGCGCGCGGGGCCAGCGAGGCGCTTTCCTCGCAGCTGGGAGGAGAGGGCGCCCCAAAAGCTGGAGCTGCCGCCGGACCAGACGCCAGCGGGGAGGTCTCCTCCTCAGTGCAGCCAAAAGCACAGGCGGGGGGGCCCTCCGGATTAATAACCCGCCTCACCCCAGGGTCGTCGGAAGAACCGGGGGAGGGATTCGTTCCCACTGCAGGGGACGGGTTGGAAGAGCCGTGGGTGCCATGGGCAGGAGGACGCGATATTCCGGCTTCCGTGGAAGGGGGACACCCACCCCTTTCAGTTGTCGGGTGAGGGAGCCCTTTCCGCCCCTCCACATAAGAACTGCAGGCGCGCCTACCCCAGCTCCGCGCAGCCGTCCGCGGACAGCTGCGAGGGGATGGGAAAGGGCTCTGCAGACCCAAATCCAAGGGAATGGGCTGGGGCAGGGTGGGGCGCGGGTGGTGGCTGGCTTGCCGGGAAGAAAGGGAGGCGGGCTCGGTGGGCTTCCGAAGCGGGAGCCAAGCGGGGCGGCCCGCCACCCTCCCTGCTTCGCTCCCACTTGGCCTGCTAGTTCTGTCCACACGAAGGACGGTGCGCTGCTTTCTGCCTCAGCAGATGCGCGGAGAAAGAGGCGCCTCCGTGTTCTGACGAGGCTGCCAAGGGATTCGCCCAAGCTCAGGATCTGCGCCTGGAGGGCAGAGAGGAGCGGGAAAGGCGGGTGTGAGAAGGCGGCTTGGGTGCGGGGAGAAGCCGGAAGAATTGCCCCGACTCGCCTGCGGGAAAGCGCCTTGGAAACGGGACTGAGGCCCCTGGTCCACCCGGCGCCAGTCAAGACGCGTGAAAAGGAAAGCTGAACGGGGAGAGCGGGCAAAGGAGGCCGAGATGCCAAGCTCCCCTTCCTTCCCGGGACTGAGAGAGCAGCGCAGGGTCCGGCCTGGGCTCGAAGGAGGCCGGTCGCACAGGGACAGAAATCTATCACTTTCACTACATCGTTTTGTAAGGTGTGGAATTTCGTTTGCACAGCCTGGAAATGCAGCTCTGCAAAGGCGCTTCGTCGCGAGTTCTGCTCCTGTAAGAAGCTCTTGGCGTGGAAATTTCATCACCATCCTCAAGTTTCCAACTTAAGTAGCCAGATCTGCATGTTTTGCATTAACATTTTTTTAAAAAACGAGGCCGTTGTGTTCTGGGTTTCTGAAGTGCGATGTCCGAGAGGTCGGGGCTCCCGACTTCCCAGGCGAGCGTCCGCGGCTGAGCTGCACAGGAATTCGCCTTCAGAGTGAAATAATTTGCTTCTGCCGAGGCCGAGAGGCGAGCTGAAGTCGGCCTTAGTCTTTCCTTGCCGGCGTGTGGAGCGGCTTTGATGGCGGGCGCCGAGGTGCAGCCCTGGAGCGAAAGAGAGCCAGGATCCCAGGCGGCCGAGTCGACACGTGTGCCGTATCCGCACAAGCCCAGCTCTCCATGGATGCGAACTCTGGTTACCCAGAAGCAGGCAACTATGTATGGATGCTGCCTCTTTCTGGATAATCAGAGTAATCATGTACACACATATATGCATATACATGCTACGCACACCAAAAATAACTTTTAAGTTGGAGGAACGGGTTGTCAAAGCTTTAAAGGCGCATATGGGAAAGGGCAGGGGTCAACTTTTACATTCTAGCCCAAGCACCTGCGTTTTGTGGGGAAAGGAAAAGAAAAGCTACATTCCGGCACGCAGACGGGGCAAATGGTCGGATCTTTTCGCCTCTTTTTGCAGCTCTTTGGCGCTGAAGCAGCCGCCACCCAAAGACCCGTTTGCCCCGCTGCGAAAGAGCTGCTCGGCCCCCGCCCCCTCCAACACAAGGGCGAGGAAATAGGAAGACGGGGGGGGGGGTGGGAGAGCGAGCGAGAGGAAGGCGCAAGAGCCCGAGCAGGCGGTGGAGGACCGCCGACTTCTCGCCCCCCCCAGCCCAGACAATAATCTGAAGCGACCGGGCAGAGGCGGGGGGGGGGGCGTGTTGTGCTGCATCCAGGCAGGGTCAGGAAAAGCCCCGGAGTGGGAGCCACCAAGGGAGAGGCAGAAGCCAAGAAGATAAACAAGCGAGTGGGGTTGATAGCTGTCATCATCACCATCCTGGCTTTCATTTGGCTGCCTAATGAGTCAGATCACAGGCAGAGAGAAAAATTGTCAATCGCCCAGGCTCTAATGAATTTTTTTGCAAATTGTAATCAAGCCAGGCCGTCTCAGCTCGCTGATTAATGAGACCCAAGAGGCTTGGCCGGCACCTCAGCTTTTTATTCCATCCCATCCTCCCCGCACTAAATTAACAGCAACTTGTCTGCGCTTCAAATTAACTCTCAATGATTAATTCTGATGGGGGGGCCTGAAGAATAGCTCGCGCTAATAGACACTGGCCTCTGATGCTGTTTGAAATTAATACACTCCCCCCCCCCACCTTGGGCTGCCTGCTTTAATCCAAAGCTGGGCTTTGACATCCCTATATTTGTTGTTACAATAAATTTCACTTACATCTGCACATCAAATCATTACAAAGCCCTCGCGGCCCCGTCCCAGCAAGAACCCCGAGGGCCAAGCTGGAAAAGCGCCGGGACCGCCCCGCTCTCAGCCAGCAAACCCAACTCGAGAGCCGCTTCTTTTAACATTTGATTAGAAATACTCGGGTTCGTGTCTTCTTTCTCGCTTTAAAAATAACAAGCAAGCCAGCAACCAAGAACCGTCTTTTTACTCTACAGCTAATTGTTGTGCCATTTAACGCAGCTCTGCGGCAGGAGAACGAATTCGTTTTTAAACCACAAAGAGCAGGATTCAGAATGTTCTATTTCGGGAAAGGGAAAAGGAACGAAATCTCCCTTTTGGGAAAATAAATCAATCAATAAATAAATCGTATTCGGGTTTTTAGGATGCACCGAGAACTGCGGCCCGGGAAGAGAAACTGGATGGCGCTGCGCAAAGGTGCCTCTGGACAAGGGAAGGCGGAGGGCGAGCAAGGACACCATTTCCCCGACCCTGACGGAAAGTAAAGCAAAGTTTGGTCCTCCCGGCAAGAGAGTGCAAAACCAGCCGCCAGCCTGTTTCTCTCTCGCAGCCGGCGCCGGGATGAAGGGTTTGGAGGGGCGTCCGACTCTGCTGCCCTTCAACTGGAGGGCCAGCTAAGAGGGCTCCCCTCCGCGCCAGCCCCGCTCCGGCTCCGGGTCTCTTCTCCCAGCTCCCGGGATCAGGCCTCCCCGCTGCGCATCTCTGGGGCATCCTGGCTGGGGATGCGCACCAGGCTGCGCTCGGACTCCTGCTCTCCGCAGAACAGCCAGGCCTCTCTCTCTCTCTCTCTCTCTCCTCCTTCCCACCCCGTGGCCCCCCAAGGATCAGAGCTGGACTCTTCCCTCTTGATACTGTTTGTATTGACTTAATTGGTTTAATTATTTCGGCTGGGATTGGCGAGCCGCAGACAGCGCCGCATCCTTGGAAGCGCCCCTTTGGTGCCCCAGGGACCCGCGCCGGGATCTCCAGGAGGAAAGGCGGCAGGTCGCTCAGTGGGGGTGGGGGTGGGGAAGCGGTTTTCCTTTCCTTTCCTTTCACTCTTGCAGGCACCAAACATTAAAAACCATTTAAAAAACGAAATGGCGTTTTCAGCTGAAGGTCAGCCTGTAAACTGGGCCACCGAAAGATGCACTGCATCTGGCGAACCCTCCCAAGCCCCGCACTGGGAAGCAGGCAAGCATCCCGGCTCCACAGAGCTCTGGTCCTGCACAGACCTGAAGCCGGAGTCAGCTGCGACGTTTTCATGCGCACCCTCTTTCCCATGGGTAGGCAAGCTAAGGCCCGCGGACGGTCCGGGAATCAGCATGTTTTTACACGAGTAGAACGTGTCCTTTTATTTAAAATGCATCTCTGGGTTATTTGTGGGGCATAGGAATTCGTTCATTTCCCTCCGTCAATATATAGTCCAGCCCCCCCACAAAGTTTGAGGGACCGTGGACCGGCCCCCTGCTGAAAAAGTTTGCTGACCCCTGCCTTTCCTTAGACAAGAAAAGGGAAGCAACTGCACTCGGGGATCAATGCGAAGAACTGGGGAGGCAAGCATCATCCTCTTGGCCAGGGGAAGGTCCAAGGAGTCCAAGGACGAGGACAAAAGCCTTCCCCAGCCAGGACGGAGAGCAGGACTGAGCAGACGCCTGGAAGACGAGGGAGGGCACGTGTGTCTGTGGGGGGCGGGCGGGTTAGAGATCCGGGCCAACCGACAGCAAGGAGGAGACTTAGATCGAACCGGAATGTTTGCGCTCGCACTGAAGTCCTTTAAACGGCAGTTTGGAAATCGGGCGAGTGGAAGCCGCGAAAGCCTTTGCTTCCTACGCCCCTGTTGCACAAAACACGGAGGCAGCGCAATCCTAAACGCATTCGCATCCTCGCGGCTGGCAATCCGCTGCCTCCAGCGCTTTTGCAAGCAGCTTGTTTGCGCCGATCTCTGCTGGTTTTTAATGCCTGGTTCCAGACTAGAAAATCCAAAAAGTAATAAAACGTAACCAGTTCAGTGTGTGGAACACAAGCTATATCCGAGCATCATCACCTGTTTTCGAAAGGTGTGTGAGAAAGGATAGCTAGAAATGCAGGTGTTTCATTTCCAATGCCCTGGGAATCTCTTCCAGCAAAAAAGTGGTATAAGCTTTCCTGGACTACACAGCAGAAACGGAGTAGAGTCCACTAAAAATGCCATAATAAACGGGCTAGTTTTTGTGGTTGCCCAAGACTCTTCGGATGTGGTTTTTTTTTTGTTTGTTTTTTGCAGATATACTGTATAATAAATTTCCTGGTTCTCATTATCTAGCAAACCCCACTGAACACCTGAGTAAGAATTTCCCGCTTGCTTGCAACTTCTGTGAGCTGCTTCGCACGGTAGTCGGGCCTATGGAGAGAGAAGCTCCCATTTTCTGAAACCTAGCAGTGAAAACCAGCTATTAGATGCATCTCCTGTACCAGCAGCCAGCTCTGTAGGTAGCTTAAAATGTGGAGCAACTTTCCTATGTGTGCCTTAACAGTAAGCAAAAGCCCTAGCCAGATCAAAAACCCCGCCAGATCAATCTTCATATGCAGCCCTTATGGTGTAAACATGAGAAATATGAGCGGGGTAACTGAACATGAATGCAAATCACACTGTCACAGTAATAAACTACCTGAAACATTGACACACAAAAGCAACACCATATGTATGAAGACAACCTGTATGAATTATAAATTACATCATAAAAATTGATTGCCTATTTTAACCATTCAGAAACACACAGACACACACACACCCCAAACTGCTGTTGACTGTCTTCATGCTCCCCTCAGAAGGTCACCTCAGCCTCCCTGCCTGCAGATGATCTCAGGTATTTTGCAAAGCCAATGCACATTTTGGTTTCTGCCATAGGCCCATTTTTCATGGAATTATGATTCAGATTTAAACAGGTATGCTGAATCAATAATTCTTAATTATATGAAGCAGTTTCCTTTAACACACACACACACACACACACACACACCACTATCCCCCTGTACTATTTAATTTCATTGGAAGCTGTTCATTGGTGTAACCCAGGACAAGCTTTTGAGTGAAACAGATTCCTTTCACTTTTACACACTGAGGCCACTAAGGACAATTTTATAATGCAATTAATAGCATCACCTAGTCGCTACTGGTTATTAAAAAAAAAAAAAAGTTCAGCAGCCGAGAGTGAGTTTGCTCCTAGCTCAACCAACTGGTGATGGCTGTTTCCTATTCGTGCCACACTTCCAAGGTGCAGCGTGCACATTCTGCTCTTTTGTGATTCCATTTCCTGAGTGAGCTTACTAAGGTTTCCACCCCACAGCATCCCAAGGCTGGGCAGTGAGCTTTCCAGACCTGCAAGATCAAGGGTCACTCCACCAGACCATCTTGATCGTCGTGTGGCTTAGGTAGGTTGGAAAAGTTGCCAACCTGTTTGGAGTCTCGTGCTAAATACAGGCTCGGTATGAAAATAGTTGTTATTTAATTCTTCTGTCCAACGAATTACTAGAGCAGCTCACAGAAGCTACCGTTGTTTACCCTCCCTCCCTTTGAGTCTTCTGTTGTTGAAATTTTAGACGGCAAGCTCCTGCGAGGGGAAAGGAGGCTTGGCTGCTCACATTATTCTGAAATCTTTGCTGCTTATGTTACTCTGTAAAGTGCTATCTACAGCAATGGGGCGATGCTTAAGACTACTGTACCAGGTGCCTAAGGTGCCTAAACACTGGGAAGCAACTTTGCTTTAAATTGTTGTAACCCACTTTGGAGCCTGCTGGTGAAGGGCAGTTAATACATTTAATACTGCAATAATAACAACAGCAACAATAAATAAAATATAAATACAACTTTAACACAAACGTTTTACATTTTAATTTTACAGTAACTGATCTAGTTAAAAATAGAACTTTATGTTTTCTATGTCCAAAAGCTCTTATATTTTACAAATCCAAAAAGACATCAGGCTTGATCCAGACAAACTGAATTCCAACTGAAATCAACGGGAATTATGAACATTTTCTCACATTAATTCCAGCTGGGCTGAAGTGCAATGAATGTATTCTGGATTCAACCCATAATTTACTCATCAATTCTAGAAAAAGTGTTGGCTGGAGCTGACAGGAGCTCTGCGGGGCGAGGGGAGGAGAGAGCAATCCTTGAGCGGGGGGGGGGGGGCAGGGGGCGGTTGCGTTTCCCTCTCTCGGGTCGAGTCCTGAAGGTGTCACTTCACAAAATAAGGTGTCTTTGTTTTCTAAAGGGAAAACAAAGACTAAAGGGAAAACAAAGTACATCTTATGTACTCATAAGATGCATCCCACCACCACCATTTTTAATTAAAGAAAATAAAGCAAATGCTACACTCAAAACCTGATTAAAACTTAAATACATGATATTGTCTTCTGATAGTAGTATAGTTATTCAAGGATAGACGAATAACTCGCTTGCTCAAACATTTGTTTCCCTTTTATTCAAAGCAGCCTCCTCTCTGACATGCCCCCAAGATGGGGTTGATATTCCAAAGTTTCTCAAGGCACCCCACTCTTTCAGGGACAACCGTAGCTCTTCAATGCCTCTCCCATGCATTTTTGCATCACCTCGTAAGTTCTCTGTAAAGCACTTAGCTTGACGCAGCCTACAACCCTCTGAGCACCTTCAACCAACTATGTCCATGGTTTGTCATGCCAGCAGCTAACCCGTAGGACGTGCCACACAAATCACGCTGCTCCAAAACCAGCTTCCTCGCCCAGCGCCCTTCCACGGAAGAGAGAGGTTTTGCTCCCCATCCCGCGTGCAGGATGGAGGCAGAGCTCTGCGTGCCTCTCCCCACCCCCTCCCGGGAGAATGCTGGCCTTTGAAATGGGCAAATGCTGCAGCCCCATGCAGAAGCCGAGGGGGTGGGGGGTGGGGAGGAGGGCGAAAGAATGGAGCCTGCCTGCACCGTGGCTGCTCTTTTTTCCTGCTGCGCGCGGGCCATAGAGAACTCTAATCTATTTATTTCAAGCCACTTCATCCCCTCTCATGCTTTTGTCATGGCTCCAGCCCCCGGCTTTGTGGTATGACCGCCAATCTTTTAAAAAGCCCCTTCCCCTCTCGTTTGGGGTCTCTGTGGCTGCCTGAATTACAATGGATAAAACAAGATTACACTGGCCTGATCCTATTAAATCCTGCCAACTGATCTGCATTGACCTCTGTTCAGTTCACTCTCCAAACTTTCTTAAAACTTTGCTCCCGTCATTTCTGTATGCAGAGGCAGGAAAATAAACATCACAAAACTGGTCAAAGCCAGCCAAGACAGCAGCTGAGAAATTGTTTTTTTTAAATGGTTGTGTAATAATATTAAATTCTGTTCTAATAATTTATCCCCAGCCTTTATTTTTTTTCAATTTTTTCAATTAATTTTCCAAATTTATAACAAATACAAAACATATAAAAAGAAAAACAAACAAACACATAAAATTTCTTCCCATTCAAATCCAAATTAATTTCCATTATTAAATGACTTCCTCGGATCCTTCCTAACTGATGTTCATTGAATCTCATTTTAGCAATTTTCCAGTATTCACTTTCCAATACAATTAAATAGTTCAGATTACTAACTTCCTTTCTTTTCATCATAATCTCAATCCATAGTATTATACAATTCAACATAATTTAATCCTAAAACAATTTAATACTTGCAAGTATTTCCACTTATGTTATATTATAATATTTAGCTAGATATTCCTTAAATTTCTTCCAATCTTCTTGATGTTCCTCCTCTTTCTGATTGTGGATTCTTCCAGTAAGGTTGGCCAGCTCCAAAAAGTCCAGCATCTTCATCTGCCAATCTTCCACTGTTAGTATTTCTTGTGATTTCCAATTTTTGGCTAGTAAAATTCTCGCTGCAGTTGTGGCATACAAAAACAGTCTAATGTCTTTTTTGTGCAATTCCATTCCTATTATCCCAAGTAGAAAGGCTTCTGGTTTCTTAATAAATGTATATTTCAACATTTTTTGCAGTTCATTATATATCTTTTCCCAGAAGTCTTTCACCTTTGGACACATCCACCACATGTGGTAGAAGGTACCTTCTTTTTCTTTACATTTCCAACATAAATTATCACTCATATGATAGATCTTTGCTAATTTTACTAGGTGTACCATCTATACATCTTTTCATAATATTTTCCTTTAACACCGTACATGCAGTAAACTTAACCCCTTTCTTCCACAATGTTCCCAGTCTTCCATCATTATATTATGACCAAAATCTCTTGCCCAATCTATCTTCACAGATTCCACTTGTTCATCCTTTGTATGCCGCTCCAACAATAAATTATACATCTTAGACAGATTTTTGACATTCGTATCTAACAACTCCGTTTCCAGTTTGGTTTTTTCCTTTGCAAAACCATTTTTCTTATCCAACTTAAATAATTCATTGATCTGGTAATATTGAAGCCAATCCATTTTGTCTTTAATTTGACCAAATGTTCTTAATTTAAATCCTTCATCATCCTCTAGCAAAAGATCAGAGTATCTCAACCATTTACTTTCCATGTTTAACTTTTTTGGGGCCTTAGCTTCTATTGGTGAGAGCCATCTGGGAGTTTTCCTTTCTAAGAGATCTTTATATCTTATCCAAACATTATATGATGACTTTCTGATTACATGGTTTTTGAAACCTTTATGGGCCTTTATCTTACCATACCATAAATACCAGTAAGCATGCCAACCAAATACATTGTCAAACCTCTCCAAGTCAAGAACATCAGCATTGTCTAATTGTATCCATTCTTTAACCCAGCAAAGAGCTGCAGCTTCAAAGTATATTTTCAGGTCAGGCAGGGAAAACCCCCCTTTTTCTTTTGAATCTGTAAGTAATTTATATTTAATTCTGGGTCGTCGTCCCCTGCCAGATAAATTTAGACAAAGCTTTCTGCCATTCTTTAAAACATTTCACATTATCAATAATTGGTAGGACTTGAAATAAAAACAGCATCTTTGGCAATACATTCATCTTAACCACTGATATTCGGCCTATTAATGACAATTTTTATGCAGCCTTTATTTATTTATTTGTTTGTTTGTTTGTTTGTTTCCTTTTTTTTGCTGACTAGCTTATTGGACAGGATAGAAAGAAAACAGTAGTGAGTGTGGCTTGGATAATAAACCCAATTCTCAGCAGGATTACTCAGAACTGATTCCATCCATGGAAGTTGTCCTAGCTGCTGCTCTCATGTATGAATCTGTGTTTCAAATCTCCCGCTGGGTAGCATAATATGGTTGCTGGCCCAAGTTGCTGGCCCCCCAAAAGCTGGCCCAAGTCAAATTCAAAAGGGTAGTAATGTTTGAATTCAGGTAGGATGTTCAGGTTAAGGAGCTGCGAAAAACGTAATTTTTCCTTCACTATGACTTTCTTTGTCACAGCTCTGCTCTGATGGGAGCAGCCAGCTGGTGTTGCTCTGCCTTCTGTGTACTTCAAGAAAACCCGAGTCCCTAGACCCTAGTAACTCCTTTCTCATCCCTGTCACTGGAAGTTGCCCTTGTAGCCCCCAGGGTCAAGGCCCAAACTGGACTGGATTCCGGATTTTGCTACTGATTACTATGAAATGTCTACATTCCACATCTATTGGAAGAGAAATACTCTCCCCTCTGCTTTTTTTTTCTTTAGGAAAACCATATATGTTTACTATAACAACTCAAACTGACTTTTCAGAATGTCCACATTTGTTTCCCAGCCCACAGTCATGCACAGAGGGAACATTTGCAAGGGAAGATTAAATAAAACCATAAAACACTTTTGTTTGGCACCGTCTTGGGGATGCATAAATTGAACTCTGTTACAATTTGCAACTTACAAATCTGAATTGCAAACAAAATGGGCAAGTGCCATTTGAGATGAGGAAAACTTGATTTCATTAAGAAGTGCATCATATGTGCAGTCTCATAAGCAATAGCATGGTGTCTTATTTCAGGGTTGCTCAGAAGTTTAATTCAGCCTATGTGACCTAACCTGATAATGTGGTATCACCTAATGTGTTTACCACAATCACACAGGGCAGCCATCACCAACTTGTACTGGGTGGGACTGATGACACCCAAAACATATGGAGCGTACCAGGCTGGTGAAGGATATGGAAGCTGTGGGAATGTTCAAGGAGGCAGGAGAGGATATATTGTTTATTAATATCCTTCCTAACTTGTGCTAGCAAGTTCTATAACTTAGCAGAGTTTTAACATTTCCCTTTAAACGCACAGCAGGTAGCTGGTTGCAAGCTGGTTTAAGCTTTTCAATAGATTCCTGGTAATATCCCATATTTCCCTCTTAAAAGAATAAACACGCCACAATCTTGTTTAAAGTATATAAAAGTAGTTTACTCACATTCTGTTCACAGTTGGATCCCAGAAGGCATATGTACATATGGCTCTACCCCATATGGGGGGTTAATCCCAGTGACTGCAGACTGGCAGTCACTGCAGGTCACACAACGAAAGGAAGATGTAAAAGAAGGGAGGAGGGCTGTGTGCCTTGTGCTTTTGTTACCTGCACAGGTAAGGTTACGCCCACCTCTAGTCACATGCAAAAGGAAGGATGCTCCAGCCCAGGAGGAAACAGGAAGTTTTTGATTGGCTGAACCAAACATCCCCTTGCATGTCCACTCTAGGGAAACAAGGAATGTTGTACTTGACTGCTACTTATGTATCACATCCCACAGAAGCCTGCTTTCAAGGCAGCAAAATGTTAGCCTTGAGGGAGTTGATCCTTTCCTGAAATTTAAGCCAGAAAAGAGTCCTGTGGCGAGAACAGGGCACCCAGAGTTCATGGTCTCAAGGAGCACATAAGAGCACAGTTCTGCTGGGTCTGCCTGATGCCCATCTGGTCCAGCATTCTGTTCTCACAGTGGCTATCCAGGTGTCCATGGGAAGTATGCAAGCAGGACCTGAGCGCAAAAACACTCTCCCCACTATGGTTTCCATTAACTAATATTCAGAGGCCTACGGCTCAGACAGTTGCAGCTACTGATGTACGTCTAACCCTCCTTTAAAGTCATGCAAGTTGCTGGTCATCACTACCAACCTGTGGGAATGAGTTCTATAGTTTAACTATACCCTGGATGAAGAAATACTTTCACTGATCTGTCCTGAATCTTCTGAAATTCAGTTTAATTGGATGGTCCTGAGGTTCTTGTATCATGAGAAAGGGTGAAAAGACATTTACTACAGGGCGGGGAAATAATAGTAGTAGTAATAATAAACAACTTCATGGGATACATCCCACCTGCCCAGCCCTAAACAACCCCATGGAGATGATGTTAGGAACTTGGACCAATTTCTTCTCTTGCTCTTGGGCCTTCCCCCCCCCCCTTCAAATGATGCCCTAATATTCTGTGTCCTTGCTTTCAACCACAGACTAAACTGATCGTCAAGATGTGTGAGTCTAACTTCAAGTTTCTTTATATCCTTCCCGCCCCCATCTCCAGAAAAGAGATTCAGCTAAACACCAGGAAATTGTTGGGATTTACTTGTGAGTAGAAGGCAGGCACCTGAGCAGGGATGAAACAACCCTCCCCCCCCCCCAAATGGCACAGCATGCACGGAAACCCCTTCTCCCTCCCTCCCTCCCTTGCTGGAGAGGTCTCAAGTTCTGACCCTCCTCCTGCAGTTGTGGCCCCTTGTTAACCTCCCCCAGTTACCTTCTTGTTAAGGCAAGGGCAGCCACTGGGGAGGCAGGGTAGTCAGGGACAGAAAGGAAGGCAGACTACCTGCTGACGTGCCAAAAATGGAGAGTGTAGCCGGAGGAGGGATAGAAGGAATCTGGGACATGATTCAAGAGAGAGAGAGAGAGAGAGAGAGAGAGAGAGAGAGAGAGAAGGAGGGTCCCTGCAGCTCCCTTGACTGACCATCAAGTCACCTCAGGGTGCTGCAGCACATGAGCTGACAAGAACTGATCTAATGTATTATCTGGTAGCCATCATGAAATTATGAGGTTCCAAGTTACTCATTGTTGGTTACATGATTCTACCCTGCTAAAGAAATATAAAGGCAGAAATGTGAGAAGTTAGACAATTGGATTAAATGAGGTGGGGGCAGGGCAGATGAAAGGGGATACATGTTCCTCTCAATGGCTTCCAACCACCATTATTATCTGCCTACCTTTCCCTTTTTCAGTACATAAAAGGCTGTAACATGCTTAAGCGCAGCCAATTGTTCCATGAGTCTAATGAATGCATGGATACTGACAGGAACACTAGGGGTGGGAGGTGGGGAGATGTTTCTATTTTATTCCCTCCCCCCACATCCATATCCTAAAAGAAACAAGTTTCATTCCAGCTAAGGGGTTTGATAATGCTGAACTGATCTACTTGCCCAGGGGCCACTTACAATCCAATGGCTTGATACCGCCATGGCCAAGGGAGTTTAATTCCCCATTTGTTGCTCATAAAGCTTGGAATTCAGACTCTAAAGATAGCCTCTAACTGCAGTCGGTGGTCTGGGCCTGGATAGGCCAGCCTCTTTGTGACTGTGAGAGCAACTCTTGAAGCACCATTCCTCTGCCAATACAGGCCCAAAGTGGCCTGGGAAAAGCAATTCAGTCAATATCACCAGGAGAGGACGGCCAAGCAGAAAGACACAAGGCTGAGAATGGGGGGGGGGGGAATGAAGATGCACCAAGTGAAGGAAGGTTCAATGGCACTCAGTCATACTGACAGACCCTTGTCTGGTGAACAGACAACAAATTAGGCAGGGGAGTACAGTATTCATGCTTGAAGGTAGATTTATGAACTAAGGGATTTCCCACATGATCACCAAAAGCTCGTTTTGTGTGATACCCCTGGGGGGGGGGACTTCTCAGTGAAAATGATGCAACAGCTTATTCTCATGTAAAAGAATATTTTGTTACTGATAAGTCACTTACAGGACTTGTCAGGAAAGGTAAGAAATAGCCTTGTTACAGATGAGGGAATTGTGCTCCTGATCTGAAGAATTCTGCCTAAATTTGCATTCCCATACAAAGTTGTTCCCTTGGGCATGGGAGAGAGGCCCCGTGGAGCCTCCAGAGAGGGAGTTTGATCAACCTGGAAAACAGAGGGCCAAAAGAAACGCTTCACAAACTGGCATGGCTACATAGAGGGCCGAACCTTGTAGACAGCAGTATTTTTTAAGTGTAGCCATTGCAACTGAGCATTATGTACTTTTGAACAAACAGCAGTTCTTTAAACAAACAAAAAGGTGATGAACTCTTTTTAGTTCCACAAAATTTCTAGTAAGTTTCATGGTTCAACATTTGCAGTGCAGTGATAAGTTACCATGAGAGAAGGATAGCAGCATAGCTCCTGAAGAGAAATTGTTAATCTGAAATTTATAAAGGACTTTCCCTAATGAATAATAGTTGAGATCAATCCATCTTCCTGTCTCATTTTGCAGAGTAACATTTGTAAAGTAAGGTGATCTCAATTAGTCCCTCTAATCACTCTCCCCTTTCAGGAAGAAGACTACAGAGGTTTCCTAGCAAGCTGGCTAAACAACAAGTACGTCTTCAAACATATTTATTCTTCTTTTTGTGGTGGTGGTGGTAAGAAGTCTGGCCTGCCTAGATTAGTGACTGGTTCGTTCCCCCCGCATTTCAAATGTTCTTTGCCATCCACTACTGAAGTCTCCCAACATGCTGCAGTTTGCAGCTGCCTCATTAAAATGAGCACATTCCAAAGACTTGTGCATTCTTTGCCTGGAGCACGGAGTTCATTCTGGCTTTTGATGAATTTAGTCACAGAACTGATCCCATGTTGTAGAAATTAGAGAAATAATACAATTAAAAGTTGAAATGAGTGTGCAAAGGACTGAGCAAGACAGCGAAGGTTGTGTTGCACTCTTTCCCACCATAGGACAGACTGTGAGGCATCCTTTGTATTATTTACACATGGATATGGCTGTCACCACCCACATTATGTATGCAAATTTAGGTCTTGGCATGAATTAAATGGTTAGTAACTGGGTTGCTTTGTGGGATGACCCTTGCCAGTCTGGGTTTTGTCCTAGTTTTGGGATCAAATCTGTCTTCGTTGCTGCGCTGGATGAACTTTATTGGGAGAGGAACAGCAGGTCTACATCCCTGTTATGCAACTCTGGTGGTGCCGGCCTGGCCATGAGGCAGACTGATGTAGCCTCCTCAGGTGGCGGAATCCCATGGGGCTGAGCCCCCTGTGGGAGCCCTGCCCACTCTTGCTGTCAGTGGGGTCATATGGCAGAGGCTGTGCTACCCCAGTAAGAGATGTTTTGGAGGGAGGGTGGCAATGGCAGGGGCAGCACCCTCCTCAGACGGCAAAACAGGGCGGGCCTGCCCCCCGTCTATGGTGTCTTTCTAGATCGACTGGGGGGTTGGTGGCACAGTTCTTCAGTGGTTCTGCTCCTAACTGCAGGGCCAGTTCCAGACAGTAGCACTATTGGACCCCAGGCAGTTATGACATAGGTTGCCCAATGGCACTATTTTGTACCCAGTGCTATTTAGCATCTATATGAAGTAACTGGGAGGCAGTTATTAGGCAATTTTCAGTATGACTTCTTCAGTGTGCTGATCACTCACCAATATTTTTTTCTGAATCAGTGGAAGTCCTGAGCCTGGATTGGATTGGATGCAGTCCTGCCTGGATGCAGTGTTGGGCTAGATGGGGGGTGGTAAGCTGAGACTGAAGCTTGGTAAGTCAAAAGTCCAGTGGGTGGGGGGTTTGCAGGTCGAGGAAACTGACCATTGGCCTGTTCCACCTGGACAGGGTTGCACTCCCCTTGAAGCAGCAGGGTTATAGGAGCTTATTTATCTTTATCACTGAAGAGACTCAAGTGACTTCATTGGTTAGGACCAGCATCTACGAGCTTTGGTGTCAAGGAATCATAGAATCATAGAATCATAGAGTTGGAAGAGACCACAAGGGCCATCGAGTCCAACCCCCTGCCAAGCAGGAAACACCATCGGAGCACTCCTGACATGGTTGTCAAGCCTCTGCTTAAAGACCTCCAAAGAAGGAGACTCCACCACACTCCTTGGCAGCAAATTCCACTGTCGAACAGCTCTTGCTGTCAGGAAGTTCTTCCTAATGTTTAAGTGGAATCTTTTTTCTTGTAGTTTGGATCCATTGCTCCGTGTCCGCTTTTCTGGAGCAGCAGAAAACAACCTTTCTCCCTCCTCTATGTGACATCCTTTTATATATTTGAACATGGCTATCATATCACCCCTTAACCTCCTCTTCTCCAGGCTAAACATGCCCAGCTCCCTTGGCAGTTCCTCATAAGGCATCGTTTCCAGGCCTTTGACCATTTTGGTTGCCCTCCTTTGGACACGTTCCAGTTTGTCAGTGTCCTTCTTGAACTGTGGTGCCCAGAACTGGACACAGTACTCCAGGTGAGGTCTGACCAGAGCAGAATACAGTGGCACTATTACTTCCCTTGATCTAGATGCTATACTCCTATTGATGCAGCCCAGAATTGCATTGGCTCTTTTAGCTGCCGCGTCACACTGTTGGCTCATGTCAAGTTTGTGGTCAACCAAGACTCCTAGATCCTTTTCACATGTACTGCTCTCAAGCCAGGTGTCCCCCATCTTGTATTTGTGCCTCTCATTTTTTTTGCCCAAGTGCAATACTTGACATTTCTCCCTGTTAAAATTCATCTTGTTTGTTTTGGCCCAGTTCTCTAATCTGTCAAGGTCGTTTTGAAGTGTGATCCTGTCCTCTGGGGTGTTAGCCACCCCTCCCAGTTTGGTGTCATCTGCAAATTTGATCAGGATGCCCTTGAGTCCATCATCCAAGTCGTTGATAAAGATGTTGAATAAGACCGGGCCCAAGACAGAACCCTGTGGCACCCCACTAGTCACTCTTCTCCAGGATGAAGAGGAACCCTTTGGGTTCGGTCAGTCAGCCAGTTACAAATCCACTGAGTGGTAGCATAGTCAAGACCGCATTTTACCAGCTTCTTTACAAGAATATCATGGGGCACCTTGTCAAATGCCTTGCTGAAATCAAGGTAGGCTACATCCACTGCGTTCCCTTCATCTACCAGGCTTGTAATTCTGTCAAAAAACGTGATCAGGTTAGTCTGACATGACTTATTTTTCAGAAATCCATGCTGACTATTGGTGATCACAGCATTCCTTTCTAGGTGCTCACAGACTGTTTGCTTAATGATCTGCTCCAGAATCTTCCCTGGTATTGATGCAGCCCAGAATTGCTGACTTTGGGTCCTCTCTTTTCCCCTTTTTGAAAATAGGGACAACATTTGCCCTCTTCCAGTCTGCTGGGACTTCGCCTGTTCTCCAGGAATTCTCAAAGATAACTGCCAGTGGTTCTGAGATCACATCTGCCAGTTCTTTTAATACTCTTGGATGCAGTTCATCTGGCCCTGGAGACTTGAATACATCTAGACTAGCCAAGTATTCTTGTACTATCTCCTTAGTTATTCTGGGCTGTGTTTCCTCTGCTGAATCATTTGCTCCAAATTCTTCAGGTCGGGCATTGTTTTCTTTATCGGAGAAGACTGAGGCAAAGAAGGCATTGAGGAGTTCAGCCCTTTCTGTGTCCCCTGTTTGCATTTCACCATCTTCTCCTCTGAGTGACCCCACTGTTTCTTTGTTCTTCCTTTTGCTACGAACATACCCATAAAAGCCTTTTTTGTTGCTTTTAACCTCTCTAGCAAGCCTGAGTTCATTCTGTGCTTTAGCTTTTCTGACTTTGTGTCTACATGTGCTGGCTATTTGTTTGAATTCCTCTTTGGTGGTTTCCCCCCTTTCCCATTTTTTGTACACATCCTTTTTTAATCTTAACTCAGTTAAAAGTTCTTTAGATAGCCACCCTGGCTTCTTTAGGCACCTTCCATGTTTCCGTCTCATTGGTATTGCCTGAAGTTGTGCTTTTACTATCTCCCTCTTAACAAACTCCCAGCCATCAAGAACTCCCTTTCCTTTTAGTATTACTGTCCATGGGATCTCACCCAGCACTTCCCTAAGTTTTATGAAGTCAGCTTTCTTAAAGTCAAGAAATTGAGTCCTGGTATGTTTGGCTGCTCCTTTCCGCTGTATAGTAAACTTCAGAAGAGCATGATCACTCGCGCCTAATGATCCTTCCACTTCTACCCCACTAACCAGGTCATCAACATTGGTTAGGACCAGATCTAAAATGGCTGTTCCTCTTGTTGCTTCTCCCACTTTCTGGACAATGAAGTTGTCTGCAAGGCCAGTGAGGAATTTCTTTGACCTTATGCTCTTGGCTGAGTTTGACATCCAACAAATAATTGAAGTCCCCCATTACTACTATCTCCCTTCCTTTTGCATGCTTGGCCATCTGTTCCAGGAAGGCATCATCTATGTCCTCCGTTTGGCTTGGGGATCTATAGTAAACTCCCACAATGAGGTCACTGTTATTCTTCTCTCCCTTAATTTTGACCCAAATGCTCTCACTTTGGCTTTGAGGTTCTAAATCTTGGATCTCTTCACAGGTATACACATCCCTGACATATAATGCCACTCCTCCTCCTTTCTTGTCTGGTCTGTTTCTCTGAAATAGATTGTATCCCTCCATTATTACATTCCAATCGTGGGACTTATCCCACCAGGTTTCAGTGATGCCTATTATGTCATATTTAGTTTGCTGTACCAAGAGCTCAAGTTTATCTTGTTTATTTCCCATGCTTTGCGCATTAGTGTACAGACATTGAAGTCCATTAATCATTCCCCTGTGTCTCTTATTTAAGGATTTTTTCCTCCCACCACTAAGTCTGCGTGCTGTTTGCTCCATTTGGTCTATGACATTTGGATGATCATCTTCATCAATTGATAGACTCCTACCTTCAGGAGCACTGTCTCCCTCCCCCACATTAGTCAGTTTAAAGCCCTCCTGATGAGGTTTTTGAGATTTTTGGCAAAAACATTCCTCCCAACCGTTGTGAGGTGTAGCCCATCGCTTGCCAGAAGTCCATCTTCAAGAAACTGCAGTCCGTGATCTAAGAATCCAAACCGTTCCTGTTTACACCATTTGCAAAGCCAGCTGTTCACTTCCATTATTTTTCCCTCTCTCCCTGGGCCACGTCCTTCAACTGGGAGGACAGATGAGAACTGGGAGGACAGATGAGGAGCTGTCAAGTGAATCCAGGTTGTCCACAGGGTAGGAAAGTATGGGAGGCCTGGAATGCATTTAGCTTTTTATTAGCAGAAAAACAACAACACAGCAGTGTTTTCTGGCTCCAGCTGAGACATTGCTGACACTAACTACTGGCCTCACCCTTCCCCCTCTAGCCTCTCACTCTGGATCCCTCCCAAGTAGACAAAGACTGTGTCAAGGACTCCTCCTCTGGCCCTGTCTGCCCCTCTGCTCAGCAACCTGCAGGATTCTCCTTGATTGGGGTGTCAGAGGGGGAGGAGAGGCAGAAAGCCAGAACTGCCCTACTGCTGGGGAGCAAGGGCAACCTCTGAGTCCTCTCTGTCTGAGTCTGTGCTCACACTGTGACTCTCAGCCTCTAACCCTGTCCTGAAAGGGCCTCCTTCTCCTGATCGCTCAAATGCCATAGCACATCCCAGCTCATCCCTTCCCCAGACTGCTCCTCAGTGTCCCATCACCAGGATCCAGGATCTAAATTATCATCTTCTGTGCCCTCCCTGGGGGGCTCTTGGGTGGGGGGCTCCCACCATGCTTCCTCATCCAGCCAGTCCCTGACATCTTGTATGCCGCTGGAGATCTGTCCACAGTGGTAATCGCAAGACTTGATCATTGCAAGTTTCACAGTGGGGCTGCCTTTGAGGTTGGCCTGCAAACTGCAGTTTGTGCAAAATGCTGTTGTGAGGTTTCTGTCTGGAGCTGACCATTGTCAACATGCTTTGCTGAAGCAGCGGCACTGGTTGCTTCCAGGCCAGGTTCAAATCCTTTTTAAACCTTCACCCAGGTGACTGTGTTAATAATCCCAATGGCAACTTGGGCACATCTAAGAAAATATCCATGCCCATTTAAGAAACTGTGCATTGAGGAATAAGTTTAAAGTGTTTTATTAAGAGGGTATGAGAAAAACTTGACTGCAAGTCTAAGAAACCCAGACTTGGCCTAAAAGGCCACAACAGATGCTCGCTTCTGGTCAATCAACAAGTAGCCCATGGCTGAGAGCTGGATTTCCATGTTCTTTTATGCATTGCACCCCCTCAGTGTGAACGGATCATCCTCTTTCCTAACAATGTTGCCACTAGAATATCATATGATCAGGAATGATTAGTTAAAATATAAAAATAAAACAATCCTTTCAGCATTTAGAATTAACTGCTATGATTCTCAAGGGAATGCTAGGAAACAACCGGAAAGAGAAAGCAGTGAGCAGTGGAAGGAAGGAACAGAAGAGGGAGGTGTTGGAGGAACACCACATATTCATGAAAGGAGGAACATACATTCACTGAAACTGGAAATAGTGTGTCAGTGTAACTCCCACACTGGATTGTCATGGAAGGGGAGGGTGGTCTCTGTGTGTGTGTGTTGGATAAAAATACATTTCTGGCAGAGATCAGAGTACTGATTTTCATAGGTGTAGTCAGGATTTTTGTTAGGGGGTAGGTTCCAGGGAGATATCGTGAGAGCCTTGCAAAATCTTGTGAAATCTCACAGGGTTCTGTGTGAGATCTTGCTGCTGCCGCTTCTCCTCACGTCCACCCCCTCATTCCTTCTGCCACAGAAGCCAGGAGAAGTGGCGGAAGCATTGGCTTCCAGGTTCCAGCAAGATATGGCTAGAACCCGGAAGCCACCACCCCTTCTTCCGTCGCAGCTGCACAACCTTGGTCAGTGAGATTTCAGTGGGGGACAGCAGTACCTTACTGTTTCGCCTCAGGTGGCAAAATGGGATGGGCTACCCATGGTTTGATTCATTCATACTTAACAATCTGTCCAAGGAATTTCTGCTGTGAAATCCTCTTCTTATGCCCCTAGTAAAGAGAATAACTAAAATGTGAATAATTTTGTTTCATTTCAGTTTTGTTTCAAACCCAAAATTATAATCCTGATACAAGTTATCTCAAGTTCTTTTTTAATCACTATCTAGCCTCCAGATCAGGACCGTATTTCTTGTATGGTCAAACTGTTGGCTTACAGACATTTAAACAGATTCGCAATAATATTCTATAACACATTATCATCCTGTGTAAAAGTACTGTATCAATCCTATTCAATGCCCTCAACCAGGGGTGGCCAAAGTGGTTCCCTCTAGAGACTACAACTTGCAACAACCCCCACCCATTGGGCATGCTGGCTGGAGCTGATGTGAGGAGTCCCAAACATTTGGAGGACACCACAGTATATCAAATAATTGTTCTGGATCTAGGAACCAATCTTAGCTGCACCAACTTAAAAAAGACTGCTCTAAGGGTCACATTCTTATCAGTATCTCTAAATTTAAACTTTACTGGATTGAACTTTGGCCAACTGGTCACTTGGTCAAGGGCCTCAAAAGTTTCTCTCTCAGGGATCTATACAAGGAGGTGGGATTTCTTCAGCAAAACCATGCTGTGAGTCATCAGCAGGTAACGTTCTTAGCACCATTTGGTGCATGTTTGCTGGTTGTCAAAAGGCGTGAGGGTGGCTGAGTCAAGAGCTCTGCTTTCACTTCATTCTCTACCTTCATCAGAGGGTCCAGGTCTGTGGTCCACCCTTGCAAACTTTGCCATGACACCCTGGGAACCAGTCTGCTTGTTCCTCTGCCATGCCTTTTCTATTTTTTAAAACAGTGGTTAGACTGTATATTTGGCCTATAAAACACAATGTTTAAATGGCAACACCATGAACTGTGAATCCCTCCTGGGAGAGAACTTCACCTCCAGTGTAATTTCCTGGGTCATCCTACCTTTTATTTTGGGCTACAAGAATGCAATGACTGCCCTGCTGCTACTGCTCACCCCAGATCCCATTTCATTTCAGTCTCCTTTGGGTCCCTTCTGACTCTACAATTCTGTGATTCTATATGCTGGCAGTGAGGGATGGATCAATGGTGACAGGACTTTCACATGCTGCACATCACAGACAGACGCATTCAGCACGGGGGCTTAAACTTTAGGGGTGCGTTGCACACTTCAACACTACTAGCTTATACACACACTAAGTAGAAGAATTGAAGCATTGCCACTCTACCCCACCCCACTCACCACCCCTCCCCTCTTTCCCCTTTTTCTTCCTAACATTGTATACAACACTAATGTCTCACAACAAATCAAACTGTAAAAAATGTAACTTGGAAAAAATAGACAATGCATGAATTTTTTTGTAAATTAAGAAATATTTAATAAAAATATATATTTTTAAAAAACTACTAGCTTATTTTCTCACATTTTACTTCACTAGCTAATTTTCACTTCACCAGTTAGATCTCTGTTTCACTTCACCAGTTAGATCCCCGAGTCCAACTTCATTAGTCCAGTATTACCCCCTCCTCCCACCAACCCCCCCCCCCCCGGCCTTGAAAATACAATGATGTGGAAATTTGAGGAGAGGGTTGTTTGTTTAAAAACATAATTTAATTCAGTAATATTAACCAGATGTTGCAGTACTAGAACTCCAATAATCCCTGACCATTGGTCATGCTGGATGGTGATGGTGGGTGATGAAGTTCCCCATCCACTATAACAGTTGGGAAGACGGTAATCTTCAGGTGCCACATTGCAGACAACAGCAGAAAGATGGTCAATGAAGCTAGAGTGGTACCTCTGGTTACGTACTTAATTTGTTCCGGAGGTCCATTCTTAACCTGAAACTGTTCTTAACCCGAAGCACCACTTTAGCTAATGGGGCCTCCTGCTGCTGCCACGTGATTTTTGTTCTCATCCTGAAGCAAAGTTCTTAACCCGAGGTATTATTTCTGGATTAGCAGAGTCTGTAACCTGAAGCGTTTGTAACCCGAGGTACCACTGTATTCATAATCTGTGCAGCAAATTGATCAGTTAGTGAAACAAATTATTTTTCTTTAAACCAATGAGCAAGATTTTATGCTCCTCCTCCAAGCGTTAAGGATCAGGCTATGCAGTGTATATTCTGACCCCTTTGCACAGAGCCCCTCCTCCCTTTAATAGGTGTCAGATGAAAAATGACAAAAGGTGAATGGTGAAACCAGATGGGCATAAGTGAAGGGCTCTGAATGGGAGTCAATACTAGTAGATTCCAGGAAAGACCAGACCTTTGGCCACTCAACTAGGGAAGAGACTTGCCAAGAGCTCCCCTTCAGTGCCCTGCCCTGATTTGCTCTTTTGTGGGTCTGGTCAAAACATAGAGAGCACAGCCAAGAGGTGGGTCTCTAAAAGTAATTGCTATCTCACCCTAAAAACAAGGGGCTCTCCTATTTCCAATAGCAGCACGGCTTCCATTTGTCTTCATTTCTTTCTTTCTTTTGACTCTGCTGCCTTGTAGCATACATTTTCTTTTCTTCCTGGGGATCTGTGAGTGCCACCAGCTGAGAATGTTTGCAAGGGTATGTGGAGGTGGGATTTGGGGCAGGAGAGAGCTGTTGAAATGAAAGGCATCTCTCAATCTGCTTTACCAGCCCTCAGTAAACAGCCTTTAGAGAGTTTGCAACAAAGGGAGAGGAGAGTGAGGAAGCACAACCTGTATCTCTCACCCAGATCTGTCACACAGAGATTACAAATCTTTCTACTGCACTGAAATGAGCACTTGATCGGGTCAACTCCAAAGGATATTCCTTCCTTTCCTTTAACTTAGCCAAATCAGGATGATGGAAAATGGGTTTCCGTATGACGATACGAAAGAGAGAATAACAGTAAGAACAACAATGTATAAAATATATCAACTAGGCAGGGTGTAAGAATAATAAAAAAATGCAGACCCTGCTGTCAGGTTCACAATCTAGTTAAAGAGAGGAATTAAAATGCTTATAACTTCACTTTCCCTGAAACCTGCAGGGGAAGATGTTTGAGGTTAAAATTGCAGGAGAAAGTCTGGGTGCATGAAGCTTAAATTTGTCAGCAAGTGCGTGAGGTGAGAATGTGGAAAATGTTGACTGCTTACATGGCATGGGCCTTACCTTACAATTTCTATGATTTTTGACCTAGAGTGAATGTGCAAGCATTTTAGTGACCGTTTTCTGATCTTCCCTATTTTTTAAAAAAGGAAATTGGTCAAATTACATGCTCATTCACCACAGCCCTATAATGTGCAGTGCATTTTAAAGTGATGAAAAAGGGACTTCACATATATGATCTCAATAATTTTTAAAGCAGTAACATTCAATTTAATATTAGCTACAATTTGTTGATAATCTTGTCCATATACTGACTGTGGAGTCAACCTAATAGGTATTACAATATATATGTTAATGAAAAAAAATGCATTCATCAACATTTACAGTAAGTGCTTATATATTTGACAGAAGCTGTACAAGTGTAGAATTCAGCTATCAACATAAATGGAAAGGAGAGGCCACAAACAGGTGACATGCTTTGCACGAACAAGGTTGCAGGCTCAATCCTTGGGATGTCCAGTTGAAAAGCATCTAAGCTGCACTTAGAAAGACACTGACGATAGCCAGTACTGGGCTCTATCACTCAATGAATTTTACAAGTATTTATTTATTTAGGGGGGAAATGTTCTGTACCTTTAGTAACGAGAGAAATCTCAGCAGTTGCCTTTGTGGAAAGATGTGAAAGAACAACAACTACAGGCAAACAAGAGTATTTTCTTATATTTATTAGAAAGAGACATATCCAATGTAGCAGTCTCTCTCTTTGCATTACTTTACAACATTTTTAAAATTCAGAATACTGTACAGCTGACACACTAAAAAGGGATGGAGAAAGCGAGAGGGAAACATAATACAAATTGATATTTAATCGAACAAGATCATATGAAACAACAAGCAAAGTGAAATGTATCAATATGTTTAATAATCATACAAACAATATAAATAAAGTTTCATGGAGTCATTGTAAAACAAATTTGCTGAATGAGGTAATAATAAAAAAATCTTTAAAAACCCAACTTTTTAAAATTTCCACACTGCTGTGTCATCATTTATACATTATTTACAGAAACTAAAACTAAAACCAGCCATTGGCTAAGTATTGGCTGCCTCAAGTCGTGAATTCACCCACTCTCCTTCCTCTCATGCCAGTAGGAATTACATAACTGATGCTACAAAAGGAAATGTAGGTAGTTTGGGAAAATGGGATCAAATAACATTTGATGCACTATGAGAGCTAAATCACCACCACAAATTTTGGGACTACTGTATGTATCTTCTATAGAAAAAAATCCTGCAACCATGCTCCCCACCCCCCCATTGTTCAGCCTGGACACTGAGGCCCTAGAGCTATATTGTGGGTCTGATGCTAGAGCAAAGTCTTGAATCTCAAAAGCATGTAAACATGTGCTTTAAGTTCCAGAGAAGCCAATAAGCATTATGTCAATGTCAGAAAAGCATGTTCACACCTTTTGTGAATTTGAAGAAAACATAACAAAAGACGAAGCTCTGGCAAGAAATCTGAATGCTTTATAAAATCACCCGTTCATTCAATATTTCTTATTCTACCTCTCTTACAATAATAAAACAGCTTAGAAACAACAAAGGTGAAAAATCAGCTACATCGTATCAGTGAAGGATATATATATATTTTTAAGGAGACGAGGAACATCCCAAAAACAGTAGCCCAATAATCCCCAGAGGGCAGGACAGAGGCTGGAGATTTGGAACAGGAGACGGCAACCCCCTGGCTCCCCTTCAGCACCGTAAACCTGGATCAGAGCAGATAAGGATGGTTCAGGCAGTTACCAACAAGGTGCACAAACCAGGACATGTATTTCTGAAAAGGTGCTTGGCAACCCTCCCCCCTCCCTATAACTCTTAAGACACAGCACATATTCTGAGCCCCCTGCAGCAGCATTACAGTAAAAACAAAACCCATTAGGAGACATTCTTTAAGTCACATCTAGCCCAGCCTGTACAATCCTGCTCCTATGCAGGACTGGCGTGTATTAACCACTCGTATATATAGTACTATCTACATCTCTTTCTTTATCCACGCAGCACCCATATTTCTGTGGAACTATTTACATTAGACAATTTATACTTGTGAAGACGGAGTGATGCTCTGCAAGTCAGGTTGTTTTTCCTGCAACAGCATTGCTTAAATCCAGTCACTGCTCCCCCCCCCCCCGGTAAAATGTTGTAGACATTGCTTTCACAGCTGCTTCCAGAAGCACAAAGCCCCTTCTCCTAAATTTGGAGGTTTAAGTATATTATGGGTATGGGAAACTGTCATGTAACGGGCCAATGGCCGTAATAAAGATCAATCCAATCCAATCCAATCCCTCCTCTTCCCCGATGGGAGGTGTTGTGAGCGGGAACCGTTCCCATGTCGGCAGGGGGGCATGTTCGCCCCCCTGCATCATCTCCCCAGCTGCCACCCCGCCCTGCAGCGGGCCAGCCAATAGGGTTTAGCTGCATTCAAGCGGCCGCGGCAGCCTCCCAGCCTCATTCTGCTTCCTGGAAGACGTCGGATCATCCACCCGCCTGCCCTTTAGGCTAGGTTTGTGCTCTTGACCTTGCTATGGACCTTGGTTGGTCGCCCTGGTTGCCCAGGGGGCCTGGTAGGAGTTTTTGTCCATTTGGCTAGATTGGCACCAGCCTCTTGGTTTTCCACCTCCCTCGTAGCAATTCGTCACAACTTTTCCGGTTTTGGCGGTTAGGCATTGGAATATGTGTTGGGGGGCAGGGTGTGGCCATCACCTACCCCGCCCCATTCTGGGTATTCTATTATAGGAATCCGGTGGTCATGGATCCTGTCCGATGCCCTGCTGGTGGCTAGGGCCATGGCACAACCCCCAGTGACATCAGGGGAAGCTTCCAGTTGTATTTGCATCAACAAGCTCCTCCCACTGGTTGTTAACCTTCAAATGACCCCCCGCTGCACGGGTGGGGTTGGATATAGGTTGTTTGATCAATGCCTAAGCCAATACCACTCACATGCTGTAACCAATAAAAGTTGTGGCCTTTTTCAGCCCATTAACCTAAAATACTTGTGTCTGTGTCCATTATTTCTCCACTAAGCGGGTTAGGGTCCTCAACTCACAAACGTCTTTCACTGTATGCTTCCTGAAAATGTTGTGGAGGGTGCTTGGGAGCCAGAAGCAAAGTATGCAAGACTCAGGGTCCGAACATAGCTTCTTGTCCTCCAGAATGGATCTTGTGGAATGGCTGACTTCTGGGAAGGATATTAGATAACAATTACAGGTTCAGTGTTTTGGTAGCACTGAATTGTTTTTAGCTTTTGTCTCCTTTGTGGGTTCTGTGGTTTTGAATTGCGAGGCACGAGTAGGAAAAAGGGTATCTTGTAGTGAAGGAATGAATGTTGAAACTGCCTGAGAGAGATACCAATGAAAAATCCTTTACATGCAACAACAAAATATACATCTATCTGCATTTAACACTCCTGTGGTATTTTATTTCTTTGTGACTGTATTTTCCATTGAAGGGGAAAATAACTGGAGAAAATAAAGCACAGAACTGAATTTGTGCTGAGAAGACCAGAAGAAATACTTTTGTAACGTTGTCTGGCAACTTGAGCCGAGAGAAGCCTCACAGGCACAAACTACAGTCTTTGTGCAACAATGCTTGAGTTGGCCGCCTTATTCCATTGGTTTTCTGTTTTCATGTATTCAGCTCTGTGAGTATTTAAAAGAAATAAAAGAGCCACGGGAATTTCGCAGCATGAGTCCACATTTGTGGCTATGAAGATGTTCAGGCAGATACTAGTTTTAATGTGACTTCCATAACACTACTTATTTGACACTAGCAATCGGCTGATGCCTTCCCTTCATCACTGCCATGTTCATCAGAACCTGGGGTTGCAGACTCTCTGGTCTTTTAGGGGAGGTGCTGTGACACCCTCCTTTGTTGGGCAAGGGACAATTTCCTAAGCTTTCTTCCTGACAGTTTACTAAAATAAGGCTTGACAAAATACAGTTTAGTGGTACAAAAACAAAGTACTTTCTGTTGACCTCATTTGGGGTACTCTTGGGCATTACCACAATGAAGGGTCTGGTGTGTCATGTGATATTATAGCTCATATCCAATTGTCCTGAGTGTCAGTAGTTCTCATGAACAATTGGATGCCCCGTCCCAGTGTTAGTTTTTTAACACATTTTGAAAATCAGATCCCAGACAATATATTTTTAAATGCTAACCACTTTAACAGCAATGCACTTTCATTTATCCCCCCCATTAAACTATTTTTAAAGACCTGTTTAAGTGAAAGATCAGCATAGCAGCTCACTGCATTCCACCATGCATATGTATTTTCATTGTGAAATTATACTTGTTTGTTTGTTTTAAGGGAGAATATTTGAAGTGATACCTTTAAGAAGTGCATGTGTATCATAGAAAATGTGACAGATTCTACAAGCCCAGAGTGTTAACCTTTCATGTAGCTAAAGCATAGGCATAATTGTGTTTGGACTAACACAGCTTTCCTTGACCTACTGGCAGTGTCAGCTCTTTAAGAGATTGTGTAGCAATTTGAAGTTCTCTGAATGCATATCTCCTAAGCATCTCTGTTAGGAACCCTCAAGTCTCCATCCCCATCTTAGCCTCCTTTTGGAAAGAAAGGGAAGCTTATATTTACATTTTTGCATCAATTTCATGGTCTAGGGAACCTTTGATCTAATATTTTTATTAGCATATGTATTTTAATGCTATCCATAACCACTTCTTCTTTTCCCTTCCCCTAGGAGTATACACATTAAGATGTTAACACTCCGTACATTTACATGTGCAGTTTGTTCACAATAGTATAAAAACTGTAAGGCGCAAAAAGGATTTTTTGAGCTCAGGCCAATGTGAACTCCAGTGATTTCTCTTTTGCTAGCATTTGCACAGGACGGCAAGTATGTTTGCTATAGAGAATAGTCACATTTTGAACCAATGCCGGGATCCTCTGCTCGCAGGGGATAAGCAGAACAAGATGCACTGAACTCACAGATATACAAATACTATATATATATTAACCCACATATTTTCAAATTCAGAAGGGACATGCAGTAATATACAAGAGGGGGAAGACGAGAAGAAATTGCAACTTTCCTTAACTGACAGTTAAGCACATCAGTACAATTCACCTCTACCAAACTGAACATTTGGATTTCATTCCCTTTTCTGAAGAGCTTGACGGCATAAATCAGAAGCAAGCACAGAGTTTGTCAGGTCTGAAGCTCCTATGATGGTATGTGTCAAATCAGTTGTAGCTAATCTGTCCAGGGAGAATACTGGCTTCATTACACTTGTATAGTTGAGTTCTTCCAGCATTACTGCTGTTTAATAGAACATGATTAGTCATCACGGAGAAAAAAGCATATTAGCTGAGGAGGTAGTTACATGGCACGCTTCGGTGATTGCTTGGATGTGATTGCAATATTCTTAGAAGCATCATATTATCTCAGACATGTTCTTTCAAGCCCTTGGAGCCCTCCTTTCTAAATTCACTGTCATAATTTAGTATCTGTTTAATTTTTCAGTCCAAAGAGAGGAAATCAGTTGCTGAGTATTATTTGACTGCAGCCTCCTTGGTGTAAAAACAAAATGGAAAAAATAAATAAGAATAGCTATGAAATGCAAAAAGGATTAATGAATACCGCTAAGGGAAAAAATATTTCAAGCTCATTTATGAGAATAACTACATAAAAGGCTAATTTTTTCCATTGTGAGAAATACATTGTGTCACTTTCACCAATATAAATGTGTTGAGTTTCACCCTAAATTATTGAGATTGTGTATTGCGTCTTGGGGGGGGGGGGCTTGGGTTACTGCTTTCGGTTGGATTTTGTATGTTGTGCTCTTGTTTGTGAACCGCCCTGAGACCTCCGGGTATAGGGCAGTGTATAAACTGAAATCATCATCATCATCATCATACAAGTAATGGCACTGCTGGAGAATTAAAATTCTGTCTAACTTGTCTCTTCTGCTTCTTCATCTCTTTAACTAAAGGCATAGATTTCCATTGAAGATTGCATCATGGAAGAATAAACTTATCATAAAATGGGGGAAGGACTTTAAAAGACTGGATTCCTTATATTATCTAAAATTAATATTCCCTTAAATCCCTTAAAACCGATACTGAACAGCATGATGTGGCAATGAGGTCTGTGGCCCACATTGACCTCCATTTGGAGGGCAAGTTTGCTTTAACCTATTAAAAGTGATTAGGAAAATTAAATGTGGACATAATAAATGTCAAGCACAGATTTTGCTCATGGGATTTATAACTAATGTTTTGTAAATCCATGTTTATTCATTTTAGCTGTAACTCTTTGAGAGTGCTCATGTAAAGGACCAAAAATGTGATCATTTGTTTTTGTTTTGCTTTTTGTGAAGAAAACAATTACAATTACATTTGCCAAATTTCATCATCAAACCTCTGCCATTTTTCTTTCTTTCAACAGAAAGGGCGTGGGAATGAGGTCATGTGCCCTTTTGCTTCAGTAGTCCAAGATTGTTTTGGTTTATACTACTTTATGATGATTTGTACAGTGATTATAAGGTTTGTACTATAAATATATTTTGGCACAAACAATTGTGTGAAGTAATTAATTTTTAAACTACAACTCTTCTTCTTTTGAATAGTGCTTAACAAATGGTTAATCTTTATAATGATTTGTACTCCCAAGGACTCTGGCTCCCAAGCACCCTCCACAACATTTTCAGGAAGCATACATTGAAATACGTTTGTGCTTCTGGAAGACAATGGTCTGCCTTTCCAAAGCGTATTTCCCAACACCTTTTCTGTTAACATGTGCCAGCATCTTAGACAGATATGCTTTTCATCAAAGGAAAAAATATTTCTTTGTCTGGAGTGTTTTCAAGATCTGTTACTACAATCTGTGATCCCTTAGATCCTAAATATCTGCACATTATTTCACATCAATTATAGGTTATAAATTAACAGAAGTATTTTTGCCTTACAAAAAAAATCAATGCATACTTATGAACATTTAAAAATTCGAATAGAACCTTTTACATACACATAACCAAAAGACACAATACACAATCTAAATAACTGATAACTGATTTGACACATACCATCATAGGAGCTTCAGACCTGACAAACTTTGTGCTTGATTCTGATTTATGCTGTCAAGCTCTTCAGTAAGGGGAATGAAATCCAAAAGTTCAGTTTGGTAGAGGTGAATTGTATGAATGTTAAACATGTTCACATTAATGAAGCTCCCTCATCTGCTAATTCCTCTGGGTTCTACCTACAGCCACCTGTCCTTTCTGGGGGGAAGGATCATAGTATTTCACTGCTCCACCTGGACTACTGTGACGTTAACTTATGAGAGTGCTGGAGGTGAAATAGTTAAACAGGTTACCCAATCAGAACCTAGGGGGGTGGAGGCAGAGGGACTATAAAACCAGCTCTGGGACGAGTTCGTTAGGAGGCTGGCTGGAGTGGGAGTGAATTGGGATAGAGTCTGTGGGTAGGTGGAGTTAGTGTAGCGAAATAAGCTGAGTCAGGAACAGTTAGGAGCTAGGAAGACAAGTAAATATCTGAGAGGTGGTTTAGTGAGTGAGAGCAGGTAGCGGAAGTTATAGGTCTGGATAGGCACCCCATGATTGTAATTGACCGAGACCGTTTATGAAACCACACGTTGTTAAACTGCAATAAATAAACAGAAGTTTATGTTCCAATTTAACCCTGACTGGACTCAGTATTGTACCAGGTAGGGCCTGGGTGGTGGCAGCAAGAAATAAAGTGGTGGCACAGGGAACAATAGACGGTGAAACGTCCGGGGACCCCGTGTGATCCCCACAACGACTTCTCCATGGAAGACAGGGGTATCTCCACACTACTTTCAGAGTATAAGTCTTCCAGAAATCCATGCTGGTGGCATTAAGCAATGTCTACAACATTTCACCTGTTGTTTCCCTCCAGTAACTCTCATGCAGTACTTGCCTTGAGAGCCTTGACTCGAGACACCCAGTCAATGGTCCCATGTCTTGTGCTATCATTAGTGAATCCATGACCTCTCTTTGTCTTCCCCTCCCATCTACAGTTTCATCCTTTGAGTTCTTTTTATTAAAACAAATGGTTTCTGCAGTCCTCTTTTCTCCTTCTTGTCTTTTTACAGGAGCCAGGCAATTCCCGCCCTCTCTGGAGAAACTGAGAACTGAGGAGAAAAGAAGGGCTATTTTACAGACTCATGGGCTTCAGCTGTGAAAGCAATGTCTACATGTCTACAACATTTCACCGGGGGGGGGGGGAGAGGGGGGAGCAGTGACTGGATTTAAGCAATGCTGTTGCAGGAAAAACAACCTGACTTGCAGAGCATCACTCCATTAATGAATTAAACACTTCATTTCATTGTGTGCACCTGCAGGTATCGTGTGTCACTTCTTGCACACGCACACCCCTTGTGGTCTTTCACAAATGCAAAGGATAAACATTGGGCATTCATCACGCTGGAGAAAATGGCTCAGAAAAGTCAGAACAAAGTTTGAATATAATTGGTGGCACCTTTAAGGCACCACCAGACTTTGTTGTTTTTGCACAATTCATCAAATATGGCTTTATATACTGCAAATACCTCTATGTAATTTTACAGCATAAATCAGGTTTCCATAGATAGATGTTCATGTATACAATAATGTACATCTATGTGCCTATTTACCAGGGACGCAGGTGGCGCTGTGGGTTAAAGCCTCAGCGCCTAGGACTTGCCGATCGAAAGGTTGGCGGTTCGAATCCCTGCGGCGGGGTGCGCTCCCGCTGCTCGGTCCCAGCGCCTGCCAACCTAGCAGCTCAAAAGCACCTCCGGGTGCAAGTAGATAAATAGGGACCGCTTACCAGCGGGAAGGTAAACGGCGTTTCCGTGTGCGGCTCTGGCTCGCCAGATGCAGCTTTGTCACGCTGGCCACGTGACCCGGAAGTGTCTCCGGACAGCGCTGGCCCCTGGCCTCTTGAGTGAGATGGGCGCACAACCCCAGAGTCTGTCAAGACTGGCCCGTACGGGCAGGGGTACCTTTACCTTTTACCTATGTGCCTATTTTATATGCACAAATCTGAAAGTACATGAAGTGGGTCTTCACAAGTATAAATTGTCTAATGTAAATAGTTCCACAGAAAAATGGGTGCTGCGTGGATGACGAAAGAGATGTAGATAGTACTATATATACGAGTGTCTGGTTAATACAAGCCAGAACTGACAGGAGCAGGATCGTACAGGGTGAGCTAGATGTGACATAAAGAATGTCTCCTAATGGGTTTTGTTTTTACTGTAATGCTGCTGCAGGGGGCTCAGAATATGATAGAGCTACTGTGGGGAGGGCAGTACTTAACTATTTTCCCATAGGCCATTTTCCCAATCATAATATCTCTCCCCATCTGCTTTTCTCTCTGAGGGGGAAAAAGATACGTGAGCAAAGTATCTAAGCAGCTAAAAGTATTTAGCAGGCAAATGATCAGTGGGGAAAGAGTTAAAACACCCTTTTCCTGTCGCTTCTCTAAATCTGGGGACACACCCCATACCATAGTTACATTAAAGTGAAAATAGAAAGCATTGGGAGACACACCACATCTTTTCCACTGTATCTGGTTTGGCCTAAATAAAACTAGATGCTTTGAGCATCATGGAGAATCCTTGAAAAGGGTGAGTGCATGGTTTTCCTCTTTAAAAATAACTAAATATATCATTATAATCCTGTACTCATAACAAACATGTCACACTTCACTTATGCCGCATGCAAATATGGCATAGCCAGATCTGTTGTCCCTGTGATTTAATATATTTTGATTCAATGCATGGCACTTTTACCCAAGAAGGTGGCAGGGAATGAAATGCAAGAGGAACAGTGAGCTTATGAGGCAGGAGCTGTTCTTTCAGTATCAAGTGAAGTTCTGATTTTAGCATTGTGACTTTCAGCCAGACAGCGGCATTTGACTCTAGGAGTGACAAGCTGCTCTTCTGCAAACAGGTGTTTTGAATAAATAAATTTGAATTTCAGGTTTTAATTCCACTTGTATAGCATTCGTATACAAGTGCAATTTGTATACAAGTGGAATTTGCTCAGTGTTGCTGAGGAGTTTAAAAATTGAAAGTGATGGTTGAGGTAATTGTTCTCTTAAACTTCCCCCTACTCTTCTTTCATGTATTCTAGTTTCTTCAGGTGTGAAAATAACTTTTGTTTGGGTGCGGTTGATACATATTAGGGTGAAGTAGTTATTTAGAGCACTCAATTCATATCTGAAGTTTTTGTGTTGGTAGTTAAATTACATGCTTTCCTTTTTCTCATCTGGTTAACATTGGGAGAAAGAAAAGGATGCCCACCATCATCTGAAAATACTGGCTCTTGTTTTCTGACATTACTAATGTGTTATGAGTACAAGATTATTACGATATATTTAGTTATTAGGAGACGGCAACCCCCTGGCTCCCCTTCAGACCATAAACCTGGATTAGAGTAGATGAGGATGGTTCAGGCAGTTACTGACAAGAGGCACAAACCAGGACATACCGTATGTTCCGGCGCATCAGGCGACTGGGTGTATAAGACGACACCCCAACTTTTGCTGTTAAATTACTGTCTATAGGACGCACTTTTTCCCCTTCAAAAATGAAGGGGAAATGTGTGTGCGTCCTAAGGAGCGAAGACACCGTAGCCCCGCGACCCTCTCCTGCTGGAGAGGTGACGCGTGGCTATGGCTGGAGCCTCTATAGCCGCGTGTCACCTCTCCAGCCGGGAGAGCATGCGCGGGGCTAAAGAAGCCCCCCGCGACCCTCTCCCGCCTGGATAGGTGACGTGCGGCTATGGCAGGAGCCTCTCTGCTGCGCCTTTCCATTGCTCCCTGACCTGCTCTCTGGGGCTGGTGGTGGGCTTCCCCCCGCCAGCCCCAAAGAGCAGGTCGAAAGCACCTTAAACGGCACCTTGTTTTAGAGCGGGAAAACAAGAGGGGGGAAATTCTCCCCCTCTCTGCGCAGCGCCTCCTGCCGCTTCGCTGAAGGGGCGCTGGGCAGAGAGGGGGAGAACTTTTTTTTCTTGTTCTCCCCCCCTAAAACAAGGTGCGTCCTATTGTCCGGTGCGTCCTATGGTGCGAAAAATACGGTATAGAGTTTGGCCGCCCACCAAGTGCCGCCAGGGGCAGAGCACGCACCCCTGTGCTGCCTCTGCTGTAGCAGCAGCAGCCGAAGGCAAGGCGTTTGGTGGGCAGAATGAAACCGAAAACCGCCACCTGGAGGGAGGGCGGCCCGGCCCGGCCCGGCCTGGCCCGGCTCCCTCCCTCCCTCTGGGAAAAGGCCATGAGCGGCTGCCACAGCCTCCACTGCCCTCACCTGTGGGGATGCCCAGCTCCTTGGAGCCCTAGCCGAAGCCGCGCACCACCTCGCCATGACAGGCTCTTCATGGTGCTCACGAGCCAAGCGAAGCTCCACGCGGCCACGACGGAGGCCAGATCCAGCTCCCACGACGACAGCAGCAGCAGCAGGCGGGCGAGCGCCGTGCTTGGAAGGACTTTCCGCGGTGAGGTGGCCAACGAACACGCGCTGTGCCGGTACGGAGGAGGCGGGGCCTCACGCTGCGTCACAGGAGGCTGCGTCCCCTTAGTGTTCTTCCGTGATAAATTGGGAGTAGGCATAATAGGAACAACAGCAGTGCAAGGATGCCCACCATCATCTGAAAATACTGGCTCTTGTTTTCTGAAATTACTAATATGTTATGAGTACAAGATTACTACAATATATTTAGTTATTAGGAGACCCACAGCAACCCCCTGGCTCCCCTTCAACACCATAAACCTGGATTAGAGCAGATGAGGATGGTTCAGGCAGTTACTGACAAGGGGTACAAACCAGGACATACTGTATGTTCCAGTGCATTAGGGCGTATAAGACGACCCCCCCCAACTTTTGCTGTTAAATTATAGAGTTTGGTCACCTACCAAGCGCCGCCAGGGGCAGAGCGTGCACCCCTGCACTGTCTCTGCTGTCGCAGCAGCAGCAGCCCAAGGCAAGGCGTTTGGTGGGCGGAACGAAACCGAAACCTGCCGCCTGGAGGGAGGGAGGCCCAGCCCGGCTCCCTCCCTCCCTCCAGGAAAAGGCCATGAGCGGCTGCCTCAGCCTCCACTGCCCTCACCTGTGGGGATGCCCAGCTCCTTGGAGCCCCGGCCGAAGCCGCGCACCACCTCGCCACGCAGGCTCTTCATGGCGCCCGCGAGATGAGCGAAGTCCCGCGCGGCCATGGCAGAGGCCGCTCTCGGAAGGACTTTCCGTGGTGAGGTGGCCAACGAACACACACTGTACCAGTACGGAAGAGGCAGGGCTTCGCTCGGCTTGCGGGCAAAGTGGGGCTTCACTCAGCTCGCTGGCGCCTCACTTTATCACGGAAGAACTCTCAGGGGACGCAGCCTCTAATGCAGCGTGAGGCCCTGCCTCTCCCATACTGGCACAGTGTGTGTTCATTGGCTGCCTCAACGTGGAAAGTCCTTCCGAGCGTGGAGCTAAACCGCCCGCCTGCTGCTGCCCTCATGGGAGCTGGATCCAGCCTCCGCCGTGGCCATGTGGGACTTCATTCAGCTCACGGGCGCCATGAAGAGCCTGCCGTGGCGAGGTGGTGCGCGGCTTTGGCCAGGGCTCCGAAGAGCTGGGCATCCCCACAGGTGAGGGTGGTGGAGGCTGAGGCGGCTGCTCACAGCCTTTTCCCAGAGGGAAAAGCCCCTGGCGGCGCTTGGCAGGCGACCAAACTCTATAATTTAACAGCAAAAGTTGGGGGGTCATCTTATATGCCCAGTTGCCTAATGCGCCGGAACATACGGTATGTCCTGGTTTGTGCCCCTTGTCAGTAACTACCTGAAGCATCCTCATCTGCTCTAATCGGTTTTGCACTGCTGCTGTTCCTATTATGGCAATCCCCATTTATAATGGGTGAACACTTAGGACAAAGCGCTCATCTGGGCAGCCGTACTGCAGGAGAATCTCAATGCACTCTTGGCTGGTGGCTTGCCTGGCATAGGCCAAAGCACCGTTTCCATGGGCATCGCGGGCCATAACGTCAGCACCGTACTGTGGAAAGAACATGCAGCATTTAGGAGCAGTAGCCAGCAGAAACGCCTGAAATAAATAATTCTCATTACCTAGTTTTAAATCTGAACAGCTTTCTGTTGTGTATCCAGCTACCATAGCCAAAGTCAGCAGCACTCGTTCCTCACTCATGGAGAAGTGAGCGTCATGCACGCTGCCCCTAGATGCGCTCATCAACTTTCAAGGAAGAGCATTTTAAAATTAAGCAAGCTCTTTTAAACTATATACACATTTTAAGGGATATACACTGTACACTGATTCTGAGCTGCCAGCATTCATAAGACTTTTGCACCAGGTTGGAATATGTACATGTTAGGGGAATGTACATATTGTAAATTATGCATAATAACTGCAGAATGTACAAAATTTATATATATATACAATCCCCAAGGCTTGTAGATGGATTCAGAAACGTGCAGTTTCCTCTTCTTCTAAAATTATTTGATTCTTGCAATAATACAACACAACAGTGATATAAACAAAAAAAAAAAATTAAAATAAACCAACGTTGGCATTTTAACATTACCTTCTATATACATGTATTAAAATATTGTTTTTCATTTTCATTTTCACCCTCTTAATTCCCTGTGACTTCCCTCCACCTGTGTTTGGCATCATTAAATTTAATACAGTATCTTAAAATTGTGTCTGAGCAATATATTAATACTATTAATTGCTGCCGTCATTTCTAATTGAATTCTAATTGGAATTTTGATTCTTCTTTTTGGAATCCATTTTTTGTCTGCTTTAAATATATCATTTAATTGATAATATTGTAACCAGCTCGTACAATGGTGAGAAATTTCTTCATAAGATTTCGATTCTAACTGTCCTTGTTCTTCTTTTAATAATTGTTTATATGTTGCCCAATTTGTATCCATATTTTTCTTTTTTATCGAAATTGCCTCTAATGGTGCGGCCCACCATGGAATCTTTGGCTCGAATAAATTTTGATACCTCCTCCAAATTTTAAATAAAGAATTTCTGATTATATAATTTGAAAATCATTGATGTACATTTGTCTTATTATAAACTAAACAGGTGTGCCATCTGTACCTGTTGTTGAATCCCTCTAAGTCCAATATGTCCGTATTTCCCTCTATTTCATCCATTTAATATTGTTTTCTATTTCATAATTTAGTAAAGTTGATCATTGATTTTGCAAAAGTTTAATTTTTTGGCTTGCACTCACATTCTTTGGATGTTTGGCTAATATTTTTTCATTCTCTTCTATTTCATTTCTAATTTGACCCATTTCCCCCTCTCTGCTTCTTCTTTGTATCATATTTTGTTGGATATAAAGTTCTCTTATATAGGCCTTGCTTGAGTCCCGTATCACCCTGATGTCTGTTTAATGTGCCATGTTTATTCGGATAAATTCCTTAAGAAGTTGTGCTTTGTTCAAAAAATTTTCATCATTTAGAATTTTTTCATTCATTCTGCATCTTCTTTTTATTTGCCTGTTATTTTTTAATTCTAACGTAATTGAATTGTGGTCTGTTATTGATTTGGGTTATATTTCTATTTTTTTTAATCTTCAAAATTAAATTAATTGATGTCCATATTCCATCTATTCTTCCTACTGATTGTCTAGCCTCTGAATAATGTGTGTATTTTTTTTCCTTTGGATATCTGGGTCTCCACGTATCTTTTAAATTCAGGTTGTCCACCATTTGAAAAAATGTGTGTGGGAGTCTTCCCTCTTTCTCTCTGTTCGATCTAATTCCACTGAGGTAACACCATTAAAATCTCCTAGTAGGGTAATTTCTTTATTTATATATTCTAATAATTTTTCTTCCACTGATTTAAAGTACAGTGGTACCTCGGGTTAAGGACTTAATTCGTTCCGGAGGTCCGTTCTTAACCTGAAACTGTTCTTAACCTGAAGCACCACTTTAGCTAATGGGGCCTCCTGCTGCCGCTGCTGCCCGATTTCTGTTCTCATCCTGAAGCAAAGTTCTTAACCTGAGGTACTATTTCTGGGTTAACGGAGTCTGTAACCTGAAGCGTATGTAACCTGAGGTACCACTGTAATGTGTTTTATTCCCATTTGGGGCATAAATTCCTATCACAAATATTTTTTTTCCCCATTCCTTAACTGTATTCCCAATAATCTACCTTCTTCATCCTTAAAGATTTGTTTTGCCTCTATTTTAGGGTTTGTATACATTACAATTCCCCTTTTCTTTCTGAGAAGGTGAATTCTGTTCCAAGTTTTTAATTGATCAATACTCTTCTATGTTTTCTGGCCACATGAGTCTCCTGCAAGCGGATTACATGCAGAGTTTCCTCTTCATGGCTGGATTATGTGCATATTCTCCATGTGGCCTGATGAATGTGCAGAATGGCCAGTTGTTTTGCCCATTAACTGTTCCACTTATATTTCCCCTAATGCATATGTACCACCACAACATTCCAAACACTTGTATCAAATCAAACACATAAGCTGTACTATATGGCCTGGATAAACCAAAGTGACAATTCAAACATACCCATTAATGCAGGGCTACTCTCTCAAATTCATGTGGCACATACTCACCCAAATTAACAGTTGCACCAACACTACATTTCCTTTCCGGCATGCTATATGTAAAGCTGAACGCCCATCTCCATCTCCACAGGTTTCATTGACTTCTTCTCGTGTCCCATGAGCAAGAAGCAGGATGACTGTTCGCAAATCTTCCTCCGCAGTTGCTCTTAGCAGGTACTGGCCTAAGGAAAACTCTGAGCACTGCTGTGGAGCAAGGAACAGCTTCTGCTCATATTTTGCTCGGATCCAGTGCTCTTTTTCTTCCCTAGGGAAGCAAACAAACATATCATTCAATATTAGATCATGCATCTCCTACAGATCCATCCTTGTGTTAAGTTTCTTCTAACACATGCCTAGAAACCAGAGGCCTTTCTTCTTGGAATAACAGGTTTGGAATTGCCCAAGAAAGATGTTAAATTATTTTTGTATGCCACAACTGCTGCTCGTATTTTGTTAGCTAAAAAGGGGAAAACGCAAGAATTCCAACAATAGAAGAATGGCAGATGAAGATGATGGATTTTTCGGAGCTAGCTGACCTAACCAGAAGAGTCTGCGACCAGAAGGAGGAGTACTATCAGGAAGAATGGAATAAATTTAATGATTATTTAGTTAAATTTGTTAAATTAAATTAACTGGAAATAGCTTGCAGGTACTTAATGGGCTTAGGATTTTATTTATGTTAAGTGATGAAGTAATATGTTTAATTCTATAAGGTGTAGGATGTTAATGTTTAACTTAAATTTCATAAAAATTGGGATTTGGAAAACCGTTAAAAGGACATGCAGTGGAAGGGGAAGTGAGGAAGTCACTTAACAAAGTTAATAACAGTAATTTTCAATAAGGCTATGATTTATGTTGGTTTTGTTTGTTTGTCTTGTGTGTTTGTTTTTTATAATATTGTGAAAACCAATAATTTTTTTTTTGGGGGGGGGGAATAACACATGCCTAGTTTTGCAGATAATCTGGACAATCTAATAGTTGGGTTGAAATGAGGGCATTTTTAATGTTAGCAGTTTTTTTATTTAAAAAACCCCCAGACACTTGAAATTCTGGTTTTTATTTTCTTTTGGATAAAAATAGCAAGAGAATAGTTGTATACTGTGGAAATAAGTTATTTATTCCGCTTTCTAGGATATCTGGGCCACAAGTAAGAAAGACAGAATGGTAAGAATGTAGATTTATGGTTCAAATACACCACAACGCTAATATATGCCATGTAATTCACCAGAGGTCAGGAGAAAATGCCATCTCTACATATAGGAAAGAACAGTAAATACAGATGCATCCTCTGAATTACACAAATGCTCCCACAAGCCCTCCCCAACCAGGTGCCCTCCAAATGTTGGAATCCAGCTCCCATCATGCACAACTAGTATGGCCATTGGTCGGCGATAATGGGAGTATTACAAAACGTATGGGCAACTCCAGGTTGGAGGAGGCAGTCCTAGATTATACAAACACAATGTGGCAAGTTCAATGCATTTGACTGGGGGCCCTTTCATACCCTATACAGGAGTGTAGCTTGGTGTGGGGAAAGAAAGTGGATTTCTTTTGCTGGGCATACACTTGCTGGGAAGCAGCACTTTGGCAGTTGCCAATGATGGCACATTGGCAGAACAGACAAGAGTAACTTTATGTATGATAGTATGCACTGTGTACATGGTCACACACCAGTGTACATCCTTGGAGATAAAACACTGATTGAATGGGAGAAAGAAATGGGCACTGTTGGTCTCTCGGACTCCTACAACTTATCACATATATGGATTCCAATATTCAGGGGAGAGTGCCATTGCTTCTATAGCTGAAATGACACCAGGAGTGTACAAGAGGAAGATGCCATCGAACTTGGGGCGGGCAGGGGGGAACCTGGAGGCTTGCAAAACTACAAAAAGTCTTTACAAAGATATCCTGACGGGGAACCAGGAAATGGGCTCAATGAACAATGAGCATACTCAGTGACCACAGAATTCTGGAAAATTAGCAGAGGGGTAATAGAATGGAGTATCTGGTTCCTGCCGAGGTTACAGTAGACTTGCAAAAACTGATCCCAAATAAAGTGACTTTTGAAGACATCCTTGTTCGTTGTGGTAATCTCTTTAAACAGAAAGCCACTTCAGCCCAAAGTAAGGAAGTGTGGTCATGCCTTGGCTTTAGTTCTTCAAGTACAAAAATAAACAGTCCTTTGAGGTTTTGCAGCAATGCTTACCCTTCTTCTAGTAATGTAGTGTCAGGTTAGCTTTAATCTGTTTTCAAATGCTTATGTAAACAGGTCATTTACAAAGTAAATCTGGATTAGTTTTGCATCACTTCATGGTGAGCAAGGATGACCTTAACATAACCTCTCTGAATACTTTTACACAAACCTTCCCACATAATGTGCTCCACAAAGGTAAGAGATTTCATCTATAAAGGACATTCTCCAACCTTCCCATATCTGAAGCAGGATGCTACCAAATAGCTGTGAAAAACTTTTATTTCTTTTTGTGAACATGATTTTTATTGTTTTTTCCAAACTTTAAAAATAAAAAATAGACTGGGTACCATTTCAGTATATTTTGGAACACTTGCAGTTCAATCTTATGCATGTCTAACTCAGAAGTAAGCCCCTCTCATTTCAACAGAGCTCACTTCCACATAAGTGAGTACACAATTGTTGCATTGGTCTGTAAGCAACAAAATTAATAAGCGATGTCTGTGTGTGAGTAGAACAGACTTCTGCTTGTATAACAGGGACTTCATGTTCCTCTGCTCTCTCTCCTCTGAAAATTTGCTCAAGGGGGTTGGGGGACCATTCAGTACACATTTGGGGGCTGCAGGGGGATGAGACAGGATGGTGAAGCCCCATGGAATGGGCAGAAGTCCACTTACACAATGCTGGAAAAACCTAGACAGCATCTTAAAAAACAGAGACATCACCTTGCCGACAAAGGTCCATATAGTTCAAGCTATGGTTTTCCCAGTAGTGATGTATGGAAGTGAGAGCTGGACCATAAAGAAGGCTGATCGCCGAAGAACTGATGCTTTTGAATTATGGTGCTTGAGAGTCCCATGGACTGCAAGAAGACCAAACCTATCCATTCTGAAGGAAATCAGCCCTGAGTGCTCACTGGAAGGACAGATCCTGAAGCTAAGGCTCCAGTACTTTGGGCACCTCATGAGAAGAGAAGACTCCCCGGAAAAGGCCCTGATGTTGGGAAAGATGGAGGGCACAAGGAGAAGGAGACGACAGAGGACGAGATGGTTGGACAGTGTTCTCGAAGCTACCAACATGAGTTTGACCAAACTGCGGGAGGCAGTGGAAGACAGGAGTGCCTGGTGTGCTGTGGTCCATGGGGTCATGAAGAGCTGGACACGACTAAATGACAAAACAACAACAACCACCAAAAAGCTCTTGGGGCACTTTACAAAAAGAAGTTATAACCAGGATGTATAAAAACAGACCTAAGGTATTTGTTAAAAGTTTAACAGAAAAAAATAGGGTACTGAAAACAATAGTGCAAAGAAGCCCCCCCAAAAGCATTAAAAATCTAAAAAGTCTAGGAAAATACAAAAGTCTTCATCTAATCCAAAAATACTATAATTGATGTACCAGGTGACCCTCTCTGGGTAGGGAATCTCACAACTGGAGCACTACAGCTGTAAAGGCCCTTGCAGAGCTCATCTGGTAGGGACACTCTGAGAAAGGTCTCTGAGCTTATGGTCTCCACAGGTATGTATGGGAGAAGATACTTCAAGTAACTGGTCCTCAAGCTGTTTATGATTGTAAAGGATTAATACCAGCAGCTTGGAAATACCTTCATCAGCCTGGTAATGGACTGAGAGCCAGTGCAGCAGCAAAGCACAGGCATAGATAGCATGGTTGTTATCAGCCAGTCCCTGATTACTATCCTGCTTTTGCAAGCAGATCTATTATGATCAGTAATGCTTTATAATATAGTACACTATACTATATAACACATTGCAGTAATCCAATTAGGAAGTTACCAGAACATGGATAATTGTACCTCTATGTTGGTGTATTATTATTAATAATGTGTTCTGAGTTACTTAGGCCACTTAAGCTCAAGAGGGTGTGAAAAATCCAATAGCACTCTCAAAGTATACATCAGATTATTTAAGGGGAAGCACCACCACCTCCAAACAGGCTGAACCACTGACCACTCAGTGACCAGACAAACTACCCAGTAATAGCACTTCACTCTTGTCTGGCTTCAGCCTCAGTTTATTGGCCCTCATCCAATCCATGGCAGCACCTATGCACTGGTTCTGAACACCCACTGCCTCAATTGGATCTGATGAAAGGGAGTTGGGTGTAATTCACATATTGGTGACACCTCAGTCCACATCTTCATGTAGATCAGGGACCTCCAACTTCCAAGAGACTGTGATCTACTGACACGATTAAAATCTGGCAGTGATCTACCACGCCACAGAGTCTCCCAGCTCACTAATCTGTTAACTTTTCAGTTTTCAACACCTCCTCTTCCCAGTCTGCGTCTTGTGCGCTGACCTGCATCTGACCCAGCTCTGACAGTTGGCATCTCCAAATGGGTTCTAGATTACGTTCCCATCAAATCAGGATGCTGGGAAGGAAATAGCCACAACCATATCCCTGTAGTATAAGGTGCAAAGGAGGGGCACAAATAATAATAATAAATTTTATTTATACCCTGCCCTCCCCAGCCAAAGGCCGGGTTCAGGGCGGCTAACAACCAATAATAAAAACAAGTTGAATGAATACAACTTAAAAAACAAGATTAAAATACAACATTAAAACATTAAAATGCAGCCTCATCAATGGAAGAGAAAGGAAAAGAAGAAGGGGGGGTGTCAAATTGGCTCCAAGCCAAAGGCCAGGCGGAACAACTCTGTCTTATAGGCCCTGTGGAAAGAAATCAGATCCTGCAGGGCCCTGGTCTCATGAGACAGAGCGTTCCACCAGGTGGGAGCTAGTGTTGAAAAGGCCCTGGCTCTGGTTGAGGCTAATCTGACTTCCTTAGGGCCCGTGACCTCTAGGATGTTGCTATTTATGGACCTTAAGGTCCTCCGTGGGGCATACCGGGAGAGGCGGTCCTGTAGGTACGAGGGTCCTAGGCCATGAAGGGCTTTAAAGGTCAAAACCAGCACCTTAAATCTGACCCTGTACTGCACCGGGAGCCAGTGCAGCTGGAAAAGCACTGGGTGAATATGCTCCCATGGCAGAGACCCCGAGGAGCCTCGCTGCAGCATTCTGCACCCGCTGGAGTTTCTGGGACAGCTTCAAGGGCAGCCCCACGTAGAGCGAATTACAGTAGTCAAGCCTAAAGTAGTCAAGGTGACCGTCGCATGGATCACTGTGGCCAGGTCGGAGCGGGAAAGGTAAGGGACCAACTGCTTGATGCGGCAAAGGTACAAAGGTACAAAGAAGAGCAGTAGTGTAGGGGTTGCAACTTTTTATGCTGAGGGTCGCATTCTCTTGGGGATAATCCATCAAGGGCTGCAGGCTAGTAATGGGCAGAGCTAGATATAGAAAGAATTATTTGGAGTTGTGGTGGGAACTCACAAGGCAAAGATTAAGATGACTAAATCAAGACTTGGACAGCACTGGGCTACATAGTGGTTTGGAATGGTGGGTGTGTTGTTTACTGTATTTCACTTAATTCACTTTCTTTCATTGGATGACTTAAGCTGATGCCAGATTCAATGTACCTGGCTAAGACTAGAAATCACTTCAAAGAGCACAAACACTAAATTGTTGGTCTGGTATCACAGACTGTTGCTTATTTTGGTTCAGATTTCTTTTTCCCCAAGGAAGGCCAGCCCAAGAGCAGAGTTGTCAGCACTAGATCACTTAACCTCATTCCAATCCCCTTGAGGACCACTGTTCGCATACCCTGTTAGCTAATGAACTAAAAAATGAATTATTAGAGCAGTATGCAATAAGCAGAAAGGAGGCGGCACAGTACTTCATTTTAGCCAGTGCTGACATACCTTTAAATAAATCAGTTGTATGAGAGTGAGGGGAAATGAGAGGAAGAGCAACTAATCAGCAAAGAGATAGTGAACCTCACCCTAGAAGTGAAAGATACGTGCAACTGAACATCTGCTCTAAATGTTTTTCTTTCTTTTATGCAAAACTTCTCTTTCACTAAAGCATCTTGTTAAAATCACAGAAGCCAACACCCGTCCCCACGTAGCTAGTTGTCAACCTAGTTAGTTGTCTTATTTCATTGCAATTGAAATTTTATAATCTATTTCCCTGGGATCACAAAACGGGTTAAGACTAACACACTAAAATATTAAGCAACGCTCTGATACAACCCTGGGAAATCCAAGAACATATCAATTGGTAGGACAAGGACTTTCTTTCAGTAACTTGATTCAAAATACATTTCAAAATACTGGAATAACACTGTTCCAAGTTATCGGTGATTCAAATAAGGAACCATTAACACTAAATATAGAAGTAGAAAAAAGTAGAAATATAGTTAACAAGACCAGACAATACTTAGTAAAAATCAAATCTCTTTTCCTTTCAACCTGTTACTGTTAGAAATTGAAAGCCTTGTTTATAACAAAGCCTTGATATAACTGGATGCAAATAATCATGCTGCCTCCTCCTCTATGCCAGAGAAGTGATGATGCATTAAAGCCTGACGAAACAGCACCATCAATTTCCTGGCTTTAATATGCATCTCTACCATCAATGAACTCTAAGCATCTTTTAATGCAAATAATGGAAACAGAGCCCTGCTTCCGACTCGGCATATGGGCTACTCAAAAACAGCACAAAAGCCTTTCGTTTATTTAGCTCCTTGAAGATAACATCCAATTACTTAAATTACTCTGCCATTTGCGCCATATCATTGTCATCTGAAAACAAATAAACCAGAAAATGTTGGTGGGGATGAAGTGAAGGAGGAAGAAAAATGGACAGGAGGCAAACAGCAGATACATTTCTGACAACCATTTTGCTTCACAAACTTGACTGTGCTTTGCCATCACAGCATGGCAGAGCATAAATATTCAGTTATGAGTTCATGCCCTGGACATATCAAATCATATTTCCAATGCAATATTACACTTTTTTTTTTTAAAAAAAGTGAAGATTCTATATTTATTCACTTGACATCTACTCAGGTATGCTGCTTTGAATGTTCACTGTCTCTCTTAACTTTCCCTTATGTCCTTTTCAATTCTTTCCTAACATTGTCCTTGGACAAATTTTATGCAGTGATAGAAATGTAAAATTCAAACCACTTTTACACTGTATCTGTGTGATACAGCAATATTGGAATTGTCACATAATAAATAAGGAGCTTTGCAGGCTTATTGCAAAAAATTGCCATCCGAGATCTAATGTCATTAGGACTTAGATTCACGATCTTTTGAGCAGTTGGGTTTTTCACAAAACTTTCCATAAAAAGCTTTTTTCAACACATGGTACCTAAATATACATTTCACACAATAGGCAGAAGAAACCACTAAATGTTGGGAGGTAGTGATGATTACAGCTTCTTGAGAAGTGCAGCTGTATACATGTTCAATGCATTGCCACATTTTTAGGGCAGTCCTACATGTTATTTTTGACCAAAATGGTTTCCTTGGGTTGCTTTTCCTCCCTGTCCTTTTCTGCAATGTTTAGAAAATCTCCCGTGTTGTTGCATTTCTGTGTTGTAGTTTTCCTTCATCCTGCCAGTGCATGATGGGGAGCCAAGGCAGGAAACACATGTGATTAAGAATTCCCATGCGTTAGAATGGGAATATGCTCTTGGTGGCATCTCTTTGCCATGTCTCAATGTGCAATTCATGTGTATATTTAACAAAGTACCTAAAAATGTAAAGTGTACCTAAGTGAACACTATGCTTTAATGCTGTGCTAAAAACATCCAGTCACTCCATACATCAATTTATGATGCTGGGAAGGAAGCTTTACAACCAACTTTGCAAAACCACAATAATTAAAAGTTCTTTTCATGCAAATTACATACAGAAATATGAACAAAATTTTAAAACATGCAGATTTCTGGATTTCCATTGCTCTGATACAACAGAACAGAAATACTTACAAGCTAAGCAGTACCCTAAAAACAAAGGAAAATAATTGGCCTTATTTGCTAGCCACTGATAAATAGACAAAAATATGTCATGTCCTACCACAAACTATCAATCTGTCCCATTTAGTATCCTAAAATGTCTTAATTTAGTAATCTAGGCAGTATGTCAACACAACTTGATGAAATGCCTCATAATCCAGACTCTTACTTTACTGCAATACTTCTGGCTCCTAGAAAAATGTACAGGAGAATTATGCTGGCACAAAGATTGTGGAGTTTAGTAGACAGATGGCTTGGAGGAGCAAGTAAGGAAGAGGGCATGTTGGTTGCACGGGGGTACAGTGGGAAGAGGGAAAGGCAAATTCAGTTTTGCAGTAATGACTGAAATGGACCAGGGTGAGAGAGGAAGAGAGAGAAAAGAGCTAGCTGCAAGGAATTTCCCAAAACTGTCTTCCTGCCTCAAGCAAAGCAGGAACTGGAAGGGACGCATGGAAGAAGGGCTGGGAACAATATGCTGAGTAAACAGAGGGGCTTCCTCTGTCTCTGCAGGAGAAGCCCCAACCCTTTGGCAAAGTGAGTGCTTAGCAGTTGGCTGCTTCCTTTGCATGCATTCCTTCCCTCTTTGCCTGCGTTGCTAAGGGGAAAGGAGCATAGGCCCTCAAGGGATACAAGTTCCTTGCAAACCAGAGGGATGCAGACAGCAAACAAAGACCAATGGATGCCGATTCTCTAATTACTGAAAGCTTGTAGGGAAACCCGCCACTAAACAGTGCCTGCTGACAAAATACAAGAATTTATGTGCACTGAGAAGTGGAAGAAAAGGAATAAATTTCTTTGTGCCTCCCGGTCAATACTATATGTGTTTTCAAACCTGCAGGGTGTTTTATGAGACTTAAAAACAAACAATAATCATTAATTAAATAAAACCAACCTATTAAGCTTATTAGGTCTTTCAAGTTACACTTCAGGTGACATGACAGGTAAAATAAATTACATACAAAGCATGCAGAAAGGATGTTGCTAAAAAGCATTAATACTGCAGGACTGATCCTCTTGGTACAAGTATGGGGAGCAATTATATTTAAGTTCGTTTGCTACAGCTGTGCCTATCTAGAAGTTTAGAAATTACACATTTTCAAAAATTGCTTGCTGGAGGTAAGAAGCTTAATAAATTAAGTTTATTTAATTAGCTACACCCAGAAGTCATAGGTCAGATAAAACTGTCTTTATTTTCATCTTACTTTTTGATACACACTGCAGGCTATGCTTTAAGACAGTTTCAGAGTCAATGGGTTTCAGGAACATGCCTGAAACTCAAGATATAGAAAAAATCTCAACAAGAAACAGCTTATTTTGTTGCTAATCTTGATGCTAATCTTACTGCAGAACTTGAATGAAAAGTGACACAGTATCCCAGAGCTTTCCAAACTTTTCATGTTGCTGACACACTTTTTAGACACGCATCATTTCGCAACACAGTAATTCAGTTTTACTAGCAAACCGGATGTTAAACCAGCCCCTTTCCAGCCCCAGGAGGTGTGTGGGGAGCGTTCGCACGACACACCTACACACTGCAGCCAACACACTAACGTGTCACAACACACAGTTTGGAAAGTTCTGCAGAGTCAAGTTTACATAAATCAGACTTGTAGTTTAATCTCAAAGTCATTTAATCTAACTGCCTGATTTATGGAACAGAAGTCTAAAAGAGTAACTCAAGAAAAGTAACTGTCATTTTATAATAATCTCAATGACATGTTCCAGGGCCCAAGTGCAGTAGGAGGAAACTCCAGTAAAGCTGAATGGTTAAAGCAAGACTAGTGTCTCAAAGTGATACCTGGTTCACACAATACAATTATTTTCTTAAACAGATATAATTCCACACGGGAAAACTGTATGAGCATGATCCCACTGCATTCAATAAGAAAAAAATTGGTATATAATCCTCCCACTGAACTTAAAAGGGCACAGAGGAGTTTGACTTTGCATGGATTGTGCTCTACAACAACAACAAACAACAACAACACTTTATTACGGTCGTAGACCAGCATAAGGAGGGAGGGGTACAATCTTTTAAAGTCACTTAAAAAAAAAAACACTAAAAGAAGTTAGAATAGATAGATAGATGGATAGATAGATAGATAGATGATAGATGGATAGATGATAAAGACCTAGAAAAATGATTCTGTTTTCAGCCTATACTATGTATGTGTCGGGAGGGGGGAGGGAGAGAATGGGCTTCCCCCATACCTTCATACCCTCTATTCAATCTGATCTAATGGTCTCTTGCTTTAAAAAGTCACCCACAGAGGATGGTTCCTACCCTCTAGTTTTACCTTTGTGGCATCTTCAGTCTAATGGAGATTAAGAGCCCAAAGTGGCAAGAGTTGAGGTAGGAAGGGATCCCGCCTTATGCCAAGAGAGATCTGAAAAGAATTAAGGGCTTTTAAAGCATGCCTTTCCGTTGAAATAGGCAGGGGAGTGGGCCAGGCAATAATGAGACAAACAAGTGGGGACTCAAGGAGTGCCATTCTGCCCTGTCCAGCTGCCCAAATCAGTTGTCTCCTTCGGCCTCAAACTGGCGTGCCCCTGTTGGCATCACTGCTATTTAGCCACTTGTGGGGAAAGAGATGTTATGGTTAAACACAGAGCACATGATGTTTTCATACTAAGAAATAGAAATATTTTTTTTTAACTGAGTTACCTTTACTGCACGTCAGAGAAGTTGTTGTGACTCAAAACTGCCAAAAAAGCATACACTACCCAAGAAACATTTCTATGAGAAATACCATGTTAATAAATATTTTGATTTTAGAGACACTTTCACTCCATTATGTTAAATACAACCTGAATTATGCAAGTTCAACTGTCCCTTAAAAAGGAAAAAAGTGAGCCTAAATAGCATACCGGTAATTTTAAAAAAGAGAGCTGAAATATCAAAAACATAAGCTACACATTATCTCTTTCTTATCTGCATAAATATGTACCTAGTAAGCTAAGCAGTAGAAAAACAACTGAGACACATATATTTAAACACACAAATCTCCATACATCCCTGCTAGGTGAAAGATAGACAGAGAGAGGTAGTCAAGTGAGGTACTCGGGCTCCTTGTAATGTGGCATATCACAGGGATGTACATCAGCAATGTACTTTACAGCAGTTCTTTCTGTGAAGTAGCTATCACACTGCATTAAGAATACCATAACAGTCGCTGATGTGATCTGCTTCGGAACATAGCGTATCATAAACATATGAAAGAAAAGAAATGGAGCCTTTCCTCTTCTCATAATACTATACAACAGAGAAGTATCCCAAGTGCAACTGCATCAAAGCCTTTTAAATAACAAGGCTAAAAATCTAGGTTCCACGCAGCTTCCACCTTATGTGAATTATAACTTTTGATATATTTTTTAATGACAGTTGTAGACTAAGATAGATAGATAGATAATACTTTATTCGGCTATAAGCCCACAAGGTAAAACAAATCAATCAATAAAATAGAATTTTACATTCTAAAATATCAACTAAAATATTTCAACGCATAATCTCCTTCACATTACTTACAATCTCTAGATGTACCGTATTATGGCCTTGAAAATAAAGATGGTGCATAGAGTTTACTAAATTTTTAATAGTCGTGCAGCATTCCGTGGAGTCTTTTATATGAAAGAACTGAAATCAGGAATCTGGCCACCTGTAATGTTCTATAAGAGTCAATGTCCTGGAGTAGATAAGCTAGATGTAATTCAGGTGGTTTAGCAACAATTTCCAGAATGATTGAACTCAGAATCCTTGATCGGGGAACAATGTATAAAGGGCAATTAAACAAGATATGATAAAGGGATTCTATTGGTTTGTTGTCACGTGTGCATAAAACAGAGGTTTTACCGCTAGAAAATCTATTGCTCAGCACATTTGAGGGGAACACATTGAATCTGGCTCTAACAAATTTGTAGACTAAACTAAAGAGGTTGCATGGGATTAATTAGGACAAACTGGAAAACAAAGTAAAGGTTCATGTTTCTGTCTAATATTAGTTAGAAGAGGTCTAAGAAAAAATCATGGACGATGTAAAATGAAAACATGTATAGGATTGGAATAAAGGATAGTTTATATGGTTTTTGCTAACCTGAAGAATTAAATTGGTTGTGGTGAAAACTGGTCAAAACAAAATGTTAGTTCTTACTTTTTAAAAAGGGAGATCTGATTTAGTTTTGATGTCTAACTTGAAATACATTAATTGCCAGAGGATAAGTGCTGCCCCCTACACTCAAATAAAGGATTCTGATATTTCTGGCTAAACATACTTATTTGGAAATAAGTCTTACTGTTCTTCATGGAACTTACTTTCATGTAAATGTACTTTCTGAGATTTGAAAACAATGTGCTTGGGGAGAGAAAAGAGGATGTTATGGTTTAATTGCCTATAAACTCACTTAGAATTGGTTGATAGAAACTATTCCTAGTGATTCAAACAAAAGGAAAGGCTACAATGATGACATTTTATCAAGTATTTCCAGTGATGACTTTACAGGAATTTAAACTGTTGTGATACTTTTCTACTAGCAAAATCCATGACACTTTTTTTTTTGTTATTTTCCCTACTGCATAGTCTCTTCAGGGCACCATTTGGAAATCATTTAAAAAGATAAAATACTTCTAATCTGTTACCAATTAGAAGAAACATGTGAATATTATTTTCTAATTTGAGACTCGACTGCGTCTCAAAACCACAGAGAAGTAATTGAAATAATTACATCTCCTTCTGAATATTTCTATTATGCTCTTGAAACAAGAGGGTGTGCACTTATTTGCCTGATGTGCCCGAGGGCTGAATGTATCAATAAGTACATCAAAGCCCTGCCACATGAACTGGCACAAAATCATAATTCTTACAAAGTGCATACATTGGTTTATGGCAGCTGCAGCCTCAGGGCTGCCAAACTGATTAGCTAATTCCTAATGGTCTTTGTGCAAACTTGTGGGACTGAGTTGGATGAATGGGAGAAAGAAGAAGAAAAGTAAAATAGGTAAACATTCAACCTTTTAGTTTGTCCTATGAAAAGGGGTAATTTTCAGGGGCCCATTGCCCCTGAAAATTACAACTCACTGAGCTCTCTAATAGCATTACAGGGTTTTCACTATTTTACCCCCACGGATCCAGTGGTACTGTGACTTAAATCCTGAAAACTGGTAATTTTTTTAGTGGTAGGAAAGAGAAGATACACCATTGGAAGAGTAGAATATGTCAATAAAATTAGAATGCATTATACCTATATCTGTATCTGTTAGGCATCTTTAGTTAATCAAAGACAGCACTGCCAATTAGGTTCTTATTTTAAAAGGCCATATTTCAATTTCATAATTCTGAGCTATCCTTAAGACACTCATTACAACATTTTCATTATTATCATCCAGAAAGTTCTGCAGAAAAAAATACAGCTGTTGACTTTCACATGCAGTTGCCATTCATCTGCAAGCAATTCAGTCTGCTTGGGTCTGAGCTTGAAATGGCAAATAAATTTGACTAAACTATTAATTTTGTGTGGAACCAGTTTTATTACAGACTTCAAACTCAGACATTTTAACACATTCACAAAGCACCAGTGCATTGCTTGGTAAAATTACACCATGTAACATGCAAAATTCTATTGATACATTAAATTAATAGTCTCCTTCCAATGCTCTCTTTTTCTACAATTGCAGTTCTAGACACTAATTAGAAGCTTCCTTCAACATGAAGAACTAACTATGGACATGTTACCTGTTTCAAAATTCTGTATATTATACATTTCTTTTATGTAGATTTGTTCTTGTTAATTACATCACATCATATTCTACTCTAGTTTTATCAGACGGGATCAATTTAATGAGTTAAGATTCCTACTTTGATATTCAAACCAATACTTTGTTTGCTTCAAAGCCATATTTGTAAGGATCCAAAAGGAGCATTTAATTTGAAGAGTTCCCACCTCCAGCTGTCAGGTTCTTCAGCTTGGTGTAGTTAAAGACAGGAGCCCTGGTTTTAAGCAGCATAACTGTGATCATTACGTGGAGTGTGGAATATGGTCTCTAATGCAGAATGAAAAGAAAAAGGTACAAAAGGCAAGCTTTCTGGCCTTTACAGTTATTGTGAAGGCCTGAAAAATGTGCTGGCAGTTTCTGTGCACTGAAAATAAAGTATAGCTGGGAATGTCAGTGGTCAATGATAAAGGGCACACAACAATGGAATTTAGTGGAGACAGTAAAGTTTTGGAAAATTCCTGTGATACAACTGAACACACAGTATCATTCTTTACCCCCATCCCACAACTAGATTGGTCACAAAAGGTGTAGGATGCTGATTGTATGGTATAATATCAACATAGTGTGGATTATAGATCACAACAGAAGTGACGTAAGTGCCACCCACAGATTCTATTGGCTCCCTTCAGCATTCCGGTCCATCATCTCACTGGTCTTCATGCAGTCTTGCAAATTAGCCCCAAAGATACTGTGGGATGTGATCCATGGGTAGCAGTCAAGTACAACATTCCTTGTAATGCTAGAGTGGACATGCAGGGAATGTTTGGTCCAGCCAGTTGAAACTTCCTGTTCCTCCTAGCCTGGAGCATCCTTCCTCTTGCATGTGACCAGAGGTGGGCGTGACCTTACCTGTCCAGGTAACAAAAGGACGAGTCACGGAGCACTCCCTCCCTTTTTTCTCTTTCTCCTTTTGCCTGCTTCCAGCTAGGACTGCTCTGTTGGCTTTCAGCCAACAGCAGCACAGGGATTATCCCCCATATGGGGTAAATCCACATGTTGCTATTTGTAACTTTAAGTCTTTAAGCCTGCCTTCAGGATTGATACTGTGTACTGCCTGAATGTGAGTAAACTTACTTTTTGTTGACTATGAATAGGATTGTGCTGTCCTTATTCATTTAAGAGGGATTCAAGGGAACTTACCAGGAACGTACAATTCAACCTGAGGCAGATTGAATTGCATAATAGTACGAGTTTCTTCTGTGCATGAGAAGGGGAATGTAACTCTGCTACATAAGGAACTTGCTAGAGCAAGTTAGGAAGGATATTAATAAACAATATATCCTCTCCTGCCACCCTCAACATTCCCGCAGCTACTCTCCTACTTTTTACCCATAAAGGGGGTTGGTGGAAGAAGGATAGAACATGCCACCCCTCATTTGTTCTGCAGCAGATTTGTGGAGGCACAGGAGGTGTGTAATGGTGAGAAGAGGAAAGTTCCAATGCACTAGAGGGGATCCTTGTGCTGGCTTCCAATAGCACAACAATTTAGTTGAGTCATAGGACTCCAGACATTCTTATAGCCTGGTGTCCAAACAACTCGCTCTTTGACTCCACTCATTGGCTAAAAACACCGAAAGGTGGGAGCAGCCAGGCTGGCTCATCTCATCCCACAAAAGTAACATAAAGTAGATCTGCTCATTTTTCTTCTTAACTTACTTTGTAGGAGGGCTGGAGAAACTTACTCCCCCCCCCCCATGAAAACTCAAGAGTCTGGGCTCCTTGCTGGCTATAAGTCTGGGGCATCAGTACCTACTGCACCCACCTCTGAGCCACTTTGGAGCAGGTGACTCTGTCCCTTCACCACCAGCTTGTGTTTCTATGGGAGATATGAAGGGATGAGTGTCATATCCTTCACAGAAATGCAGTGGGCTGGCAGTGATGGATCACTTTGTTCTTCCTCCAACAGCTCACTTGATTTTTTTGCTGGCCATGGGGGTTCTCTTCTTCCCTGGTTAGAATGGAAGCCAAGTCCCTCCTCTGCTAGCCTGCTTGGATAGAATTTCACACTAGGTGAATAGTTAAGAAAAAGTCTGCCTCAAAGATCTCTTCTACAAATACTTTCTCATTAGTCCCATATTTCTTTCTCCAGGTCCACCATAAAATAAATTGAACACAAAATTCTAAATGTTACTAAAGCCCATTAAGACTGTGCAAATTGTGAAGAATGCTAATTAAGTAGGCTTCTGCAGAGCTGTCCATTTTTCATAATTTATTCAGCTACAAATTCTGCTTTTGTGGATGCAGAATCTGAGTGTTTTGGTTTAATCAGCAAAACTTAAGATACAACATTATGCATTACAATGTGGTACATCCATAAATGAAGCTCAGGTTTCATGATGGGTTATACACTATGTGACCAGATAAAAAGAAATGACACCCTTTAGTGAAAAGTCATATACCACCCCTCTAGTCTAAGTTGTGAATTCTGTGGGCAAGCCAAGATATATAGTAAAATGTCACCACACAGAGGTAGACTTATTCTGGCAATGGCTCAGAATTACTACACCTGAAACTAGGGAAATTAATGAGCTTTGAAGCAGCATTCACTCTCTAGGATTGTCTCTAACAGTCTTTGTGATCTTACTGACAAAAGTGTCAAGCAGACATGCTGTTAATCTAACTACAAGTGACTCAGGCATATTTCTGTTCAAATTACTTATCATTTGTATGAGAATGTAAGCACGTGTGATCTGATTGAGCTAAATTTTACATGATTTGCTCCAGTCAACTCTACAGCACCATTTTGAGTACTGATATGTTGGTAGAAAGTTTCATCAGCAAGGAAACATAACAGTCTTCCAGCCCTACATGTTATTGCACCATTGACAATTTCAGTTATACAGAGCCCCTTGAATAGTCACATGGTTAAGATGGTGCACTGATCAGAAATACTGTAATACTTGTATAAAGCATAAATTAGTTAAATATAATGAGGAGCAAATGGAGGAGAAACATGATGAATACAATCTGTAAATAGCTTTGAGATTTTTCTTAAAAATACAAAGCAGCATATAAATAAATAAATAAATCATATAGCATCTAAGAAAACGAGCTACTCAATCAAAAAGTCACTGGTTCCAATCTTGCCTTTGCAGTCAAACTATTTGGGGCCTTGGGCTTTAGCTTAGGTATTCCTGGTCTGGGTTTAACACTATGTTCACGACAGCACACTGGTTCTCAATGGAAAGTTATTTTAATGTACAAAGGAGGCTGGCTGAATGTTTCCCATTAAAAAATTATTTACATGTAAATGTTGATTTATAAAAAAAAAACTAAGGGAGGTAATTTGCATCTTACATGAGAGTTCAGTTTCGGGGGTCTACGTGTAAATGTAAAGCTGCATGAAGCCAGAAGCCTCAGGAATCAGGCCCCCTCAAGGTGGAGGGCTGCTTGCTCGGCTTTGGGAAGGCAGCACGAGTGCTCTGGTAGCATCCTAATGCCCTCCTTCTGCTGAGCAAGTGCTTACTGGGCTTTGAGAAGGTGGAGGCAGGGATCTAGGACCCTGCCAGAGCTCTCATGCCACCCTCCCAAAGCCCAAGATCTCAGTTGTGCATGGATTATTTTTTTGGGTGGGGGGGAATAAATAGTGGGTGTCCTCCACTCTCCATTTATTTATTTATTCCCCCTGCACAAAAATCTGTGATCATGTAAATGTAACAAGCGTAAGAGGTGAGATACCTGTACAAGATTGTTAAAAGTTTGCAAAGTGGACTTTGCTTTACTGATAGTCCCTAGCAGCTAAAGATAACGCTAAGAAATTAAGAATTTCTATGTCTGTAACAACAGTGCTAAGAAGTCCAAGGAGGACTGAGAGTCATTAGAGGAGAATGCAAGGAAACTGTCATTTCTCACAGGCAGTTAAGAGGTCCAGGATGTCAGCTGCATGGGATTGCTAATCTCTGTCTTTCGTGAACATAAATTTTGCACTTACTTTGGCTGAAATATTAAATCTGAACAAGGCCATAGAATTTTCTAACCTTCTTTTAATATTTTATTTCCCTCGCGACAAACTCGATCCTTCATTCCTGTATCATTTAATTCTGTAGAGTCTTATCTCTGCAAACAAACTCGATCATAAGATGTCTGTAGCCTTAGAGTGCTCACCTACATTTTATTTTTTAACCTCTTAAACAACAGTGGAATGTACTTTGTCCCCTGATGAGCACCGTAATGAGAACCAACTGTCAATCACAGCTCCATTAGTGTGGACAGACTTTCACTTCCTGAAACAATTTATTAGATTCCCAGAAGCAAATAGGACTTCTTCCCTTTCAGCTCTGTTATAGCAGCGTTATTCAGGAGGAGTGGGTGTTTCTTCTGTTCCTGCTGGGTGCCTTTGTCTCTTCAGTTTACTCATGAAAACAGTTTCCTGAGTTTACCCACCTCTTCTGTCTTGGGTCTGCTTAGTATTTGCCAACACTTTTTCTTCCTCTGCTCAGTTCACCGACGCCATACAAAACTTACCAGCTGTTTGCACTTTTGCAGAAAGTGCTGTTATGCATTCCCGAGAAGAATGCAATGTATTCTATGGCAATTCAGTAACAGAGTTAGAAAGGCATCTTCTTTTGTATCTAAAAATTGACTTAATAATTTGGGCAGTATTTAACAATTGCATGTAAACCACTATGAGTTTATTTACAAAGAAAGCATAAGCTACATATTTCAAATACATAAAAAGGGATTGTAAACAATCTGTGTGAGAAGATTGTATAATACATTTTCACCTTTCAGTCTCTACTTTGCCTTAAGTTTATGTTAAATGGCTTTAGTTAGGGAGAATAAGGCGTATTTTAAAATGAAAGTAAACTGTATGTCAGGACTGTATGCATGCTTTGTTTATAATCATTACATAAAACTACCCTTCATGGATCACTGCCTTGCCGTGGCGAAGGGGCTTGAAGAACTCAGAGAAGCTATGAACTATGCTGAGCAGGGCACCCAAGATGAACAGGTCATAGTGGAGAGTTTTGACCAAACGTGATCCACCTGGAGGAGGAACCGGCAAGCCACTTCAGTTTCCCTGCCAAGAAAACTCCATGGACAAAGACAACAGGCATATAAAAGTTATGACGCTGGAAGATGAGCCCCTCAGGTCGGAAGGCGTCCAACATGCTACTGGGGAAGAGCGGAGGGCAAGTACAAGTAGATCCAGAGCTGATGAAGCGGCTGGGCCAAAGCCGAAAGGACGCTCAGTTGCGGATATGCCTAGAAGCGAAAGGAAAGTCCAATGCTGTAAAGAAAAATATTGCATAGGAACCTGGAATGTAAGAACCATGAACATGGGTAAGTTGGAGGTGGTCAAAAATGAGATGGCAAGAATAAATATTGACATCCTGGGCATCAGTGAACTAAAATGGACGGGAATGGGTGAATTCAGTTCGGATGACCATCATATCTACTACTGTGGGCAAGAAACCCGTAAAAGAAATGGAGTGGCCCTCATAGTCAACAAAAGAGTGGCAAAAGCTGTACTGGGATGCAATCTCAAAAATGATAGAATGATCTCGATACGAATCCAAGGCAGACCTTTTAACATCACAGTAATCCAAGTTTATGCACCAACTACTGGTGCTGAAGAAACTGAAATTGACCAATTCTATGAAGACTTACAACACCTTATAGAAGTGACACCAAAGAAGGATGTTCTTCTCATTATAGGGGATTGGAATGCTAAAGTAGGGAGTCAAGAGATAAAAGGAACAACTGGCAAGTTTGGCCTTGGAGATCAAAACGAAGCAGGGCAAAGGCTAATAGAGTTCTGTCAAGAGAACAAGCTGGTCATCACAAACACGCTTTTCCAACAACACAAGAGACGACTCTACACATGGACATCACCAGATGGGCAGCATCGAAATCAGATTGATTATATTCTCTGCAGCCAAAGATGGAGAAGCTCTATACAGTCAGCAAAAACAAGACCTGGAGCTGACTGTGGCTCAGATCATCAGCTTCTTATAGCAAAATTCAAGCTTAAACTGAAGCAAGTAGGAAAAACCACTGGGCCGGTAAGATACAATCTAAGTCAAATCCCTTATGAATACACAGTGGAAGTGAGGAACAGGTTTAAGGATTTAGATTTGGTGGACAGAGTGCCTGAAGAACTATGGATGGAGGCTCGTAACATTATACAGGAGGCAGCAACGAAAACCATCCCAATGAAAAGGAAATGCAAGAAAGCAAAGTGGCTGTCCAATGAGGCCTTACAAATAGCGGGGGAGAGAAGGCAAGCAAAATGCAAGGGAGATCGTGAAACATACAGGAAATTGAATGCAGATTTCCAAAGAATAGCAAGGAGAGACAAGAAGACCTTCTTAAACAAGCAATGCAAAGAAATAGAGGAAAGCAATAGAATGGGAAGAACCAGAGATCTGTTCAAGAAAATTGGAGATATGAAAGGAACATTTCGTACAAAGATTTCCATAATAAAGGACAAAAGTGGAAAGGACCTAACAGAAGCAGAAGACATCAAGAAGAGGTGGCAAGAATACACAGAGGAATTATACCAGAAAGAAACGGATGTCTCATATACCCCAGGTAGTGTGGTTGCTGACCTTGAGCCAGACATCCTGGAGAGTGAAGTCAAATGGGCCTTAGAAAGCACTGCAAATAACAAGGCCAGTGGAAGTGAAGGTATTCCAGCTGAACTATTTAAAATTTTAAAAGATGATGCTGTTAAGGTGCTACACTCAATATGCTAGCAAGTTTGGAAAACTCAGCAGTGGCCAGAAGATTGGAGAAGATCAGTCTACATCCCAATCCCAAAGAAGGGCAGTGCCAAAGAATGCTCCAACTATCGCACAATTGCACTAATTTCTCACGCTAGCAAGGTTATGCTTAAAATTCTACAAGGAAGGCTCAAGCAGTATGTGGACCGAGAACTCCCAGAAGTGCAAGCTGGATTTAGAAGAGGCAGAGGAACCAGAGACCAAATTGCAAACATGCGCTGGATTATGGAGAAAGCTAGAGAGTTCCAGAAAGACATTTACTTCTGCTTCATTGACTATGCAAAAGCCTTTGACTGTGTCGACCATGGCAAACTATGGCAAGTTCTTAAAGAAATGGGAGTGCCTGATCACCTCATCTGTCTCCTGAGAAATCTCTATGTGGGACAAGAAGCTACAGTTAGAACTGGATATGGAACAACTGACTGGTTCAAAATTGGGAAAGGAGTACGACAAGGCTGCATTTTGTCTCCCTGCTTATTTAACTTATATGCAGAATTCATCATGCGAAAGGCTGGGCTGGATGAATCCCTAGCCGGAATTAAGATTGCCGGAAGAAATATCAATAACCTCAGATATGCAGATGACACAACCTTGATGGCAGAAAGTGAGGAGGAATTAAAGAACCTTTTATTGAGGGTGAAAGAGGAGAGTGCAAAATATGGTCTGAAGCTCAACATCAAAAAAACGAAGATCATGGCTACTGGTCCCATCACCTCCTGGCAAATAGAAGGGGAAGAAATGGAGGCAGTGAGAGATTTTACTTTCTTGGGCTCCATGATCACTGCAGATGGTGACAGCAGCCACGAAATTAAAAGACGCCTGCTTCTTGGGAGAAGGGCAATGACAGGCCTAGACAGCATCTTGAGAAGTAGAGACATCACCTTGCCAACAAAGGTCCGTATAGTTAAAGCTATGGTTTTCCCAGTAGTGATGTATGGAAGTGAGAGCTGGACCATAAAGAAGGCTGATCGCCGAAGAATTGATGCTTTTGAATTATGGTGCTGGAGGAGACTCTTGAGAGTCCCATGGACTGCAAGAAGATCAAACCTCTCCATTCTGAAGGAAATCAGCCCTGAGTGCTCACTGGAAGGACAGATTGTGAAGCTGAGGCTCCAGTACTTTGGCCACCTCATGAGAAGAGAAGACTCCCTGGAGAAGACCCTGATGTTGGGAAAGATGGAGGGCACAAGGAGAAGAGGGCGACAGAGGACGAGATGGTTGGATAGTGTTTTCGAGGTTACCAGCATGAGTCTGACCAAGCTGCGGGGGGCAGTGGAGGACAGGAGTGCCTGGCGTTCTCTGGTCCATGGGGTCACGAAGAGTCGGACACGACTAAACGACTAAACAACAACAACAACCCCCAGCAAGGTGGACTAAGTATCAGGATCCAGCATTCAAATTTTGTAACTTTAAATTTAACTCTTTAGGAATTATAATCATTTCAAGGATCAGTTATTTGCAATTCACTTTTTTATGTATGTCACACCATGACTCATGGTTGAGAAACAGGATGCCCATTTTGTACCAACTGCAGCAACTGAATTAAGCTTCAGTTTGTTCACTCTTATCCATTCCAACACCTCCATCAGACACTGATTTAAAATTCCCACTGCTTCTCTGACAGGGCAAAGGCACCTGGGTGATCCTCAAAAGGACATGCAGAAAAAGGCAGCTCACCTCTTAAGGGCATCTGCTGAAGCCCTGCTCCATGCTCCATGCTCCTCGCATCCCTGACACGTGGTGTTTGAGCACAAAGGACAGAACTGTCTTCCATGATAGTATAATGAAAAAGCTGCACCGCCTCTGCTTTCTGCCCCCAGCTCCTTCCAATGTCCTGATGCCATGCCATTTTGGCCACCCCCCTTCTCCCTCCAAAGTAAGTGCCTCTGGTTGCCACCTTACCTAAGGCGCAGCCACCATACAAGCATAGGGTAAAAATTATGAAGTGGGTCCCCAAAAGCATGTCTGGGCTAAAGGTGGGTCCCCAATCTGAAAAGGCTGAAGACTATTGGTCTACCTCCGGCAATGTCCTTTATAATCCTGAATAGAGCTAATGAGAGCTTATTTGCCATTTGGAAAACTATTTATAAAGTATTTGATTTTCAGAAAATGCAATTCCTTCTCTAAGGTCTTTAAATGGCCAGTTTCTGCTTCAGAACATCCCACTGAGCAAATTAAAGTCAGATGAAGATTATATAAAACAATATATTTCTTCTAACACTGGTCTTAAAGAATAAAATATACTGCACAACTGCACTTGAGCATTAACAGTATGCCCTTTTAGTATAAATCAGTTTAACTTTTAGCCTGGGAAGAAAAATCGAAACAAGAGGACAGTTAGGGCTAGCCTGATTCTCTAGTCAACAGTAAATTGGAGGACTCGTTAGTGTCAGAGAGATCCAATCAGGATGAAATTATGCAGTCATGTAAGAAATAATATCTATTAGGCTAATTTAATCAACGAATACTTTACAGATGAATTAGAATGCAGAATCCAATTATTTTAAACATTTGGGCTGTCAGCTACTGTGTTTAAGAAGGGGGAAAATACATTGAAGGTGTATAGAAATCTGTAAAACGGGAGATTGTGATAGCAGAAATTTCTATACTTAAGCAACTAGAATGAATCTACTGTACGTTAAATATAGAGTCTGTACATATCTATATTTTAGATAATTACTTCTTTCTTTTTCAGTCCAGGTTATTTGAAGCTGCGGACTCTCTCAGGCCTATATAATTTATCCTTGGCACCTACCCATTGGAGGGAAATACTTCTGTTCTTGTTGCTGTTGTTGGTTGATTACTTTAGTGGTCAGATGTGTACTTTAAAGGCTACTCACCACAGGGTATCCCAACTGTAGAAATTAGTTTCACCTGATGCCATAATCAAAATGGCTAATAAAACAGTATATGTAAGCTCTACGTATGTGCCACTTCAAGTATCCCAATGAGAAGGTATTCAAGTAACAAAGAATGCTTATCAACTAATGTCAACACCAGTTTCTCAGAGGATGAATTTTCCGATATCAAATTTCTAAGATGAAGCAACAAAGGGTAGCTTTGGGGTTCTAGTGAGAATTTATGAAAATCCTTTCAAAATATATATGCTAGTCATATATATAGGAGGTGAGGGGTGCTGGTCTGGGACCCTAGGATTTAACAATTAGTTGGCTATCCCCAGTCCCCACCCCCACCCCTGTGGGTAACCAGAAGCAGTGGTAACAGCAACTACTGGATAGCCAGATTTGGCTGGCAGCATTGCAGGGCTGTTCTCTCTCTCGTTCAGAGAGTTCTGCTTCCCCTCTGGGCTTCCTTGGAGATCACAGGCTTAAGCGTGCGAATAGAGCGAGAAGGGATGATAGCAGGCCCGTGAAGAGTGGGGGGAGCAGCTGGGTACAGGGGCCCCTGCCAGGGGCCTCCCGGACTTATGTTGTTATGCCAAGAACACCCTGCACCTCCCAGTTGGTTGGGGACTTAATGAGCCCATGTCAGTCTGTATGCACTGCAAGGCTTCAATAGTAAAATCTGGACCTGTACTAGCATGCAGCGTGAGATCAGATTAAGTACCAGCACTGCAGCAAGATTCCTGGCCTGGGCCTCGTGAAAACTCTGCATGGGCCTGGCTGAGAGTTATTCTGGACACCCACCCCCAAGTCATGAGGGTTGCAGGGATATGATGACTTTGGGAGGAGCAAACACATCTGTACCACCTCTGTACCATCTGTATTCTTCTTTTGCCCCTTATGAGATCTCCTATGAGGGAACGAGATCTGGTAGCAAAATGCCTTCTCTCCTCCCCTAAACTATGGGCCATGGGTGCATTTCTGATCTCTTGAACCACCTGTGCCTTAATCCATTTCAAGAGTGGAAGCTTAAGTTTGGCTCCCCTGTGAGGCTGAGAGAGGAAAGGATGGATTTACTGTCCACATCTCCTGCTCTGGAAGACAGAGCATGGAGATCTTCTAGAGGTTTCTCCTCTGTCAGCGAGAACACTCCTTCCATCCTTGCCCCCGATAGCGCATTCAGGAGAAGGTTAAGAGAGGGAAGGGAGAAGAACCAAGGAAAAAGGCCAGAGAGTAGCAGGAAGGGGACAAGCACTGTTCCCTGACTGGTGGGTGGTGAGTGGGAAGGTTTTTGTCCCCAGGCCTTAGCTACCCATTCTATGTCATGCTGACAAGGTGGAGTGGGAGAAGAAGAGGAGATATGCATATGGGCTGGGGAGGGGTTCCCAACACAGTTCTGCGGCCAATCAGAAAAGACGGGGGGTAGAGAGGTAATTGCTGAAACTCAACCCACCCCAAAAAACTAGAATAATCACCTACATGAATTCCCCAGCCCATTTGAGGGTCACTTGATAAAGGGGGGAAGTACAGGAAAATAATACCCCCCAAAGAACCTTTCTCAATCCCTGCTTCCTGATCATGAAGCAGAGCTGGTCAGGAGCTGAGGAGCAGAGTTTCAACCTGCCTCTCTCTTACCGGTAAGAGGGCAACTCGTGACAGTTCTTCAAAATAGCAGTTTCAAAAGGGATGGTTGCTGCTGATGCATTGTTTTGGAATAACCTTTCCTCTCTGAGGAAATGCTGCAATGTATCAAGCAGCCCAACCTTGCCTGAATATTTAGAAAAAGCGATTGCTCCCTTAAAGATCAAGTGGGCAGCAGCCCCTCAACAGGAACTGGTGTACGAGCCACCGCCACATGCCTAATTAATGACCCTGCCGGTCGCAGCTGGAAGAGCTGAGCTGGGGGTGATTAATTAAATTAGCTGGCAGAGGAAATTACAGTGGAAAAGCCAAAGTTTGATTGCTCCATAATTAACCACAGTGCAAATAATATCTGCATCTATAACTTCCAGCAATGAGATCAGAAGCCAATTGAATTTGGCACTGATTGAAGCTGTAAATATCCTGTGGTGAAAAATGATAGGTTTATTCTGAAGGGAAAACTTACAGAAATGGACATCTATGGGATGCAGCAAGTTACAGTCAAGGAGACTTCACAAGGACCAGTCACGTATTTAGTGATCTGCTTTCCTCAGCTATTTAGCTTTCAGACATTTTTTTGTATTTATTTGTTTTATGCTGATTTGCATAGCACAATAAATAAAATCTAAAAGAGGATGTTACTTGAATACTCTGCTCCTAAAATTCCTTTCTAATAGAGCCACTAAACCCAAATGTGCTGTTTCTGGTGTTTCAAATGCAACTGTTTCCCTTAATACGCTGCTTTACATCATGCCAATCCATTAGATAATTTTCCAAATAACGAACCTAAAAGTCATAGATACTACTACAGTTCTACCAACTGACAAATTGTTGATGGCCAAAACCGAGGCAACATTAAATGAGTCTTTGCTTTGGCACTGGTGACTATGGAAAATTTTCCCTGTGAAGCAAACACCAGTTTCAGAAAAGGGAGGAAAAGGTTACATTCCCCCTCTATTGCCTACTACGATCATACCAACTGATGAAATTTGCATATATATATTTTTTAAAAATTGCACCTTAGATGCAAATACATACTTAATGCCACTTCCAGTTTGGTCCTGAGCAGGGCACAAGGAGGAGGGGTGAGGAAGAAAAGAACACTGTTGTGGGTTGAGGGCTAGCCCAGGCTGTAACCCTATTATCATGGGTTTGAGGGGAAATTGTAGATCATGCTTAAGGCTATTTATTAAAACATGTTTCTCTGCAATTATATACTCACTTACTCACTGCCCAGATCTTGTGATATTTACTGAAGTGAATGAGAAGCAAGCAGCCTCCGGAACAGAGACCTTTCTTGAGGAAGGCCTTCTGGCAAGAGATGGGCTGCACCTTGCAGCGGCTGGCAATAATGTGCTTGCTAAGTGTCTCAGGAACCTTGTCAGGGGAGCTTTAAACTAAATCCTGAGGGGGCGGGAGACAATACTACAGAGGGCAGGGGAACACCTGGCACTGGGGACAATACTATAGTTTCACTGATGCTCAGCAGAAGGAGGAGAAATGCTATTGGGTGGCAGAGAGAAGGCGGAATTGCTCAACACCTACTTTGCTTCTGACTTCACCCAAAAGGAAAGTGATGCCCAACCTGGTGATAACAGAATAAATGATGCAAAGAGAGAGCTGCAGCCCAAGATAGGAAAAGAGGTAGTAAGGCTGGCTTCCTCAGCCTCGGCCCTCCAGATGTTTTGAGACTACTATTTCCATCATCCCTGACCACTGGTCCTGCTAGCTAGGGATCATGGGAGTTGTAGGCCAAAAACATCTGGAGGGCCAAGGTTGAGGAAGCCTGTAGTAAGGGAACACCTAGCTACTTTAAATGAATTCATATCTCCAGGGCCTGAGGAGCTTCACCAAAGAGCACTAAAGGAGTTTGAGGAGGTAAACTCAGAGCCTGTCTATAATCTTTGAGAATTCTTGGAGAACAGGTGAGGTCTCTAAAAACTGCAGGTGGGCACACGTTGTCCCCATCTTCAAAAAGGGGGAAAATAAGACCCAGGTAACTACTGACCGGTGAGCCTGACATCAATACCTGGAAAGGTCCTAGAACAGGTAATTTTAAAGTGCTCATAGGACGTCTGTGACCACTTAGAAAAGGATGTGGTGATTACTAAGATCCAACATGGGATTCTCAAAAACAAGTCATACCAGACAAATCTCATTTCTTTTTTGATAGAAATACAAGGCTTGGTGGATCGAGGGGTGTTGTGGATGCAGTGTATCTCAGTTTCAGTAAGGCTTTTGAAAAGACACCCATGATATTCTTGTAGAGAAGCTGGTGAAATGTGGGATGGATGATGTAACTGTTAGATGGTTGACTGAGTGCTCATTATTGGTTCTTCATCATCCTGGAAAAAAGTTACAAGTGGGGTGCTGGAGGGTTCTATCCTGGGCCTGTTGTTTTTCAATACATTTATAAACGACTTGGATGAAGGAACTGAGGGGATGCTCATTCAATTTGCAAATGACACCAAACAGAATAGAACTGATCCAAAACTAACAAAATGAATTTCAGTAGGGACAAATGTAAGGTTCCACATATAGGCAGGAAGAACCAGCTGCACAAATATAGGATGAGGAACACCTGTACTGCCAGTAGTACACATGAAAAGATCTAGGAGTCTTAGTACACCACAAGCTGAACACGAGTCAACAGGGTGATGCAACAGCAAAAAAAAAAGCTAATGCTATTCTAGGCTGTATCAACAAAAATCAAGTGCCCTTATCAAGACAACTAACAGTACCACTCTATTTTGTCTTGGTTAGACCACACCTGGAATACTGTGCCCAGTTCTGGGCACCACAATTTAAGAAGGATATTGACAATCTGGAATATGTGCAGAGGAGGGCAACTTCCAGATCAAGGGTCTGGAAACTAAATCTTGTTAGTTGTGGTGGAAGGAGCTGGGCATGTTTAGTCTGGAAAAGAGGAGACTGAGAGGAGATATGAGAGCCATTTTCAAATATATAAAGGGCTGTCACATGGAAGATGGAGCAAGCTTGTTTTCTCCTGCTCTGGAGGCTAGGACCCAAACCAATGGTTCAAGTTACAAGAAAGGAGATTCTGACTAAACATCAGAATAACTTTCTGACACTGGAGCTAGATCCACAAATATATTGAAGAGCATTGAAAGTACTCAATTATCTGAGGTTCTGACCCCACCAGCAGAAGCCTGCCCCCCCCCCGCAATGTCCTATTTACGAGGTATTTTTACCCATAATTTCCCAAGAAAAACTCAACAACTTTGATTTCCTAAAAGAAGCTCAACAACTAACAAAAATCTTGGCTACGCCCATGCTTTCCTACTCTACAATTCTATGACTCTCTAAAACAGGGGGAGTGTGCTTGTGCAGTTAGAGAAGAACTCATAGAGTCTGACAGACAGGAGAAATTTGCGTCCCCCCTCTGTCACCTACTCTCTCAAAATTTCCTTGTGCACGGAAGGGACAGCTTGTGGGAGAAACAAATCACTGTAAACATTCAGAGGCAATTGTCCCAGAGACAGTGAGAGGTGGTGTTGCTGCTTAGATTTAGAGGCCCAAATGAAGTGTGAGTAAATGTCTATATGTCATCCCCTTTTCTTACAAATGTAAATAAACAGAATAGCATCTTTATCAGGACCAACCAAAAAGTTATAAAATTGTCAGGAAACTTTGAAGGATATTTATTCATGTTCAGAATTATATTTGGGAGAAAAAACCGTAAAGGGGGAAATATGGTGCCTCTCACAATGTAGGTTATAGTATAATTTCAGAAATGCAATTTCAGAATTTCATTGCCCAGATCAGATGTGAGTATGAATTCAGCCACCTTATTCCATGGAGGGACTGCTGGTTGTTTAAACTTATCTGGATCTGGGTATGTATGGAAGTTTGTACAACTGCACATGCATGGGTTTTCTTGCTGTACACCTGGTGCGCCTGAGCCTGAAGTACACTTTATTCTGGGGTTTGCATTGCCCATTGTCATAAAACTGAGTATGGTGCACTCTGGCAAAATAGTCACCCCTATTATTATTTTTAGCCTGCGGCCACCTCATGAGAAGAGAAGACTCCCTGGAGAAGACCCTGATGTTGGGAAAGATGGAGGGCACAAGGAGAAGGGGACGACACAGGACAAGATGGCTGGATGGTGTTCTTGAAGCTACAAACATGAGCCTGACCAAACTGCGGGAGGCGGTGGAAGACAGGGGTGCCTGGCGTGCTGGTCCATGGGGTCACGAAGAGTCGGACACGACTAAACAACAACAACAACAACCTAAGTTATCTGGGAAGGTTTTCAGTAGCTGTTTAAGCCAGGCTGGGGAACCTCTGGTCCTTCAGGCCAGGCCACACCTCACACTGGCTCTGCTGTGGGCCCTCCTCAAGTGCTTTTGCTTGTTCTGAATGGGTCTTTGAACTGCAGTAATGCCTCTTGTTTGCCTAGATGCGGATGCAAAGCTATGTGTGTATGCATAGACACACCTGAGTTTTGTGTACTGTACAGTGGTAAGAGGTGCACCTATTGCTCCATATGACCCCCAGTAGGTTTCCACTGAGGTAATGTGGTCCGTGGCCTGAAACAGGATTCCCACCCCTGCGGGAGGGACAGTCAGAGGGAAGAGCAGAGGGTCAGAATTCACATGGCGAGCTGATTGGACGCTGCCTGGAATGTTTGAACAGATCATCACTTTGATAAAATATATTTCTTCTTAGGCAGAACACTAAGAAAATGTATTTAATGTCATTGAAATGGTTGCACTGGTGGTAGAGGGGAAGAAGAAAACAAATTGGTGGCTGGGAGACATATAGGAAAAAGTGCAGATTAATGTGAAGTGGAGATGGGAGGGGGGAGAATAATTTGGGGGAAGAGAGAGAAAAAGGAATAAACTGGCAGGAAGTAATAACTTGGGGGTGAAGAATGCGACAGAGCAATGGAAAGTGTGTTTGTGTGTGCGAATGAGGGAGGAGCAATGAATTCTATGTGGAACAGAACAAATGACTTTGTAATTTATATGTGAGAGTTGCAATAGTGATTTATAAAATTATTAATGTTTAGAGTGGTAGAGAAAAGTTTTCTATCCTGATCTCATAACACCAGAATGCATTATCACCCTATGAAAGAAAGTACTTCACATGGTGCATAATTAGGTTCTGGAACTCACTACAGTGGTACCTTGGGTTACATACGCTTCAGGTTACAGAGGCTTCAGCTTACAGACTCCGCTAATCCAGAAATAGTACCTCGGGTTAAGAACTTTGCTTCAGGATGAGAACAGAAATCGTGCTCCGGCGGCGCGGCAGCAGGAGGCCCCATTAGCTAAAGTGGTGCTTCAGGTTAAGAACAGTTTCAGGTTAGGAACAGACCTCCAGAACGAATTAAGTACTTAACCCGAGGTACCACTGTATTACAAATTGTAGTGATTGTCAGTGGTCCTTTATGTTTTTGAAAACTTATGAAGTACATGAGGAAGGGGGAAAGGTGCATGTATTCAGAATCAAATACTAGCTTGGAACAAACATACGTGTGGGGTGCCTACAGATCCCATTGCTACCATTATACAATAATCGTTAGGAAACAACTGAGGCTAAGTCACTTTGTGAAAAGGATCCCCTTTGTTGTAAGTTAGAGGGGTGATTCCTGGTGATGTTTCAGCTTTCCGTTATACTATCAGAAAAATATCTCCAACTCAGCAATTTGCCTTTTAGCACAACCCTTTGTTCTCTTCCCCTGTAATTAGCTCCTCAGACACTTTAACAAAAACTGTGCTGGATGTCTCTTTAATATCTCCCTGCAACCTGAAACAAACAATTGGGGCACTGGCCAAAGAGAGTTTAAAATCAGACTAATTTACTGAACCTCCAAAAACCCAAGAAATCAAAAACTGGCAAGCCTGACATATACAAAGCTTTATTGCTTCCAGTAGGGGATTTGGAGAGGATATCTGGTGCTTTTCTGAATGTGCTTTTGGGTGCTAGCAAGAAATTATCCATCCTAATTAAGAAGCATGTTTTTTCCTGCTCCTGTTCATCTGTTTTAAAATCCTCCACTGACTTTAATTAAACCTGCCGTGGAGGAATGATTTCAATAAAGCCAGAAAACTATTCAAAGCATAATGCTTGCTATACTGGTCAGCTGAGTTTACACAGGTCCATGCAAGCCCTCTAGAGGTTTTTAAGCAGAGGCTGGATGGCCACCTGTCATGGATGCTTTAGCCGAGATTCCTGCATGGTGTGGTTGGACTAGAGGACTCTCAAGGTGCCTTCCAACTTTACAGATCTATAATTCTATGATAGTTCTGGGGCTTCACACTGCTGAGACCTCGTAAGTGACCAGATAAGAACAGCATGTTTGACCAGCACCGGAATTATTTCATTACTTATATTTCATTATGATTGAAGTTATTAGTGGTATATTATATTTGCACAGGACAGAATAAACAGATGGAAGTTCTCAGCCTTCTGACACCACAACAAGCCTAGGAGAAACCTTCTTTGCACTATTCTCAGTACTGAGATGCAACGGATACCTCCCATTCTCCATTCCTCAGGAAAAATGGGAGAAACATGCTCCCGTATCCACCCCCCAAGGTCCAGTCCACAGCCCAGACTATTTTATTTAAAAATATTTATATTTTATCATTCACTCAAATTCAAAGATCAATAAAGTAATACAAGTGAAACCAAGCAGCTAAAAATGGAAACAGCAGCAGCAGCAGCAACAACAATAGTAATAAATATTGGCAGCACAATGGAATACAGCACTGGCTAATCAAGAACTCAACTAGCAATTTTCAACAGCAACAAATCTGAAATAAAAGATTAAAAAATAAAACTATTTTTGAAAAACAGCTGGGAGAAAGTTGTAGATTTTTATTGAAAGGCAGTACTAGAGCATCAGGGCTAAAACCAAGCAAGTCCTACTCCTAATGAGGTCCATCTAGCCTCCACATATCAGAAGACGCTAAGTGCTCAGAGGGGGTGGTCTTGTTCCCAGAGATCATCAGGACCCAAACTGTTCAGGGCTTTAAAGGCTTCAAAGGCAAAACAAGCACTTGGAATTGGGTCCAGAAATTAACCGGCAACTAGTGCAAAACAGTTGATACGTGAAAACTTTCCCACAACTGGTAATATAATAATAATAAGGGGCACCTTATTCTGCATTAGTTGGAAGTTTCTGAACTGTCTTCAAAGGCAGGCCTACAAAGAACATGTTATAGTGCTCTAATCTAATCTGGAAGTTATTAAAGAATGATACTGGCCAAGCCTTCAAACAGTGAATAAATCCTGAGCAGCATCCAAAAGTTGACAAGATTCTGGGGCTAGAGCCGGGGCGGGAGGTAGGGTTAGCTGGGTTTTTTGCCCTGGTTGAAGCCTCCAGAGGGGCACCACTGAGGCTCCCAGTCTCTCTCTCTCTCTCTCTGTACACAAATAGGCATATTATATTCAATTCAATACCATATTATATTCAATTTCTTTCATCCTCATTTGTGCAGATTTTTTTTAAAAATAGAGCTTGCATTCTGGGTAGGGTTGCCGTATCAAAAAAAGTAGAGAAAAACTTTAAATGAGCAAACGGTGGGCTCCCCTCCCCCCATTGTCTCTTTCACCAAATGAAATCCACTCTCAATCCAAACCTTTTACATCCTTGTAGCTGGGTTTTCACAGTTTCTTATCTCATCGTCTCTAGGAACTGTAGTTTGCTCCAATTAGAATCTAATTAGCAGGATGACCTGTCCTTCCAAGAATGGGACTGGGCGAGGGTCATGGCAGCCAAAGTGCTCCGTGCCCCCCGTGCCTTTGCCTGCCCTCGCATTCCATGGGGAATCGAGTGACAGACTGCCAGGCAAACTGCGGATGGGAACCTGGTTCCTCTTTCAACCAAAGAGGAATGCACCGAATGAAATTCCCCCATCATTATTTGGTTATCTCCATCTGTGTCTTCTGTGGTGATGGGAGAGACTCCATTCCTGGTATACCAGAAACAGGAAGCCCCCTATATGAGTATGGGAAGGCATTCTCTCTTCCCCAATCCCCTGATATACGGGATATGTTTTATGTGTCATTATGCAGGGGACAAATACAATGGTGAAATGCTCAACTCCAAGTCCCTGCTTTGGCTCAGGGACTTGCAATTTATACTCAGTGATTGCAATTTATACCCAAAGTGTAATTATTTCACAGTGTTCAGCCAGATGCTTCCAGGAAGCAGGACCTAAGTGCAACAGCTTCTCCTTACTTGTGAATCCCAGCAACTGGCAATCAGAGGAAAACTGTCTCAAACAGTGGAGACAGACAGAACGTTGCCATCATGGCAAGTAGCCACTGATAGCTTTATCCTACAGCTGATGGCCTTATCCTCCAATAATATCGCAATAACGCTGCAGGTCTCTATTCCCCCCGCCCCCAAGCTTTTCCAAGTCTCAGTCAACAGATGATTGCTACTTTACCCCCTCCTCCACAACATCCTATCCCCAGCTGCTGCTTGATAAACTTCTCTCTGCTCCTAGAATGCACCCCAAGACGCTGATGGATTTTAACCCCAGTTACTTAAATCTTAGAACCCGAAACAGAGAGAAGGCTTTCTGCTAAATCTGATTTGCCAGATGAATATACTACTCTTCCACAGCATCAACATGTACTTTTTTTTTTAAGAGACCAAACTGCACTACAGCTGCAACATTCCTATCACCGTCCATCTGCCACCCACTCAACATCCCAGTCTGTAACACGGGGACTAGAAATACCATTAATTAAGAGCACAATGCCTCTGAGATACCTACTGATATTCTGCTCTGCACTAAGGGAATTTATGGTGGCAGTGCTGATGGCAATAAAGCCTCCCAACTTACCATTTGCTTAGCTTTTCTGAACCCAAAGAGAAGCAAAGTGTACAGAAGGACTTAAGGGGGGGGGGAGATTAAGAAATAGACCAGTTGGAGGAGACTGTGATGGAAGAACAACAGGGAGATGTGCTGCAGAGGTGAGGAAAGCTGATGTTTACATACTGATTCGAAGCAGGAACCAAACCTTTGGCCTTTATACTTGCATGGAAATATATTCAGCCAACGTAAATTTGGCTGGTACAGCAGTCAATCCTGTAACAACTACTTTAACAGATAATGAATGTTTTTCACACGTGGGACCAGTATATGTGAGCATCAGATTTTGTGGCATGTAATTCTTGCCTGTGTATGTAGAAGTACATGTGGCAGGCTTTAAAAAAACCCCATTGCTTGAATGCTCAAGAAGGTGCAAAACTTTCATGTGAAAGTACTCCATACTGGGATGCCTGAAATAATTCCTGAAGTGAAATGCAGTATCTAGAAGATTCTGGTTTACTGGAAAGCAATGGATTGGTTATCATAATGGCACTTGCCAATCATATTAGAAGTGAGCTTTTTGCAATTTGCAGATTTACGCATGTAGCTTAATATTTACTAATAAGCAATTAACTGTAATGTACTCAAAGATGAGTTAATGAGGATAGCTCAGTCATGTGCAAGAGTGAATTACAACACTCTGAGAGAATTAAGAAGTCTCCTTAACCAACAGAACTTGCTAAAATATCCTATGTAAAATGTGTGTCCCCTAGCAGCTGTTTGGTCTGTGGAAGCACAGCTGCCTAAACTTTATTGGCACTAAATGTCATTCTTGCACACAAATTGGATGCCTGGAAAACCCGAAGGCAAATCTTGGTCCGTTAGTGCTATCATATACAATCATGTTCCCCAATAAGATGTGAAAACTGAAATGGAAAGTGTCAACAAACCCTGGCCACAGCAAGGACTGGGGCATGCCCACTGACAAGCGTGCCACCATGACAAAAATTTACTCTGAGTTGTAATTAGTGGCACTGTCATTTTCGGTTGCTCCTGCCAATTAATTTAGCCTGTCAAATAGAAAAACAGCAACATTCACATGATAATTTATAAATGGGGAGATGAGTCTAGCAAAGCGGTAGCTGCAGCCAGCAGAATTCCCTCAGAGCACTTAAAAAATAAAATAAAGGGAATGGGGGTGTGCATGGGGGTGGGCGGGAAGAAAGTTAAACTGTCCTTGTTATAATTGTTAACGCTGATCGCTCAAGTAGAAGACGGGCTGATTAAAACTCCAAGCGAGCCTCTAGCTCGCTTATATCTCAGAGTCCGGAATGATAGAATCAGAGGAGTTTATTCATACCATTAAACCCCAGAGAACTTAATTGAAAGAAGAGCACAGCCCGGACCTTGACAAGCGGGAGGTCACAGTAATTGCTGCCGGACATATTTAACATTAAGATAATCAGGCCATTAATTACCCTTTGGATCATTAAATCAGCCAGTTGCAAAATGAAATTTCTGCCTCTATTACTCACTTGAGAGACCACAGGGGTGGCTTTTAATTTATCAGTGAGCTTGAGATACAAAGGACCAGGCATGGGGAAGGAGAAAAGGGGGAGAGGACGGGGGGGGGGGGGTTTGCTTCAGCAGAGGCAGGAATATCAATCCGCCATGCTTGGTGATTGTGGCAAATTAACTAGGTAAGATAACCTCAGCTTCTAAAAGGCAGAAGCTGGGGGTATGTAAATAGATGAGGGCAGACAGGGAGATCAGAAGCTGCACACCACTTAGCAGGATAATAAAGGAAATCATCCTTGATTATCAGTGCTAATTTGGACACTGCCGGTAGCTTGTTATGCGTGTTCTGAGTAGCATTTAATTAATTCAATTGCTTGTTAATGAGGGAAGTGACATGTGGGGAGCAGATGCCACCCAACTGCAGATGGGTTCTGGTCAGCCCATCACAATAAAGTCTTTTTTTAAAGCCCCCCACCCCCACCCCCCCCGCGAAAGGTGTCAAGCATGGAAGCACATTCAAAAGGGGCATAACACTGACCTCACCAGGAAAAGAGATGGTAAGAAATAATAAAGCCTGACAACAGTGAATATACAGGTACTGATGTTCCCAGAGGCTTGTGGTACTTACATCCTTGTATCAGAAATACAAGACTGATACGACTACACCATCATTGTATGATCAGATTTAATAAGGCAAAGAAAGGTTGCAATGCAGTTGTTTACATCTGAGCTACAAGCAGTTTTGATAGGCCATCCCTTGGCACGATTCTCAATAGGAGTAGATATAACTTCCATTCCAGACCAGCCTGGCATTAGTAGTTCAGAATTTTGGGGGGTGGGGCACTGTTGCTCAGCAAAACCCCCAAGTTGCTGTTGGACAGACAGCAGCAGCCAGGAGAATGCAGAGTATCAGGCCCCTCGGCTGGCATTGCCATGAACAACAAGCAGCATCATATACGGCTTTATTGAGGTGTGGAATCATCTTCCTAACCACCTAGCAAGAATCTGCCTAGCCTGGCTGTTGGAATGGGCAGGGCAACGGTCAGTCTTGCTTCTGCATTAATGCTGTGATGACAGTTGCCTGCCAGTCAGCCCCAGCCTTGTTCAGCATAGTGGTTGTTGTGATTTAGGTACTCAGAGCAGAATGGAGACAGATGTATTTAATGTTTGCTTCTGTGGCCAACCTGCCAGCTCTGGTCTTTCCTTGCCTGAGCCCTGGCTGTCCACTTGGCTATCACAGCCTGAGCCTGGCTGGGAATCAGTACTTTGCTACCTATATTTACAGCCCTGCCACTCACATCAGCACAAGAATTCAGCAGCCAGCCAGTGGTATAGTGGCTAATTTTGAAGTGTAGGAGCTCAATGTGATGGCCCCCATAGGCACATCCCATGGACACAGTTGTACTGACCCATATATACAGAGACATACAGAACACCCCCCCCAAAAAAAAAACCCAAACAGACGCACTTAGCATAATACCAATTATTTTCAGAATCAGCTGACACTTGCAGATGTTTAGAGAACCAACTTACCTTGGAGGACACATTAAGCATTAATAAAAGACCTTCAGCTAGCTGCAATGCAAACTTTAGCTTTCAACTTGAAATGCAAACAGTGTTGCAAATAACTGTCAAGTGAATGTTTGGACCAAGGGGTCATCAATATATGGATGACACCCAGCTCTATCACTTATTTTCATCTGCAAATTCCAGGGAGACTGTGGAGACAGTTTTGGAGTGTATGGAAGTGCTGTGACTGGGAAAGTCAGCTGATTGAGATGAAGGGGCACAACTGGTTCTAGATGGAAAACAAAGCTGATAGATAGGGGATTCTCCTGGGCTGATAGGCCAGTTAGGACTACCACAAGACCACATGCTTCAGTAATTCATGCATTAGTCACTCTCAGATTAGGCTCCTGCCATATGCTCTTTGTGGGACTGACTTCGAAAATGATGCCCACCTGCTGCTGAAGTTGGTGAGCATGAGACGGGGGCTTCCCATGGTGCTTCACAGACTGTGGCATTTCCTCCCAAACCTGCAGGGAGTCAACCCTCCAGTTTCGACACTGCAGACTTCAAAGGGGGTTTAAAAAACCCACCTTTCCAAGGACCACTTTCACTTGAATAAGGATAATTTGCTGAGGACACTAACTCAGGAAACTACAAATGAGTGGGTAATTTGTAAGGTGCAATATTAATGTTACTTATCTGACTGACTTTAACTGTGTAAGATGTTCTTTACTAATGTTTAATGCTGTTGTCTTTTTATAGCTTAAATTGATGGTTACACTGTGTTTTTATGATAGTATGAGCCATCTTGAGTGCCCAATGCCTGAAAAAGCAAGACAATATAGTTATATGAATAAATAAAAATAAACAAATATTCTGGGTCCACTGAGCATGTTCAGTCTTTATTGGGCTACATTTGTGTTTTCCCTCTTTTTGTTTTTTTGAGGGGTCTGTGGACTGACTTGTGTCCAGGCTCAGCTACATGAAAACCTTGACTTTCTTCATGAATGTCTATGGATGACAACCACTTCTGTTCATGTGGGTTGTTTTTTTTTGGGGGGGGGATGTTGGCTGTTGTTGATGTCAATTTTCTGTATCTTCATTTTGGATCTTACGATTGATGTAGAAATTGTTCAATCTGGTTGCACACATTTTGATGTTTTGTTTATTGTTTGACTACTTTGGTTATGTTTGTAGTTACATAATTTTTTTTATATGCTGTAAGTCACCTTCAGCATGGTTTTAACTGTGGAAAGGCAGCATACAAATAGAAGCTATTTTTAATCAATCATTTTAAGTGCGAACTAGGACTAGGAAGTAACCTACCTGGACACTGAAATTCTTCTTTCTACACACCCACACCCACCTTTGTCCAGCCACTCTGTTCTGCTTCTACCCCAGCCAGTATTCCGTGGTCGCTGAGTCTTTAATGGGCTGTTACCAGAGTTCTCATTTCCCTTACCACAGCACCAAATAACTCAGTACAAAACTCCCAAATTGTTGACATATTTATAATAAACCTCTAGTTATAAACTTATCACTAGAGACCACAAAGTTATGTTGCCATTTACAAAAAATGGCAACATATAGAACAAAAAAAAAAAAGGGGGGGGGGAGATAAGACATGGAGCTCTTCAATTTCCTATCACGATATTGACATGAATTGCTACCAGTTCTTTTTTGGGTAACCTCTAGATATGCGTATAAGTCTGCTGAAGTCTGAGTGTTCCACAAGAGGAACCCAACTTAGATCACATTCCTGTACTGCTGCGACTTGTAGGACATCCCAAAATCTGGACAGAGCCCATGGGTTGGCAGCGCATTTGTACACACAAAGCATATCCTAAGATGAACATTGAGGAAAAATAACTAATGAGGTAGTTCCAGATCAGCATCAAGATACAGGTAAACATTTTATTAATTCCTGTTTTAAAGATGGACAGTCTTTTCATGTTATTCAAAAGCAATACTTTCTTTTATCAAGCAGAATTCTGTCCCTGTGTGGCTGTTCAGACACCACTGCCATTTCACTGTCACACCAGTCAAAATCAATGCTTTAGGTGCCTGCTTAAATGGTATCAATAGCAACTGGATGGGGGAAAAGTCTTGATTTGAACCCCAATTCATTTAATTATAACATTGATCAAATCTAATTTGACCCACATTACGAAGGGAGGGTTTAAGGACAGATGCCCCCAAGACATCAAATTTAATATTGAATACACTGGGAAAAAATGTCAGCTGTTGCACAATCCATACCAAAAGATTTCCCCTTTTTCTCCCTTTCCTGGGAGTAATTAAAAGATGCTTTTCTTGACTAATGATCCCCTGTTTAGAAATAGGAAGTCGATATTCCTCCTGCAGCAGTCAGCTTCAATTTGTCACACTGCTCCAGAAGTTTGAGAAGCGGTTCTCAGGGTTGTTTGGTAATTGCTGGAGCCAATTACAAGCTTTTTAAAGCTGACCTAATCAGTGGTCCACTGAAAACAATCAGAAGCCAGCTGGTCTTGTTTCTACAGTAGTTTCAAAAGCTCCCCTCCTGCTCTGCAACTTTATAAACTTTTTGTGCTTGGTATAGTCACACAAATCACAGACCACAAATGTTAACTTGCAAGCTGTAGCTGCTCACCAAGATTTTCCTCCGAATCATGTGAAACCTCTGCTTAAATTTCATTGCAGCTTCCACTGCACTCCTGGTTATGAAGAATGATCTGTTTCTAACTGCCAGATTTTAAAGTTAGGTATGATGTTGTGGGTAAAACCACAGTGCCTAGGACTTGCCGATCGTATGGTCGGCGGTTCGAATCCCCGCGGCGGGGTGAACTCCCATCTTTCGGTCCCAGCTCCTGCCCACCTAGCAGTTCGAAAGCACCCCTAAGTGCAAGTAGATAAATAGGTACCGCTTTATAGCGGGAAGGTAAACAGTGTTTCCGTGTGCTGCGCTGGTGCTGGCTCGCCAGAGCAGCTTCGTCACGCTGGCCACGTGACCCGGAAGTGTCTTCGGACAGCGCTGGCCCCCGGCCTCTTAAGTGAGATGAGCGCACAACCCTAGAGTCGGACACGACTGGCCTGTACGGGCAGGGGTACCTTTACCTTTACCTTAATGTTGAGATCGCCTGAAGTATTTGAATTTTCATAGTAACTTAAAAATTACAAGAGTGGAAGTATTTCCTATAGTAAGACTTGAAATTTACCCTATTTGATAGTATTAAGTGGTGGAGAATCAACATACTTTTTCTTCTTATTGGTATTATTTACATAGCACTATCAATGTACATTGCTCTTTATGAAATTCTGCACAAAGAAGCTTACAACCCAAAATTCAATACAGGAGCAAGAGGGAAGTCTAAGCAGGGCAAACAAGGTAAGAGGATGAATTTATTTCAGTCATACTTAGGCTTAGGATATGGGCACAATGCTTTAGGTTACAAAGTCTTCTATACTCTACTGAGGGTGCAAAATTTCACTTAGGATAATTATATGTCTCTGAAGCCACTCAGATTGAGACCAGGTACATGGGCTGGGCAAAACCAGAGTGTAACCTTGGGGGGAGGGGTAGCAGTATGCATGCTGGTGGCAGTCAGAGCATTCCCTGCTCCTCCCGAAATATCTATGGCCCATGAGTAAAAAAAGTGCACTACCACATAACAGAGTTTGGAAGGGTTAGGAGTAATCTATCTGAAAGAGTATCAGTGCATGAAAGACAGTTGCCATGACTACAGTATACAGAAACTGAATGTAACAGATTTGGCCTATTTTTACCTGTACTAATTTTGGCCAAAATTTGGATGTGGGGGGCATGAAATTTAGTGTATTTAGGAATGCAACAAATATATGTTAATTACAGAGTCTTGATGCGAACTTCTCGCATTTACAGCTATGGATGTATTTTGAACAGAACACCTGGTTTCTAAACTTGCCCACAAAGAAGGGTGGGCAAGAAGCGTGATTTGTGTTGTGCGGTTAAATCAGTGTAAGAATGGGACGAAGGCACAGCAGTTTGCTCACTGGAGATAAGAGTCTGCTCTGAAACTGCAAGCTGGCTAACACTTATTTGGGAAGTGATGAAAACTTAGGGTATCAACCAACATGCAAATCAATATGTAAACCCATTTAGATTTTTTTTTGGCAAAAATTACATATGTGCTTTTTTATATAAATGTATGTGATGCCACTTTTCTGCAAGGTGGTTATATCCATGAAATGGTAGGACAGTTCTTCATATGTCCCTGGTGCTTATTAGTATCCTACACATACTAATGCTACTACAAAATTATTTATGTATCACAACCAAGCTGCAAGAGTGATATGGAAGGTTACTGGCTTGGGAGAGCTGTTTGGCTTCCTTAACTCAGCTTCTAGCAATTAAGAAAATTAATCATTTGACATAGAACTCTACCTATGGATTAACTACAGTCTGTAAACTTCAGTTCAGATAGACATAATGCTGGAAATCATTCAACTACTTCTAAAAAAAGTAATCATTTTTGGTACATTAAAAAAGTATGCCCTTTCTGGCTACCGGTGCCCAGAGGCAATCATAGGGATGCAAAACAGGTAAGAAATACTTTATGGTTTTGCTGACACCTTGTGTTTGAAACAACGATATTAAAGCAAACATCATACATTTATACAACATGGTACTTTTTTTTAAAAAAAGGAGAAAAAAAGAGGGCAGCTGTATTACAAACTAGTAGAAAACTAAATATTCCTCAAATGGAAAGTTATAATACACAACTTTTGTCTGTTTTGTATAAGAAGGATGTACATTGTCAGATAACAAAACTACTTCATGAACCTATACTGCAAATTAGTAGCAAGAAGTATGAAATCCAGATATGATTTGTCCCATTGAAATACCGGTAACTGAGATTTATGAGGACAGATAAGCATATAGTTTCAATGGGTCATGGGTAGATCGAACTTTCTCTGGATTTTAGCTTAACTTCAGTATAAACTTTTTTACTATTTATGTCTACACAAATGTCTGCATATATAGTAATCAAATAATGAATCAAAGATGGCACCAGAATTCATTTGTGATATTTACGGATTAATGTAATGGCACTGTTGACATTATGATACAAATAGCTATATTTGTTCTGTAATAGCAAAAGACACACCAGGGTTTATATTTTTACAATGTTATGGAGCAGAAACCAACGAAAGAACATTTAACACCCCCACACTCCTATTTAGGAAGAAAGCACTCAGGTTTTTGAAGTTCTACTGCAGTGTTTGTTGCCTGAAAGGTAACGGGCAATAAAAATGAGTATGAATTCTCTCTTTTCTTTTCTTGTTCCCCTTTGGGTTTGGGTTTTTATTTAGATTTGTTTATTTATCTTTGATAAAAAATATATTGGATATTTAATATTAACCTTTGTGTATTTTCTTTCCAACTTAATATTAACCTTTATATATTTTCTTTCAAACTTTAATAAAATCTAATGGGGGAAAAGAGTCTGAAATACACTTACGAAGACAGCTTTTTTATTACTTAAAATATTACGGTATGTTGTATTATGTTTCCTTGCCAACAAAGGTCCGTATAGTAAAAGCTATGGTTTTCCCAGTAGTGATGTATGGAAGTGAGAGCTGGACCATAAAGATGGCTGATCGCCAAAGAATTGATGCTTTTGAATTATGGTGCTGGAGGAGACTCTTGAGAGTCCCATGGACTGCAAGAAGATCAAACGTATCCATTCTTAAGGAAATCAGCCCTGAGTGCTCACTGGAAGGACAGATCATGAAGCTGAGGCTCCAATACTTTGGCCACCTCATGAGAAGAGAAGACTCCCTGGAAAAGACCCTGATGTTGGGAAAGATGGAGGGCACAAGAGAAGGGGATGACAGAGGATGAGATGGTTGGATGGTGTTCTTGAAGCTACCAGCATGAGTTTGACCAAACTGCGGGAGGCAGTGGAAGACAGGAGTGCCTGGCGTGCTCTGGTCCATGGGGTCACGAAGAGTCAGACACAAGTAAACGACTAAACAACAACAACATTATGTTTCCTGAGCCAGTATTTTTCAAATAAAGGCAGTAATTAATGATTCACAGAAACTTAAAACTCTTATATATTGGTCTAAAATTATATTCTATTAATACTATTATCCACAACAAGTGTTATCTTTAAAGGCAGCAATGAAAACAGCCTTTCCTTGTTTATTTATTTGCATAAAAGCAATGTAATTAATGGAAATATTAGAAAAATATGAAATTGGCTCTTAAACCGTCTGTTCAGATGACACAATCAAAGAGACCTGTACAAATGGTGAATGGGGGGGGGGGTAGAGTTGAACTTACAGGTCACCTTCCTTATGCTTTGCTGACTATACTTAGGGTATTTGTGAATTACAATGTTTATCTGGAGAAAGAACTCTGACACCGCAACCCCAAATCTGCTTACAAGCACCAGTCTGGGGGTAGGCAAGTATTACTCCCAACTGCAGTGATTCACTTAATGTATACAGTATGCACACAATGCATATAGTAAGCACACACAAACACAGGCAAAGAAGGACCTCGCTTGCATCCTTCGGGGTAAACACTAGCTAGCTAGAACCGGGCAAGAGGAATCTCTCCCTTGCAGGACTAGTTAACTAGTTACACCACTCTGAGCTTCTTGGAGAAGGAAGGATCATATACAGATCCAGTGCTCTTTAAGCCTTAGCTCCCATTTAAGACTTCAGCCAATGAGAGCAGTGCAGAGGTACTTTCAAAAGATAAACATTGGGTTAGATATCTTTCTTTTTCTTTTTTTTTTAATAATATTTATTAAAGATTTTCAAATATAACAAAAAAGAAAAGCATCCAAATTTAAGGCCTTATTTTCAATATCATCTTTCCAGGACTTCCCCTCCCCACCCCCTCTTGTATTCCAATTCTTTCAAATAGATTCAGCAAATTCTTACCCCAAGTTTTAAAATTATTATCATTAACCCAATTTAAAAAATATTTTCCCGTCCCCTAAAATCAACCTGTTCCCTTCCACGAGTTCCCCTCTTTAATATAAAATAGAAATTAACATAAAAAAAAATAGAAAAAAGAATAAAATGTAATTTAACACCCTTTGGATTCCAAATTTCCCTCCCCCCTTTCCCGGTTGCGTTCCCAATGTCCGTCAATGTCTACTGTCTCCTGGAGCTCCCACATCTAAGCCATAATCCTTCACCAGTCCGCTTTGCCGTCTTTTTAATAGTCTTTACCGTCTTTTAATCATCTTTAATTTCGAATGTCCAATCTTGGAAGGGGTCTATCTTCCAACTTTGTCCAGTTCTTGTTTTTCTTGTTGTTCTTGTTGTTCTCTCTTCTCCTCTTTTTTCCCCCCCCCCTGCTCTCCTGCACAAATGTTCTAATTCCAAAAAGCTTGTAGTTCCTCTACAGAGGCTTTGTTATTCAGGAACAAAACATTACGTCAAGTCCCTTCCATTCTTCAATAGATAAGTCTATTGTCTCCTTTAGTGTGTAGACCTCTGTAGACAAAATAGTGTTCCATTTCTGCAGTTTCCCAGGAGATAAAAAGTCTGATTCAAATTCCATGCCAGCAATACTTGTAATAACCCACAGCTCCTCTAGAGGGATTATAATAACTCAGTTTCATTCCCGATCACACCCACCAGTCAAAGTAACTTATTATTCCTTATTTTAAACAGTTTATATCCAATTTATAACAAATGTAACCAGCAAAGTCCTCGTAGCAAAGTTCTCTTTTTGTTCTTCAGTTTTGGCAGCTCCTTTGACAGCTGTCAAAACCTCTATTTCTCCTCTCCAGGCGCTCTCACGGATCGCTCCCGGGGTTTCCGGGGGGGGGGGGTTGTATTTTAATTCACATTCCACTTTTCTCCTCCAGCCCAACTTATAGTTTTCCATCGCGAAATTAATAACTTTATCAAAAAAAAAAAAGGTTGCACTCGATCTTAGTTGTCAGGTCCTTTGCTTTAGCTCCTCTACAACAGGGGGGAGGTTGACTTCCTTTTTGTACCTCCCCCGCTCGCTCCGAATTTAAGAAAAAAATTATTCCCCTTTTTAATCCAAGTTCCAATTACTCACGGGTTATTCTTTTAAGTCCAGATTTTCAATGGAAGAAGTCAGCGCTCTCCGCCAAATGGCATGCGGCTTCACTCGGCAGGGGAAGCGGAGGACTCACAGCACCAACCCCCCCGTCACCCGCTCCGCAGCCTTTAAAAAGGCTCCTTCGCGTGGTCGGGGGGGGGCGCAAACGGTGCCCGCCGAGTCACCATGCCCATGGGTTTCAGCGCCCATGGTTTTTGAGGGTCCCCGCGTCGCCGGCGCGGTAGAACCCAGCCCCTGCCGAGCAGGCTCCCTCCGGAGCTCGGAGGGAGTCCGCCATTCGGCGATGGCGCCAACCCGGAAGTCTGGGTTAGATATCTTTCACATACTTTTTCAACGCCTGCATGCATACTGAAACAGCTTACCTTGAGGAGTCTGGAGAGGGTTTTGCACGTCCCTGGGTATTTTCTTCCCACACGCTATTTGCTAACTCATTCCCAATGGAGGACATTACTTTGATGAGTTCAATAGGCCAATCATCCAAGTCAAGTGAGCGCACACGGGACACGTGTGTGCCAAGGTTTCGGTGTATCCCTGAGCATTCAATACACATGAGTGCTCCCAGATTTAAGCTTGCCCAGTCAGGATCTATAGGAAAAGAAAACAAAGCAACACAATGAATATACACTCTAAGAGCTTTTCCCACTTATGGCAAGGTTACCAGTAATCAACTCCTATTTGAAGTTTTAACAGAACCCCTGAGTGATACATGATGCTGATGAGTCTGGACCCCCTATCTAATTCTTAGCCAATTAAGGGAACTTTTAGCTCATGGTTCTTGGGGAATAAAATCTTAAGAATTATTATAGCAAATGTTTTTCTACCAACACAAGTATGGTACAGGTTAGAAGCAAGTAATTTAAAGATGATGTTTTTACATAAAGGTACAAGTGCAACCTATTTAGCTATCATGGGGTAAATATGGTGGCAAAATGGAGAAGATGACAGGAAATAAGATGATTATACAACTCAGGACAAAGAGACAGCAACCAAAGAGCAGCTCTAAAACTCCAAGATAAAGCCCACCTAAAGCAGGTGTGGGGAGACTTTGGTCCCTAAGAAGCTGAATTACAACTTCCATCAGCCCCTACAAGCATGGCCAGGGCCACTGTGGTCCAGTGACATCTGGCGCACCAAAGGTTCCTCACATCTGTACTACCATGTGCACCTGTACTACTAAATGCAGTTACTCTCCTAATAATCACTGTCATCATTTTGCAGATTCATTATTTCATTTTTAACACATGCTTGTAGGATGAGAAAAGATGAACAAGGCACTCCATCCAACATCTAAAAAGCAACCATTCTGATTTATGCAATTTCAAGGAAGTATGTGCTGCTTTTGATTTTAGAGAAATCTTGGATTGCATTGAAAATGCAAAGCCTACCGACACCAGTTGAGGCATGGGAAAAGCACAATTAGCAGTGCTTATAATTCTGAGTAGTATTTCAGATAGCCAGATGGTCCACATCAAGAAGGGTGATACAGAAGGAAGGTGGACTCTCCTTCCTTGGCGGTTTTTAAGCAGATCTGTCATGGATACTTTAGCTGGTATTTCTACATGGCAGGGGGTTGGACTAGATGACCCTTGGGTCCCTTTTGCGAATCTATGATCCTTGAAAATTTGGAATTGACTTATGGTCTTGCTAGTAAACACTCACACCACACCTGGATAGGAGACTTGCTTAAATTGAAGCTTGTATCCAAGGTGGACAGTAACAGTCATGTGACAGAATTCTTAACAACTGGCTTCCAAGTTTAAGCTGCAAAGGATGGTACTCTGCTGATCTCATAAACATGAGCAAGGAAGAATAATAACTAAATATATCCTCTCCTAGTGTCTAAATCCATTCCTACAAAGCCTGCCCACACTCAAAAGGAAATTAGGGTCAAGTCTTTCCCACAATGACAATGATGTTCAAAGAAGTTAAGGGGACAAACATGACATCTGACCTCTCCCTTGTGTGTCTGGCCTGTTTTACATACTAAAAAAAGGCAGGTGTGTCCAATTTTAATGCAGGATGTGCATGGGGGAGCTGACCCCCCTCACCTCTTCATTCCAGCTGCTCCAGGGGAAACCCTCACGCCCAGGCCATACCTCAGGCTAAAACTTAGATCCCATCACCTTCAACTCAAAAAACTGAGTTATCTGAAGGACCAACTAGGTCTGTATCAATGTAGCCGCAAAAGCCCACAGCAAGTGCCAGATGCCGGCACATTAGCTTGGGAGGGGTCAAATCAGCTGAGTTAAAAAGCAAGTGGCTGCCCACTGACTCCCGAGCCAGGCTCAAGGTTTTACATATACATATATTTGTGAATCTCATACTAATATTAAGATAGGCATTGTACGTTTTCTAATATCACATGCTTTTTCCTTTTTGTCTGGAAAGAATGACTTTAAAATCCCCTAAAATTCATAAGAGCCATTATTTCCCCTCTTATCTAGAGCATAACAGTAGCATGTTAAGCTGAAAAGGAATGCGAAACTGAAGAAAAAATCTCCCTCCTCAAAAGTGTTCCAGGTCAGTACTTACAAAAAAATGAGGTCTTAATTTAACCAGCAGCATGCGTTAATTAGGATTTAATAGGAATACACCACACAAATCAAATTCCATAATGAACACTAACTAGTGAAAAGAACACTGAATACAATACCAAGAGGGCAAGAACTAGAACAGGTGTTCATGTAACACTGAAGCAAAGAGACTACAAGCTTTATGAAGCCCAGGATAATGTTCCTTGTGGAAAAAAAGTACTCACTTTGTGCCCCACAGTCCACACAGCGAGAATTGCCTCTGATGTTTCTTATTGACTGAAGGGCCATGGCCTCATTCTGACTTGTCAGTCGGGACTGTGTATATTTAAAGAAACACACATTCAGGAAATAAGAACTCAAAGAAAAGACAGAGACAACATTTCTGTCAGCTGGTGAAAAAGAGAGTTCAGAAATGGGTTGAATGAACATGATCATGGAATTTGATGCTTTTGGTTAGCTTCTCAGAAGTTGATCCTTTAGCATCTTTAAGTACTGTAATTCTGTGTCTGACAAGCACAGCTCACAGTTTTCATCCATGTTTCTGACAGCTCAAGCTTTTATTGAACCACTGGGGCATAGAGCGTACAGGACATCAGGAATCAGTGGTAAAGCAAGCTCAGAACTGAAGTGTGCCATTAATACCACAGATGATCACAGAACAGTCCATTCTTATAAATTCTGTTAAATTAAATTAATTCCTGTACTACTTTTGTTTCATGGTTATTGATTGTTAGGAAGATTTGGGAACAGAAGCAATGGTGAACAGAGCATTCTACCATCAAAAGATCAGAATTGATCTTATGGCTTGCGTTACGGACCTCTCTCCACAGTGGCCTGCCAGTGACCTCTACTTTGACCCAGAAAGATAATCGCTATAGAAAGTGACTTTCAGTTTCTATACCAGCTGAGTCCTGAGCAAATTCAACTAGCTGTATCAGATCATGAACTTCCGGCTACAGATTTCAATAGAAGCTATAAAACACTCTACGTAAGCTGGTATCTAGATATGCCATTATCAGGGATGTGTCTTGGTGGTTTCCTCAATCTCTTTCTTTAGAAAGTTTAATTTTGCATAACTGTTCTAGTTAGCTTATTCTACATTATGAATGTAAAACATGTACGAGCCATTATGGAATGAAGGTACTGCTATATTTCCCTTTCCAATTTAATCTATTTGTGGTTTAAAAGCCATAAGACTTAAAAGTTTTATTTATACATTGAACATATAATCATCCCTAATTACAGAGAAGAACCCCCACCCCACTAAGCTTTCCTTAGCCAAGGTCAAAAGAACAAAAAACTGTGAACATGTATCTAACGTAAGTCCCAATCCAGCTAAATTTAGTAATGACAAATCCCCATTGAAACGAAGAAATTAGTTGTGACCAACTTGTCCCACAGCTTTCAAGAGGATTAAGTCATGACTAACTTTAGCTAGATCACAGTTGTAGACAAATGTCGAAATGGGACATTGTGCACAATACTATCCTGAAGATACACAATACTATTCCTGCAGTATTAAACATAAAGCGTCATACATTTTCTAGTCCTAGAGAAACACAACAGCTTCCAGGAAAAATTGTAAAGTAACAAAGTAGAAAAAAACTACTACTTTGCAGTACTGTACTCAAAATACTGAAAGCAAGATTTAGATCAATTTAAAAGCAGCAACTATTCATTCCAAATGAGTTATTTTAATGTGAAATTATATAGAAAACTGAAAAAGTAAAACAATAAATAAGTTACTATTAAAAATCTAAATGCAAAGCAAGGCAAAACATTCCAGACATAATAATACTGCAGGAATTTCTCCTTTAAAACATTATAGAGGGTCTAAATGTTGATGACATATATTCTTTTCCTCTGATTAATGTTGTTTATCTTACCTTATTCTTGCTGCTCTCACATGACTGCAGGCTGGCCAGAATTTGACTCTCTATAGCTTGGACCCAAGCATCTCTTTCTTCATATGTTGTAGCTTCAAAGTGCCAAGTCTGACCAGTAAGAGACACAATGATAAATTCAAAGTTATCTTCTTGTTCTGAAAGAGAAAATGGAGGGAGAGAATGATGGGTTAAAACTTATATTTAAAAGAATAAATTAAAACATGATTTTAAGAAAAGAACAGATGTAGCAGACAAAGGGTGCTCATAACTCTGTCCCTCATTTAGAAAACGAAAAGAGAGGCTGTGATTTCATCACAGTGAAATGCCAGGAAAGCTAAAACTGCAAAATAATAACAACAACAACAACAACAACAACAACAATGATGCAGGGGAAGTCAGACTAATTGTTTGGAACAGTTTTGTTAGAAATACACATAAGCCAGAACCTCAGAAGCATTCCCCAGCCCACAATATTTAAATATAGAATCAATTTTTATCTTCAGTGTTGGGAATTATTCTGTTCTATTATAAAGTTCAGATAGGAAGGGACCCAAAGGAACATTGCTAAAACCATGAAACAGAAATAAGTACATCTTGAAAAATCAGAATGTACCTAAGATGTAGGTTTACCTTTTCTGATTTTTAAAAAAATAATATTTATTAAGTTTTTAACAAGAAAAGGGTTACAAAACAGTAAACAAAGAGCACACACACAAAAAAATACAAAAACCAAAATTTAACGTAAAAAGAAAGAAGAAAAATAAAAATCCCTCTTTCTAATATCTTACCACTCATTTACTTATTTTCATGACTTCCTCAAACCTCCCTTTTTTGTATTCCATTTAAAAATTTGTTCAGCAAATTCATACCCTCTTAATTTACCCTTAATTGTTTATCCTCACATATTATAACTTCAAATTTTCATCTAATATCAATCCGTTCTTGCATATTCTTATTTTGCCTTATTACTAGAACCACTTCGTTTCATTCCAACGTCATTAACATTCAATAATTTTACAGTGTTTCTGTAGATAGATTTTAAATTTCTTCCAATCTTCTTCCACCAACTCTTCTCCCTGGTCTCGGATTCTGCCAGTCATTTCCGCTAATTCCATGTACTCCATTACTTGCATCTGCCATTCTTCCAAGGTGGGTAGATCTTGTGTCTTCCAATGCTTTGCAATGAGTATTCTTGCTGCCATTGTTGCATACATAAAGAAAGTTCTATCCTTCTTTGGCACCAATTGGCCGACCATACCCAGGAGAAAGGCCTCTGGTTTCTTCAAGAAAGTATATTTAAATACCTTTTTCATTTCATTATAGATCATCTCCCAGAAAGCCCTGATTTTTTTGTTTTTGTATATTTGTATTATGTTGCATTTGTATGTTGTTGTACTATTCTTTAAATAATCTTCATAATCAGCCTTGATAGGCTGCATTTAGGAATGCAAGAGTAATGGTAGGAAAGGACTCCTTAAATGCTTTCTCTTCCCACTATCTGCTCTTGAAAAATGCCCCCCCCAACCCTGCAGGGTAAGAGTTTTCTCTCCCCAAATTTTCTACTTTTCACTTGAAAAAATAGGAGAAAGTCCTAAAAAGAATCTGAAAGAAATTTGGGGAGCAGATTTGGAATAAAAAATAAAAGATACAATTCAGCAAGTGTTATACAGCGGAAGTCTCCTATTAAGGTTACATAGGAGGGTAAAGGAGTCCATGATAAAAGTGGTACTAAGGTGGTTCCCAGTGGAATTCCCGATGGAATTGGCAAAAAGGAACATTGATTTTTCTAATGTGTGCTGGGGAGGATGTTAAAGGGTGGACACTTTTTTCATATGTGGTAGATCTGCCCAGTAGTGCAATATTGTGGGTAAAAATCCTTCAAAAAATCTCTTCTATTGTCTGTCAAATTCTTCCATTCAACCTGTATTCCACTTAACCAGAGGATATATACCATGTAAGTCAAGTCCTAATATTGTTTGTTGGTTGAAGAATGAAATTGCTCATCACTGGAATCATTGCTCTACCTTTACTTTAGACTAGAGCTTCCCAAACTTTTCAAGTTGGTGACACACTTTTTGCATATGCATCATTTTGTGACACAGTGATTCAGTTTTACTAGCAAAGCAGAGGTTAAACTAACCCTTTCCAGCCCCAGGAGGAGCACGGGGAGTGCTTGTGTGACACACCTACACACTACAGCCGACACACTAACATGTCACAACAAACAGCTTGGAAAGCTCTGCTTAAGACAGTTGGAGAAACAAAATTTCAAAATAATCAACCTCCCTTTTGGTCAGATCATCTGCCTAGATATGGAGTTTTGCTTTTGTTGCTGTTCTAATCTTTTTGCATTCTTTTACTCTAGGATCTTCTTCTCGGATGAATGTTCCTTTGTACTTATTTATGCTGGCTATCACAACCAGTTTTACATTCACTTAATCACTCGTTTGTATTTACTCCAAGCTTCTAAGTCATATTTTATCTTCTCTTGCTATTTATTGGTAGGTTTATATTGAAAATGAACTCTCAACCTAAGTTTAAAAGATGAGGAAAGCAGAAAAAACTCCTGACATGTCTAGTTTGTCACAGTAACCAAAATTGATTTGTTGTAGGGTGTTTATTTCTTCTATGATGGTGGTTGTATATGTTTTGAAGCTCAACTTTAGCACATTCTCACCATTTCCACACAGTTGTTTTTTAAAGAGTTTTGAATTCATATTGAGTTAGTTCAGATAAATGTTAACAATTCAAGCATTCTAATCTCCAGCCCCTTCCCATATGATACAGTAAAAACAACAAAAGGCTCATTTTCTAACACTGTATTCTTTTCAATATTTCATGGATGAAAATAGTTTGAATGGATGGGATTAGGGGCAGAGTCTGGCAGCCCAGGGACTGGGAAAGTGGTAGGGACAACACAGTCCACACTTAAAACTTTGCCACAACTAGAAAGTGGAAAGCAAAAGGGAATCCAAGCAGCTGGCTCCAGATAACTCCTACTGGTAGTCAGAGAAGCAAGCGAACGAACACCTATATGCACTTTATTGCATTTATACAATTGAGAGGACTTTGGAGACCATGAAGGAGACCATGGCCAATGGTACCAAAAGCTGCTGAGAGGTCAAGGAGAATTAACAGGGACACATTTTCCCTGTCTCTTTGCCGACAGAGGTCATCATACAGGAGGATCAAAGCAGTTACTGTAACAAAACCAGGCCTAAACCCTGATTTAAAAGGCTCTAGAAAATCTGTTTCTTCAAAAAGTGCCTGGATCTGGTTGACAACCACCTGCTCAAGAACTTTGCCTAAGAAGGGGAGATTAACAAGTGGCCAGTAGTTACTTAGATTTTCTGAATCCAGGGAGGGTTTCTTTCTTCCTTCAAGCAAGCAGGGACCAACCCCTCTCACAAGAAGGCATTAATCACCTCCCTGGCCCAACCGGCTGTTCCCTCCCCGCCAGAGACGTAGCGTGGGCAGGGGGGCCATTGCCTCAGGTGCAGATTTCTATGGGGCACACAAAGTGCTTCTTTCTCAGGTTTAAATTGGGCAGCCTGACCTCCTCACCTGCTGCTTGGGTGCCTGGTGCGGGGGCATGTCCTGCAGCCGGGGGCAGGGCAATCTGCACCTGTGGGGGCGGGGCGATCTGCCCATGGGGTGGGGCGAGCCTCTCTGCCGCTTGGAGCCTCTCCGCCGCCTCCCCCTTGGCTGTAGGGCGGCTGAGGCAGAGGCAGTAGGCAGACACAAGTCCCACACTGCTGTTTCAGGCAGCGCGGAACCTGCAGGCGCCTAAGCCACCACGTCACTCCTAAAAAGTTTCGTGAGCCCAATTTTTTAAAAAACTCATTTTGTCCCACCCCCTCAGTGATGACACCCGGGGCAGACCGCACCCCCCTTCGCCCACCACTGAAGCAGCACAGAAGCGACTCTAGGGGAACGCGGCCAAAGCACTGGCAGCACGCATTCCAATGGCAGGTAAGAGGTGGGGGCACCAGAATTTGATGTTGCACAGAGCTCCCCTCTGCCACGGAGGCCCTATGGCTGCTGCACCCAGGAAGTGCCTGGTCACTCACCCGCATGGTCCAGTAATGCGCACAATGGCCCTCCCCCTCCCTTTGCTTTGGCCTGTGGTGAAGGCCAAGGGCAAGGCAGGCTGTGACTGAAGCCATTAGTGTCCCTTAGCATCAGGGATCCTTCTCTGCAAGCCCTCCTCCCTCGGGAGGTTCGGAGGTGGCGGTGCCCTGCGGGGTCCTTCTATGAGACGGTTGCCCACTTGTGGGACACCCTGCACAGGGAGGCTGGCCTTCACCACCTCCCTTCAGGTGCAGGAGAAAATGGCTCTCTCCTCCTGGGCTCATGAACAGCTCCAGCCTTTTAAAATGTGTGTGTGAGAGTGCCCCTTCCGATCTTCAGGAGGAGGGGGGGTTGTGGGATCACGACCCCGCCCACACTCACTCTGCGAGGCTGTCGTCAGCCTCGCAGGAGACAGGGATTCACCCAATTAGCATACCTTGTGGCGCCAGCCAATTGGCTGGCGGCAGGGGCGGGCCTTCCTAGGGCCACTTAAGGTCAGGGCAGCCCCTGGCTCGCCCCCTTTCTTCCCTGGAGACGACGCAGTTTCCCACCCACCCGCCCTTTAGGTTTTGCCACTGACCTTGCTATGGGCTTCGGCTGGTCGCCGCAAGGGGCCTGGTAGGAGTTTTTCCATTTGGCTAATTGGCTGGTTTTGTGAGCCACTTGGTTTTTTCGCCTACCTCGTAGCAAATCGTCACAACTCCCTCGGTTTTGGCGGTAGGCATTGGCCGGGGTATTATCATGCAGATGAGGTTGGGGGGGAGGAACGCCATCACCTCCCCCAATGCTTGAAGGGTAGTTCGTTAAAGGACTCCGAGGGGCGACGCCTCGTCCGAAACCTACGGAGGCTAGGGCCTAAAGCGCGCCCCCGAGCGGTAACCCCTTGGGGAGCGCCTAGGGATATGCATCTCGGGTGGCTCCCCCTGTTGGTGTTTAACCCTTCCCGGTCAGACCGGATAGTCGGTTAGGGCCAATGCCTAAAGCCAATACCCTTCTTTCCTGTAATCAATAAAGTTGTGGCCATTTTCGCCCATTAACCTAAAACTCTGTGTCCGTTGTCTTCATTTATTCCACCTGTGGGGGGGAGGGAATAGCCACACAATGGGAGAGATTCTACAAAATGTCTACACCACTTGATTGCTAAAAAAGATCAAAGTGGTTTACAAAAAGATCAAAAATATAAATAATGAATGGTTTAGTTCTGTGAATGGCAAGGGATGAGGTCCGGAGCATGTTGTAAAAAATATAAGCGGTGCCCCTGAAAGCAAGGTGGCTTTCAGTGGAAATACCAACAGCCACATCAGTCTAGCTTTCCCCTGCTTATTCCTTCCCTTCCTTTGTCTATGGAACAACCGCCACTCCCCACAGCAGCATCTCTGCTGAGGAGTGGGTTGCCAGAGCAACACATGCGCAGTCAGTCACTTAAGCCAAGCCACCCAAGCAAAGTTCCAGCTGTCCCCCCCCCCTTTCTTGCCATTACAGTATTTTTGTTTGCATGTGCATGTGCAGGCTGCCTGGCTGTTATTCATAGTTGAGTTATAGAGACATACAAAGGGTCAACAGTCCTGCAAGGTAGGCCAATAATATTATTTCCCAGTTTGGGGTGGGAGTGGTTGGGTGAGTAGAAGAAGAAGAGCTTGGATTTGATATCCCACTTTATCTCTACCCTAAGGAGTCTCAAAGCGGCTAACAATCTCCTTTCCCTTCTTCCCCCACAACAAACACTCTGTGAGGTGAGGCTGAGAGACTTCAATGTGTCTCTGGCCCAAGTGTGACTGGCCCAAGGTCACCCAGCAGCTGCATGTGGAGGAATGGGGAAGCAAACCCGGTTCACCAGATTACGCGTCTACCGATCTTAACCACTACACCACACTGGCTCTCAGAGGTTGGATGGCTACTTGTCATGGATGCTTTAGTTGAGATTCCGGAGGTTGGTCAGGACTTTGACAGGAGCATGAGTCATATCATCAAGAAAATCCTCCAGAGCTATCTGGAAACTCATTGGATCCATCAGACTTGGAAGGTGGAGCATCCTAATAGTCTCCCATCTCTACAGAGGGGAAAAGGTGCTGAAAGCCTAATTCTCAACAGGAAGTGATCAGATCATGACAAGGGACTGAGATCAATACCCCCCACTTTCAGATCGCCCTCTTCCTACCCAGCTGAGAAAATAAAGTCTAGAGTGCAACCTGCCACATGTGTTGGGCCAGCCCCATGGTCATCATAGCAGTCATGAAATCCTGAGCCACCTCAGAGCCAGTCACCTCGGCATGGATGTGGAAGTCCCCCAGAAACAGCAGTCTGGGAATCCTCAACACTGCCTCCCAAACCAGCTCTTTCAGCTCAGGCAGGGAGACTGCTGGGAGGTGGACGGTAAACTAACAGAATCCCTGATCTGTCCCGATTGCCCAATGCCAAGAACACACATTCCAGATCCTCCCTTAGCTAGACAGAAAGCCTGGAAATAAAGAGAGGGAGAATCTCTATAGGCCACAAGTCCCCTCCCTGACTTGAAAGTCTGGCCTAATGCTGCACCAAGCACCCAGATGGGCAAAGCTGGGTGAGACCAACTCTGCCCTCTCACCCACCCAGGTCTCAGTGATACATGCCAGATCAGTCTCCTCATCCATAATCAGATCATGGATGCGGGAGGTCTAATTCAGATCCACCTAGCATTCAGCAACAGCAGCTGCAGATCCAAGGGCTGGCTGACAGGACAGTTGCAATTCCCCAGGTTGGAGGAGGAGTTGGCACACGTCACAGTCACTAACTGCCTGTGCTGTGTGCCCCTTACCCAGCCTGCCCCACCTCTCATGCCACACTTCCCCCTACTCTGAACCACTGCAATCAGGCCCCCAGGCTCTCCTCAGCTCCTCCTCCCAGATACACCTCCCCTCCCTCAATAAAAATCACTACCAACAACAAACCCCACACAAAGTTAAAAACAGTTAAAACAGTTGCCTGTGCAGTCAGGAGATGTTGATTGGCTGGTGGTGCAGAGGCCACAAGACTACTGCTGCTCTCAGCTGCTGAGAAGGAAAGGATCTCTGGATCATGGCTGTTTGATCATCATCTGTTCACTGAGGGCAACTGCTGATTAGCAGGTGTTCTGTATGGTAGAACAATTGCTTTACATACAGAAGGGCACAGGCTCAATAGCTTTTTTCTTTAGTCTGGCCCAGTTAGCTGCAGCTCGTCAGTGTTGACAGCACTGAGTTAGATGGACCAATGGCATTAAGCAGCTTCCTATGTAGTCACCAGAGATAAGCAGTTAGGTAGCATTTTTGGATATCCATAGCAAGACATTTTTTACAGGGATTTGGCTACTACAGACTCTGAATGCAGTTCAGACACATCCTGAGGAAGTTATCTCTGTTCACAAAAGGTCTGAATGGAAAGATGGTTATACTCTTAAAAGCTGGTTTCAGAACTAAATGGTTAACTTTTAAACCCAACAGTATTGCAGTTCGTGCAGTTTAAATCCCTGTGAGCCCAATCACAACATTTTATTAAACAGTTTCCTAAGTTTAACTGTTATGCATGGAAAGGTCCACTATAATAGTATTTTAGCACCATCAACCTGTCAAAATCAACTTGCCCAATTATCCCAAACTGCATTAACAACAGTGAGTATTACTCTAATTGTGTCCAGTTTCTATGCAGACGAAGTCCCACGTGGCTAATTTTGTTATCTTCAGGGACAAGCAACTTGGCCATCAAACTGATTTCAAAAAGAATCCTACTCTTAACACAGATCCAGGTTGTTGCCATTCTTTATTTTATTTTTCCTCTAAAAGGTTAGTGGGCCAATTAATCATCATCGCCCCCCCCAGGAATTTAGCATACAGAGGGTTAACGGGCAGGAAGTTTTCTATATTTGAAGGATGGCAAAAAGTAAATAACTACTTTGGGGGGATTTTGATATTAAACGGTGAAGGCACTCAAGAAAGCACTCAGTAGAGTTGTTTGCTCCAGTATAAATAAAAATTTAACAACATTTATCCAACTTATCATACTAGTTTTATTCATTGATTTCCAAAATGCAAATACATATTTTTCAGAGGATAATATGCTTATGAATTATATATCTACTACGTAGAATCTGAGCACTGGACAACGCAAATGGATTCTCCATGCCCTCACTACGGCCAAAACACTGATGTTGCTGCATTGGAAAGATAAATGTACGGCTCCGTTAATTCAATGGATTGAAGACCTGACTACTCTTGCCACCTATGAGCAGATTGCTTATAGAGGTAGACTTTGCATGGACAAGTATAATGAAATTTGGAGCTCATTTATACAAAATACAGTATGTTAAAAATGGTAATTGTTAACTGCTAACAATATAGTGATATACTATATTCTTATTCTTCTATTTTTCTTCATTTTTAATAGCACTTTTATGTAAATAATAATAATCATCATCATGATAATAAAAACACATTTCTCAAAGTAAAAAAAGAATTCATAAAATAGCATATATTTGAGCTTTCAGAAGTCCAAATTAGTCATTAGTAACACTTGTGTATCATGGGAACTAGCAGAGAGATAAGAAACAGCTCTAAGTCAGCATTCAGAAATGGTAAGATAACTTGTATGAGTTTATTTTTATTTATTCTCTGTTAATAAAAAAAAAGATTTGGTCAAGGAATATCCAAGGCCAGGGACATATTACAACTCTTTGTGAATGTCCCTGCCTACAGCCTGTCTCAAGAGTCCTCTCCTCTCGTTTCTTCATGTTCCTTGCTCCCTTCCCAAGCAACACCACAACACTCCTTATCTATAAGCCTTAGGTGGGGTTCTTTCTCTGGCCCCTTCTTTCAGCACAATCTACCTCCTCTGCCTGCATTTCTTTATCATCATCATCATCATCATCATCATCATCATCATCATCTCTTCCCTGTTTCTCCTCCAATACTAACTCTGAACCACCTATCTCCAACATCCTCTTCTGGAATGAAATTGTGCCTTTCCTCAGTGGCGTAGCGTGGGGGGTGCAGGGGAGGCCGGCCGCACCGGGCGCAACATCTGGGGTTAGGGCAAATCCACGGGTTAGGGGGCGCAAATCCACGGGTTAGGGGGCGCAAATCGACGGGTTAGGGGGCGCAAATTACTTGCCTTGCCCCGGGTGCTGACAACCCACGCTACGCCACTGCCTTTCCTGGATTCTTAAAGTCAGGGTGTGGAACTTCAGTCATGGGACCAAGTAATGGGACCAAATGGGTCTCAGTTTCCCTCCTGTATTTGTCACGGACTGGCTGGATGCAGAGGAGTGGTGGGAGGAACCAGCTGGAGAACCCTCAAGGGAAGAAGGCTCAGAGCCAGGGGATTGGTGGTGGGATGGCAATTAGAGGTCAGAGGGAGAAGAGGGAACAGACTGGGAAGAGGTGGTGTTGGAAGCTGAAGAGGCAACAGGGTTTAGTGAGCAGGAAGAGGCTGTAACAGAGAGCAGTCCAGAATCAGAGGCAGAAGCAAAAGCTGAAATAAGGGGGGGAGGGAAGCCAAAAGGCAGAGATGAGTCAGGTTTGTGAAAAAGCACAGGTATCTCCCTTTCCTGCTGTGACAAGCTCCCTCCACCCTGGTCTCCCAGAACCCACAGTTGTATGAAGAGGGCAGAACTAAGAGACAAGGCAAAGAAGTCTCAGGTTGCTTGGGAAGGGCCTGGAGGAGGAGGGGACTTAGGGAGCTGTAGAAGGAGGAGACCTTCAGCCCTTGCAATTGCTTCACTGGGGCAAGACCACTGGGATGAGTTGCTGTGCTCAGGCCTGAGCTGTTTTGTTTCTCTGATTTTTTAAAAGAGAAACTCACTGACACCTTGTGAGTTATTGAAAACTCAAAGTATGCTATGGAGTGCCACAGGTCACCATTTTCTCCCCAGTGCTGTTTAACATCTACATGAAGCAATTGGAAGCAGCCATTAGGAGACTTGGGGCAAAGGCTCTACTCCATAACATCTGAATTGTGGGAGGTCATACAGGCCCTAGATTGGTGCCTGCATGCAGTAGTGGGCTGACTGAGAGAAAACAAACTCATCTTGAATCTTCACAAGATGTAGGCTCTGTAGTTGAGTGGTTATTGTATCTGACTGTATCGGTCAATTGCCTGTTCCGGATGGGAATGCACTCCCCCAAAGGAGCAGGCACACAGTCTAGGCGTGCTCCTGGGTCCAGATTTGTCAATGGAGGCCCAAGCAGCCTCAGTGATTAGAACCACTGGTATGACAGTTGCAACCATTTCTGGATCTGGATAGTTTGTCCACAGTCGTTCAGACACTGTGGCAAATTCAAGGTTGAATTACGACAATGCACTCTGTGTGTGGCTTCTCTTGTGGTTGATCTGGAAACTGCAGTTAAGTTCAGAATGCTGCCACATTGAGTTTGTCAGCTTTTGGTCAAAGTTCGGCAATGGCTACTGATTGATTAGCAGGCCATGCTCAAGGTGTTGCCATAAGTACATGCAAGTCCTTAATGGCTTGAGACCAGTTCACTTAAGGGATAGTCTTACCCCATGCACCCATCTGATTACTTTGATTTGCAGAACCTGAACTTTGAAAGTGCTTTTTGTTTGTTCCACACTGAAAGGTGTAATTCCTTTAGTGTGGCAATATCTCTGACCTGGAATTCTATGCCCATTGGTGTAAGGAGGTGCCCTCGCTATATTGTTTGACTGTTGAAAACCTTTGTTTTAGCAAGCTTACCCAATCACGTGTCAGTTATATTTGTTTTGAATGTTTTATTGATTTTTATCTTTGCTTTTAATAATCATTTTATGCAATTTGTTTTTAATTGGTTGGTGGAAATTAGTCACGCTTTATATATAATGGAATTAGCACACTGCTAGGATATTTTGTCCAGCAAATATTTTAAACATTTTCTAATTAAATAAATATTTTGGTGGCAAACAAGGTAATATGCTTTCACTTCTCAAAATGATAACTAGGAAATAATGAAACCTAATATTATCAAGATGAAATGAAACACTATGTAGACACAACAAATGAAAGAGCAAAATACAGAAATAGTCAGTGAAGCACTTTGGGGTGAAAGCAGTGAACATGTGCGGTTCTGTTTTAACTGCGAAAAACAATCCTTATTTACTATTCCCTGGCAGTGGATATTTATGACTAATTTGGTCCCAGTTTTTCTTCTAAAAGCCATTTGAAAGGTAGCAAATATTGTCTCAGAGCTTACAGCTTTGTTATTTTAAAAGGTGACAATTTAATCTTTACAATGGGAAATAAACCAATATTATAGTAAAATTGCTCCCTAACAAGTGGCTGTAAAAAAGCACTTTTGTGTCCCAGATACATTTTATCTGGTGGTAAGTAAGGCAACTGCCTGAGATAGAGTAGTAATTGTGAAAAAAAGAGATTGTGATATAAATCACCAAAGGTTAATGATCAGAATGTGAACACAGGGACTTGTTTACAGAAATAGCATGCAATTTAAAATTTACAAGAGATTTAATGCTGTCTCTTCTCAATCACTAAAACCAACAGCCCAGAAAACAGTGACATTAAGAAAAATATTATAGTTATAATCATTCCAAAATAAGTCAATTAGTGTAAGGGCATGCGCTTGTGATTACTTGACCCATTTGGTTTGCACTTAAGTGAAAAAAAAAATCCCCTCATTACAAGAAGATTACTGAATTGTGACCTATTTTGCATTCAGCATCACCGTTTATACGGTCTCTGAGATGGTGGATGAAGATCCCCCCCCCTTTGGTTTCCAAGTAATTTTGACCTTTGACCTTTGTAAAAAAAAAAGGAAAAAAAGAAGGCAGTTTATAATTGCATTGTTCAAATGAAGGTGAAGGAAAGAAATTCAATCTGCTATTATACAAAAGCCATGATGGCTGCCTTCACTGAAAACAGCAATGTAAGTCAATTTGTGAACTTTGGCACCAGGCGACCTTTAGAAATACAACAATATACAGAATTTACAAGCAAGAGTAGCACATGCAAATGGTTTGGCTCTGTCTCGCTTTTGGATTAGAGCTGCAGAAAGCATTATGGAGAATGCTTTCACAAAACAAATTAAGACTGTTACTTAAATGTCACAGCACACTATTGTATTTGGCTACAGATCATTACACCTGATACCAACACTTTAAAAAACTGTAATAACTTGGGAAATATTACATTGAGTGCCCACATGTATAAAGGGAAAATAAAAAAAATGGAAGAAAATGGGTTCTTGAAGTAATTTAAACATCACTACTCCACGACTAGAGGGAAAGGTCAAAATTTAAGTAAACTGAAAGGAACATGAATGGCAAAATAAAACACACAAACAGAAAGATGAAAAGACCAAAGGAATGGCTCTGCATACACAACATGAAAGCACACGTGCTTTGGGCAAATTTTATTGCTATCCCAGGATTTAGGGGAAAGGGAGAGGCAATGAAGATACCGCTGGGAGAGGGAGCAGTTCTTCTACACGATGGTGCTTTGATTTTGTTACCTTCAGTGTTGGTGCTGCTGCTGCTGTATATATTTCGCAGGCTACCAACACGATTTAGTTTCCACGCTTTGCGTTTGGCTGCATCCAGAGAGCAGAAAGGGGAGAGAGAAAAAAGAGAAGAGTAAAAGAAAGAACAGAAAAAAATGAAAAAAATGGGAGGGGGAAAAAAAGTTGAAGTAGCATATGAAGTAAAATACAAGCAAAAGCCTATGTGGGAAACAGCTGCACACATGTTGCCCAGAGTAAAGCTTTTAAACAATTTGCTTTTCAAGCAGAAAGAAGATTCTTATCAAAAGCTCATAACTTCTTAAGAACTTTAAACCAGAATACTTAATCATCAAAATGTAAAAGCTAAATAAAAAGAAAAGGTATTCTCCTCTAAGACAAATGGTATAACCACAATCACAGTGGTACCTCGGGATGCGAACAGGATCCGTTCCGGAGCCCCGTTCGCATCCTGAAGCCAACGCAACTCGCGTCTGCACGGGTCGCGTTTCGCCGCTTCCGCGTAAGTGCGTGAAGTCATTTTGACCGTCTGCGCATGCACGTGCGACGAAATCCAGAAGTAACGTGCTGCATTACTTCCGGGTCGCTGCAGAGCGCAACCCGAAAATACTTAACTTGAAGCAAATTTATCCCAAGGTAGGACTGTAATTCACAGTAGTCAGTGCCACACTAGAAACTCCACTTTTCCAAAATAACAAATTCGATTGCATAAATCCTGATATTTGGAACCATAAAACTTTTACTCCAGGTGACAGAGCAATACATTTAGATAAGCCAAACGGCCACAGATACGTTTTTATTTGCCTACATGTTATTAACTTAACGATTGTTTTAACTTACGCTGATGTTGTCCGTATGCAAATTTTACTTTTTCAGACACAAAAAGTATAAATTCTTGTTTGAAGGGCAAGGTTTAAGTGATGTTGTTGATGACTAGTTACTCCTTTTGGTTTCCAAAGGATTTTTAGTATTATTTGGGTATCATTTATTACTTATTTAATTTCCTTCTTTGAGGGAGTTCAGGCTTCCTACATGTTTATTTAAAAGATTTGTATGCCACGCTTCAATATTGACACCCTTAGAGTGGCTAACAAACCGACACTGACCACAAGCCCCATTATCTCTACAGCAATATTTTGAGGCAGGCAGGAATGCGATCAAAAGGTCGGCGGTTCGAATCCCTGCGGCGGGGTGCGCTCCCGTCGTTCGGTCCCAGCGCCTGCCAACCTAGCAGTTCGAAAGCACCCCTGGGTGCAAGTAGATAAATAGGGACCACTTACTAGCGCGAAGGTAAACGGTGTTTCCGTGTGCGGCTCTGGCTCTGGCCAGAGCAGCGATGTCACGCTGGCCACGTGACCCGGAAGTGTCTCCGGACAGCGCTGGCCCCCGGCCTCTTGAGTGAGATGGGCGCACCAACCCCAGAGTCTGGCAAGACTGGCCCGTACGGGCAGGGGTACCTTTACCTTTACCTTTAAGGCCAGAGCATGGTTCAACATTATGAGAATAAGCTTCAGTGAATGCTGGCCTTGTGGGCTCTTCATTTCCACTGTCATCTCCTGGTGCAGCCTTGAGGATGGGTTTGGAAGCTTTCACTTCTGTTTTAGATTAAGTGCACCTTATTACATCCTCAGAAGCAAACACAATGGGATAAGATTATGCCTCAGCAGGGTGGGAGGCAGGGCAGAGGGACACATGAGATGTGCATTGATTTCCTTCACTACTGTCATCATTTTAGTGCTCAAAATGTGTGACATCATGTGCTTGTGTGACTGGAACTGGGTGGGAGGAGGAGGAAGGGGGAAGGCAGGTGGGGGGGGGTCATGATCCAGAGTTGAGAGATGAAGTACATCAAGGTCCTTGTTTCTTCTACTATGCCCATTTGTAATCAGGATTTGATGAAGCCACAAAACTTGCACTCAGATCTGGTGCTGCTGTTGTTGACTTACAGGTCTGTCCAAAATAAGCCAGTTATCAAAATTGTGGGTGACAGGGGCATGGCAGAGACCAGGGTAGGTGAATTAGAAGGTTGACTCAACTTTTGCCCATCCTGTACTCGGTACAGCACCAGTTCAGATCTGTTGAGCAGAGTTGGGGTAGTCATGTGAATTTGATCCCTCTCACCAGAAGGCCAATCTACTCTGTGACCTGTTTTGAGTATTTGTTCTTGGTGCTGGGCCATCATGGCAGACTGGAGATGGTGTTTGTGTGCTCCCTGCTGGTTGTACAACACTGCCCTGGCTGAACTGTTGGACATGGTGTTGGAGAACCCCTCCAGTGTTCATTGACTTCAACATCCAGGCTGAGGTGGCCTCCAGTGTGATACTTTGGGACTTCATTATATCTATGGCAATTATGGGGTTATCCCAGTCGATCAGTGCTCCAAATAATATGGCTGAACATACCCTTGACCCGCTCTTTGTAACAGAGCTGGCTGGCTTGATTCCATTAAGTACCAATGAGTACTGAGCTCATTGTCAAAAACAGATCATACCCTGGTGAGGTTTGGTATAGCTGTGGCAGTACCACCCAAGGGTGGAGGGATTGGGATGATCCACCCCTGAAAACTTACAGAATCTGGATGCCTTACCCTGGATGATTTTCTGGTTGACATGGATGGTGCACCTGTCAAGATTTGGTTTTGCCAGGGCATGGTGAGATGTGTAGGGCCACTTGGTGGGACTGTGGCTAGAGTGCAAGAGGAGGAAATCCTGATGTGAATCTGACTGAAGACATGTGATAATGCACTATTATGTCTATAATGTGGTAATGATGGCAGCAAGGAAAGATGTTTTTTTACATTGGAATGAAGGAGGACCATAGCTTAGTGCTGGTGCACAAGTGTTGGATGCAGAAGGCCCCAGGTAAAATTCCTGGAATTGCCAGTAAAAGAATCTGGGAGAGACTACTGCCAGTCAGAGTATATGATAGTGTGCCAGTAAACATGTTTAAATTGCAATTTTTAAACCAATCACAAGTAAGGAAAAAGGAGAAAACCCCACCCATATATAATATTTCCCCCCAAATGTGGGGGAACAATAGAAGGAGAGGAGAGAGAGGAAAGTGAGTTGTGTTATTTCAAGCAAATGAACTGGAAGAAGAAATGTACACTAAATATGCTCTTTATGCTCTTCTGAGAGGATCACAGAGAGAATAAATTCTATGGTGCATCTAACAGCGAAACCAAACGTATTGCTCTCTACGGCCACAGCAGGTGCTGGAAGTATCCAATAGTTTGCCTTGGATGGCACATTCTTCCACTGTCTCCAGAGACAAGATGGATGCCAACAACAACACATGCTCATGTTAATTTAAACAGTACAAATATCCATCCTATGTGAAAGGTGCTATTTTCTGTCTTAAAGCACAGTGAGGATTCCAATACTAAACTGTTTCCAAAACATCACCTCAGAATACTTTATAATTGGGTGGCCCAACACCATATTAATAATGCTTGCCCCACACTGCTAGCAATTCAAAGAGGAGTATAACAATTTTGATGGAGCCTCTTTGGCAGGGGCTAGACAGACCAAGACTGATATAGAATAAGACAGCTTTATATATTTGCATGCTGCACCTCTAAGGGACAAGCCACAAATTATGCAGGGGATCTGTAATCACACGTCAACTATGGCAATCCCAAATTGGATCCAGGATTGGTGGGCAGTGTTGGCCATTGGGACTGGTGGGGCAGAACACTGGTGGAGCTGGAGCCCATGCGAGGTGGAACTGACTCATTCACCATTATGGCTCAGCCTCTACTGGGAAGGGCATAACACTGATCAAAATCAGTTTTCACTGAGGGAAGAAACCAGGACTTATAATGTGCCCTCTGCCAAAGTATGGCTAAAGCAGCAGACTTGAGGTGGGAGAGTTCAACTGTGGACAGCAAGAAGAGGAAAGGGTTTAACACCATCACTATCCCACCCCCACCCCCCACAGTAAGGCTGTCGCTCTGATCTAGTTCAGGATTCCTACAGCTCTTTTAAAAAATAACATGGATCAAGATCCTGCAACATGTAACTTTGTACAATATCTTATCTGTCAACCCAAGTACAGCATTATTCATTCAGATTCATAACAGCAAAGTACTGTCTTGTGCCTGAATAAACAGTCCAGTCGGTCTTCCTGTGTCCTGAGGTGGTCTAAAAGTGCAATGTTCATTCTGACAGACCAGGGGTAGGCAACCTAAGGTCCGTGGGCCGGATGCGGCCCAATCGCCTGCTCAATCCGGCCCGTGGATGGTCCAGGAATGTGCTTTTACTTAAAATGCATCTCTGGGTTATATATGGGGCATAGGAATTTGTTTTGTTTTGCAAAATATAGTCTGGCCCACCACATGGCCTGAGGGATGGTGGACCGGCCCATAGCTGAAAAAGGTTGCTGACCCCGTGATAGACTTTTTGTGTACACTTTCCAAAGCCCTGGCAATGAGTTTTGAACACAGAATCTAGGTCCAGCCATGGAGGAAGAAATCTGGTGATAAAACAACCTAAAATATGTTGCAGTACAATTGAATTTTGTACCTTTAATATGCAAGTATGCATAAATATAAATTATGCCCAAGTTCCATCTGCCTACTGAGATTTCACCACGTACTTCAAGCTTACCTCTGTAGAATGAGGACAGAAATACTGTCAAATACTGTCACCCTTTTCTAAATAAAAACTGGGATTATCAGAATACAGTGGTACCTCGGTTTAAGAACAGCCCTGTTTACGAACTATTTGATTTACGAACTCCGCAAAACCGGAAGTAGTGTCCCAGTTTGTGAACTTTACCTCGGTCTAAGAATGGAAGCTGAACAGTGGAAGGGCACCGGTGGCGGGAGGCCTCATTAGGGAAAGCGCGCCTTGGCTTAAGAACAGTTTTGGTTTAAAATTCCGGAATGGACTAAGTTAGTAAACCGAGGTACCACTGTACTGGAATCTGTACTGAGCAATGCATATGCTGTACTATTTAACACACACACAGGCCCAACTAGATGAAACATCTATGTACAAATGCTAATACTGATTTAAATGATAGCTGTGAAAATCCGTTTGTATACTGCTGTTAATATTGTTATAACCAGCACAAAATGCAACACTGCAGTTGGCTCATTCAAAAGTTATAATAGAAAAATTAGGAAAATTCTAACCCTTATCTGAAGACCTTGCATAAAATTCTCCTGATACAAATGCTGAAGTTTGCTGGACAACCCTTTTCCCTGTAGGTGTTTATCAAAATGAGGACCTGCAATCTGCCGACAATCAATAAAATAGTAATTACCGTAACTAGAAAACGAACATCTATACTGTATATCCCATGATATTAAATGTCCTGTGACTGCTTTCCTACCAATAATATGGCATGCTATATTTAATGACAGCAAGGGGGAAAACTGCATACCTGAATTCTGTAGTTGCTTTCCTTGTTTGTTTTTTAAAGAAAGAACTTATGCTGAGAAGGCTTAATAGATAAAAATTAAGAAAGAGATTTTTAAAGTATTACAGCTTTTCTCTTAGAAAAGATTTGGGAAACCTCAGTAGGAATTATGCAGTGTGGGGTCTAAATTCACCTGTTGAAAACTTTTATTCCTGAAAATTTACATATAAATAGGTAACGTCTAGGCACAGCACCCTGCTGCCAAGGAGAAAATCTGCAGTACATAAAACCCCTTTCCCAATTGGCTCCATCTTCTATAGTTTTTCATGTTTCAATCACATATTAAAGGATTGGTATCAATATAAAAGTACTAAATCTTCAGCTTTATTCTCTGTTAGCCTGTTGATGAAATGATCAACTTTGACGTGTCAAGTGTCATTCCTTTTTCTTTTAAAAAATGAATATTTAGCAGACAAAATACGTTTCTGAAATTTGCAACATCAATTACCCTGGCAGTTATCTGCAGTGCTATGCGCTCTTGGCTAGCACCACATGTTCCCACCAGAAAAAGTCAAAGGCAACCTTCAAAAGGTTGAGTTATGGGAACAACTCAAATGGTCTTTGCTCAGAAACTCACATGACAATTAGGAGACTGTCTTTATTTTGGCATGTTATTTCCAAGTAACAGTAATCATGAACTCATTAATACAGTGGTGCCCTGCAAGACAAATGCCTCGCAAGACAGAAAACTCGCTAGACGAAAGAGTTTTCCGTTTTGGAGGTGCTTCGCAAAACAAATTTCCTATGGGCTTGCTTCGCAAGACGAAAATGTCTTGCGAGTTCCTGCGGGTTCCCCCCCCCCTTTTTCTAAGGCGCTAAGCCGCTAAAAGCCGCTAAACTGCTAATAGCGCTAATCCGCTAAGCCGTCAATGGGCTTGCTTCGCAAGACGAAAAAACCGCTAGATGAAGAGACTCGCGGAACGGATTCTTTTCGTCTTGCGAGGCACCACTGTAATCTCTCACGTTAATGCTATTAGGCATTTGTATGTCTGTATCTGAAACATCAAACCAAAATAAATTTATGTTTAATAACTGCATAAAATCTAGTTACTGTCTTATAACTAGTTCAATATAGGCTTCCATATGTATGGAAAAATACACTACAGTGGTACCTCTGGTTAAGTACTTAATTCGTTCCGGAGGTCTGTTTTTAACCTGAAACTGTTCTTAACCTGAGGTACCACTTTAGCTAATGAGGCCTCCCACTGCGCGCGTGCAATTTCTGTTCTTATCCTGAAGCAAAGTTCTTAATCCGAGGTACTATTTCTGGGTTAGTGGAGTGTGTAACCTGAAGCATATGTTACCTGAAGCGTCTGTAACCTGAAGTACCACTGTATTACATGCTACAAGTTCAGTTTCCATTTATTTCTAAATTAATTCAATTCTGAACATTGTAGTTCTAATTTTTCAATTAAAAAAAGCTTTCCTAATTTAGACATGTAAAATACATGAATGGTGCTAAAGCATATCCACACTGAACTGTGATAGGAACAATTTAGCATTGTTTTGTCGAAAGAGATTTGTCCAGTAAAGTAAGATTAGCATATAAGACTCTTGCAGCTAGCTATCTCACAGGTTAGATGGGACTGATGCGTCTCTTTGCAACATAGTCCTCTTCCCTCCCAGATCCATAGCCACCAGCTGCTCCCTTTCTGTCCCTGGAGCCACATGGCAAGTTCCCATGCCCAGGCTCTCTAGCTGCTCACGACACAAGGACCTCTCCCCTGCAGTATATTTTCAAAGCACATGGCTTTGTCATGCCTGACGCGAAGCCTTGTTCCAATCCTCCATTTGTAGAACACAGCAAGGAGGAGGACGGGAACAAAACTAAAATGAGTCATTTTATGGTTCCCTCATTTCCCCCCAACACAGGATTCTATGGTCTGCTTCTCACAAAAACCAGGTAAAATGGTGAACTTCCATTACACCAATTTAGACTGCAGGCTCTTTCAAACAAAAAAGTCCCTGTGCATTATAAAATAGGATGCCAGGGAGAAGGAAAGCTAGAGGCCTTTCCTCCAATATCTGGTTTCCTACACGCAGGCATGACAGGCCCAAGAGGCGAACCACAAAATGGCAACCTCACCTTTGCCAGGGTGCGTGAAGATCTACATCAGGGAAAAGCAGGGTTGGGGTGGAATCAAATCTACCTTACCCAACAGCTGAAGGGGGAATCAAAGGCTGTGGCCGGTGGTGGACAGGGCCCACTCTGAATCATGCTGGATGGTGGAGATTGCAGAAGGCAGCCCGTGCCTTTTCTTTCCTAGAGGTGTGGAGGTGGCATTGCACAGCGGCCTCTCAGCAAAGAGGAGGCACTGCTGATGGTCTCCCCCACACTCCTAGGGGTGGGAGGAGTCCAGCAGCTCCTCCTATTCACCAAGAGACCACTGTAGAGGCAGCACTGGCAGGCCTGCCAAGGAGGTAGCAGATCTGGCCTCCAATGAGTGTACCACAGCAGTTGCTGCTACTGTGACAGCAGCAATAGGTGAGGCATTCTTTGAAGATCAAATCTGCTGCCCTTGAGGATCCTGCCACCCAAGGTGGTTGCCTCACCTTGCCTCATGGGTGGGCCGGCCCTATGTGCAGGGGTTGGCTGGGGCTTTAAATGAATTATTCAGTTATGTAAGGTCCTGCTACTGCATCTGCTTACAAGACCTATATCTATATCTTACATTTAACTCCACGTTTCTGTTCCTTAGACCACTAAGCCACTCTTATTCTCAGTCTTCTCTCCTCAGCTGTCTTCCTACTCAGCTTCTTAGGTCTCAGCCTAAGGACAAAGCTCCTTTCTCTTTCCTGCCAGTAGTACAAAGGATTACATGGGCTGTTGGGTTCTGATTGAAGACTAAAGTTGCAAAACTGCTCCTTTCTTCCTGCACAAGATTTGTAATCGTAACTGCCAAAACACTATCATTATTTCTTTAAAGCTTAATATTGTCAGCCTCACTCTTAACTATTTAAAGTGAATGGGCTCTTTTTAAATGCTACAAACTGTTCACTACAAGAAAATATGCCCGTTCAATATTCTGAACTGGGTTGCCAGTATAGCCAAAACAATTAAAAAGTTAGTTGCACAAGAATATTCTTATGTATATTCACTGCTAGTTATATGGAAAATATCCATGATTTACTTGATGTAAAGAAGGGTAATTTATATTGCATGTTCTTGTAGTTAAAACATTTCATATTGATTGGACAATTCATTTCCTTTACTGTTTGTACCTTTTTATCTGAAGAATAGGACACTTTCCTAATAATTAGTCAGTAGTACTAGCAAGAGTGATATGTGGTCCAGAGCAGACTTGCTTACATCACATGTCCTGCTGGATAAGGGGCTGATTGTAGTAAACAGAACTGCCAATCAAGCAGCTGCCTTTGTCAGCTTTTATAATGTGTTTGTGAGAGGAGGATCTTTGGATTGGTATCTGGAGGTATGATCTTATGAGCCCCAATATAGGCACACTAAAGAATGACTTCTGTTTACATTTTCTAAGACTATACCACATGGGATTATTTAAATATAAGATGTGGTATATGTATTTTGGAAAATGAAGCAAGAGCTCTACGGCACTCGTACGGCTCCTGACTGAGGCCAAGGCGAGGACAGGTACTCTACTCCCCACGGTTCAGTTATTCCCCCTTCCTGAACATGACAGTTTTCGATATTAAATAGGCATAAGGCTTATAGATGGTTTCCATATGTTTCATAACAGGTCCACAACATTGTACAAAACTATTACAAAATTGATCAAATAAATTGCTTACCTTTTCTTTCATTTAAACCAGGAAACCCTTTACTGAGTTCAGGCCAGCAGAAAATCACAAGTGCCCAACATTTATATAGACAAAATAAATAAATAAAAATGAAAAATTGTCCAGTAGCACCTTAGAGACCAACTAAGTTTGTTCTGGGTATAGGCTTTCGTGTTCATGGCCACTTCTTCAGATACACTGAAACAGAAGTCACCAGACCCTTATATATAGTGGGAGGGTGGGTGGGTTTTTCTCAGAAGGGAAAAACCCCACCCCACCCTCCTAAGAAAAACTGCACCCCACTATATATAAGGGTCTGGTGACTTCTGTTTCAGTGTATCTGAAGAAGTGTGCATGCGCACGAAAGCCTACACCCAGAACAAACTTAATTGGTCTCTAAGGTGCTACTGGACAATTTTTAAATTTATTTCATCTGCGTCAGACCAACACGGCTACCTACCTGAATTTATATAGACAGTGAGACAATAAATTATGAAGAGCTGCGAGGCTTTTTGGGAAGAAGCTGCTCTACATAAGAATTAGAAGTTGGTAGGATTTTGCTTGACTATCCAGTATGGTTTTATTTATCTGCTCTATTCTGCACGAGTCAGGCAGCATTTAGTGTACTAAATACAATTTTGGGCGCTACACTTTTGAAAATGGCATTGAAAAAAAGTGAAGCGTGTCCAAAGGAATGCAACTAGAATGCTGAAGGGACTGGAAACCAAATCCTGCGAAGAACAGCTAAAAGAGCTGGTATGTTTAGCCCGGAGAAGACAATTAAAGGGGAATACAACAGCAGTCTTCACATATCTGAAGATGGAACAGATATGTCCTCTGTTGTTCCAGAAGGCAAAGAGCAAAGCCAACAGTCCAGATTGTCTGAAAGCTGCATTTGCATTTTACAATCAAGGAATATCTCCACAACTTCCTGTTTCATCACCTTTCAGATCAGGATGAAATTCTGTATCTTTGTTAGTAAAAGAAGACTGCAAGATAAGATGTCCAGAGGCAGCATATACGGTATTGGACCAGGAGTTGGTTGGGGGAGATCCTGCCATATGGAATCTCCAAACAGATATAAAATTAATCTGGATTTTTAGTGCTCATTTTTAGATGGGGCAAGTATGATTTGCAGTCTATATTTTAAACCAGAGGTTCTGCCTTAATGGTTTTAATGGGCAAAGAACATGCAATGCAAAAGAACTAGGTTTGCGTCCACACTAGGCTTCTTTAGCAATATTGAAGCTTTGCTTTCCCACCGTTAATGAGAAGCAGAATTGCAAGAGGTTTCACACAATCACTTAATATAGTGCTATATTTTCAAGCCATGCCATCTCCATGGCCAAGCTCCTCCTATAATGTTTACACATTTAGCAAAGATTCCAAGCAATGTTAATTAAAAATTTTGGGGGAAACCCTGAGGATGGGGGGGGGGGCCTTAAAAACGGCCTAAGGGAGATACAGCGTGATCTGTAGCCATGAAATGCTTGACTAACTTGGATACCTCACTTGAAAACAAGGCAAGAGAGAAAATGGAATGAAGTATCCTGAACCATTGTTTCAGATCTGACTTGCTCATCATTCCCCAAGCCATGAGCCAACAGAAAACATGAAATGAGAAGTGCTTAATTAAAGATTGAGGCACCTTTAAAAGCTCCAGTAGTGCTTTGTCTATACACAGTAGGTAGGGCTGATGCTGCAATTCTGTTATTACCAAAAAAATCATCATGTATCAGATCTAAAAAAACAGGAAGGTAACACAGAAAACACTACAATGCAATAAGCTGCAACATCATTATCAGGATACTCCAGAAATACAGTTAATAAACAATGGCAGTTCCAGAGCAATGGGCTAGTATGGAAGGAACCTAACACTTGCCAAAGATTATATATCAAGGTATTGATTCCCAACAGTCCACCACTTACAAAGGAGACACTCAAAACAGCTTATAGAAAACACAATAGAAAACAAGCAGTAACATTAACAAATAAATAAAGCCAAGTTCATTAAAAATACAAAGGTAGTAATGGAAAGCAAATTGGGAAGTTTTTTTTAAAAAAAATCATTTGAACAAATCTAAGATCAGTTTACATGAAGCACTGAAAGAAATGTTCTAATTACACCTGAAAGGATTTTACTGCTTCAAAGATACCTCAGAATTTGTGTTCAAACTTTTCATGACATGACTATTCATGTGATTTTCCATTTAAAATTTAGGATTTTCAGGAATATCAACAATTTTATTATTTTAGCACTTTTCATTAGTACATATGATTCGGAAACCACAATGTCTGGCATATTCTTCTGTATTTAATATTTAATCTATATTTAAAATAACTATTCCTTGCAGTTTGCTAGTAAAACAAAAATATTCTACAATCCCTTATCATTAACAAAACTTGTTAGTGTCATCACTGATCTCAATTTGACGGCGTCCTTTGGTGATTAGATAAATAGTTCTCAGATAGCTGATTAAAAAATGATGTAGCCGTTAGGTTGTGTGTCTAAGCCTTGTCAGCCATGTTGGGTGTTAAAGTGTGCATGAATTACATCCCTGGAGTGTGCTGAACAGAGCTGATTAAAAGAGGAACGCCACAGCCCTCAGCATCAATTATGAGAAATAATAGGATCTTTCACCTAGACTGGATAAAAGGGGCTGTGATCAAGCCAGAATGCCACTTATATCTGGGAAATATCACCACAAAATAAATAACCCAATTCATTCATACTATTTTCCAATGCAGTAAGAAAATCTAAGGTCACACATACACAAGACCACATTTGAATGTTATTGTATGAGGTACATTTCTATAAATAAAGCAAGTTTCACATAAATACGAGGCTGTTCAGGGAGAAATAATTTAAGATCACGGCACTAACAAGGGCAATCATTATTAAAATAATAACCTTGTCCTTTTGTCTTAAGAGTATTCTTACTATGCTTCTATAAATTAGAGAATAATCTCTCAGGAGTTATAGCCATGTAGAGATTCTTTTGTACAATTCAGCAATGCTTTGTAAAAAACAGGTACATCTTCTTCTTTTGTATAGTATAAGGGCAACAGCAGTGAACCAGTTCACATGTAATGGTAAACCAAACTATGACTTAGCATGAACACACATGCTCCTGCTGCTACTGCAAACTTTGGGCTTAGCATGTTGTATGGACTAGGGGCAAAACTAGGCTTAAAAAAGACCCAGTTTGGCAGCCCCCCCCCCATGTATTTGCTCACGCGCACACACAGGCTGCAAGATTCAATGATTTCCCTCTGGAGGCTTCATCCAGGGCAACCCCCCCCCTGGTAGGTACAGCACTGGTCTGGACCCATATTTGTGGTTTGTCTCATTCCAGACAAACCACAAACTGTAAAGTAAGGCTTCCTCTTGATTTGCAGCTCATGGATTGTCTGAAGTGAGAAAGACCATGAGCCCAGGTTCAGACTACATGCTAGAACAAACCATGAGTTGGCTACAGGAACTCAGCAGCAGCAGAACAAAGCAGCTGCAGTCTCCTCTCTAAGCATGTTCATGCTAAGACATGGTTTGGTTTCGCATTATGTGCAAACTGGGACACTGTGTGGGAATGAGTTTTTTAGAAACAGACATATTCAGTGAATCAAATACTGACTACAACAAGCTCCAGGAACACAATCCCCCCCACCCCCAGTAACACACAACAGCTATGGGAATGTCAAAAGTGATTAAATAAATTCAAGAGATATCCAGGCAGCAATATGGCATGTTTTCTGACTGCTTTTTAAATGTAAAGCTTATAAACATGCATATCCACATAAAATACATTACTAAACTCCAAATGCAACCTCATTCTTAGATATCCGTGTTTTAAAGAGGTGGTATTTTGGCATCTTAGTAAAGAAAACCAAGGGAGAAGGTGGGCAGAGGGGAGCAGAGTGAGTTGGCTTGCACAAGTCATGGCTGGAGCCCTCCTGACTTACCATATTTACTCAAATGTAATGTGCACCTTTTTGGGCCAAATTATGTTGCAAAAATTAGGGTGCACATTAGACTTGATGGCACCAGCAAATACGTTTTGGTTTCAAGGTTTTGAAAATTGAGGTATGCACATTCGATTCATGCAAATATATTATTTATTTTTGTGGTGGTGATGGAAGACATTTTGTTGTAAGGCCAACTTTTATTTAGTTAAAACGCTTCACTTAAATTTGAGTGTCGTGTTCCTGTTTCAATAATTTGGTGCCCAGGTTCCCCATATATGCATACTTAAAAATTGGGGGGGGGGGAATAAAAATAATACAGCCTAATTAGGTAAGAAGTTTTTAAGGCATTCTACTTATTCCCACTCCATCCCCGCAAATCTCAACTTAATTCAATGTATTAACGTTACATATTTCTAGGTTGGTATTAAAACGTCAAAGTGGACATATTAAAACAAGAGAAATATAAAAAGGTGTTTATTCTGTAATTTGGATTTCTATTTTTTTCCATAAAACTAAATGCTATGCTACTAGACTGACAAACCCATCCAATGCAGTTGGATTGTTCATTTCAGGGCTTTCTCTGCAGTGGAGCACTGCAGATCCTTTATAAATACAGAAAACTCTTTAGCCATCTAAAATGTCTCTTTATGGTAGCTTTAAATTATACTATCAAATTTCAAAGGCAATGATCAGCTAAGGAAACTAATTAAAGGTATAATTATTTAATGATGAGTAGACATGCCATCTAAAAAGGCCCATAATTACTTGACTGTGATCACTGGACCACCAGTTTCAAAAACTGGAAAATAAGAGCATATTGCATTTGCTCTGTTGCGTTTATCCTGTAAGTTTCTAAGGTTAGCTTTTCCTAGTGAACACCCTTGACAAGTTATCTCATCTGTAATGAGCTTACATCATGGGAGAGGAAGTGTAGGATGGGCTCAGATCTGCTGCTATTAGGACAGATCAAAATCCTAAAATGGATTCAGGCTTCTGAAAAACCTAAGCATTTCCAAGCTTGCCTTATTTGGAACAGTTGCTGGTCAAACAGTTGTCCTTCTGCTTAAAGGCATACACAGATACCATCAGCCTTTTGGACCCGTCCATTTATTTTTATATTAACTTAGGAATTGAGAATGCATTTGTGGTGTTGATCTTGAAATCTCTCCCTTGGAACTGACAGGGTAAAAAGACTCTATTGCATGTGTTAGAACTCCACAAAGCCTAGATATAGTTTACCATTTGAGGCTGGTGACACCACTGCAGGTCCTCCTTAGATTTGTGGAACTGTTCATTCTAGGTAGTAGTCATGGGACAGAGTGAGTTGATATTGCTCACCTGGCTTCTCAACACGGAACTCACTGCCAGTAACCGAGAGGGGAAAGTGATGGGGAGATTAGTGTGGTGCGGACACAGCTGTGGCAGCAAAGGATTGGATTTGCCACCATGCCTCCCCACCTCAGATGGGATGATTGTTCCTCATTACTTTCTCTGTGGGGTTCTGCAGGGCTCCCTTCTCTTCACCTCCTACCATCACTTAACATAGGCAGGCATAGGCAAACTCGGCCCTCCAGATGTTTTGGGGCTACAACTCCCATCACCCCTAGCTAACAGGACCAGTGGTCAGGGATGATGGGAGTTGTAGTCCCAAAACATCTGGAGGGCCAAGTTTGCCAATGCCTGACGTAGGGCATAGGGAAAGATCACACAAGGGAATGAAGGCAGACACCAGTGACAAGAAATAATATCTCCTGATATGATCTAGGGTCACAGGGCTTAACAGCTGATTGTGTTGGCAAAACTGCATGTAAGTGAGCAAACTAAATCAGGAAAGGACAATTAATGTTAGGCAATAGACTTTGTGACCTAGGGAGGATAATAGCTAATACTCTAGTATTTGCAGGTTTTAGCATTAAATTACATGACCAGATTAAATTGTTGAAAGTATGTAAAGCAACTTAATTCACTGTCAAACACCAAATGTCACAAGCCATAACCACAGCATCACAGAAAGTTTAGTTTCTCGTGTTAAACACGACAGCATTAAGTAACTGACTAGCAGGTTTACCTGCACTTCATTTGGACAGATAGATATTAAAATCTCCCTTTGTATCAGAATCTAGTGTCAAACCATTTCCTTGCCACCAAAAGCTGTGAGTTGTTAACTAAATGGCTAAATGACAATGTCTGTTACTAATCGCTTATTGAATAATGAAACTGACACAACTGATAAAAGGTTTCAATCCTGGGGGAAAATGATTTATAGTATTTCACTCTACTGGCACTGTTATTTGTATGACGAATGATTGGACAGACGCCAGTTAATCTCCCTGCACCTCCAACTCAGAGGTGGCAGCTTCTGCCAGAGCATCCAAATAATCAAGAACAGCTAACAATACAGCTATGATGTTGTGAGGGGCTGAAGACTGGTATTTTATCAAGGCTGATCCCCAGATCAATTTATGCAATGGATTTTGGGTGGAAGGAGAGAGTATGGAAAGAAATAGGAATATCATAAAAACTATAAGCTGCAGTTTGCAGCATGTTAGCTAAAAGGCCATGCTCTTCGTAGCAAAGAAATGGAATCATCAATACTAGTAGCGCATTAATGATTTTAGAAAGCTCAGTATAGTTTATAGATTTCCTTGATGGCAACATCAGAAGTGCAGCATCATACTGTCCTGTCAAGGTTGTTTGTTACGTTGTAATGCAATATTACATTCCTTGCCTGTGTGCCACAAATTCCATCTTGCATGTGGAAGAGCAAAAGGATGCAGCTTCCTTTGAAACATGAAGAAGAAATGGAGTTTTATATTTATAAGGAGCAACCTCTTGGTTGATTCTATATGCCCCCAAAATGGTTGAAGTCACTCATTCAGATAAAAGAGCAATGTGCTAAAAGGTGCACCAGCATTATTTATAAACCACCTCAACCTTAAATTTTCAAAAACCTATTTCCTCCTTAAGGAAAAAACAAACAAACGGAAAAGTTTTACTAGTGTTTAGAAAAACAGTGTTCTTCCAAGAAAAAGAAAAGGCAGGATCCTAAACCAGGGTTTACCAACCTTTCTTGACAATTTCAAATTTGAGAGCATTTTGGGGTTGTCAGTAACAAAATGGGCCAATGCTAAACCAAACCATAGGTTGCCCTATTAAACACAAAGAAGCTTATTTTTGAGTAGATATGTATACAATTGTACTGTAAGTTAATTATACAATGAATTCTTAAGGAGTGCTCAGACTTCTGCTCACGTTCAGCAGGAGACATGCCTAAGCCTCTTTGCAAAGTTTTCATATTTTGCAGTTGCCATTTGGGAAGGGGATTAATTACCGTATTTTTCGCTCTATAACACGCACCTGACCATAACACGCACATCGTTTTTAGAGGAGGAAAACAAGGGAAAAAACATTCTGAATGAAACAGTGGATGTATCATTTTTGTGCTTCATGCTGTGGCCACAGACATGTGATCTGATGGTGAATTTGGGGTGACCCAATGCAAAAATCCTGAGAATCCCTGTGGATCCATGCTCTGTAACCACGTTTTTGCACCATTGCAGCCCCAGGCAACAGTGGGTGCGTGATTTTGGGGGGGCAGGCTGTAGCCATGGACATGCTATGTGATCTGATGGTGAATTTGGGGTGACCCAATGCAAAGATCCTGAGGATTCGTGTGGATCCATGCTTTTTAACCACATTTTAAGTGGGGAGGGAAGGAAAAACCCAGAACGGACAAGGAGCACGAGAGGGGTGTGCAGAGAAGCAGCTGGCTAAGAATGCAGGAGAGGGGTATAACGGGAGGGAGGAAAGGAAGGCAAAAGTTTTCCCTCACCTACCCACCCAAGCCAGCCAGCTCTCTCTCTCTCTCTCTCTCTCTCTCTCTCCCCCCCTCCTGCATGTTTTCAGCAGCACGGAGCACAGAGACGACACTCTGCTTTCCCCTCTGCTTGCCTGGAGGGGAGGGGCTTTCCCTGCTCTTTGTTCCGTTTGAGCAAACACAGCAAGGAAACAGAGGTGGGTGGGCAGTAAGACCCTGAGGCAGAATGCAGGAAAGCAGCCACTTCCTCTTTTCAGGTTTCCCTTCTCCAAGACGCGCGATTTGATTTTTGCCTGATTTTTTTTTCCTCCCCTCGCGCCATTTGGCTCCAGGGACCACACATTCGCTCAATAACACGCACAGACATTTCCCCTTCCTTTTTAGGAGAAAAAATCTGCGTGTTATAGAAGGAAAAATACCTAGTATTTGCAGAGTATCTGCTCTCAGACCACTGGAACAGATGCATCCTAGCTGCTAGGAAAAAAGGAAGTGCAAACTATGGAGAGTCCAAGGACTACTAGAAAATCAGACAGAAGCAGGAAAGGTGCACTAAGGGAGAGTGGGGGGAAGAAACAGTAGGGTTGGTTTTGTTTTTTAAAAAGCATTCTTACAGCTCTTACTTCACTCATCAGCTAATAACACGGACAGGTGAGAGCAGCCAGGCGGGCTCATTTCACATAAACTGCTTAGGAGGCTTCCTGCACATTTTGCTTCATAACTTTCTTCTTAGAAGTAGAGGCTTACAGTGGTACCTCAGGTTAAGTACTTAATTCATTCCGGAGGTCCGTACTTAACCTGAAACTGTTCTTAACCTGACGCACCACTTTAGCTAATGGGGCCTCCCGCTGCTGCCGCGCCGCTGGAGCATGATTTCTGTTCTCATCCTGAAGCAAAGTTCTTAACCTGAAGCACTATTTCTGGGTTAGCGGAGTCTGTAACCTGAAGCGTATGTAACCTGAAGCGTATGTAACCTGAGGTACCACTGTACTTTTATTTAAATAATAATAATAATAGAAGCCCGGAGTCTGGGGGCCCTACCCAGGGGTGACAAAGAAGGCTGTGAACAGGCACCAGTTGGTTTAAGAACGGGTTCAATTTAAGAACAGACTTCCAGAACGGATTAAGTTCATAAACCAAGGTACCACTGTACTTCAGTTCAACCTGCTACTGGAAAAAAACCTTGGGATATTTACTTGTAAAATGAACATGGAATACTTTTCAAATTTTGTTTACTTTTACTCAAGTCAAAACTAAAATCAAATAAACATTCTAAATCAGGTCTCAAACAATTTAGCACAGTCACTTTTTTATAGAAACACATGACATTGAATAATGGTTACTCAGCATTCCTATAGCACTTGATTGTTCAAAACACTTCACATACATTCACTTTCTGCAAGGTAGGGGCTTACCAAAGGCCACTTTAGCGAACTGCTCTGTACGAATTGATGCCTGCTCCAATAGTGTGAAATCAGCCATACCACATGACTCTCACAGCACAGACAGATCTTAAGACATTCTGTGCCCAAGTCTCAGAAATTCTCAAAAGCTTCAAGGGCCTGTAAAAGCCCTTTAAAAAGCTTGGGAGAATAAGTCTTCTAGAGAGATGGAGGAGACCTAGAGAAATATAAAATATAATGTAGAAAAAAACAGAGCCCAAGGGAAAAACATAAAAGTGTATGAAAATAAACACCATTGTGCTCTACTGGTCCTACTTAGGGAACATCTCCTTTCATGGAGTGAAAATAAACAGAGTAAGGCTGTGCCTTTGCTACCTGCGCATCACACCATTTAAGGAAAGATTCATGGAGATCCAAAGAAGCACCACAGATTTCGGAATCAACTGTTGTTTTCAGATGACCTTCAAAATGCAGCCCTGTGTTTTGTCCAGCCACACAATTAATTTGGGAAGGTACTAACACATGAATGATGATGGCAACTCCCCTGCTCCCCAAGAAGTGTTACAGGCAGAACTTGAGAAGTCATTGGTAAAAAACAATGGTAGGCACTTAGCTGTTTCTACTATTAAGCTCCACAAGATAACTGGTAGGTTCGGTACCCTTCTCAAGTGGTGTACCTGATCTTTCAGAGAGATAATCACCTCCTTCAGGTTCACCTGGAGCTCCTACTACTAGTGCTTCTTAGATTCAGTTTCAGTGTATTCATCTTCAACCAGTCTATCGTTCTTAGTTAAGGGATCAAAAGGTACTAACTGATCAGATATAAATTGGATATCAACAGCACTGATAACACTATATTCTATGTATAATAAAAGAGCCCTGGATAGTTGTATCCTCAGCCCTTCCTCAGCATCCAAGTCTGATTACTGGCTAAACAGATTCACTGGAAGGTACTTTTATTTCTTTAAAATATTTGGTGCTAGGCTTCTGTGAGCACTATTACTATATCAAGGAATTTTCATTGATTTTGTTGTGGCCAGCATCAAGGGAAACCCAGCCAGATGGGTGGGGTATAAATAATAAATTATTATTATTATTATTATTATTATTATTATTATTATTATCATCATTATAAGGGCCACAATATTTATATGACCAAAATCTCAAAATATCGGAACGACTCAAAAGCAGTAACATCTGAATCCTATTATTAGAGGATTAGAAAATTAAGAGGTCAGCTCAGCAGATACCAGCAAATCCTTCAGTATATTAAAAATTACAGTTGATTAATTTGTTAAATCTAAAAACTGATGGTCCAAAGTTCAAGTTGTATGTTTGGGAGCAACTGAGAAGAAATATTTTAAATATTACTAAACATTACACCATTAAATATAAATTAGATAGAAACAAGGGAAGGCTAAAAAATTGACTAGGAGTTCAGATACTCTAAATGGCTAATATGTCCATTTTTCACCTGAAGCCCTCTCCAATGCAGTTTTGCTATTAAGCAAAACCTAAAGAAAGGTAATCAATTCTAACTAAAAAGCACTTATCCTGGAATGACTACGCATAAGGCACTTCAAACCGCTGGCTGGCTGCCAAAACCCAGACAACCGCTATCAATGTTTCTGACTATCACAAGAGCACAAGGGGCCATGCATAATTGACTAGAAGATGGGCTAAAACTGTGCCCAATCAGTATGTGATCAAAAACGCGTGGAATATTCAGCGCCACTTGATTACATGGAGGCACGTCCTTTCACTCTCCTCATGAAATCTCTTCAAGGTCCAGAGTACTGTAATAAGATCATTACTGTCAAGCGGTACGAATCGCAGGCAATGAGTCTTGGGATAGGAAGTCATACTTCACAAGCTTCTCTGGTCCCCCTTTTTTTTTATTTTACTGCGTATTGAGGCAGCAAGGCGATGAGGTGACAGATAATGATCACATCACTGTGTGGCAACTAAAAAGGCACTTTTAAGAAAAAACAGAAATCATCTTAAATCATCTTAAGAGAAACTCAATTTCATTTTGCTTGCTTTCTTAAAAATTAAACAGAATTAAGTTGTGCTCAGTATTTTTATCATCTGATTTTTTGCCATTAAATTAATCATCTGATAAGCTTTGCTATATGAAAACCTATTAACTCACAGGCAAAAGGCCAATTTTCTACTTACAAAGAATCTTTCATTACTTTGGGAAGGGAAGACTAGTAAACTCAAGTTGCCTTTCTACTTAATTCAATTCTTTCATATACGTGCTGAATTTAGCACATAGCTCTTATAAGCAAGCCAGACGTATGGTGGGAAAGGTAGGAGGACTTGCAGTACAGACTAGCTGGCTAGCCAAGGGTCTAAATGCATGACAAAAATAGAAGACTATATAGGAAGTATGTGGGCGACTAATTCTGACAACCAGGAATTTAAAGAAAACTTTATTAGAATCTAACAATATACTTTTTTCTTTCTTTCTTTTTTGCAGAAGACTGAGTGATTGGGAGCTTGAAATAAACATTGGTACGGATTTTCTGAATGTCCCTCTTTACAATAGCACTGACATCAAGACCTATGCTACTTATTTCTCCCTCCACCAAGCTCTTTGCTCAGTAAAGGAAGCTACTATTCCAAGTAGAAGCAGCAAGTACATACAAGCAGTCAGTCCGCTTCAAGATTTTTCCTGGAATTAAGGCACAAGAATATCAGAACTATTTTTAGGTACTCAACAAAAATAATGGAACACGCTCCATTGGAAGGTGGTGGACTCTCCTTCATTGAAAGCTTTGAAGTTAGCCGTCTGTCATGTGGAGATTCCTGTACTGCAGGAGTTAGGCTAGATGGCCCTTGGGGTACCTTCCAACACACACATACGTTTTCTACAACTCCAAATTATGAACTGCATAATGATTTGATTAAGCAAGTTACAAACTAAACATGGACCAGATAAGAAATGCACTATAAAGCCAATTTTCAATAAAAGCAGCACACTGTAATAACAGATTAGAAATTAATAAGCTATATATGCTGTGTGTCACAGTAACTGTTAACTGATGCAAAATGAATAGCTCTTGAAGCAGCTGTTTTGTTTTAGGTAAATAAGAATAACTTTGCACATTTTAAAGGTGTTGCTTGTGAAGGGAGTCTGAATGGATTCTCCTTCACAAAGTAGCTCCACAAATTAAAGCTGAAATAGACCTAAAAAAGCATGTGAAGTGAATCCAAAGGCAGTCTGTGCACTGTGGGAAGCAGCAGCTCTGATGTGGCAGAAATGGGAGGGTGGGATGCCTTGTGTCTCCACGGTCAGCCACCAGGCTGAAGGCACTGTGGTGCAGATACCACTCCTGACACCAGACTGAATTGTGGCACAGATCATCCAGCTCTGCTGATGTACAAGTGACTTGATGCACTGTGAAGTTTGAATGGGATGGCTGCATGGAGACAGCTTCTGAGGCAAGACCACTGTGAATTCTGCCTATGAAGGAAATGGATTTATTGTATGTGTGCAAAACAAAAGAAATTCCCAGTAATACCTTGTGCACCTAACTGCTTTCAAAACTTAAACTCAAGGGTAGTTTATCTGATGGTAACAAATGATAAATCAAAGGAGTGGGGGTGGGAACCTTGCTACTGCAATATAAATCAGTTTCAGATGCAACACATTTCCAGAATTCTACACCCGATAGGTAATAAGCAAACAGATAAAACACCTTGAACAACCACTCAAAAACACCCTGAATGAAGCCTCTGCAATATTCTTAACTGCCATATCCTAACAACTAGATGGGGTATCATTACTGCAGTCTTTGAAAACCTGTGGTGCTTTCTTACAGCACCAGTAATGCAATGCCAGCACCACTAATGCAATGCCAGCAGGCTACCTGTATCCAAGAGAACAAGAGAGTTAAGCTTTATTCTATAGTTTCCTGCTTCAGGCTTGCTAGCTATGCAAGTGTGAGCAATATAAATCACTTCATTCCAGTACAGTACTTGCCCTTCCAAGAATCTGCTTTCCTGTTGGCTACCACGATATTCTTCCTTCCTACTGGGAAGGAGGTGTTACTTGCATCCTCTCCTGACCCTGAAGTTAACAAGAATTGAAAGACCAGAAGAAAGCTTTCAACTTGTTTAGTCTGCAATGAAGTGGGTTAAAACAATAGATGAGTTTCTCTTCCCTTGTCTTCCACTCCTCAGCATCAACATAGCGGCCTTTCAACAGCAATCCTTTTATGTCAGATAGGCTGTGACAACCGGCACTGACAGTTTCCCAACTAGTGACCTTTGTGCCTTGCTTAAAGGTGAAACTCTGTGGATTCAGTTTTGGTTTTATGAATTTCTACCCCTCTGTTTCCAAGGAGTACTATGATAGGCCACTTTTATATCTCCTAAAAGACGGTAAATGAAATGTTTAGTTACAGGAGTTGGTCTGCGGGTCATTCCCACAACTTAAAGAATAACCCTAGGTTTAACATTGTGGTTAAACCCCTGTTTTGGATGTAATGCTAAGCCAAGGATCATGACTTGGTGTTCCTGACCCTGCTCAGGGAGGAGCAAAGCGGGAGCTATCTGTGCATTCATGATAAACCATTATAAACACTACTGTTGTGTGAGTACAAACTCTTTTTGTTGTTCTGTATGCTTGTTGCTTTATTCCTCTTCAGCAAAAGTATTAGTTGCAGCAAATGAATTCTGGACATGGCCCAGGAGGAAGGAGTGGAATCATTGCATAACAGTGCCCCCAGCTCCTCTAGAGGGTCCAGAAGGATGTCATGGTCAGTAGTGTTAAAGGCCGCTGAAAGATCCAGCAGAACTAATAAACAGCTTTCACCTTTGTCTCTAGCCTGCCAGAGTTCATTGACCAGCGCAACCAAAGCAGTTTCAGTCCCATGATGAGGCCTGAATCCCAACTGGAAGGGATCCAAATGGTCTGCATCCTCCAGGCGTGCCTGGAGTTGTTCAGCAACCACCCGCTCAGTCATCTTGCCCGAGAATGGAAGATTTGAGACTGAGCGATAGTTGGCCGTATTGGCTGGGTCCAAAGATGTTTTTTTAAGAAGTGGTTTAATAACTGCCTCTTTCAGCAGGTCACCACCCCACAGAGCCCATCGCCCAGCCCTTCCTGGCTTGCTTTTATGAGCCAGGATGGGCAAGGATCAAGGAGTCAGGTGGTCAGTTTCACTTGTCCATGGGGCCTGTCCACATCCTCGGAGGTTAACAGATTAGAACTGATCCCATGCAACTTGACCAGACAGGACTCGACTCTAGCACTCTCCCACCCCAGCTCTGCTTCCACGGTGGAGTCTATGTCTTTATGAATCTCAGAGACTTTATGTGAAAAAAACTTTGCAAAATCATTGCAGGTGATCTTGGGGCCCCGATGGCAAAGGTGGTTCCATTAAGCTTGCGAATCACCTGAAAGAGTCTCTTGCTGCTGTTTTTCTGCAGATGCAATAGAGGCAATGAGGAAAGAATGACTGGCTTATCTGAAGTGTAGATTTATGAATAAGGGATACTGGGGACAGCAGATTTGGCATTTCCTCAGGCAGGAGCAAAGTCTTGTGGGAGACAGGCACATCGTCCTCAGTTTTTCGGATTCACCAAGCAGTAATGTTCACCGAAGCACCTGAATAAGAATAGCAGCCTGCCTCCTGGCTCATAAATCAATAAAATAGAAGCAACAAAGTCAATAGCACCCCTTTTAAAGGAAAAAAAATGAGTGCGACTGCAAACCATCATAGGGAGGGTTCCACTGTCCCCAGAATCCCCAATTCATAAATCTACACTTCAGGTAAGCCAATCATTCTATTTATTTCATGGGATGCTGGGAACAGTGGATTGAGACATACCACAGCACTTCCCAGTAACTGGGTGGCTCCACACTGCTGACACACTGATTACAAAACTTGGTGAACACTGTATGCCCAAAAGCCATCTCCGTTGAAGACATTAGGTCTAATTTATAACGCCTAGTGAAAATGGAAGGAGACGACCAAGTGGCTGCCCTACAAATCTCTATTAAAGGGGCATTAGCCATAAAGGCAGCAGAAATGGAGGCTGACCTAGTGGAATGAGTGGAATTATGAGATGGTTGGGGCAATTTCATAGTATCATAAGCTAAGGAAATGCACACCCTAATCCATCTAGCTACGGTAGCTGAAGTGACCCAATCCTTCTAAGAGGAAGGATGAAAGATACAAACAAAGAATTCCTCTTTCTAATGACTTGAGTCTGGTGTATATACACTTTTAATGCTCTGTGGACATCCAAGGAGTGCAAGCCTTTCCCAATGGATGTTTTGGATCAGGACAAGAGCCAGGAGTTAGTTCCTGTTGAATGTGGAATTTTGTAAGAACTTTTGGTAGAAAGGAGGGATCTGTACACAAGACCACCTTATCCCTATGGAAGAGGCATAAATGCTTGCTACAGACAAGGCTGACAGTTATAAAACCCTTCTCACTGAAGTTATCACAACCACAAATAGGACTTTAAAGAAAGGTTATTTAATGAGATTTGGCATAGCGGTTCAAATGGAGGCCATTGTAGCGCCGACAGAACAGAATTGTAAGTTCCATGGCGAAAACAATGAGCTACCGGAGGATGCTGTAACGCAGTTCCTTCAAGGAAACTTTTGATTAGCAGGTTTTGTGACAACGAAGCACAACCAGCAGAACCTAAAATCAAAGAAATGGTGGAAATGGGATGTTTTAAATCATTTGGTCAAAGGCCATTTATCAGACCATGTTGGAGCCAAGAAACTGGATTGGGAATTGGTAGGTTTTGGAGCCATTCCCAATGTAGGGGGAGGCGGGGCACACTGAGGCAAGGGGCACATTGATACATCAACAATATTTCAATATCCTGAAATGTTATTGGTGTTGTGACATCACTAAAACGTGTCTATACATGTGTGAGTATGACAGTTGTGACTGCACTGCCCGCCAGTTTGCTGTTGGCGTTTGACGAGAGTAGGTGTGCTTTTCGCTCGGCCAACTAAAAAATTATGTGAAATGTAAAAGTTTTCCAATGCTGTTTTATGTCATTTAGTTAAGATTTAAAAGTACCAAAGGTAAGTTATCCCACTTAGTAATCAGGATTACATGTGATTTCTAAATAAGTTCAGTGCTTTTATTAATAACTGTTAAGTTTTTTGAAAATGTCTGTTGGGGCACTTTGATACACTAATACATGGGGCACATAGATACGTATAAAAGTGCCCCACTAATGTACAATAGTGCCCCAATATACAAGTTTGCATGAAATCTCAAAACTGATTTCCTACTCAGGAAATTTGAAAAGAAAAAACTGTTGTTTACTACGTGGCCAAAGTCATTTCTAAATATAATACAGTGGTACCTGGGGTTACATATGCTTCAGGTTACATACGCTTCAGGTTACAGACTCCGCTAACCCAGAAATAGTGCTTCAGGTTAAGAACTTTGCTTCAGGATGAGAACAGAAATTGTGCAGTGGCAGCGCGGCGGCAGCAGGAGGCCCCATTAGCTAAAGTGGTGCTTCAGGTTAAGAACAGTTTCAGGTTAAGTATGGACCTCCGGAATGAATTAAGTAGTTAACCTGAGGTACCACTGTATGATCAAGTGTCACATCTCAGGAAAAAAACAGGATCTTGTATGTTTGTCTTCCCCATTGTAGAAGCTAAGGCAAGCGCTGATTTCAAGGATGTTGTTTTGCAGTTGCCAAAACCAAATTTCTCAAAGGGCACATCTCGAACGCCATCTCTTTATACTTTTTCTTTTGACTTCAGTGGATATGATGAGCAATGGAAGTTAAATGTTAAGTAATTATCTTATTTTTTATAAGCATTTTGTTAAATTACTATTTTTTGTCTACCTAATGTGAGTTCTTATACTTTTTAAAAGTTTTTCCAAAGTTTTTTTTTAAAATGTATAGGTGTTTGAGGAAAGAGTAATGTAAGTTTTTATGTTTTGTTAAGAAACCCTGCCATAAATTCTATGATATGTGTGAAACACTGTTAGTTTCGATACGTAATTTAGATTTTAAATAACAAATTGTAAGGCTGATTATGATCTCCCACAATAATTTTTTTCCATTAATTTTTTTGTAAATAATTACCATTCTCATACAATTTATGCTTTATATCAAAGTACCCCATCCAGTGTATCAAATAAATGAAATTAATGAAATTGTTCTGAACGCAGCCACACAGGGCAAACTGAGTAGCATTCACTTCCAATGCCACAAAAGTGGACTATGGAAAGAGGCACAAAAATACGTCTCTCCAATGCCGACACAAGCAGACTAGGAGGAAACAGACTGCAAGCCGCAGACTAGTAAGTGTAAATAATAATAAACAACTGAACCACTCCTTAACTAGGAGGTTCAGAAGCAGTCTACCAGTGCCTGCTCACTCCGTCGCTGCGACTGCGAACCAGGAGGAGAATATACTGCTGAGGAATAATAACCCCAGCTCCTTCTGCCGTACCATGGACCAGGAGAGCAGTCAATATGAAGCCTTATGAAGCCTGAAATGATACAGGAAATAAAGGCTAAAGACTGTAGAAATCACCCAAAAAATGAGGTGGTGATATGGAGCCAGCGGCTACTGAAAGTGAGCTGCGGTTGTGAAAAGCCTCGGGTAGAATCTCCCTCCATTTATCTTTAAATCTGATCAATAAACTGGCGCGTGGCAAAACGAAGCCACAGCGTGAAAAAAAAGAGAATATTTAGCGACTCTGTAAGAGAGCAATATACAGGGATGCTCTGCAAGAGAGTAAACTAAATAAACTAAAAACAAGAAGAACTAAGGTTGCTAAGGCAAACAAACGGGTGGACAAAATATTTTTTGGAATACACACACACACACACATTTGTAAGACTCAAAGTAAGTTGCTATAACTAAGGAAAACTAGGGGAAATAAAGCAACAATAAAATGAGATCAAAAACTGAAAACTTATCAATCTGCTGAGTGAGGCAGGAGAAAAAACTGCGGAGGATGTGCCTGCCTCTCACAAGCCTTTGCTCCTGCCTGAGGTCATGTGCAAGGAAGTACCCAATCCACTGTTGCCAGCATCCCATGAAATAAATGGTCCTCTTTGCCGTCACTATCGCCACATGGTAGGCTTGACGTTGAGCTCTTACCCGTGTCTGGGCCGATTCAGAATGAGTTTGAGAGAGACGAATGCAGTTACAGTGGTGCCCCGCAAGACGAATGCCTCGCAAGACGGAAAACCCGCTAGACGAAAGGGTTTTCCGTTTTGGAGGCGCTTCGCAAAACGAATTTCCTATGGGCCTGCTTCGCAAGACGAAAATGTCTTGCGAGTTTCTGCGGGTTTTTTCCCCTCCCCCCCTTTCTAAGCTGCTAAGACGCTTATCCGCTAAAAGCCGCTAAGCCGCTAATAGCGCTAATCCGCTAAGCCGTCAATGGGCTTGCTTCGCAAGACGAAAAAACCGCTAGACGAAGAGAATCGCGGAACGGATTCTTTTCGTCTTGCGAGGCACCACTGTATTTTGTTCCTCTTCTGGTTTTGCTACTTCTATTGTCCTTTGAGCTAAGCCAGGGGTTAGTTCAGTGTTATGTCTGAGCATATTTTACATACAAAACTAGAACAACCTAGTGAAGGATCCCGCTCCACAAACTCGAGGGAGGCCCACCTGACAAGAGCGACAAAACATCAAGCTAGTAGAAAAGTCAAGCAGTCTTGACTACTAACTGGTAAGTAATACCCATTGAAGCATCAGTGTAAGACTGATAAAAGCACAGTGTGCTAGGAGCTAAATGCTATGATAATTTATAGCTCAGGAGTTAAATCCTAGAGATTATAAAATGGTAGAAACCTGGTTTTCGGTTCTCCCTTATCAAGAAAGTTTCAAGAAACCTAGAAATCCCAACTTTAGAGAAATGGTAAAAGAAAAGCCTACTAATATATTGTTGTTTAGTTGATTAGCTAGTTAGGGATAATAAAAAGGACAACTTAGATTCTGGATCATGCTCAGTGCATATGCTTTCCTATGTTAAAACTGTTGAGAGGATATTTTAAGTGGAAAAATACTTGGCCAAATGTTAAGCTTTCAGTTCAGTTTAAAATTAATTGAAGACTAGTTCAGTTTATCACAGCTAGAGTTTTAAGTTACAACTTAAAACCTCAGGGTAACTTGCACTTTTAAAAACCTCAATATTTCCCCTCAATTTCTTTATTCCACCAAGGGTTGTAGGTTTTTTTAAAGGTGAAAAATTGACATAGCTGAAAGTTTCAGTATTTGATTTAAATACAAATAAGTTATAATTCTTTAAAAATAAAAAAGAATTTTCCACAAGAAAGAAGGAAGGAATTTTCACGGGGAGTTATTACCCAGTTAACTCAACACCCACCGCCTATTCCCAAAGTGCTATACTGATCTAAATCCAGTCACCTTTCAAATTCCAACTCTTTGGAATCTGAGCCAAACTGCCTGATCTCATTGCCTGCATTAGCAGCTAGGGAAAGCTAGCAAGGCATATACATATGGAACTGCACAGCAATGAAGCAGGTGACAAAATATTAAGCTATTAGGCAAGTTAAGCAATTGTGTAAGTTAAGGCCTTTGATCTAGCAAATACCAAGCTCATAAGTACATTAACTCCATAAATTACAAATAGACATATGCAAAAGTCAGCAAGGGAGTGAGGGCATTCCAGTGCGTTGCACCGATTGTTGCAGGTATGGCCATCTGCCTGCTGAACAGAAACGACATTGTGCAATGAGCTCCTGGTCCTCAGAACATTGTCAAGCTTAGACAAATGGGATGGAATCGACTTAAGTCAAGATGGAAGCAGACTGTTGCCACTTTTAGCATTAAAAGGGGGGCTGAGCAGTTTTAAAACCAATTCCTGAGGGAAAGCTGACAGGAGCTGAGGAGGGTCCAGTTTAAAATCAATCTTCCTCCAAAGATGAAAGAAGGTAAAAAAAATGTATGCTTGTTTAAATGGGAGAAGTAGGTATTGAGAATGCAGGGACACATACTAGCAATTTATAGAGAATCCAAAGCACCGTAGACTAAAAAACAAGTGCCAAAGACATTTGGAGAGCTACACTAATGTTTAGATACTATTGCTAGAAGCCCCCAAATCAATTTGGGGAACTGAAGTGCTTGGTCTTAGAGGACCACACAGATATAGTGCATATAATGGAAACCTGCTGGAATGAAGGGAACCAATGGGACACAGTTATCTCTGGATACAAACTCCATAGGAAGGACGGAGAAGGGTTTACTGGAGGTAGTGTTGCTCATAAAGTCCATAAGCCTAATGAATGAAATTAAATGGAAGAAATACCAAAAGGGGCTGACTCCTCCACGGAATTATTGCTGGTGGCGATACCAGGCGCCAAGAGTTATTTAATACTGTGAATCCCCCAGACCAAAATGTTCAGGATGATATTGAGATGGACAATGAAATCAAAGAGGCATCCAAAAGAACAATTGTAGCAATAGGTGACTTCAATTACCCTCACGCAGACAGGTGTGTGCTCAAAATACCAGAAAGAGGAAACTTTTCTAGATATCCTAAATGACTGTGTGAGAGAACAGTTGCTCACAGAACTGACCCACTTCTAGAGACACTCTTAAGTTACCCAAGAAAGCTGTTCCCATCAACATAAATCAAGACACAAGCAATTTCTTGACTAATTTGTTGGATAAAGTTAGCTTGCAGTAACATGAATAAAACTCACAGGAAAACATAAAAACAAAAATTACTTAACAGGAAAAATATGGCATGACACAAAAGTATTTCTTGGAATAAAATCACGAGATTTCAACATAATCCTGCTCTCAGTTGTTAGGGGGTAAAGTAGGTGTAGGACTGCAGATGAAACTGGTCAACTACATTTACAAGATGGTCAGTCTCTAAAAAATGGTAGGAAAGATTTACTTTTTACTATCATTAAGACATTATAGCAAGCTAGCAGTAAACACCCCCCCTCCAAAGAAACCCCAAACCTAAGTCCAAGCCCACATGAAAACTACTTCAGATGTGTCAAAACAGAGTGTTTGTAGCTCATGAAAATATAAAATAGATACCTTCGGCACTGCCTGAGATACCATCAGCTTTAAAATTGCTTGTGCTTTTCTTCCTGCGATGTTTTTTTCTATTTGCATGAGGAGAAGGAGGAGGGTCCGGCTTAGTACTTGTGGTGCTAGATATACTTGGACTGGAGCACACAGAATCTCCCAAGCCGGTATCTGTAAATCAGAACAGGGAACAAAAATAAAACATGAGGTAAGGTACATTTCTCTTTCTCAACAAAAAGCAGAAACCAAGCATTTGTATATTTGATTTTTTTTTAAAAAAAAAACACCCTGATTACAGCCAGTTTTAAAAAAAAAATCAAATTTTTCACTCAAAACTTCTTAATGTTCAGAAGATGACACTGAGATAGCTCAGTCGGGAGACCAGGAGACTCTCAGGGTTGTGGGTTTGAGTCCCATGTTGGGCTAAAGTTTCCTGCATTACAGGGAGTTTGGACTAGATTAATCCTTGTGGTCCTTTACAACTCTACAATTCTTGCCCCCGATAGCATGGGCAAAATGAATTTCAATATGGACATATGTAAGGTTCCACACTAAGGCAGGAATAATCAGCTGCACAAATATACTGGATTGCCAGCAGCACATGTGAAAAAGATACAATACAATAGCCCATAGTGCGCATTAAACCATGTTTTAATTGTGCCTCCTCCCTCTTGCACTGGTCCCTGTGTGGTTTCCCCCACTGCCTATCCATCCATCCCAATGACTCGAACAAGCCATAGTATGGGCTTGAGGTGTCATCCAAACCAAATAACAATAATAAATTTATTATTTACACCCCGCCCGTCTGCTTGGGTTGCCCCAGCCACTCTGCTTAGTTTGTTTCAAATAAAATGGTTAGTTTCAGAGAACACAGTAAGCTGTAGTGTGGCTTGTTTGAACTGCACAGATGTTGTAGGTGTGGAAAACACCATGGGGAAACCCTGCATGGCAGGGGGAGAGCCATTTGCTGTGGCTTATTGTGATGTGTGCAAAGTCCACTGGGTCTATCTAGTTCACAGGCGCTGGCTTTCCAGGATGCCAGGCAGCCCTCTTTCCCCAGCCCTGTCTAAGGGTGTCAGGTGTTGAACCCAGGACCTTCTACATACAAAGCATGTGTTCTACCACTAAATTGTGGCTCTTTTTCAAAGTCACTATTTTTTCTCCTTTTGCTTCTCTGAACATTGGGCATCCTTCTTTCCTTAACGTGTTTGGTTACAGCTACCTGTATCAATGCCTTCACCACTTGAAAGTGAATGAAACAGGGGCATGGAAGCTCCCACCTGTCTGGCAAAGACCTGTTAGGCCTGATATTATCCAGAGGAACAATTTGAATCCAGACTGCCTGAGAATTGGCACTTCACCTGCATTTGTTCTAAAAAAACATAATGTGGAACACAATTTCACACCAAATCAATCTCTTAACTGACCCGATAAATACTCTTTTACAAGCCATTTTCTCCTTTCCTCTGCTTGACATTCGTAATATTGCTTTGTGTCATATTTTGATATTGCTACATTTTTAATTTATGTATTTATATATAAGGTGCCAAGAGAAGAAAAGTGATATTAAACTCCATTTAAGATATAGTGAACTGAAATGATGCTTCAATTGAACACAGAACCCTTCCTGGTATTAAAACGGAAGAGGTGGGTATTATCTTCTTTTGATATTCCTGCATTAGCCTCATTTAATTCATCGACAAGCACAGGTTCATGTAGAGGAATCTGTTTAAGCCTGATCACTCCTTATATCCTACAGCAGCAACACAAAACTTCTCTAGCGAAGGGCCGACTGAAAAATGAACTTGCTGCTGCAAGTCTTTATGATGTACAATGCTTTTCAGATAATAGTGTGCTGTTCCTGGGTCAAACAGCTCTAAAGTGCAGAGAGCCTGAGGTATTTGCTTCCCTCCTCATCTGGAAAAAGAAATGTGAATCTGGGATGTAGAACTAGGCTTTCATTGTTTCTCTATTAACACAGAGCATTCTAGTTTCCAGTATTCTAGGTTACTTTGCATTTGTCTGCTTTAAAATATGAGCCACTAAAGTCCACTAGGCTTACATGCACGCTTTTCCCATTTCTGACTACTATGCTTCCTTGACAAGGAATTTATTCTTCAAACTGAAAAGTGACCTCTTGAAAATTGTAAAGGAGTTCTAGCTTCAACTCACTGCATACAATTTTATACCCCTGACTGCATACAAATAACACATTTTATTTGGTATCAATTACTGAATGTGAGAACAGATGACCACGGCTGTTACTATTAAATATAAGAAGCATACCAAATTAAAAAGAAACAAGCGCCTCATTACTCCACAGCCTAACCAGCTTTGACAGAAGCACTAGAACTCATAAAACGCACTGAGCTGAGATGGGCTGTTCTCTAGCCATCCTGTATGTTCAATTTCAGCCATTAGTTCTTCCTAATCGAGCATCAATGTTCAATGCATACCCTCAAAAATATATATAACACTAGTAATAACAATAATAATAACAATCTGTGCAACATTTGAGCTTCAGTACTTGATGTATGAGTCAAAGAAGCAGTTTCACTTTTCACTCGGGAAGCTGGCAAGCATGACTAGAGGCAGAATAAAATAACATTCAGTTCGCATAAATATCAAACAGGCTTCTTGAGACTGATGGGCCAGGAATGTATTCTTAGCCATCATTCTGGCAGACAGGCCCAAGGACACTCATAACTTATTTTACAATCATTTAGTTTCAGCTCAAGTGGAAAACGTGACAACTTATCTCTGCTGACAAGATGCCATATCAAACCTTACAATTAACTTTCATATGATTATCTGCCCAGCCCATCATTAGCTCAGCAGCTACTAATGGCAGCTACAGGCAGCTTTTCTGATGATGGTCATCAGTTTCAGGATTTATAGCTACATTATGCTCACTAGCAATTTTTTAAAAAACAAAAAAATTAGGCTGCCTGGGTTCAGATTTATAAGGGTTCAGGAATATAGACTCCCAAACAAAACAGGAACAAGACAAAAATATACCAAACAATTATTTCTCTACTGCCCTTCATTTCCAGAGGGTTTTCTGTGACCATTCATAAATGAAGTATCACCATACTTCTCTCATTCTCAGATTTGTAACCAGTCACACGTACTGGTTCCTTCTGTTCGTGAGCAGACACCAGGAAACACGTGAAAACAGAGGAGTGTAAACCTCCGAAGAAACAAAACAAAATTGGAAATTCATGCAAAAATGTATGATAAAAGCCATTTTTAAAAAATGAGCAGCAGGATACCGACAGAAATATAGAATATTGAGCCTTCTAGTTGTGCCTTTGGTTATCAGTATCTCCATACAAGCTTAAAGCTAAAATATGTGTCCTTAATTATGACGTGCAGCGTAAACAGATTGACTGAGATTACAAACCAACTCTGCTCACGACTGAGGTGGACTGACTCTGACTGAAACCTGAACACAGAGATAAAATGGCTGCTCTTATAGGAAGAATGAGTCACATGTCAGAGTGACTCAACAGTTAGCAGTTAAGTCTGAATAACAACAGAGCAGAGGCGTATACTTCATCCTTAGATAGCTTAGCATCTTAGCAAGGGTGATGGACATATTACTAGCCAAAATGAGTTAGGACAACCAATTTCTATGGTTAAATGTGAATCTGGCACAGGAAGGCTTATCACGAATTCATTGTGCCATGGTTTCTTAAAAGGATATTTTCCCTGCATGTAAGAACCTCTCTAGGGGAGCTACAACACATGTGAGTTTTTATACTATTTAATCCAAAATTGTCCCCAAACAGTAAAATTTCAACCACCACATTTTTAATTTTTAGAACAGGCATTATGGGCAGATCTGTACAGCCAACTGGATATATCAAACACAAATTTATCAGCTCCAGGTGGATCTGTTAAAAAGCAGGCTAAAAACAGGCTAATCTTCAATAAAGTATAACAATGTTGTGATCTAAGAAAGTGACAAACTGCAGCTGCCATGTTGGAGCCCACTATGCTATATAGATCAGTGGTCTTGTTCAAATGACTTTTACATTTTAAGCATATTATCATGCAGATATTTTAAAGAGTGGAACAGTTACACAAACAATTTAAAGCAAGGTTCTCTACACTGAATTCACTGAACTGTTACACCCCAATACTGGTTTGTTTTAGGCTTAGAGGATTAAATGGGATCAATTTCCTAAGCCAGAAAACACCACAAACACAGATCTCTGGAGCTATTTCCTTGACCGCAACATTTGAGGAAATGCACATGTGCAGCCAGAGACAACCTGCAAATTTTTTAGTGCAACTGATCACCCATCAGAATGGGCAAAGTGATTTCCGATTTAAAGTTGGATGGGTGAAAGTTGGATGGGTGATTCCCTGCAATGGGCTTCACTTTTACAGACAAAACCCTGAGTTGTGGGCAGCAGGAAGGGTGGGGCTAGCAGAGTACACAACAGTGCGGGCAGAACCCAAACCCAAACCCCCAGCTCCACTGTCCCTCCATACCCTCTTAATTTTTTTGAGAGAATTATGCCCTAATAGGGCATTCTTTAATTTGCACATGGAACCCTATATGTCTTGACACTGATCCTTGGAATACAGTACAAGGGTGTGGGTGTGCATATTTCAATAAACTCCTAACAAAACTGCTCTCCTCACTCCCCAACTTGTCTCCAGATATTTACATAGCTACCAAGGCAGCACCTCTTTAAATTCCTCCTGCAGCCTCAAAGTTTGGAAGCTAGTGCCATCTTTCTACAATTCCCTCTAAAGAGCAAATGCATGGCTAATGAATCATCACTGCCAATAGGGTACCTGCCCATGATCCTATTTGATATTTCTATCTTGCTTTTCTTCTACTGAACAGCACAGAAATAAAAATAACCAAGACAAAATCAAACACCACTATCAGATCCATCATAAAATCACGTGAACCACAAAAAGATGGGGCAATTTAAATTATGAACAGAACTTTAAAAAGCAGGCCTTAATACATGTACTCTTGTGTATCACCCAGGCCTAAATAATGGCTTAATTGTCTCCTTGAACAACTTCTGGTAAAGTGATACTAAAGCTACTTTATCTTCATAACTGGGAATGAAATTTAGCTTCTGTACCATTTTTATGAGTGTCTAATTTGCTAGAGGAAGTAAAGACCAAAACTACTATGGATTTAAACCAAGTAGAACCAAAGATGTTCCTCATCTCAGTTATCTATTCATCCGGAACTTTAGGATTTTGTTTCAGTTCATGTGAGATATAGTGTGGTGGTGGGGTAATCAGTGGTTTACAGGAAAGACATTTAATATTTTCTGGTTCTCATGCAAGTATTCATAACCTTTACTACACAAACCATGCTAAGAGATTCACATGCAGTGTGTCATTTCCTATATTAGTGCAGGCTGTAGGTAGCAAGCCTATGATTATCAAGTTAAGTATCAATTCCAACCAATTATGGGGTCTGGCCACCACTTGACAAGAGAGATTTTCCTCCGTTGGCAGGAAGCCCCCATCTCTCTGCTTCACCTGAGCTTTAATATTCAAAGATCTATTTGGACACAGCATCAGATTTAGTATGCAGGCTTCCTTCTACTTTTTGAAGTCTTGCATTCTGCAAGTTAAGGGATGCATCGTGACCTTGCACCCCGAGCTCTGTGGTCAAAACTAGAAAGACACCAAGTAGGCAAACAATAACTACTAATTCTTAGTAAATAAAAAGAAAGATTCGCTATGGATAAGGAAAACAATTTACTAAATGCATATCTGGAAATGTTTTGTAGCTTGTAAATCTGCCAATTAAACTTTAATAAAGTAGGCCGAGATGACTGGCAGAATTCGAGACCTGGGAGAAGAGAGGGTTGAAGAAGACTGGAAGAAATTCAAGATTTATTTACAAAAGTATTGTAATTTGGTTGAATGCTAAGAAGGATGCTAGATCATAAATAATTGCCTACCATTGAATTAGATTTGAATTTGACGATAAGTGAGATTGAGGAAAATATAAAATTTTTGGAGAATTATTAGATTAAATTAATTGAATGAGATATAAGAATGTAAACAAGATGATAAATTGCTGGAAAAAGTTTACAATGATGCAAGTGGGAGCGGGAGACGTGAGGGAGTCCAAAGAGGCTTTGAAAATATGTTATGATACATGTCATATTGTGTATTATTTTTGCATTTTGTATTTAAAAAAATCTCAATAAATATTTATATAAAAAAAATAAACTTTAATAAAGTAACACCACATACATACAACAAAGCTATTTTACCACAGAATCATAGTTGGAAGGGATGCCAACCCCCTGCAATGTAGGAATCTCAGGTGAAGCATACATAAGAGATGGCCATCCAAGCTCTGCTTAAAAACCTCCAAGGAAGGAGAGTCCACCACCTCCCAAGGGAGTTTGTTTCACTGTTTAACAGCTCTTAATGTCAGAAAGTCTTTCCATATGTTTAGTTGGAATCTCCTTTCTTTTAACTTGAATCCATTGGATCAAGTCCTAGCCTCCAGAGCAGGAAAAAACAAGCTTACTCCATTTTCTATGTGACACATTTTTGCCCCCAGTTTGAATTTCTGCTAGAGTAAATATTGATTTAATGATTCCTGGTGAGTCTGGTTAAAGACTGGGATTTTTTGGATTGGAACTCACCATCCCTAGCTAACAGGACCAGTGGTCAGAGATGATGGGAATTGTAGTCCCAAACATCTGGAGGGCCAGAGTTTGCTTATGCCTGTGTTAGAGGGCAGTTCCCTAGACCAGATGGCTGGGAGGTGGTCTTTTCTTGATGGGGTTACACTGCTTCCGAAGGAGCATGCACACCTTGCGGGTACTCCTGGATCCTCTGCTGTCACTCAGGTGGCCTTGGTGGTGTGGAGTGCAACCTCTCCCCATATAAATAATCCCGGATTCTGCATTCATCATTGGAGGTCCTTCTTCATGTGCCTCCTCCACAAGAGGTCCAGAGGGTGGCAACACGAGAACTGGCCTTTTCTGTGGTGGCTCCCCATTTGTGGAATGCTCTCCCCAGGGAGGTTTGCCTGGCACCTTCAATAGATATTTTTATGCATCAGGCAAAAACGTTTCTCTTCAACCATGCCTTTGGCTGATTAATATCCTATAGCCTTTGGAATGTGTCTGTGGCAAGGTTTTGGTTTAATGATTTACTTACATTTTATCTTGTATTTTATTCTATGAACCACTTTAGATCTTTTGAAGAAGGGATGTATATAAATGCAATAAATTAAATTAAAATTATAGAGCATATACCCTGCAATAAATATATTATGCATCATAGTGATTTCAGTGTTATTATCATATTCCATCAGCACAAAATAAAGATAGTCTTAACTCCAAAAGGGATTAATTTCAATATTCAAACTCTCCTCCCCATCCCTAATCCCTGTAACCTTCCCCAAAAGACTAACTCCTACACCTAGGGTTGAGAGTGGAATTGTCTGTCTCTTCCTTCGGGAGCCAAATGCTAATGAACGAAGCTGAAATTGGGGGACGAAAACATTAACTCCCTCCCCATAGAAGTAGAAAATGTTTTACATTGTTATATTGCAATCAAAAATAAAACAATAGCCCAATTATTGCCCGTTTTGGTTATAGAGCTTGTAGTTCCCTTTCAAACTTTTATAGTTGGTAGCTGAAGTGGGGCCTCAAGCAGAGAAGAAGCAATCTCTGTTGTTTTTGCTGTTGTGGGTTTTTGGTTTTTTTAAAGGTGTCATCTTGTTTTTCCTGCCATTCTGCTCCACATTTGCTGGCAGTCTCCTTCCTTGTGTTCTGTGTCTTCTTCTCCACTGCCTACTTCTCAGTTGTTTGTCTTCATTTGATTGCAGTCCCAGTTGATTTAATGTATTTTAAGCTTCCAGTTGTATGGAAGCAACTTTAGATAGATTATGAGGCATTTGAATGGCTCACCCCATTGGTTTGGCTGCTACTCACGAGTGCTGTGGTGTAAATGTTAAGTTCACGTCTGCAATTTTTAATTATGTAGGAGCTAAGGTGAACAATAATGTTTCTTGGATTAAGTTATAAAATTCTAGCTTTGGATGCATAATATTAGCCATATGTCAAGAAGACTGCCCTTCCTGGTGAAAGGCCTATGAAGACCATATTCAGGCCAAAATAAAATACTATCATCCTTAAACAACAACAACAAAAGTCATAAAAATCACTCCAGCGAGGACTACTGCATTTCTAAAAGTGGTGTCAACTCAGACAGTGGTCTTTAATTTTTCACAAATGACAATATACAAATTGATGAATGAATGTATTTTACCATCTGTCTTATCTGTCAAAATCCAACAGTTTGAGTTATGAAGAACTATCTTGTAGTTAAAGCCAGACAAACAGACAGCTTATAAAAAAAGAGCAATGTAATGTTCTCAGATTTCTGGAGATAACAGTGTCAGACTCATCTTACTTTGTAAGTACTAAGTTTGGTGCTGTTTCAACTGCACAGCAACCTTTCACCTGAAAGGTCAGATCTCTCTTGGATGTGTTCATGAAGGCCAGATATAGAGAACAATCTCAAGGCTTAAGAAGCAATAATCACCTCGGTAAGAATAGTATCTCCTATGTTCAAGGAAGAGAAAGTGTAAGGAGAGCAAAAATGTTTTACTGCTCATATCTTGATGATTAACCTGGAGCATACAAAATACAGTGGTGCCCCGCAAGATGAACACCTCGCTAGACGAAAGGGTTTTCCGTTTTGGAGGCGCTTCGCAAAACGAATTTCTCTATGGGCTTGCTTCGCAAGACGAAATGTCTTGCGAGTTTTTCCGACTTTTTTCCCCTTTCCCCCCCTTTTTCTAAGCCGCTTATCAGCTGATCTGCTAAGCTGATAAGCCGCTAAAAGCCGCTAAAAGCCCCTAAGCCGCTAATAGCGCTAATCCGCTCAGCCGTCAATGGGCTTGCTTCGCAAGACGGAAAAACCGTTAGACGAAGAGAATCGCGGAACGGATTATTTTTGTCTTGCGAGGCACCACTGTAAAACGACACTACAGGACCAGTGTCTCTCACCATATTTTTATTCTTCAACATGATTTCATGGAATACATACAAATGCATAAGGCATTGGGTATCATGTGCTCTAAGCCACCATGTGCATGGTAAAAAAAATCAAAAAAATCTATGCACACTGATTTTTTTTTATTTTTACATGCATTCCCTGCCCAAGTTGGGCAGTCAGTCAGGACCTTCTGAAGTGGTTCAGAGCTCAGCACTGGTGCCAGGACACCAGCAAAAGCTGTGCAAATGGGTTTGCTCTCTGCATCCCCAACAGATAACTTTGGAGTGCTGGGTTCCTGCAGCATTCAAGATGGTTGTACACAGGCCAGCCCATCCATGAGGCAAGGTAAGGCAACTGCCTCAGGCGGCAGGATTCAGTAGGGCAGCAGATCCTAATGAAGATTTTTTTTCCTACCTTGTTCCTGATGTAGATCTTCCCTCACCCCTTCTTTCCTTGAGGGGCGGGGAGATGTCATTCTGGGATCCTCCTCAGTGGCCAAATGTTTTGGGTCAGCCTTAGATATACAGCAGGGAAGCAGAAGCAAGCCAGCGTGATTCCTTGTGATGTGTGGCTGCTGGCTGGAGAGAAGCTGCCCAAGGCATTTAAAAAATATTCATTGCCTTTATTTTCCAGGATTTTGAAGATGGAAGTGGAGGCGAAGAACAGAGGCATGGGACTGGGTGATACTGGTTAAAGAAGACTGCCCATGCAGAGAGGGTTGGCCATATACCCAAAATGCTCCTGAACGGTGTAGCAAAAGTGTCACTGGAAAATCAGTGTCAAGCCTCAGCAAGGATGTGGTCAGGTTTGAAACCTGAAGGAAGGGAGTTTGTGTCAGTCCAAGTGGGCTGGAAACAGGCACATTGTCAAAACTAAGGATGGATCAAATGGATCTTATGAAGAGAGTGTCCTTATAGAAGAGACAAGCTGCACAGCTCAAGGAGCAATCCTTGAGGCCCTTATAGGAGACAGTGTCATGTAGTAGTCAGAGGACTGGAAGAAAGCATGAGTAGAATTCTCTACAGGGGAAGAACACACTACAATTTTTAAAGTAGGTCCTACTTGTACTGTACCTGTACAACAACACTTACACTAGTGGCGAAACTTGTGGAAAACTTTTGGAAAATGTGTATTTTTGAGGTTTGATGGCTCATAACACCACTTTTCTTTGGAGTAATACCATAAAATTATATATCAATGGAAATATATTTTAATGAAGAATGTAATGCAATGAAGTTTGTTCAATTATATGTATTCTATCAAAAGTTACAGCCAAATAACCAGAAAAAAGGAAGCACAACTTGCTTAGGTTGATATGCAGTAGCTTTCCTTCATTTGAATGTAGCCAATGAGCATGAGTGTTTAGAGAGCGAATCAGGTGTCATCTTGTTTTGGCAATGACCCAGTCAGGTCACAGTAGGATTCAGCTAGATGTTATGTACTGGAGCTGAGAGGAGGACATTAGTTATTGCTATCAAGTTGGTTGGTTTTTTTTGGTATTCTTTCATTTAGTGAGCTTGTAAAACGTAATAAAATTAAAGAAATGGTGCAGAGTTGACTGGTCACCCAGAAAGCCATGTAAAATAGTACTATTAAGTGAACAAGGCTACAGTTATGAAGAAATTAGAAGAAAAATCAGTGGAAACTTAACCAAAGGTGGCATTTCTAAATTTTTGAAGAGGTATAAGGAGACTCAGTCACCACAAAATCAGACTGGTAAAGGCAGGAAAAGGTGCACAGCAGCAAGTGATGATGGAAAATTGAGAAACTGTGCCTACATGACAGTGGTACCTTGGGTTACAGACACTTCAGGTTACTCCACTAACCCAGAAATAGTACCTCGGGTTAAGAACTTTGCTTCAGGATGAGAACGGCGGCAGCGGGAGGCCCCATTAGCTAAAGTGGTACCTCAGGTTAAGAACAGTTTCAGTTAAGAACGGACCTCCAGAATGAATTAAGTTCTTAACCCGAGGTACCACTGTAATGTGAAGTTGAGTGCAAGGACTGTTCGGCGCAGACTGCAGAAATATGGTTTAAATGCTAAAATTCCAAGGAAAAAGCCATTGTTATCTCTCAAACAAAGGTTGAAAAGATTAAACTGAGCTAAAACCCATGTTCACTGGACTAATGGGACAGTGTTATTTGGAGCGATGAGACCAAAATCTCCTTGCTTGGTAGTGATGGCATGAAATACGTGAGGAGAAGAAAATTTAAAATTCACAGCATGCTGTTCGTTGAAGGAAAACTATATGAAAATGATGTGTAGATGGGTATTCAACACCAATAAAATTAGCAAAGATGTATAGAACTGCTTCTAATGTATGTTGGAATGGTAAAGAAAAAGAAGGCACATTCTAACATATGTGGTGGACGTGCAAGGTAACAAAAGCTTTCTGGGAAATGGTATATAATGAGTTGAAAAAAATGTTTAAAATAACATTTGTGAAAAAACCAGAGGTTTTTTTGTTAGGCATTTTAGGTGCAGAGATCCCAAAACAGCAGAAAAGACTATTTATGTATGTGATGACAGCAGCAAGAATACTATTGGCCCAGAGATGGAAAGAAGACAAAATTCCAACCAGAGAAGAATGGCTGATGAAGATGATGGAGTATGCCAAAATTGACTGGGAGAATCAGAGATCAGGATGAGAAGCAGTTTAGGAAAGAATGGGAAAAAATTACAGTTTTTTTAAGAGAACATCGTAAACACCTAAAAACTTTGGCAGGATTAGAGTAAAACTTGTAAAATACAAAATATAATGGAAAAGTTAATAATAGATATACAGGGGTGCCCCGCAAGACGAATGCCTCGCAAGACGGAAAACCCACTAGACGAAAGGGATTTCCGTTTCGGAGGTGCTTCGCAAAACGAATTTCCTATGCGCTTGCTTCGCAAGACAAAAATGTATTGCGAGTTCCTGCGGGGTTTTTTTCCTCCCCCCTTTTTCTAAGCCGCTAAGCCGCTTATCAGCTGATCCGCTAAGCCGCTTATCAGCTGATCCGCTAAGCCGCTTATCAGCTGATCCGCTAAGCCGCTAATAGCGCTAATCCGCTAATGGGCTTGCTTCGCAAGACGAAAAAACCGCAAGACGAAGAGACTCGCGGAACGGATTCTTTTCGTCTTGCGAGGCACCACTGTAATAAATTGGGGGGGAAATAGGGTAAGTTGAATAAAAAGGGATTGACAATGAAATCCAGAGAAGGGCGGGGGGAAGTTAAGGGATTCGGATAATCCTAAATGTGAAGGTGATTGATATGTTTAAATTGAAATTTGTTATGTAAAATTTAATTAAAAATAGTTATATAAAAAAGGAAATACCTGAGGAGAAAAATCAGAGAAGATTTACATCCTACTTGCATTACACCTACCGTGAAACACCCAGTTAGTGTTATGATCTGGGGCTGTATGACAGCAAAAGATGTGGGCAGAATGTGTGACATTAACGGGAATGTAAATGCCCGCAAATACGTAGCCCAGACCTTAACCCAATCGAAAGTCAGAAGCGACCCAGCAATAAAACCCAATTAGTAGAAGCAATAATTCAATCTTAGTTTCACATTATTACAGCTGCAGAACTAAAAAACTTGGTTCACTCCATGGGAAGGCTAAAGGTTACCCAACTAAGTATTAACTGACATGGTGAGAATTTTTGTATATCTCATTTTTTCTATGTGTTTCATGTTTCTTCTTTGACTGCTGTTGTAATAAATAATCCTTCATAAAAGTTATTGCATTACATTCTTCATTAAATTATCTTTCCATTGATATATAATTTTATGGCATTACTCCCAAAAAAAGTCATGTTATGAGCCATCAAACCTTGGAAATATTTTTTCCCCCAAAAGGATTCCACAATTTTGGCCACTAGTGTATGCATGTATTAGACAGACATGCTTGTAACACTCATGCAGGAAGCGTGGCAGAGTTTAGGAATATAATCCGAGTAAATTACTATCATATCCAAATATATGGTAGAGCCACATTGACCCCTTCTGGTTTCTAAGAACCATCAGTTTAGTACAGTATTTAGTTATTTCTTCAAAACAAAAAAGTTTGAGCATTTATAAACATATGAAAACAGTCTTGCTTCCGAATCTTTTTTTTCTACTCTAGAAAGGAGCAAAAAATTCAGATCAGGAGTACTCCACCATTTTGCTCAAATTGTTGCAAGCAGAATCAACACAGGCAAAACCTACTCCTGCTTCTTAATTGTGCTCAAACCCAAACCCTCCTCCATGACAATGCCCGCTTGGGGAAAGATAGAGGTGAGCTTTTGGAGGCGAGATGCTCTCAAAAGCTGCACTGCGTAAAGCTGCTATGGGGGAACAAAGGCTCCACAACTAGTTCTTCTAACCTCCCAGACTAGCTTGATTTCTTCATCCACATGGTTGCATTCCACACTGTTCTGGTGAGGTTTAAAAAGAAGGAAACCACACATGATGTGGTTATTCTCCATACCAGTGCTGCAAGCGGAGATGATGCCAATAAGGGAAAAAACTCATCTTATAACCCTTCTACCACTGAAATTCCTCATTGCTAGGGGTTGGACTAGATGACCCTTGGAACCCCTTCCAACTCTATGATTCTACATTGTTTCTGCATTTTAGCATTTATTTCAAGATATCTAGACTGCCCTTCATCCAAACAGATTTCATGCTGGTGTACAAAGGATATAAATATGCCAATTCATCAACGAAACATCAACATTCATAATGGAATGTCAAAAATGAGAGACAGCAATAATATTGTAAAACAATCATGCAGACTAAATACATCTGTTTAAATGCCCTGTCAAATATAACCTGGCACCCAAAATATTGTATGGTTGGGGCCTAATGCCGTTTGAGGAGAGCATTCCCGAGTCAGGGCGCCACCACATTAACATCATGGAAGCACAGCGTAAGGTGTGACAAGAGACAGGGGAGTAATGCACACAAGGTTCCATTTTAAGCCTACCTAATTTGCACTTCCAGAAACAATGTGTGAACTACAATGCAGCACTATATGAACTAAAACACAGCTACCCTTCAAAATTCACATTTCTCCAAATTTACAATGCAATTTTCTAACTAAATGTGTACAAAATTGAGGAAAGTGCACAAAATACATGTATTAGCAAAAAAAACCATAAAAATTTGCTTGCAAAAATGTGTTAAAATCTACAATTAGGACACATATGCACTAAAATATTGATGAATTTTTAATGAAAATTTACAAACCGTTGTGGAAATTTGGAGAATGGAACTTAGGAGTGGAAAAACAAGACACAAAAGATTAACAGATTTGTCCATCACAAGATGTGACCAAGTGGAAATAGCAATCAAGCAGCTCAGATATGAACATGCTGCTACATTCATTTTCGTTCTGAATGGTAAATGTAAACATGTGGGGGAGATCAGCTTAAGATTGGCACTGCTGCGGAGCAGGGCCTAGAAGAAACAACGCCTAGGAAGAGAGGAGTATTCCAAAAACCAAAGTCATTTGGTTCAAGCAATCACACTGATGCAGGAACAACAATGGTAATAAACGTATTTCCAGAGGCCAAGTGACCCTACTGCTGCATGGGAGTGTGAAGTTAAAGATAAACTTCACAGCAAATGATTAAAACAGAAGTGCATGCCACCAAATCAGATACAACATGACCTATCAGCCAATAGTTATTGCAGAGATAATTGTTCCAAATCAATCAATAACACCAAGTCACTTCATCACCGACTACAGAAACCACTTTCTTGCACGGGGCTTATAAGCCCATGTCCATGGTCTCACTGCCACCATTAGAGTGATAAACAGTTTAAACGGCACCAGGGTCTGATGCGTAGATCAACAGAGGCCCCATAAAGAATCTGCACAAGAGATTCTTCGACAGGGATTTACTACCTCCAGATTTTATTCTCTCGCTGCTAAGATTACTTCTGTCAAACACTGAGAAGAGATAAGTAAACAGAAAAGGGATTTTTCATGCTGTATTGTTCCGAAACAGTTTTAGAAAGGAATTCAAAGCTTAATGTGCTATTGGATTAAGCTATGCTAAGGAGCACCTGGCACTGAACTAAAAGGGGACCCAGTTGTATGATTTTCTCACTATGAAGCGCCCAGCAATTTGAATCATGCAACGAAACTGTCTAGATATTCTCTGAGGACAGTCACAGACTTCATGTTACTAGTGCCAAATTATATTAGACATTTAATTTTAAACCTTGGGTACTTAAATGTAAAACCTTACAACTGTAATAGTCATAAAGCAGTGGGGCATTCCATTTCTTAGAATGAATTTTTCTACACCCCCCTTTAATTTAACCAGCACCTCCTGTTTTGTAGCTCTACTCTCTATAAAGTAATTTATCTAATTAGGGGATGTTCACAGTTGCTTAAAAGACGGAAGCTGCAGGGAACCAAAGATCTTGATAGGAAAACCTTGAAGACTTATCCAGAGTTACCAAAATTCAATTTAATGTGGAAAAGTGCAGAGAAATAATGAATCCCAATATGTTTTTTTGCCTAAAATAAAACCATGTGGCAGGCACGCTCTCCAGCATATTGGCATTTGAACTGAGAAAGATCCTTAGCTTCTGCAGCTTACACATAAAAACCTTTTATTGAGCATAGGTGAAAAGGCTGAAATTAAAAAGATTCTTTCATTCGTCAACAAAATGGGCACAACCATGAGATCAGTTAAAAAATGACATGGATGGAACTATTGGCTACCTCCTTATGGCCTTTCCACCCAGTCAGATCCTGACACATTCCCATCCTGTGAAACAATCCTAGAAGCTAAAATTGTCTACAGAAATGCGGTCTTTGTATTGCTTTGCATTAGTCCAGCCTTCACCAATATGGTGCCCTCCAGTTGCGTTCGTCTATAACTCTCATCGGCCCCAGTCAGCATGGCCAGGGCACTGGGCACCACAGATTCCCCTGGCATGTCCCAAAGCAATATGGAGCCTACAATTTGCACACATTGTCACTGATGGGGAGCGCAACATTGTCCAGAACAGGCTGATCACCAGGGCCCTGGATCTAGAGGCCACTAACCAACTGCATTCCTGCCTGCCTTGTCTGGGCTGAGGTTCAGTATCCTTTTCCTCATCCATTTACATCCACATTGAAGGTTTTCAAGGCAAAGCAAAAACCAAAGAGAAATGAATATAGCCCAAGCTCAAAAACCAAATGCTAGAAAAAGAAATTTATCAAATTTTATAACCACCAAAATTTAAAAACCAATAGATTGGTACATGGAAAATAGAAAAGTGAATGTTTATATATGGTAAACATCGAGTATACAGTGGTGCCTCGCAAGACGAAATTAATCCGTTACGCGAGTCTCTTCGTCTAGCGGTTTTTTCGTCTTGCGAAGCAAGCCCATTGACGGCTTAGCGGATTAGCGCTATTAGCGGCTTAGCGGCTTTTAGCGGCTTATCAGCTTAGCGGATCAGCTGATAAGCGGTTTAGCGGCTTAGCAAAAGGGGGGGAAAGGAAAAAAAACCCGCAGGAACTCGCAAGACATTTTCGTCTTGCGAAGCAAGCCCATAGGGAAATTCGTTTTGCGAAGCGCCTCCAAAACGGAAAACCCTTTTGTCTAGCGGGTTTTCCGTCTTGCGAGGCATTCGTCTTGCGGGGCACCACTGTAGCATGTTTCAATCAAACATAGGTCTTCTTCGGTGGTATAACAGTCAAACACAAGTTACTTCTGCAAATAGGCTGATAATCTTAGAACTCAGTTTCATGTGAGACAATACCTTCTGTAAATTCTGAAAGGGGGCATGTATAAAGCCATCTATAGGGACAGAGGGCAGCTGTTGCAACCCAAGACTCTGCAGAGAACACCAGAGAAGATGGTGGTTTCATTAACATATGTTGGTTACACAAGAAAGATCCAGGATGTAATTCACAAACATTGACATTTGCTCAGAGAGATACCTATATATCAGGGTGACCCCTTGCTTGCATAAAACTGCAAAGAGAACCTAAGAGATGTGCTGGTTCATAGCTCATGCGAGCCTAAGGCGTTGCCTTTGGACAGAATATTAGAAGGGGAAGAGGTGAACAGTAAGAATGCAGTCCTAAACACAATTACACACAGGAAGACAGTAAATAGTTACTATCAAGTAAACAGGTTTGCAGTTGTGTGCACAAATACATCAGGGACAGGCCCCATTGAACAACAAACATAACAGGACTGAGCAATAATGTTAAATTAAAAATTCTTTCTTTTTTTTTACCCAGACACCTAACAACTGTATCAATGTTGGTGTAAGTACAGGAGTTTACACTACAACTCTGTATGCACTCACTTTACATTTTTTAAAAAGAATAATACTTTATTTAGAATTCAACAATAACAAAGGAAAAAACCCCAGAAATTGCTACATCAATTCATTACAATCAACCAATTTTAACAATATATAAATATTAATTGAAAAATTACATAACATCACTTTTAACTTACTGAAATTTTCATATTACACTTTTATCTCTTTATCTCTTTCTTAACAGATCAAAGAGAGAAAGACCAAGAAAGGAGGCACAAAAAAGAAAAAGGAAGAAGAAGGGGGGTGGGGGTAGAGGAAAAGAAAAACAAAACAAAACAAAACAAAACAAAACAAACACATTTGACTTCCGATTAGACTCATTGTGTTATTATTTCTACTATTTTTTCACACACAGTTCCAAATTATTGTATTGCTTTCTTTGTTTTTGTCAGTTATCAAAAGACATTATATTTGTTGTTTTACAAGGATCATTCTATTTCTGCCAGGAGATATTTGTTATTGCAATGTTTTTCCAGATACTCTTTAAAGATTTTCCATTCTTTCTGTACTTTCTGTTTTGGATAACCTCTAATTCTCCCTGTCTTCATGGCCATCTGTAAGTATTCTATCATTTGGACCTGCCATTCATTTGTTATAGTTGTTTTGTCACTTTTCCAATTTCTTGCAGTTAAGATCCTGGCTGCTACTGTAGTGTACATAAAAAGTGGTCTAATTTCTTTTTTGATTTCTGGTGACATAATTGCCAGGAGGAAGGTTTCAGGTTTTTTTCTTAAATGAAAACTTAAATATTTTATTAAATAAAATAATAATAATAAAATTCATTGTAGATGTTATCCCAAAATTCTTTAATGGCTGTGCATTCCCACCACATGTGCATATATGTATACCATCTTTACACCTCAAGCAAATTGGTAGTCTGTTTTTATACATCTTTGCGAGTTCTTTATTTTTACTTCTATGGTATTTGGAATTTCGTGTTGTATTAAATACTGCTCTATCTCATCTATGTTCAGTATCTCTTATATAAATTTTCATAACATTTCACAAAGCTCTGAATTATCATTTGTGGGTCTTCTATTACTTTTACTTCTATCTTCAACCTGTTGATTAATTTTTTGTTCCGCCTTTTTTCAACTGCCAAGCTAGGAGCTTGCTTGGTTTATTGGCAAATTCAAAATTGCATTGTTTCAAAGTTCTTAAATTCCATTCCCTTTCTTGTTCTATCATAGTTGTGTAATCTGACTGTAATAATCTAATTTCTTGTTTTACCTTTTCATTCTTTGGGTTCTTGTTAAGTTCTTTTTCTTTCTTATTTAATTCTTCTAATAGTTTTACCTTTTTTCCTTCTCTTTTCTTCATACCTTTATCCCAATTGAATTCAAAAAAATCCTCTATTGTTTTTTTTGCTCCTTGTATTTTATTTCCATCGTTTAATAAGGATTCATTTAGTCTCCACCTTTTTCTTCCAGTTTTCCCAATTCCTTTTAAATTTAGAAATACTGGATTCTGGTCCGATATAGTTTTTGGTAGAATCTGTGTCTTATCTATTCTCCCAAGTAGCTCTTTAGATAGCCAAACAGCAACTATTCTACTGGCGGATTTATTTGGTTCTGCAAAATAAGTATAGTCCCTTTCGGTTAGATGTTTAAACCTCCATGCGTCTTTTATGTCCATATTTTCTACCAATTCAAAAAAAACCTGCGTGGCAGTTTTCCTTCTCTCCCCCCTTTCCTGGTGTTCTGTCCACCTCAGGGTTTGTTACCCCATTTAAATCTCCCATGAGGATCATTTTTTCTTCTGTGTATTCCCGCAACCTTTTTTTCTAATTCTTTGAAGAATTCTGCTTTTTTTTATTGGGATATATTCCAACTAGGATAATTACTTCTCCTTCGTTTTTAATTCTAATTATTGTTATTCTTTGATTAGAGTCTTTGTATAACAATTCTGGTTCAAGGCTTGGTTTAACATAAAATTACTATTCCTCTTTTCTTAACTTGATCTGAGGAGATAAATGCGGATCCTAACTCTGGATTTATCAAGACTCTTCTGATTTTTATTTACGTGTGTTTCTTGTAAACATATGATATCAAGTCTTTTTTCAGCAATATATGTTCTATCTTATCCCTCTTTTTCTTTTCATTTAATCCATTTACATTCCATGATCGTAATGTTAGATTCATATTTTATTCGTTAAAACAAAGTGATTACAATAAGATTTTTTTTTGTGTGTACAGGAAGTTTTTTGAAGATTCTATTCACATTCAGAGTTTTGCTCCGGAACCACAGATTTGGGACTGGAGTCACCATCTGTTCTTTGTCTTTTTCCTCCTAACTCCTTCCAATATTTCCTCCAGAAAATATTGGCGTCCTCGATTGTTTCTATTTTTCTCCTTTTCCCTTTAAAATGGAAGGAAATTCCTTCTGGAAATTCCCACTTAATGAATATAGATTTCACTTTGAGCGCTTTGGTTAGAAACTGGAATCTATCTCTTTTTTTTAATAGACGGGGCAGGATTTCTTTCAAGATTATTATTTCATTTTCCTCGATTTAAAATTTTTTTTGGCCTCTTATTTGTAGAATTTGATTTTTTAGTTTGTTTGAACTGAACGTAATTAAACAATCTCCTGGTCATTTATTTACCTTAGCTTTTTTTGAATTTACTCTAAATACATTCTCGGTATTTTTTATTTCCTCTTCTTCCATGTCTAACCAAGTGGCCAGTTCTTTAATAATTGTCGTTTGTATGTTTTCCTCTGGGGTTTCTGGGACCCCTCATAGCCTGAGTTTTTTCTCTAGTCTGCTTTTGTAAAATAGCCATTGCGTCCCATGTTGCCTCTTGGGTTATTTTGAATTATTAATTTTCTGTTTTAGTCCTTTCCCATTCTTTCTTATTCTCTCTGAATTCTTTTGAGGATTTTTTGGATATTTCTTCCATATTTTGTCCTTTATTTTGAAGTTTGTGCATAGATTTTGTTAGTTCATTATTTTTTCCTGTGAGATCATTTACCTGTTTTTTCAATTCTGCAATCGATTTTGTATTTTCCTCAATTTCCCCTCCATCCTGTCTAATTTATCATTGATTCCTTTCACCTTCTCACTCAACTCTGTCCTTAATTCTCCTGTCATTTTTCAGACTCCAAATTAATTCTTTTAAATCCATCTCAGAATCCAATCCAGAGTTCCTCCTTTTGTGCTGATTGCGTGAAGAAGGCTTTTTTTGATGAGGACATATTTACCCTTATTCTTCTGTTTTCAATTTCAATGTTTTATTATTTCGATATTTCTATCCTTTTTTGGGGGGAAGAGAGGGTTGGGGTTAGGATTTAAAAGAAGAAAAGAGGGGGGCGGCGGGATTGAGTATTTAATTCAAAATTTCCTTTTTGAGTTAGGTTCCTTAATTTCAAAGGTATTCCTCAATTTGTTATTTCCTTATTGCCACCTTCTTAATACGTTTTAACGTTCTGGAGGTTTGTGGTTAAGATATTTATTTTAATGCGTCTTAATAATTATTTTACTTTCATCACAGTCCACCCAAACTTTTTTCAAATTAAAAAAACTAATCAAAATTATTTCAAATTAACAGGATTAATAAATGAGCTAAAAAAAAATTACGCTTATGGACACTTAATTATAATATAATCAATTTTATTCTGTCCCCCAGTAAATTATATAATTCTCTTTAATATTCCCCAATCCCAATTCCCACACAGATTTGATCTCTTTTACTGGTATTTTATGAATTCATCACTTTTTAAATCTCTCTTTTTTCCTATTGCCTTCTAAATTCCTATCCAAAAATCCCATAAATTCATTATTTACAATATAAACAGTTGTTACCTTTCTTGTAACCAATTTATCTTATTATTGTTATCCCTTTATGCTATTACCACTTAGTTCATTTAGTTGGTTTTCTTGTTGTCTTCCGTCAAAGGCTATTTACATTCAGTTCCTCTTATTCTTTTGTTACTGCTGCTCAGTCTCATTTAAAGTCTATGTTTTTCTCTCTCTCTTCTTCCTTCTTCTCCTTTCTTTTTTATTGGTTGCAATTATATTTTCCACCACTTGGTGTCACTATTTTCTCTTTTCCAGTTCAACCAAAGGCTCTTTTCCTTCTTGTTTCTTCTTCTGAGTCACCTCTTTTATTCAGTCTCCTTCTGTGGTTTCCGGTTTCTTCATTTAGTCCTTTAAGCAGCCCATCCCTCCTCTGAACCACGCCACGCCATCATTGCCAGAGGAACAGGTCCAAAAGCCAACAAACAAACGCCCACACAAAGCAATCAAAATAGAATGCAAAGAAACCAGTGGGTTCATTTCCTTTCTTGTTGTCTCTTTTGTGGCAACTGCTGGTTTCCTTTTAATATTTAAATCCCTTCAAGTATTTCTTTCAGTCAGTATGCCACTCTTTCTTTGTTTTGATCTCGCCTTTGTAAAATAAAGTCCTTTAAGGCAGTTTTTCCCCCTTTAAATTTCACTCATTTTTGTTGCTGAGCCTTGTGTTAAGCAGCTGTGTTAGAGTTCAATTACAATGAGAATATACTCAGTTTATATTCCCTGTTGGTTTCTTTCAGCTGTTTACATAAATCATCTAACTGGCTTTGCATTGTTCAACTCTTGTTAAAGGTAAAGGTACCCCTGCCCGTACTGGCCAGTCTCGCCAGACTCTAGGGTTGTGCGCTCACATCACTCTAGAGGCCGGGAGCCAGCGCTGTCTGCAGACACTTCCGGGTCACGTGGCCAGTGTGACGAAACTGCTCTGGCGAACCGGCACCAGAGCAGCACATGGAAACGCCGGTTACCTTCCTGCTATAAAGCGGTACCTATTTATCTACTTGCACCCGGAGGTGCTTTCAAACTGCTAGGTGGGCAGGAGTTGGGACCGAACGACGGGAGCTCACCCTGCCGCGGGGATTCGAACCGCCGACCATGCGATCGGCAAGTCCTAGGCACTGAGGTTTTACCCACCGTCACCCGCGTCAACTCTTGTTAAGGCTTCTCTATTTCAAATTATTCACCTTAGATATCACACCCCCTTTGTGTATTTCACTCTATTTTTTAGCTTTTTCTTTCCTTCTATTTTGGAGGATTGTTTTCAATAGCCAATTAGAGTTATAAAGTGAAGTCTGGAATTTTTTACTGCCGTATGCACCGTTTCGGGTCTGAGGCTTCTTGTTGCGGGGGAGGTCCTCTCCTTGCGCTGGGTCTTCCCCCTCTAATCGCTTGACGACGGAGAAAGGGAAATCCCTCTTTGATGCTGCTGGAACCACTTCAACTCAGGGTCACCCCCTAAGCTTTTTCTGGGGTTGCGTAGCCTCTGCACCACCCTAAAACCCCCAACAACCACCGCTCTTGCTCCAGGGAGCCCACAGAGTGCACCCGTCCTGGTCATGGTAAAAACAGGCAGTCTGTATGCACTTACTTTACAAATCAAATTTAATTTAATCAGGCTTATCTTTTGAGAAGATATGTATATGTTTGAATTGCTGCATTATTTTTTGGGGGGTGGGGTATGGTAGTTTATTTCACTTAACTGCTGTTGACTTCAAGGTGTCCAACAATGCAGTGGGGTAGGAGAGCTGAACATAATGCCAATATATTTCACATCTGGCGACCCATGCGCCCCTTTGGTTTCAGATAGCACAAGAGTAAAAGGTAAAGGGACCCCTGACCGTTTTGGTCCAGTCGTAGTCGACTCTGGGGTTGCGGCGCTCATCTCGCTTTATTGGCCGAGAGATCCGGTGTACAGCTTCTGGGTCATGTGGCCAGCATGACTAAGCCGCTTCTGGCGAACCAGAGCAGCGCACGGAAATGCCATTTACCTTCCCGGCGGAGTGGTACCTATTTATCTACTTGCACTTTGACGTGCTTTCGAACTTCTAGGTTGGCAGGAACAGGGACCGAGCAACGGGAGCTCACCCCATTGCGGGGATTCGAACTGCCGACCTTCTGATTGGCAAGCCCTAGGCTCTGTGGTTTAACCCACAGCACCACCCATAGTACAAGAGTAGACAAGTCTAAAAAGCCCAGGACACAAATTTCCACGGTGCTCTAGTGGCTAGATAGGAGGCTTCGTTTGGCCAGAATCAAGTACAGTGGTACCTCGGGTTACATACGCTTCAGGTTACAGACTCCGCTAACCCAGAAATAGTACCTTGGGTTAAGAACTTTGCTTCAGGATTAGAACAGAAATTGTGCGGTGGCAGCACAGCGGCAGCAGGAGGCCCCATTAGCTAAAGTGGAACAGTCACATCCTGGTTTGCTTGTTCGGGAGCTAAAACGTTCAAGAACTAAGCTGTTTGACTACCGAGGTACGACCGCATACACTTCCAGCGTTAACACTAAATACATTACTTTGGTAAATGAGCCCCCATAGCCACTAGAGCTGTGCAAATTTGTGTCCCAGGCTTTTTAGACTCGTCTACCTATGTACTATCTGAAACTCAAAGAGTGCATGGGTTGCCAGATGTGATTCCCCCCCCCCCCAGCTCTCCTAAGCCACTAATGTGCATAAATAGGCCCTGTGGTACAACTCTCCTGGCAATATGTGCATGGCACCTTTAAAGAAAAATCCCACCCCTCTTCCATAGGGCAGAGAAGTGTGTAAATTGGCTGTGTTTCCATAGACTAATAGAGTGTAAAGCAGGAGTGGGGAAAAACTTAATCTGACTACAGGGGCCAGTCATCTGTCAATCACCTGACATCACACAACATCAGGTGATTAAACTTTGACCCCGTACCATGCAAAGGAAGAATCAAGTGTACCTTTCTTCCTTTGCAGCCCCAGCTATAATTCAAGTTCTGGCTGCAAAGGAAGACTATTTGCAGCTGTGGCTCAGGAAAATTCTTCCTTTGCAGCTGGAGCCACAGGCCGAATTCAAGCTGTGGCTGCAAAGGAAAAATTGGAAGTGTGCTCTAAGTGTGCTCCGTTTCCAAATGCAATTCAAAAAGTGCTGAAATCGACCAGCATCCTTGTTGGTTTGGCTTCATGGTTTTCCTTTGTCCCATGCCTGTTGTGATAGAAGATGGGTTTGGTTTGGGAATAACAAAGAGACTTGGCAAGTCTAATTAGGCCATGGGCCAAAGTTTGCACTGCTGGTGCAAAGATCCTTGTCATCAAACTCATTTTAAATAACATGCTTTACCATGATTCTGATCTCTCTGTGGAGAGCATTTTATGAATCTATATAAAACTGTTAAAATAAAAAATTCTCCCACTGTCTTACCACTACTAATGCCTGAGTTTGCAGCAACTGCCACCTCACTCCACTGGTCGGCACTGGAGACTGAATAGGAACGCTGGTGCATTCCATCAGGGCGACTGTTGAAGGAAACCAGACTGATGCCGCTTGCCATCTGAGACACAGAAGTACTAGTAGTCACATTTCCTAGAAGCAAAAGGATTGAAAGTTACTGAAAGTGAAAAACAAATTTTACATTCAGGATAACAAAGTGGGAACAAAGAAACAATCATCCTTGACATACTGCTGATTGATGTTGTCATTATTAGGTATCTTCCAAAGTCCCCCTTACAGAGGGAGTCACACACGGCCCCGCTAGTAAAATCTCTCTGTATATTCCCTTTGTTTTAAATCAAGTTGGAAATTAAAAGTATGAACCTGCATTTGGCTATGATGAAAACTCCAAACCAAACAGAGTTTATGAGAGAAGGCATAATGATAAATTTGGAAGCCTCAAATGTCAGTCTCAAAGTTGTTTTTAAATAATAAATACATGCTAAGTGATTGTATAATTCACTTGAAATGTTTGAAGTCATTATTTTATTAGAGTTATCCAAGTCATGCTACTGCAGAGAGTTAGAATTAGGCAATTTACTCTTCTTTGTCTTCATCGAAGATTGGGTTGTTGTAAGAAATTTTGAAGACAGGAGAACAGCCGTGGTACACCAGTGATTAGTGATAACAGTGAACAACTCTTCTCATTGTGACACGTTTGTGGGTGAGCTGAGAGTCTGTTTGAACCTTGGGTGAGAGGGAGTGTCAGAAGGATAATGAAGTGATGTTGATTTATATATGTGTCATGGACTGGTTGGATGCTTAGGAATGGTGGGAGGAACCAGCTAGGGAACCTTCAAGGGAAGACAATATATTAGTAATTCTGAATTAATATAACATTTTAATATGTAACTGTGTATTTTTGCTGTCCGTTGTTGTTGTTTCGGTTTCCTGTAAACCGCTTAGAGATATTTTTATAATATTAAGCAGTATAGAAATAAAATAAACTGAATGGAAGTGGGACATGGCCTGGTTCCCATGTTCCACTAAGTCAAATGATAGCTTAGAATGAACATGGAGGTTTCCAGAGAATGGCTCACAGATGCTTTGCTCCTCCCCAGCCCATTTTGCTGCCATGCTGCATAGCTGGGTTGGATGAACTAACACTTGCGATCAAGCTATTTCCTTTTTTTTTCTTTGCAAATTAAATTTTTATTGATTTTCAGTAAACATGCATACATTCATAAATTACACATATATAGGTTACATATTTAACTTAGGCTCTATCATGCCTCTGAGTTCCCTCCATTTCTTTGGTAAGTATCAAATAAAATTCTAATGTCGCGTACTTTATATATCATATTAGCAACTACACGCTGTAAGAGTTATTCCAACCCTACCAGTGTCTTCAAAGATTTACAGTTGTTTCTTATATACATCAAATATTTACTCCAATTTTCTTGAAACTTCTGCTCGTCCTGATCTCTTAATTTTCCTGATAGTCTGGCCAGTTCTGCGTAGTCCATCATTTTAACCTGCCAGTCTATTATATTCGGTATTATGTTTGTTTTCCAATTCTGAGCTAACATATTTCTGGCTGCTGTTGTGGGCGGTCAAGCTATTTCCATGAGCTACAATCAAGCTACTAGTTCGAGATTAGTCTGGAGAGTTTTTAACCACGAGCCCATATTCAGACAACTGCAAAGCGAAAGCTAAACATGCTTAGCTCAATGAGGCAGCAAAAGGGAACAGAGAGGGGGCTGCTAAGCCAAGTTATGCCTTAGCACGAGATGTGAACCAAGCCTATATAATCTTGTGATTTCTGTATGTTGGTACAGAAAAAGAAGGGTAAAGCTAAATTAACAGTGGCTATGGCAGCTTGCAAGGGAGCAGATGAAAAAAGGAACTCCGCCGAACTCAGGCCACTCACTCTTTTCTCTCTCTCTCTCACCCCCCCCCCACAAACACACACACACACAAGTTAACGTCTCACATTAAAATTACAGAATTCCCAATATGGCTTGCCCTGCATAGGACAAACCTTATTCCTGTTACTACTATGTAAAGCTCCCAAATTTATATTTTAAACATTTTGACTCAATCAAAAATACCAGCTATGCTATTATAATCACAGCAATCCTCCAGGAAGCAAGGTCCCACTCTCAACTTCAATAAGGATTTTTTAACATGACCATATTTAACATATTTATGCAATACTCATGCAACACGATACTGAAAAATGTCCAAGAACATAACAGATTGGCCAGCCAGAGCATGAATTCAGTCACTTATTAGGATTCTGCATCTCATGAGAGAGATCTTATTGTGAAGAGGTTCTTGTAAAGCTTTAACGTCAAAATCTTACATGCAAGGGCTAGCAGCACTTCAGCATCTGCCTCACTTTCAGTTTATTAGAATTAACATAAAATACATGGTCAACTACCTGGTTTATTCAGAGTTCTGAAAGACTGCCTCTACAAATGTATCATATACGCATCATCTGGCTGCTTTAGTTGATTAGCAGGGGGCAGTTAAATTACTATGCTAATCCATGTATTCTCAGCACTGCTTCCTTGATATGGATATGTGTATATGCTTACTGAGAAACCTTGATTAGTTCAAGCTTCAGTGTGTCAAAAGCTCCAGATTCTTTCCAAAGAATAATTTTAGCTGTATTCGCATCTGTAAAATGTAGGAGCTGATTTGAAAATGTACTTACCTCTAACATATGCTATTTTTCTTTAACTATTTGCATTTCAAAGTGACTATTGCATTTATATATGAATGACTACCAGTATGTTGCCAAAAATGGGCTCAAATGAGCAAGGATGATGCTGGTTTTCTATTGAAGAACAATGTTTTTCATCTTCTGTAACATCACAAAGGAAAAAAAACCCTTCAGTTATAGGAACCTTTATTACATTTAAAATACTCAACTGATATTCTAAAATATTTTACTATGGGGAAAAATTATCCAAAACATTCTTCTACAATGGTAAGAAACAATGGTTGACATCAACATTACAATCCAAGATAACTTAATTCCTGGTATAAAGCGTACGAACACCATATTTTTGACAGAAAATAAATTATCATGTATAAGATACATATTAGGAGCAGAATTTATATTTTATTAATTAAGGAAGGGCAAACAACAGATGGTGTAAATTACAGTGGAACCTTGGTTCTCAAATGCCTTGGTACTCGAACATTTCGGCTCCTGAACTCCAAGACTTGGAAGTAAGTGTTCCGGTTTTTGAACGCTTTTTGGAAGCCGAATGTCCAATCCGGTTGTCAGCTATTGTTTCCGGGATGCCTGCGCCAATTGGAAGCCGTGCCTTGGTTTTTGAACGTTTCAGAAGTCGAACAGACTTCCGGAACGGATTACGTCCAAGAACCAAGGTATCACTGTACTTTGTGTATAAAAGTTATATACAACCGGAAGACGCAAGATCTACCCACCAGGGAAGAATGGCAGATGAAACTGATGGACTATATGGAAATGGCGGAAATGACTGGCAGAATCAGAGACCAGGGAGAAGAGTCGATGGAAGAAGATTGGAAAAAATTTAGAGTATATTTAAAAAACATTGTAAAATTAATGAATGTTAGAAAGATGCTGGAATAAACTTACATGGTCTTAGCAGAAAGGTTATAAAGAATTATGTTAAAATGGATTGTTAATGGGTTAAAGTGTAAAATTTAAGGTTAAATTGTGTTAAGATAAATTATAGAACAAAATCTGAGAAAGAGGGAAAGGACTTGCTGAAACAATTATGAATTAAGAATACAAAAAGGGAGGCGCGAGGAAGTCATGGAAATAAGTAAATGAAAGATAAATATATGAAAATACTGGGTGTTATTGTTTTTAAATGTTATTGTTTAGCTGTATTGTTTTTGGGTTTTCTCTCTTTCCCCCCCTCTTTTAAAAAAGGAAAAAATAAAATAAAAGTTATATACAACCATTCAGCAATGGTTTTAGGGCAGTTTACAAAACCTACCGTAGTTTTTCTGATCTTTCCTTTGTAGTATGCAGCCCTCACAGCTGAACTACAGATTACACTGGAGCAGCAGAGTCTCATTCTGCTTGCAAATGTATTGAAGCAGGTATGGGGGGACTGGAGGGGGGCTGATATGCCTTCCCCTGTGGGGAGAGGGAAGAGGGAGATTTTAAGCAGCAAAATGACCTGAGAGGGAATGGCGAAGCAGCCTCTGCCAATAATTAATGCTCCAATCAAGACTTCTTTTAAAACAACCACGCATAAAAGGACAGGGACACACAACTGTATGCAATGTGTAGTTTTGTCTAAAACAGGGTTGCCTAACCTGTGGCTCTCTCTACAGTTTGTTGGGTTCTATCTCACATCTGTCCTTGCAGGGACGATGGAGCTGTAGTCCCACAGTACCTGGAGGGCCAGAAGCCAGTTGCGTGACCTAGAGCAAAACAAAATGAGCATGATCTGGCCCAAATTAAGGACGATTAAGTCCCATTCAAATCAACACAAGTGCACGTAACTCAATTCCTCCCATTTAAATCAATGGATCCTGCCCCCTCTTAACGTCCTAGTGCATATTTTGGAGGTACATTGCTAGATATATTTTTGGGTCAGTGTTACTACTTATTCAATATGGGAAGGAATATATGGAAAGTAATATTCAAGAGTTGTATCCTATTCAGAAGTTTTTGGTGTTATTTATAGAGGCTAATTCTCCAGTCAACATAGGGATACACCCACCCACCCCCACCCTTGCAAGTCCTTTCTAATATGTTTTATTAGCAATTTATTTTTCTGGGTGGTCCTGCCACTTGACAGCTGGCCAATAAGCTTTCATAGATTTGTAGAGCTGGAAGGGATTCCAAGCGTCATCTAGATCAGTGTTTCCCAACCTTGGGCCTCCAGCTGTTTTTGAACTACAATTCCCATCATCCCTGACCACTGGTCTTGCTAGCTAGGGATGATGGGAGTTGTAGGCCAAAAACATCTGGAGGCCCAAGGTTGGGAAACACTGATCTAGATCAACCCCCAGCAAAGCAGGATTCTCAACTAAAGCATGCATGACAGATGGTCGTCCACCCTCTGCTTAGAAACCTCCAAGGAAGGAGGGTCCACCACTTCCCAAAGGAGTCCATTCCACTATCAAACAGATTCATTATCAGGAAGATGTTGAGTCAGAATCTCCTTTCTTGTAGCATGAAGCCATTGGTTTGGATCCTAGCCTCTGGAGCAGGAGAAAACAAGCTTGCTCCATCTTCCATGTAACATCCCATTAGATATTTGAAGATGGCTAGCATATCTCCTCTCGGTTTTCTCTTTTCCAGGCTAAATATACCCAGCTCCTTCAACCATTCCTTGGAAGGCTTGGTTTCTAGACCCTTGATCCTCTTGGTTGCCCTCCTCTGCACACACTCCAGTTTGTCAACATCCTCCTTAAATTGTGGTGCCCAGAACTGCACACAGTACTCCAGGTGTGGTCTGACCAAGGCAGAAGAGAGTGGGACTATTACTTCCCTTGATCTGGACACTATACCTCTGTTGATGCAGCCTAGAATAGCATTAGCCGTTTTTTTGCTGCTACATCACACTGATGACTCATGTTAAGCTTGTGGTCTACTAAGACCCCAAGATCTTTAAAAATGTACAGACTAGCTCTGGGTTTCAACTCCACAGAGTGAAACTCTAAGTTATTATTCTTCAGGAGTTTTTCCCCCCCTTTTCTTTATAGAGTGTACATGTCTTTAATATTCAAAATAGATTCACAATTCCTTTAATAAAGGAAAAACACAGAGTGGCTCCATATGTCTAGGGTGCTCCAGAAGCAATTGCAAATCTTATTTCAGAAGTGTAGGCTCTATAAAGAGGAAAAAAAACTCCTGAAGAGGAAGAATTTGTGTATAAAATGAAATATAAAAGTTAAGAAACATAAAGGCATAAGATGAAACAGAACATAAAAATCTAAGCAGAAAACACAAATAGAGTATACATCTGAATTTAGGAAGCCAGAGTAATCATTAAGATGGACAAATAATTTTGCATGCAGGACAGTAGGTTCCCATATTTCATTAACTGAAGAAAACGTGGTTTGATATTTTAGCAATACTGGCCATGTTTGCACAAACAAATCCTGCCTTGACATGCCAGATTATACAGTAGTCCCTTAGGTCCTGCTTTATTCCTCCTTTTGTACAAGCAGGAAAACAAAACAGGAAGCTGGTGTTAGCCATAGCTTCTTCCCGTTACGTGCAAACCAGGAATGATTTCAAAACAAGCCAGGACTCAGATGCTGCCTGAAGAACAGTTTGCCTTCTCTTCATCCACACAAGTGAATAGGAAGGAAAATTGCAGGAAGCTTGTTCTTAAGTCTTTCTTGTTCCATCAACCCATCTTTCACCAAGTTTAGCAGCATGATTGTAAAAAAGCAAAATGGGAACAACTTCTGTTACTCTTTAAATCATGTGAAGTTTCAAGATCAACTTTATAATTTTAGCGGCACAAATTAATCTATTCAACCTGTTTTGTCACTCTCATACAATTTTATCTGATAATAAGATTGGTATGTTTTTATAAAACTCGGTATGGCTGCTAGTTAAATATATTATTTGCATAGATTTATTTTCTTATCTAATTTATGGTTATAACCCTTATTTTCTTATTTTATCTTAAAAATAGAGCAAAAGGGTCTACTGAGACAGTTAAAGTAGTTCAAGACTGTGGGTAACCCTATATTGTGCTGACTTAGAGAAAGTTATGCAGTACAAGCAATACATTGGGCGACAGCCTAAGCACAAGTGGAGAGAGACTGAATGGATATGGTCCAATCATAGGCTACAGCTCATAGAAGTGTCTACAACAGGCTGATGACAAAACAAATACTTGAATCTGTGCAGCAGTGCTATTCCAAGTATTAGAGAGACTGCTTCCTCTATGCCCCACAGAATAATAAGGCTGAGTTCTCAGAGTCTGTTGTCTGTCCGGATCTCAAATATAAGGTAAAGGTAAATGCCCCTGGACAGTTAAGTCCAGTCAAAGGCGTCTATGGGGTGCGGTGCTCATCTCGCTTCAGGCCAAGGGAGCCATAATTTGTCCGCAGACAGTTTTCCGGGTCATGTGGCCAGCATGTGATGTAACGGGACACTGTGATGAGTGCCAGAATGCATGAAAACACTGTTTAGCTCCCCACCACAGCAGTACCTATTTATCTACTTGCACTGGCATGCTTTCAAGCTGCTAGGTTGGCAGAAGCTGAAACAGAGCAATGGGAGCTCACTCCGTCACACGGATTCAAACTACCGACCTCCTGATCGGCAAGCCCAAGAGGCTCAGTGGTTTAGTTGAGACACCACATTGGGAGCAAAATTTTAACACGGTGCATTCAGGGGGCAGGGGAGATGGGACAACACATTATATCCTAAAATATTATTTACTGGTGAGACAATGATACATTTTTTTGTTTTGGCAAGGTGTGCAGATGTGGCTGCACCCATTTCAATTTAGTTTCCAACTCCCATTTAGGAATCACCTGTGCTAGGAGAGGGCAGGGTGAGGGCACACCTCTTCGTTTTCCAGCACCATCAAGAACAGTCTGCTTCTGGATTGTCTGTCTAGGATGGGAACTGCGGCCTGCTCTTCTGTCCTGTAGCATTTGTACTACAAGGATGTGCAAGGTTCCATCTTAAAGCATGAGGCATAACATACTGTTTAACTCCTGCAAAAGGTTGTTTAGAGAACTAAACCAAAATATCATTGGTATGCCAACACACACCTCTCTCTCCTTTCCTGCTGCTGATGTGCACAGTCCGAATAGGAGTAAAGAATTAAAAAGTTTATGTGTCCATATCAGACTGGTGCAAAGGTGTAACATGACCCCACATAAACTAGTTTATAAGGAAATAATACTGGGCTTCTCTAGGTACACAGATTTGTAAATTAAAGGGGGGGGGGGAGTTTTAAACCCTTATACAGGACTAGTGAGCTTCCAGAATGTACAGCATGCTAAGGTGTTAACAGCGAGATTAAAAAGGCAAGCGGAGGTAGGATAGAAGAGAAGTTTGACCTGCTAAAGCCCGTAACAACTCATAGTAAGTATCTGGCACGGGGGGCGGGGGGGGGGAGAGAGAGAGAGATACCCGCTGTGAGATTTAACCTCCACTCATTGCACAGAGACCTAAGCAGGAGGACTCCTCTTACAGGGTGGTGATACACTGCAACATTTGGTGGTAGTTTTCAGCTGTTATCAAATATTCAGTTCACCTATGCTTATAAGGAAAGATGTGATACAAAATAAAGGTGATAAAATGGATTTAGCAACTAAATATAAGATGCTCAAGCATTTTCCTTTATCCTAGGTTTTGAGATCTATACACAATTCTCAATTGCTCCTTTTACAAGCCTTCGGAGAAAAAGGAATGTCATTTAGCAATCTATTTTCTTTGGGTCTTCTTCAAAACCTCTCATGTTGGCATGATAATTCTGTAGCAGATTATGAGTGGCTGCCGTCTCCTCACGAATCATGTGTCATGCTTTCAAGAACACATCAATAATGTTTCTAAGGTAACATGAGATACCGTACTTGCTACTTTTCCCTCAGCAAAGTATGACCTGTCTTGGAGTCAAGACAGACACTTTACTACATGTGCCTAATTAAAGCTGAATCCAGCAGAACTCACTCAGAGTAAGTTAATAAGACAAATATAGTCTTGCTACATATTTTTAGCAGCAATAGGGCTAGCTAGCGTTATCTTAAATTTAAGTGACTGACAAAGCCTATTAAATGTAGATAGACTAAAAATGGATGTTCTGGCTGATGATGTGCAAGTTAATGCATCTGAGAATACATCACCTTTAAACACTCTGCCCAATGTGTTTCCGCCTCACACCAAGGCTGCCTCACCTCATTGTCATATAAGCCAACTAATCAGATCAAAATCAAAGAAAGAAGAATGTCAGAATTCTGAAATATTTTCACCCAACAGGATAACAGTATCAAACACTACCATCCTGAAAATCTTTCCTTTCAAGGTAAAAATGCCAGCAAGTTTGTAATAAAAATTATTCAGATAAAACCATTTTAACAGAACTTGCTAATTGTACAAAAATAGCAATGCCAAGTACATCACCATCAAAACATACATGAATAAATTAAGCATCATGGCACTCAATAGGAATCTGGCAATTAAATACAAAAGTGGTATTGACTTCTAAGCTTACTACCAGCATGGTTTCAATGTCACAAATTTGTGAAAAATATTTTGTCCTAATTCTGCAATATTTTTTTAAATAAATGTATTCACTGTTGAAATAAATGAATGTTAAACTTGGAACAAATATATAGCTCTTGCATTTTTTCTAACTGCCTTATGAACAAGTCACGAAAATATGAAATATCCATTAATGTTTTAGAATAGAAATCATTAGAGTTCTCAAAAAATGGGCAATTCCTTCCAAAATCCTTTATAAAAGGAATTTTTGGTTTTGTATAGACACTTAAAAAATAAGCAACATGTTACAGAAAATTTATGAGTACTGTATATGAACAATGCCAAGCTATAAAGGGGCAATAACCTACAAATTAGAGCAAACCATTGTCATTAAACTATTGAGTCTCTTTAAAACTAAAAGGAAGAGAAACTTTCAGAAAGAGACACACAAAGATTTTGATCCTGTATTATTATTATTATTTATTTATTACTATTATTATTATATTTTAAAGCTATTACATCTAACAGCAGCCTAGTAAATGCATGTCTGCAGTGTGAGCAGTTTTGATAAACAGCCTCTGCGGGCCACACAACGGGGATAATGTATCCTTAAGTACTGCCAATGAGCTGCCATTCTGCACAGCCAATTACTTCTGTGCGTCTGTCACTCAAAGGAAAAATGACTGAACCCATTAGATCAAACCTTTGTCACTGTTCCTAATGCACTCTTAGGCCTCATTAATCTGAGGGAGCAGCAACACAGCCGCCGGTGCCTCATTGCCTCCCCCACAACAGGACCACGTGAAGCCTCTCATCTCTCCCCCAAGTGCACCACGTTAATCAAGCTCTCCTTATTACCCCAGTCCCTGTCACGGCGGAGAGCGCTCTCTCTCTTAAATGCTCTCATTATAGCCCATCTTTAGAGCTGGCTGAGTGGAAAAAAAGAGAGAGAGAGAAACAGAAGAGGAAAAAGCAAGTCCGATCACATTAATATTCATGACAATAATTAGTATTCTAGGTCACTGAATATTCATGCTATTAGTTTGGATTTTTATGGGTTTGCTGGATGTCCTGATTGCTGGAGTGTGGAGGAAAACAGCATGGTGGGGACTTTAGATGTCAATGGCAGTTCAATACTGAGAATAGGTATGCGAATTCTCCCCTCCTTTTGGGGGCTAAATCAGCTCTTTCAACTCTCCTGATGGCTTTAGTATTTGAAAAATCACTAGAGGGAAGGGGGTGTGTGAATGAAAATGCTTGGTTTTCTTGAAAAGGTTTTAACATTCAAACGGTTGCTATTGCAAAATATAACCACCAGAGCCCAACATAATAACTTCAGTAGAACAGGATGAATCACTAATCTTAGCTACAAGGCACACCAAGACATGAGACACACAAACCAGACGATCATGAACAAAAGTGAGCAGGCTAGGGAGGGAGTGTATTACTGGCCCCTACATTTGGCTACCCAAATGATCAGGACACTTCACTGACGACTGCTCTGGGGGTCATACCATTCGGCTCTAGCCACGCAAGTAACTTCAAACACACATAGTACTTACTACACCATTCCAAATCTTAGCACACTTAGGTTATAATTTAATTTCAGTGTTAATGTTTTAACATTTGTGTTTTAAACAGCCTTGACTTTAAAAATGCTGCCTTCTGTGACTGCCTCCCCTTCTTAGTCAGTCAAATTATAACCCCATGAATAATAAAAAGAAATCAAGACATTAACTGCATATTTTTTCTATGGCCTTAAACAGGGACAAGGAAAGTGAAAGCAACACTCAAACCAGGGACTGTGTTTGCAACTGTCAGTAGAAGTTTACTACACAAGTAACATACATTTATAGAATTTTTACCCCACTCTTCAACCAAATGCTTACATAAAATCAGTTAAAACCAGACAGTCCCTGCTTGCAGGTTTACAATCTAAAAAACATGACACATAGGGGAAAAGGGGCAGTGCAAAAAGAGGAAAAAAACTCCAGTTTTAAGACTTTGTGTCTGAGAACAGGAGTTCTTCTAATGACCAGCTGGTGCCTGGTGGAGCTGGTCTTTCAGCAGAGCCGACTGAATGAGTCCTGCTTCTCATCTCTCCTACTGAGGCAGCCTAATGGAAAATATTTCAATGGAATAAAGTTTTAGTGGTAAACTGCAGCTGCATGCCTGCTCCAAACTTCCTGGGCTTTAGTTGTTGGCTACCTGGAAAACCCAATCTATGCATTCTTGCACTGTGCAAAACACAGCACTAGAAGAATTCAAGAAGCCCTCAAAAACACGGTGACAGCTAGAACACACATTGTGGAATATAATAACATGGCAATCATTCCCCCTTCCTTTGAAGGGGGAAATCTCTTCCAGTAGCCCCCACCCTAAGCAGTCAATCCCAGCGCCCTTTTGCTGATCTTTCATGCTGTACAGAATCCTTCAAGATCAAGCCTCCACAAATCCTCTTGCCAGCTTGCTGCAGCAAGGAGGAGATATTTTTAACACAATATGACACAAACTCACTTCCTTCTCCTGTAGAGGTATCTCTGCACTGTGGAGAAAGTAGCCAGGACAATGTGAAAAGGACTGTTTCGTCAGGTCCCGTAAGAGGAGGAAGGAGGGATTCTGGGAACAACAGGCAAAGTAGAATCCTGAGTTGGAGAGGAGGAGGCTGGGGCTGAGTGTCTTCAAATACCTTCCACAATCAAGGAAGTGGTTTAGCATGGAGGATACTTCCTTATATGAATTCTCCCCTTTCCTAAATTCTCTGGTGGCCTTTGGGCAGGGGAAAGCTCAGGGTTGACCACTAATTAAAGTTGGTTCTCAAGTCAAGCAAAGCACTGTGGATCCCCTGTTCAAGACGCTCATTTTCCAGGACACAAAGCAGTTGGCAGGAACAGCAGGAGAAACTAATCCAGGGCAGATCTTTTCCCTCTGCCTGTTCCCATTTACAGAATGTAAAAATTCCACACTTTTAAGAAGGTTAGTCTCACTTAAATTGTTCTTTTTTTAAAAAAAAGAAATGTCTGAAGGCAGACCATTACAGCTTAATCTGATTCTCAGCACTTTACCATAAAATAAGCCTACTAATGGCCACCGCATAGCTTCCTTGATGATCAAGATTAATAAGATATGAAATTCTCATTTATGAGGCTCAAACTTCATATTTTTGCAACATGTCCAAAGTGTCACACATAGTTAACAGATAATAATGGTTAGAAGTATTAATGATTGCTAATAACAGCTGTACCATTAACACATACAGGATATTCCAGTGGTGTTAAATATAATTAATACATAATAAAATGGATATTTCTGTAGTGTGCAAATCATAAAACAACTGTAATACAGCACAGCATACCATTTTTAAGACATGAAACAACACATGGTCTTTATAGGGGAAGTGCTCTGAGGTCACGACGAGTCGGACACGACTAAACGACTAAACAACAACAACATATCAAAATGATTCTGCAATAAGCTTTCTCTACTTGGCCAGTCAAAAAATTATCAGCTGCATTTGGCTAAATATTTCAATAAGAACTGAAGCCAGAAAAGCAGTCCTAACCATAGCCAATACATGGCATCCAGAAGTACTCCCAACGCTAAACCTGATTTTTTCAAGGCAAGTTCAAACAGATCCAAATAGGAAGAACTCTTGTCACTGGATGCAGCCAATTTGTTGGCCTCCATCCAGTTTATTAAGAACATAAGACGAGCATCTACTGGGTCTGGACAAGGCCCTTCTAGCGCAGCATCTTGTTCACCTAGTGGCCAACCAGGCGCCTATGGGAGACTCACACACAGGATTCGAGCACAAGAGTAGCCCTCTCCCCTTGTCCAATCCTCATTTAAAGTCATCTAGATTGGTGGCTATGACTAAGGGAGTGAGTTGCACAGTTTAATTACGTGCTGCATGAAGTAATTTATTTGATCTGTCCTGAATCTTCCAACCTTCAGCTTCACTGAATGTCCACAAATTCTAATGTTTTGAGAGGGGGAGAAAACGGCTTTATACACTTTCTCCATACCAGGTATAATTTTATAGACCTCTTACTCACTTTTTCTTTAAACTTAGAATTTCCAAATGTTGCAACCTTTCTTCACAGAGGAGTTGTTCCATTCCCTTGATATTTTTGGTCACCATTTTCTGAATGTTTCCCAACTCTCTCTCTCTTTTTAGAAGAGACAACCAGAGCTATACACAGTGTTCCAGATGTGGGCACACTATAGATCTGTATAGCAGCACTATGCTGTATTATCAATTCCTTTCCTAATGATCCCTTGCATGTAATTTGACCTTTTCACAGCGCCACACACAGGGTCGACATCAGCATTTAGTTATCTACAGTGACCCCAAGGCCTCATTCCTGGTCTGTCATCCCCAGATCACAACCCATGAGCACACCTGTGAAATTAAGATTTTTTTGCCCCAACATGCATCGCTTCTTTTTTTAAAAAATAATTTTTATTAACCGACCAATCAAATCATATCACATCACATAAATTCCGAATTACAAAGCCGAATTTTAAATTTTTGTTGGGGGGACCCATATTTCAAGTTCCGAAGGGGGATTCCGATCATCTTCTTGCTGCTGTGTTAATAACATGCATCACTTCACACTTGTTTACAATGAATTGCATTTGCCATTTTACCACCCATTCGCTCAGTTTGGAAAGGAGCTCTTCACAATCTCCTTTTGTTTTAATGGCCCTGAACAATTTAGTATCATCAGCAAACTAGGCCACCTCACTGCTCAACCCTAACTCTATATTGTTAAAAAGCACAGGTCCGGATACAATTCTTGGGAGACTCCACTTGCCACGCCTCTCCATTGGAGAACTGTCCATTTATCCAGACTCTCTGCTTCTTGCTATTTAACCAATTCCTGGCCCATAAGTTCTCTCCTCTTATTCACTGACTGCTAAGCTTACTTAGGAGTCTTTGGTGAGATACTTTGTCAAAAGCTTTTTGGAAGTCCAAGCATACTATGTGAAATGGATCACCTATGCTTGTTGACACTCTCAAAGAACTCTTAATATGTTCATGAGTCAGGACTCGGCCTTGCAAAAGCCACGTTGGCTCTGCTTCAGTAAGATAACTTCTATATGCTTGGTTACTTTATATTTAACAATACTTTCCACCAATTTTCCAAGAACAGATGTTAAACTGGCTGACGTGTAATTTCCAGGACCTCCCTTCGACCCCTTTTGAAAAACTGGTGTTACATTGACTACTTTCCAGTCCTCAGGTATGGAGACTGATGTGACAAACAAACTACAGTGCAGCTTTTGAACTGATTGGGGCAGGGAGTCGACAGGAGCTGAGGAGGTTCCAATTCAGATCAGAATGCCCTATTTAGAACGAAAAGGGCAAGATTTGTGTTATGTATAACAACATATACTTTTTACGCCTCCTTTAAAATATGAAGGTTTTAGTTTAATTTTCTGTGGCCCCCAAGTTTCCCTGCTAAAATAGAGCATTAGTTTTTCTATAAATTTCCTACCTCTAGAAGTTAGTTCCGGAGTTGCAAATTCTTACATCATTTGGGTCTTACAGAATTTAGATCCTAGAAGAGTGACCTTACTGTGCCCTTGCCTTGTGCTGTTTTGATTAAATAATTAAATAAATGGGTGTTACTTACCTTCTCCTCCCAAGTCAGCTTAACTCATCTTGGTGCTTTTGTCATCTTGGGCTGAGATGCTTCATCAGCTGAGGTGCCCTCTAGCTCATAGAGCAAGCTTCCCTTGCTAGCTGGCTCTAAATTTATATTCCTGGCTGGTTCCTCCTGGCTACTGTAGTAGCCAATGAGGTCAGGAGGTGTGGCTCAAATTCAGTTAGCCCCCTGGGAATGGGGAGTGAACAATGAGTGTTGATTGAATGGGAGGTGGATAATGGCTGGTGAGTCAACTGCCTTGGAGTGTGGCCCTTCTTTCCTTCTGTCAAACGTTAATACATAATCTCTATGACCTCCCCAAGCTGTGATGGGAAGGAGAGTTGAGTAGCAGCAGTTTAATGATGATACCAAACTCCAAATTTCTAGACAACCCATCCATGTGGTTGCATATAGATGTAAAGCATGGAAGATAAAATGCAACACTGTGGGATATCATAAGACAAAGGCCACAGCATCAAGCATGAGTCTCCTGGCACTATCTGGCATTCCATTCAACTCCTGCCCATTTAGGAGATCCAGACAGATAACATGACTGGTGATATGTGTACCATTAAGATCCAGCAGAACCCACAGGGATGCAATTCCCTTTTCTATCAAAAGGCGGCACAGTAACACAGTGCTGCCTCAAGGTCTGATCTACATGATGGGTTACAGCTGAAACAAGGATAAGCTAATTTAAAATTAAAGAAGAAATGATTATTTGAAAAAAATAGTTCTTTTTCATATTCATGCTCAATGATCATGGATTCATCAGTAGCTATCAAGCAGGTTGTTGATTCATTTTTTTAGACTCAACATATCAATGTTCAAAATCGACACATTGTAACTTGGATCTTAAATTTTTCCATGAATAAAATGTTCCAGCTTGGTTGATACTACAGTAATGTCAATTTTTATTTAAAAAAGCATTCTTGTCTGAGAATGATAGTAGACACAAGGTAAACAGCAATCCAATGCTTCTTCCTCATTTGACCCACAAAGATTTAGTGTTCTTCCATATAGCAGCTGACCATACTATTCCATGGATTACATTGTCTGAAAGCATGCTGGACTGAAGGCTCCTTTGCGCTTACAAGGGCCTGGTGAAGCATTTCCAGGAAGCAGGCCCTTTTGCAATAATGGAACCAATTGTATCGCTACTGTGCATTTGAACATTTAACATTCAAATCCTATTCCTATCTGCAATTTAGCTGAGTTGACTAGCTCAATTGTGCCACAGAGGCCTCTGAAAAATTATATTGATTTTTATGTTGGCATGCCAATTATCCTTTGCAGAATTTTGAACTATGAGACTTGTTCTTGTAGATACAATTTGGGAACTCTGTCATTCATACAAGCCTATCAGTAGCTGGTATGAACTGTGTGAATTTCTGCTGTGGCAACTAATGAAAATTGCCCTGTCTCAACTCTAATGTGTGAAGCTGGGGTATTAAAAAGTAAATGTAAGATATTATGAAATATCTTTTGGACTGCCTCTGAAATATGAATTTCCACCAATCTGCATACTTCTAGTCCATAAAGTAGCTGTTTGTTATTGTGTATTTTAATAATATATTGATTTTATGGTTGTAAGCTGCTTCGAAGTCATTTTTACATATAAACAGCATATAAATATTAATTTATATAAGTAATAATAAAATAATAATTTAACATTAGTAATATACTTCCCCCACATATTCTGTTAGCATGCAAAAATTCTTGATGCAATAGATTTTACAAACATGGTCTTTGTTTCTTGAATTTAAAATAATAACTGGCTCTGTGGATATTAGTTAAATAACTGGCAACTACAAGAAGGGGCTATTGTTTATCATCTGCTATATATTCAGTTTTCATGGCAGACCAGCACAGAGCAGCTGTAAAGAAATTAAAATGCAAGGCGAAAAATTAGTTTGTTTCAATTTTTAAAAAAATAATTTGGATCTTACAAAATGACTGGCTCTCTCTTCAAATCTGGGGTTATAACAGGTTTCACTTGTGGATGTAATGACAGAAGCTATCTAAGTATGGAAATCAGATTGATGAGCTGTATTTTCATTTTTCTCTCCTGTCTGGGCTCAGCTACTCTTCCTGCAGTGCAGCTCCAATGTTATACCTTTCTGGTACATAAGGCATTGAAAATATGTTCAGGGAGAGAGGTGGGGGAACCAGAGAGAGAGAGTTAACAAAACATTTGCTCCCAGTACATTTCCGAGCACAATTCAAAGTGTTGGCGCTGACCTTCAAAGCCCTAATGGCCTCAGCCCAGTATGCCTGAAGGAGCGTCTCCACCCCCATCGTTCTGCCCGGACACTGAGGTCCAGGTCCAAGGGCCTTCTGGCGGTTCCCTCACTGCAAGAAGTGAAGCTACAGGGAACCAGACAGAGGGCCTTCTCAGTGGTGGTGCCCTGTGGAACACCTCCCCCCAGGTGTCAAGGAAATAAACAACTATCTGAATTTTAGAAGACACCTGAAGGCAGCCCTGTTTAGGGAAGTTTTCAATGTTTGATCGCTTTATTATATTATTATTATTATTATTATTATTATTATTTATATAATCATCTCCATCACCACCATCATTAATTGTGTTGGGAGCTGCCCAGAGTGGCTGGGGAAATTCAGCCAGATGGGCGGGATATAAATTATTTATTATTATTATTATTATTATTATTATTATTATTATTATATTAATGAGAACAAACAGATTAGATTTCAATGTCATATAAGCATAGTGGGAGCTAAGACAAATTTGTTCTTGCTCCAAACTACAAGGACTTGCATCTGGTAAATTTTAGAATGACTTGGATTAAAACATGAGCAACAACTTTAAGATGCTGCTAACTTACATTCACTTTCATTTCTCCCTATATTTTGGTAAACTACTCAAAACAGGTCATCAAACTACCTTCTTGCAATTCCCACCCCATGTCATATGAAAAAGCAAATTGTTATCCCCCCATTGATAAAGATGGATTCATTACAGTGCCTTTGGAAAATAGGCCAACTGGAGAAACCCCTGAGCAACTTGGAAGCAATTTTCACTAATTCCACCTACAAAATTTGGGTCCACCTTTTCCCTTCATGTGTTCTCGTAGCTCAGAAATAGGGAACCTGTGGCTCTTCAGAAGTTGCCAGACTTTAACCCCCAACCTTCCTGATCATTGGCCATGCTGGCTGGGGCTCATGACAGTTGTAATCCTAACAATATATGGAGGGTCACAGGTGTTGCCCCCTGGAACACAGGTGTAACCCCTGTATTATGTTAAAAAGTTTGTTTAAAAGACTCTTTTAAGCATTTATTCTTTTAAAGAAAAAAGCTGCTTCATATGATGCACCCTATACTAATTCTTGCATATAGAGCATACATTTTACAGGCAAAATCCAGACCAGCAGGGACCCAATCCTTTCCCATTCTTGCACCACATGTCCATGTCCTTTCAAACTACAATTTCTGCATGTGGGCACCATTCCCCAAACACTCTGTGCCTGCATTTGGTACTCAGAAAAACCAGTCCCTGCTTACAAATTTTAACATATGATGAACTGGCCACCACAGTATTTTGTTTTGAAGCACACTAGTTTTGACGTTAGAAATTATAAGAATCCACCCGCACCCGCCCCCCCTCACATAGTGAACTATATGAGTAGAAACAGCAAGATAAAACATTTGTTTGGGATTCAAAATATTGTTGGTTTGTGGAAAGTGACTCAAGTGGCAGCTTCAGACTTCAAGTGGTTGTTTATTATCTGTGGTCCTAATGTTCCTGCTGTATTGTATGACATTTGATGGTGCTAGGATGTGATGGGGGTAGGAAGATAGCAGGTATAGTTGGAGTGGAGGAGCTGACTGTTATCTGGGGTGGAGACCCATATGTTTGGTCACTGTCCTGTTTCAGCACTCCCACTCTTCTGGAAGTTACTGCTACCTTATCATTTGAGCTGTCTAGTTTGAAGGTGCTGTCACTGAATACCAGGTTTGCCTGTATCAAGATCATGCTTGTCCATGACTTGACTGTGGATGAAAGGCTTGCCTTACTGCGACTTGGATAGGTGAGCTAGGTTAAGGTTACCAGATTTTTTTCAATGAATCTGGGGACACTTTTCAACTTCAAGGGATTTTGTATGGGCACTGATTTGTAAATCTGGGGACTGTCCCCGGGAAATGGGGACGTCTGGTAACCTTAATGCTAGGTGGCCCTGACCTAACTCAATTGTGCCCATCTGGGTTCTCGATTCAGCATCAGACTAGACCAAGGGGCTGAGGGCAGCAAGTGCTATTGTTCATACAAGCGCCACCTCAACAGAAAACCACTTGATCTTGGAATGGATTTAGAAGATCTGCACCTGGTATTGGACCAGAGGCAGACTGGGGATGCTGCTGGTCTATCAACCACCCTTATGCCTTCCAGCATCTCTAACCAAGCTGGTTTCTGGCATGGTGTTGGAGGACCCTTGTTGCTGGGCCGGCTTGACACTTCATGGCCTCCATGAAAACCATTAGGCAGTCTCAAACAGTCTTTAGCCCAACACACTGGGCAGGGGATAAAAGAAGTACATGCTGCTGCCAACGCAAGTAGGCTGGTGCAGTCTTAAGATATCAGCTTCCAACACAAAACACTGAAACAGGTATCAGATGTTCCAAACACGTCATAGAAGTAAAGACCCACTGACCTTATGGTAAATGTGAGGGAAACACACATCTTATGTAACCTGTGCTTTAACACTCACAAGCTGAAATTTTATCTGATTATTTGCTCTATCAGTCCCCCGATCATTGCATCATAAAATCAAGACTTAGATAGCTGACATGTTTTTTGTCCCGAGACAGCACTGTTGCCTGCCACTGGTGGATGTGGCCACCCCACACTCTTACACTACACACAACACCTACTCTCGCATGCAGGCAGACACACACATGCTAACATGCAGAGAGATCCCAATGCAGAGCCATGGGGAAGTATTTTGTTCCCTCTTGATCATTTCAAAAGTGGAGAGGGCACAGGTTTCTTTCCCTGCCACAGACTCCACCTCCTCTAGCAAAATGGGTCTTGGGGGTTGAAAAAGTTGCTTGTAGGGTCAGAAATGTTGCCTGGGGTACAGAAGTTGCTAACTACCAACTCCTTAGCAGTTCTGCATTCTGCACACCAGTGAGAATACCTTGGGAGGTACACTGAAGCAATGCCTGGAATGTACAACTTCAGATAGCAGTTGGGGTCACACAATAGAGTGATCCTCCATACAAAAAACCAGCAACACTTAAATCATAGAACAGCAATGGACTGTAGTCATGTTGCTTTAAAACTTACCTGAATTTGGTGAGATCTGTAAACTGCTTATGTCTTTAGACAAGCCATTTGTTTTCGGAGTGGAGATGGGTACACATGCTGATGTAGCTCGAGGTGGCCTCTTCCCTGGGACTTTAACTGTGGTTCTCAGAAGATCAATTTCTTTTCCATGAACATTCTGCATATAATCCTGCATGAAAGGAACACGAAGGTATGTATTTTAATGTGGGAGAGAGGATGGATGTGATTTTGATATGGTAGGATCCAAAGACCTTACATGACTAGTTCCATATGCCCAACAGGGCTTTGGGTGTTGATTTATTAAAACAGCAGTGCACTGTTCTAGATGCAAAACTACTGTTGAACTTGAGAGAACTTCTGAAAGCAGACTATACATAGCATAGGAGACGCTAGGCTGTTAAACAGGAAAGTATATAATTCCCACTGGGAATGCTCAAACCCATGGGTACATGTAAAGCAGCTCTTTGGAGCCTATATATGAAAGACTGCAAACAAGTAATATTTTTGTTATACATAACGCACATGGACATGCAAAAGCATAGACAGAGAGTGGGAAACTATATTAGCTTATTCTACAGAACAGTTTTCAGATGCCTGCCTAAAATGAGTATTTTAAACTATCTACCCCATGGTATAACAGCCTTGATTGATGATACAGACCTTATTTATTTTAAAAAACTTGTATTTTTTAAAGACGAATTAAAGTGACATATGACAATAAAATGCAGATGAATGTGAAAAAGCTCCATCAATGTAGGAGTCATGCAGAACACAATTAACAGACCTAATTTTCAACAGGCATAAAGGCATAAAAGGCACCAATGAAAGAATTAGCCCAGAATTAGATGCATGGTATGAGGCAAAGCCACTCCAATGAGGTACAAAGTAGGGGAATTCACTCTTATGCATCTTATGCTTTTCACTGACAGTACTACTTAATTCCAAAATCTAACTGCAAAGAAAGGAAAAATGGATGAAAAAAAGCCGGGTAAATAGTGTAGTCGTATGATTGTTTTTAAAGGTTATTACTGAGGGAGAGGAATGAAAGACATTGACAGTTCAGAAGCTAGTCTTGACAAATCGCATACAGTATCACTGCAAAAAGCGTACATTACCTTTTGAAGTCAATACTAGCCCCCACTTTCATATTTCTATAACATACATGTTAAGTGTCCATGGCTCAACTTGAGACAAGAAAATAATTTAAAATCTTAATTAAACCTTGATTGTATATTCCATGTAAATGAAATAAAATGTTTTCAAAATGTATCCTAAACTTTTAGACCAGGGATAGCTAACTTTATTATTCTCTCCCAACATATCATGACATTGTGCTCGATGGAGCGGTTTTAAACCCAGTGTTTTTACCTCCTGCAGATTCTACAAAATCAGTAGGTGCCTGGGCCCCCCATAATAATTGTTTGTGGGGCTAGCTCCAGTAGTTCTCTGTCCGTTTTATCAGTCTCATGTTATGAACCCCTCACCTTTTCCAGGTACAATATAGTATGGCTTCTAGTATATAAGCCACAAATACATTTTAGGCGGTGGTGGCAGAGGGGAGTGTTTCAGGGGGAGATGTCAATACTGTTTTTCAATGAAACTATGACGCTAACTTCACTGTACAAAATGTCATCTTAAACTATTCCTTAATGTTTCAACACTGTGTAATGCAACAGTCCCTTTCACTGTATATAAAGTACATAACAGTAATTGTTTCACAGACTAGGAAACTGGCAAAGTGCTGTTTCCTTCCAGCAAGATCTCAACACTTTTCCATCGCAAATTTTGCTGCCCTGGAGAAATAAAAGGTTACAAAAAAGCATAGCCACTTCAGAATAGTGATTTATTGTATGATCACATTAGAAAAAGATGAAGATGACCCTGTCATCTGGAATATGCTGTGTTAAAGAGAAGATAGCAAGCCTGATTTTGATATGCAAATATTACAAAGAAAACTCCCCTAGACGTTAGTTGTAGAAAATGCTGATCGCAGAAAAAAAAAAGATGGGGGGACAGGAGGGGGAAAGAACCTTTAACAAGACACGAGGGTAATTCAAAGCCAAGTACTTTTAAACAGCACTTAACAAGTCCCCAGAGCCCACTCCATAGTGGCCCACCCCAGAAGTGCTATCTTCTGCCCCTCAACAGCTTGAAAAAGTAGTAATTGCAAATCCATTTACATTTTGCCTCTCAAGTTTTCCACGTTCATAATTCAGCAGCATACAAAAAGCACCGGAGCCAGGAGGGTATCCTCCCGAAAGGTGTTCATATCAAGGTAACTGAGCATCTGAATGCCCTGAACCCCATGGCTCTTGCACCTCTGCCATCGCTTGTTTTTTACATTCCACTCCTAATTATGTTGCATCTATTGCCATACACTTAATTAGCTGCATTAATGTGATTTCTTTTCACATAGTCAAGCAATTAAGAGCTATGATTGAGTTTCATTCAATTAGCCTCAACAAACATGCTAATTGATGTCCCAGATGCAAATGAGGTGCAATGAGAGAAACCTGCTAGCAATTGAGTGCCATGTCAGAGACCCACAGCTCTCAGCTTGCTGACAGAAGCACAGCTTAACACGGGTACCACCTTCTGTGGAGCTGTTTTCAAGGGGATTTGGGCAGTCAGTTTGTGTGGGGAAGGTCGTGGCATATTCCATTAGGACTTCAGTACACCAAACGGATTCCTACAGAAATAATAATAATATGCAACAACACATCCAATCTGTTCTGAATATCTGCACAGCAATTGCTGTAAAGCAGCATAGTGCATCAAAAATACACTTTACTTCTGCTACCTACATGCAAGCATTTCTGTTAAACTGAGATCTGCACACAATCTCTTGTGCTAGTAAAATACAACATACGTAATTGCCTACAGTTATCATTAACTGGCAACTTCATCTTAGTCAGCTGTGGGCAATGTGGTAGTTGAAGTTAAACTCAAAACACATTAATCAATCAATAAATTCCTACAATACACCCACTATATTGATAGCCATTGCTTTTCTTTTTGAGGATACCCTTGGCATTTGTGCAAACAGAGCAGTGCTGATGTGATAATTTGACTACATTAGTGCTCACTGCACATAAGGCTGTACAACATGTTGTCAAGGTGGTGTCTCCCCTTCACATTAACACCCCGGCACAGTCGGCTTGATATTTACATTTTTTATTACATATGTGCAAGAAACAGCTACAGTTCAGGATTATGCATCTGAATCCGTTGAGTCAGATTCGGGGAGTGGTTTCCTTCGATTCTCCCGCCAACAAAGGAGGCGGGAAAATTGCATGAGACATCTTTGACCCTTATGTTTCATTTCCCTCCTTGTCTGTGCTGATTTGAAAGCCCCCTCCCTTCCAGAGTCTGAGCTCCCTTCCGGGGCCTCTGGGTGGTGAAGGGCTCTGCAACATCCGCCCGCTCTTCCGCTTCCTCTGTCTCTGGGCGGCTGAAGGGCACCATAGCATCCCCGAGCCCCTGCTCCGCCTCTTCTGTCACTTCCTCCTCTGAATTCTCCCTGACACATGTGTTGAAATAGACTTTTGCTTATAAATGACTAAGAGGAAGTTAGCAAATATTTTGCAATTTTAAAATAAAAAGTAACTGCACAATCCAAGTTAGGGACTACTGTCAGAGATTACAACTATCTTCAATTTTTGCTGAACTTTCTTTTTATAATAATTAAAATTATCCCATCCCACTTCTATTGGGGCATTTTGAAGAGGACTGTGGCTTGGAGACCCTTTATTAGCTTCATGAGAAAATAAGAGGAGCCTGGATCAGGCTAATGGCCCATCTAGCCCAGCTTCCTGTTCTCACCAGATGCCCATGGGATGCCTGAATGCAGGACTCTGCCCACTTGTATTTCCCAGCAACTGAGAGTGGAGCAGCCATTAATAGATCCTTTCCTCCATGAATCTTATTTTGAAGGCATCAAAGTCTGTGGCCATCAACACCTCTTTATGGGCTGTGTGAAGTACTCTTTTGGTCTGCAGTAAAACTTCCAACGTCCAGTTTTATGTCCACAAGTTCTAGCGTTGAGATAGAAAGTAAAGCTTTCTGCATACCATGCAAAAAGTGACTCCTCTAAATCACCTTTTCTCTTAAAATAAAAAGTCCTAAACTCACATAGATGAGTTGCACTATCCTCTTCCTAGTGAAACTCTACAATTATATGGTTCTATGAGTCCATCATGTAGGCTTCCTGAGTCATGTTAGGTGAAATCGGAAACAGATCCATTCTGGAGTAAGATTCCTCTTTATTAGAAAAGAAGGTGTTGTCTCTCTTTATCAGTTGCGTGCCATTAACAGACATTTGGAGCTGCAAAGTCTGCAATCCTGGCTTGGTTGTGCTGCTGTTTGCAAGGGAGTGTGTGTTCCCTCCAGGGTGAATGAGACCCCAGCTGACAAATCTATCAGTATAACACCATAACCATATAAAAGACCCCCTTCCCTTTGTTTATGGGATTCAAAGGCATAACATGAAGCACTCTGCAGCAAATGGGAAGCTACACTAATTTTAAAGCCATGGACTACACTGAAGCCAGTTGCACCTAAATAAGATCATACATATGTTATTTTCTACTGCATTGTTAGTGTTGTGAGCCATTTTTATCATTGCTTTTGGAAAAGAAGCATGCAGATGCTAAATTAAGATTAGATTAAAAATTAAAACAAATAGATCGTTTCAGAAGGCTGCTTGATTAGAACTAGGGGTGTAGGAATTCCTGAATCTCAACCCCTCCCCCGATTGCCCCATTAGGAAAAGGGTAGCTGCCTTCAGAATCGTGGTATTTCAAAATAATCCAAATGTTTGACATCTAGAGCTTCTGCTTTAGTTTTGGACATATCAAAAGCAAAATACCCAACACCCACATTACTACACATTATATTGTTTCTCGCTAAACAGCCGTAAATAAGGCAGCTGCCATGCACTTTTATCAGATTATCCACACACTCTCTTGTTAAGCATTATTTATGGGCTGTGTGAAGCCACGAAATATAGGAAGGGTGACATTGGCCAGAGTTAATTTCATGGCATAGCTGTCAACTTACAGATTTGAAAATAAGGGACCAGCAGCCAAAATAAGGGACCTGCAGCCTCACCTGTTCCAGGCACTCCAGTCTTCCTGTCCTCCTGCAGTCTGGTCAAACTCATGCTGGTAGCTTCAAGAACACTGTCCAACCAACTTTGTAACCAGAAGTTCAACTGAATAGAATCTGAATCACATGCACCACAAGGCCTATGCAGCCTCAACTTAAGATGGCTCCCCGGCCTGGCTTTGCACTGCAAAGTTTGCAGCAGCATGTGCAACAAAATGGCGTCCAGCATTCAAAAAACCCCTCAGCTTGCATTAACTAGCCACACACAAGGCATGCAAGCTCCACCCCCCAGTCGTTCTTAGACTTCTTATTGGGTGAGCAACACAGCCAAGCAACACAGTTGGAGCCTCCTTCCTCCCTGGCTGGCAAGGGAGGGAGGGAGAGGAGCTGCTTCCTTTGAATTTTAAGGGACATCATTTAAGGGACATTTAAGGGACATCCATCAATAAGGGACAGCAGCGGGACATGGTGCTGGAATAAGGGACTGTCCCTTCAAATAAGGGACACTTGACAGCTATGTTTCATGGGCAAAAGAAAGACTGTAGCTCAGTGGCAGAGTACCGTATTTTTCGTCCCACAGGACGCACCGGCCCATAGGACGCACCTAGTTTTTTGAGGGGAAATAAAGGAAAAAATTTTTCCCTTTATTTCCCCCCCAAAACCAGGTCGGGGAATCCAAACCAGGTCGGGGAACAGCGGGATGGTGGCGCTGCGCCTCCCCGCTGTCCCCCGAGCTTGTGGGGCTGCCCGATGTCTGCCCGAAGCGCGGGGCGCTCTGCTTCAGCGCACCACACGCTCCGTGCAGCAGGCTGCTATCCGCAGCCTAGGGAGCCCTGCGGGAACTCCTGCAGGGCTCCCCAGGCTGCGGATATCTGCCCGGCGCGAGGGGCACTCTGCTTCAGGGTGCCCACGTGCCGGGCGGCAGGCTGTTATCCGCAGCCTAAGGAGCCCTGCGGGAACTCCCGCGGGCTCCCCAGGCTTGCTGATAGCTTCCTGAAGCCTGGAGAGCGAGAGGGGTTGGTGCGCACCGACCCCTCTCACTCTCCAAGCTTCAGCGAAAGCCTGTATTCGCCCCATAGGACGCACACAGATTTCCCCTTCATTTTTGGAGGGGGAAAAGTGTGTCCTATAGGGCGAAAAATACGGTATCTGCCTTGCATGTAGAAGGCTCCCGGTTCAATTCTTGGAATCTCCAGGTTGGGCAAGAGGAGCCTCCTGGCTGGAATCCTGGAGAGCTCTGCCAGTCATTGTAGGCAGTACTGGGCCGGACGGGTCAATGGTCTGATTCTGTATCAAGGCCTATGGTCCCAATGATCCATGTTTAACCAGAATCAGAAGTGAAAGGAAAGGGAGAAATACATGACATATGAGGGGCAGAGGAAAGTACCAGTAGAAGTTAATAAATGTGACATGGGGACAGATTCTACTGTTTCTTTTTCTTTTAAATCAAATATCCCTGGTATTCATGCAGTACAAGTTCTTAAAGGTTTTAGAATGCACTCTTTTCTACAAATATAATATTAAACTAAGATCTGCAAAGTACATCATCTCCCTGTATGAGTAGTACATTTCTAGTGGTGCAGAGGTGATATAAAATGCAAAATTATTAACGGCAAAGCTTTACTTAGACTTTACTAAGAACACTGCAGAATCAGGGCTTGACTGAGCAGTTCAGAAACCATAGACCATATGCATGAATTGTTATGCTCAAAAGGTCTTATGGGACATGCAGAATAGGTTTTCTGATTTCTAACTAGATCTGGCATGGGATCTATTTACCTTGCACTGTTTCATACTGTGCCCTGCTGGAGAGTTTAGAAATCACACAGGGCCAATGATTTTCTCTACTTTTATTTAGCTTACTTGATGAAAAATCTCATTCTTTTTAAAAAGACTCAATGACAACAATTCTTTATAATCTATGTGGGCATAATAGAGTACACTAACTATAACAACCCTATCCAATGTCCGCTAACCTAATCATTCTTTATTTTATTTATCACCATTGTTCAGTGCCTCCTTATTCCAATCAAAGTAAGCAAAACACATCAATCTTTTACCATTCTGATAATTAGCAATATTAATTTCTGCAGAAATTAAGTGAGTTAAGTTAAATTCTTTGTCTTTAATATGCTCGTCATACTTCTATCCAATTAACTGTGTGAAATGCCTTTGTGCTTTTGTTTTCCTATCAATAACAAATTTAATTCAGTCTTAGTAGACTGAAAATTTATTTAATTCATACAAACCATACTGTACAGGAAAACAACAAATTACGGCAAATTACAAATCTTATTTCAAAATGCTATTTTATAACTGAAGAAGATCATTGAAAACTGGTTAACAACCTGCAAATCTATTTAGATTGCTAAGTATTGTTTGAGAGTATTGTATGTACTGACTGGCAAATGCTGATGACTCTACTTTTTTGTGTACAGAGGGAAGTCAGACATTTTTATTGCAAAATGCCGTCTGGAAAAGATGCAAAATAAAATAGCTAAAATGCAGAGGAAAAATAAAGGGAGGGGAACAAAGACCCCCTTCCCTTTGCTTATGGGGTTCAAAGGCATAACATGTAGCACCCTGCAGCAAATGGGAAGCTACACTAATTTTAAAGCCATAAAATGCTATAAAGTGCCCTGCAGGGCAGGACTACACTGAAGCTAGTTGCACCTAAATAAGATATGGTTCATTTACTTCGAAGCTTAGCCTAATGTAATCATCAGTGGATTTCTAGCCTAGAGTTGTAACAGGCAAGTAGCCGACACTGCAGAGGCGACACTCCCAGCCACTGAGGAGGCTTCAGTTAGATTGCTGTTGATTAGAAAATTTTTCAGTTTTGACAAGCACTTAATGAACATAAATCGCACCTTGATTGGTTTCCACTGGGGCCACAGGCACACCTGGGGGGGAAAGAGATCATCTCCTCCTACGAAAGACCTTAGGAAATCTACAATTGTGTTATAAGCTTAGCCAAAAACACGTATTTATAAAATACTGCTGGATGTAGCCACACCGTTATGCACACTGTTCTTATATGTTCAGTACTACTGGATAACACACAGTGATACTTTCAGTCTAAATTCAGAAATACAGGGTTACTTCCAAGTGCCGGGAGATGATCTTCTTAAAATGAAATTATGTTTGCCTTTGAAATATTCCTAGCAAACTTTCTACTCCATTGGGAACAGACATAGAAAGTTTAATACATTGTTATTTAGTGTGAAAAAAGAATGATTTCTATAAAAATACCAAAATCTGTGCAAATAAATAAAGCCTAAATGGAGGCTTAATATTGCACAGAAAATAAACTATGCATTATGGCTCTCCAATAACACTACTGAAAGCTACATTTATCAACCATTCCCTTTATCAAAGCAAACTCTGAAATGGCACTTACGTATCTTATCAAATGCCCCCCCCCCCATTAATATTCAACTGTAATCAAAGTATGTTTTTAATCCTAATTTTCACATTGATTAGAACTGCGTTTCCCTTTAAAAAAATAATGGATACTTGTCATTCAACCTCTATCCACTCCCTTCACAATGTTAGAAGAAGAGCAATTAAATAGGCCTGAGATGGTATGTTTGATGTTGTTGGGTCCAGTGATGGTGTTGTCTGGGTGTATGTGGCAGCAATGTTGGCATCTGGGTTTATTGCAGGCGCTGGTACCAGTGTCCATGTTAAGTCTGCTTGCTGTATTATTGTGGGTGAGGAGTTGTTTAAGATTGGGTGGCTGTCTGTAGGCAATGAAAGGTTATGAAAACAGTTCAGGATCACAATACCTCAGTGACCGCCTCTCCCCCGGACTCTGCGTTCATCATCTGAGGCTCTTCTTTGTGTGCCTCCTCCATATGTGTTCCAGAGAATGGGCCTTTTCTGTACTGGCTCCCTGTCTGTGGAATGCTCGCCCCAGTGAGGTTTGCCTAGTGCCTTCATTATGTATCTTTAGGCGCCAGGCAAAAACCTTCCACTCCCTTCAAAAATTAACTAACCTTGAATTAACTAACCTTGAATTAACTAACCACTGTAATTTGTGTGGGTCTGATTCCTGGTTTTGAAACATCATTTGATAACTGTGAAATGCATGCACACTTACATGTAAACTTGGATGATAGGTCAATACGCCATTATCAGAGAGAGTAACATATTTCTTCTTCCACTCTTTATTTAAAGATCTGCAACTTCGCTTCAGCAGCATGCCCTATTAAGAAGAGAGAGATAATATGAAACACACTGTTAGACATACACACACAAGTATATATATGTTCATATCCTATAAAGTTTTACAGCATTTGTTATTGCACTAAATACTTTGATATGGCTCCTTCATTCACATACTAGTGAGTACATTCTTTTAAAATAACATTATCAGTATACATGCCCATCATCCATACCCACCCCGCCTGCAGCGTCTTATCTTATACATTTTAACCAGTTGGGGATACAAACCAGGAGGAAGCCAACAAGTTAAAGAGTGGTCCCCATATTGATCTTTGGAGGGACCCCACTTCTTATATCCATCCATGATGAGAACTGTCCATTTATTCCTACTCTCTGCTTCCTGTTCTTTAATGATCAATTTATGGGAACCCTTGTTAACAGTTCTGTGTGGCACCTTTAAGACTAATCAAATCAAGCTACAAATCTGTACCTATTTATTAGGGAACAATCTCTATTGAATTCAGTGGGACTTATTTATGAATAATATGTGGTTATTGTGCTATGAACCCAAATCAGAAATTGTGACAGAAGTGGCCCCTTCTGAACCATGATAACACATAGGTGCTATATTTATACAACTTCAATGTTTAAGTACCCGCTATTTCGTTGAAAGGAAGGAGGGCAAGGAGAAAACCAGAAGACCTTAGCCATACCCAAATGATCTGCTAGCAGTTCCATGAAGTTGAACATTCACCACTGTGGACATTACTCTGGAGAGAGTAACCTTCTGGCATGAAGACATCGCACTGACCTCCTCTGACTCAAATGACTCTAATAGCAGAAGCCCTAGTGCAACCAAAGTCTTCCCTGCTCTATCCGCTGGAGAAGGCTAGAATCCTATAAATGAAGAGGCATCTCTCTGAAAGGAGAGCCAGCCACTGAGAAGCTGCAGCTCATATATAAGGTTCAGACCAAGAGTAACTGCTGCTCAAGTAACATCTGAGCTATTTTCTCATATTCCATTCATGAGCCATAGAATCATAAAATCATAGAAGTGTCAAGTTGGAAAGGACCTCAAGGATCATCTAGTCCAACATTTGACCAATATTTGACCTATAAAGTCTTAAATAGATCTGGACCACAAGACCTCAAGGACCGCCTCTCCCCTTAGGAACCACCCATAGGAACCCAGTGATCATCATCTGAGGCCCTTCTTTGTGTGCCTCCTCTGTGAAAGGTCCAGTGGTTGGCAGCAGGGAGGCTCACCTGACAGCTCACCTGACATAAGTTTAGGCGCCAGGCAAAAATGTTTCTCTTCAACCAGGTGTTCGGCTGTGGGTTATTGGTTTGCTTTTTATTATGTACTTTGTATTCTCAATTTGTATTTTTCTGTTGTGAACTGCCCTGAGATGTTCAAATGGAGGGTGGTATACAAATTTAAACAATAACAATATCCCTTGTCCCAGGTGCTCCCCTGCTTTCAGCTTCACAAGACTTTTAGCAAAGACATTCTTGCCAACCGCTGTGAAGTGCAACATGTATCTTCCCAAAAGTCCTTCCTAAAGAAAGCACGGACCATGGTCCAAAAAGCCAAAGCTTTCCTGACGACACCACCTATGCAGCTAGTATTTTCCTCTCTCTTCCTGGGCCACAAGCTTCAACAGGAAGGTGCAATGAAAAAACCACCTTTGCCCCAAAGCCCTTCAGCTTCTTGTGCAGAGTCTCATAGTCCCTTGCTATACGTCAAAGGCTGAGGCTGTCACTACTGTTTGTATGAATCAGAAGGAAGGGGTTGTGGTCAGCAGGCTTTATATGAATCTGCATTCTCAGGCAGGAAGCAGGTCACTGCAATGTCCTTGGTCCTATGTACACCCTGAGACAGCACTCCAATCCCCCTACTCAAAACATCCTAGCAAACACCCCTGTTTACAAGTTCTGGTCACAAGCTCCCGATCAGTTGTCCAGAGTGCCCCAGTCTTGCTTTGCCTTTGTTGAGGTGAGTGCTTACATCAGAACATAGATGAATCTACTTCATCTGATGATATAAATGAAATGTATCACCTTTAACGCTTGATGATAATATAAAAGAAAAAAATAAAGCTTGCAAGATGTCAGTATTTCCACTAGTGTGCTCCTAAGTTATTTAATATATCCTATATTCTCCTCAAAAGGGACGCGGGTGGCGCTGTGGGTAAAAGCCTCAGCGCCTAGGGCTTGCCGATCGAAAGGTCGGCGGTTCGAATCCCCGCGGCGGGGTGCGCTCCCGCTGCTCGGTCCCAGCGCCTGCCAACCTAGCAGTTCGAAAGCACCCCCGGGTGCAAGTAGATAAATAGGGACCACTTACTGGTGGGAAGGTAAACGGCGTTTCCGTGTGCTGCGCTGGCTCGCCAGATGCAGCTTTGTCACGCTGGCCACGTGACCCGGAAGTGTCTCCGGACAGCGCTGGCCCCCGGCCTCTTGAGTGAGATGGGCGCACAACCCCAGAGTCTGTCAAGACTGGCCCGTACAGGCAGGGGTACCTTTACCTTTACCTTATATTCTCCCCACCATTTCCAGCTGAGGACAATAGTGACTAAGCACTGTTGACAGGACATATTTTATCTAGCTGTGCTTGCAGAAAGGTGACTTATGTGAAGGCCACAAAACTAACCTTTAGAATGCTGTAAATGTTTTAAAGTGAAGTTTTAGTATGAAAAAGCAGTTTATTATCAATTTGTAGAAGTTCTCTTTCTCAAACAGTGCTAATCATCATGCAGATGAGTAAGTGATCACAAACACCCACCACGTTTCTTACTGGGCAGATTAGCCTCCACTGTTACTTTAACTGGCTGATGTGATGACGACAATCAGTGGTCGCACAACAGAAGCCTCATCTGTTCAAATAATGGCTGCTATGACTGTCTTTAAATAATGTAAAACAGGCTTTAAAACAATCACGTGATCCCTAATTTGCAAAAATAGTCATGTTGCAACTCTTTGCTTAAAAGGAGGGGCATTTTAGTTAGAGAAAAATGATATCATATCATATATCATATCATATCTCATCCCATCCTTCCTCCCAAGGGAGCCCAAGACAGCATTTACTGAATACTAGTGCACCACTCCTAAACCTGTGTAAATTCTATACACATGCAGTCTTCGTATAACATCACTGCATTGTAACACCTTGAGTTGGGAGATGGCTCAAACACAAGTGGAGGAAAAACTAGGCTGAATGCAACCGAAAACTGGTGAAAGCTCATCATCAAGCCTACCTAGTGGCAGTGAAGGCAGCAAAGAAGGCGTACTTTGCTGCCTCCATTGCATCCTCACTATGGCGTTACTGCTTGCCTTGACCAGGATCTTGACTCCACTTTTATAGTAGACAAATCTCAAGGGTTGTCCAGAGCATTCTCTAGTCTAGTCATGTTGGATGAGTTGCAGATAGTAAGACTTGAGGATGTGGACAAGGTGCTTTGATTGGACAGGGCAACCACTTGTGCTCTGGACCCTTGCCCCTCTTGGCTTTTTAAAACTAGCAGGGAAAGAACTATTAATGCCTCCTTGCGAGAGGGGTGGTCCCTGCCTGATTGAAGGAGGCAGTGGTAAAACCACTCCTCAAGAACCCCTCCCTGGACTTGGAAAATAACTACTGGCCGGTTGCTAATCTCTCCTCCTGCAGTGATGCCCTTTTAAAATGTGTGTGTCTGGGGGGAATTTATTGGTTTTTTGTTGTTCTTATTTGTACTATGTATTTTATGGTTTATATACTGTAATTTTATGTTGTGAAACTGCCTGAGATCTGCGGATGAAGAGCAGTAAGCAAGCAAGCAAGCAAACAAACAAATTTACAAACCAAGCTTTGAAATGGTACACAGGCACATGTGATCCAATACCAAGGCTATAAGAGTAACAACCCTTTATGAAATTCTCTAACATGTTTGAAAAGAGACGGGTGTATTCCATAAGTCACAGAATGGTGAAATTGTTGTAGTATTACTTTTGAGCCTTTTCTCCTACAGTTGAGATACAGTGATTGCCTCATATTCATAGAAACTGTGGTCTCTAGCACATTTAAAAGAAAGGATTCTGTTTTGTACAAAGACTGCATGTAGTACAAAGGATGCCTGGACGGTTAAGTCCAGTTGAATTTGACTATGGGGTGCAATGCTCATCTTCACTTTCAGGCCAAGGGAGCCAGCATTTGTCATGTGGCCAGCATGACTTAACTGCTTCTGGTGCAACGGGACACAGTGACGAGAGCCAGAGCACATGGAAACGCTGTTTACCTTCCTGCCGCAGCAGTACCTATTTATCTACTTGCACTGGTATGCTATCGAACTGCTAGATTGGCAGGCGTGGGACAAAGTGACAGGAGCTCACCCCGTTTTGCAGATTCGAACAGATGACCTTACAATCAGCAAGCTCAAGTGGCTCGATGGTTTAAACCACAGTGCCACCCATGTCCTTTTCCACCATGCATGTCTGCAAATAATGCCAGATTTACAGAAGCTGTTTCAGTTTCTGCTTTGATCCTGGAATGTCCCGCTTTTCCTTAGGACACCCCAATTTCCATTTGAGAAATGCTGGAAGGTATGCAACATTCCAAGTGTCCTAAATACATCATGTTCAAAGGACCTTTGGATCTAAGCCTGAGCAGGGGACCCCACTGCAGCAGAAAGAGTGGGGAAGAAAGGCCCACTGTGTGCAAGCAAAATGCCACCCACAGTTCTTGAGATGCAAGCCATTATTTCAGTAACTCATTACACACTCCATTATATTCATTAAAATTGTGTACAAACCATGTTGTGAGGAAGAGGACTGCCAAGTTGTGTTGTTTATGTGTTTCATCTCATGTAGTTCCACATTAGATACACATATTTGATTGTTAACTTAAGTCAAGAGTGTGTTGCTATTGTACTCTAAAAATACAATAACTTTGATCAGCAGGCAAAGATATGCACCACTTAATCAAAATACCTGCCAACTTAATTTCAGTACTGCTGATCCAAATATGTAAATTAATATATTATACCACACTCCCTCTAACAGCAATCTCATACAGTGATACCAACTGGATTAGAGCCACAATGGGGTCAACAGGAAAACAAAGGGAGGTATCAGCATAATCAGAAGAACCTTGAGGCTTGCAGTACAAGTCAACTTTACAAAGCAAGCTACCACCTGAGAGGGGAATAAAATAAAATAAAATCCCAAAACAGCCCAATGTGGATTGAGCATGTTAAGTGCCTAAGGAATGTTGAGTATCTGTTGGAAAAAAAATGAAAGGAAAAGTGGAAAGGGAGGGGAAGGAATATGGTATCCCGAGGGAAGAGATGACTGGCTACTGGAATCCTGAACAGGAACACACTTATAACACTACAGCATTTTGTTGCCGATTGCAGTTCTCCCTACCAAAAATTCAGATTTTTTTAAAGCCAAAGATTGCTTGTTCAATTGTGTTAGGTTTAGCACATCTCTCACACACGACACAGCAAGCTGGCAGTTTAACTCCTTTAGCTTTATTTGGCAATTACAAGCTTACTGCAAGCAGAGCCTCCCACAGCTCATTCTTCACTATCTGAGTCAGTTGACTCGACTGGCCTCTGGCCCCTTCCAAGGCCAGATATATGCTGAGCCCACCCCCGCTTCCAGCTGGTCTTTCTTTTGCTGTAATCGCTTGCTCTGCCTCCTACTTCTGGGAGACTCAGGTGCAGCCAATTCCTCCTCCTCTGGAGTTGAATCCAACCCCCTTCTACCACCTGCATCTCAGTGTTGCTTTGAGAAGTGACAGGCAGCCTTCTGTTTTCCTCTGCCTCTTCCTCCCCCTCTGCCATGTCTCTGATAAATTGTGTCTTCCAAATACTAGGTATAGACAGGCCAGAAAATACTATTATTTCCAAAGAATCTTCAGTTAAGGTAAAGGTAAAGGTACCCCTGCCCGTATGGGCCAGTCTTGCCAGACTCTAGGGTTGTGCGCTCATCTCACTCTATAGGCTGGCGAGCCAGCGCAGCACACGGAACGCCGTTTACCTTCCCGTTGGTAAGCGGTCCCTATTTATCTACTTGCACCTGGGGGTGCTTTCGAACTGCTAGGTTGGCAGGCGCTGGGACCGAACGACGGGAGAGCACCCCGCCGCGGGGATTCAAACTGCCGACCATGCGATCGGCAAGTCCTAAGTGCTAAGGTTTTACCCACAGCGCCACCCACGTCCCTCGGCTCTTATAAAAACAGACTTTTTATTCAGGAAATTCAGATTATATAGCTAGCTAGCTACTGAAATACATTGTAATTCTACGCAGGAATATCTTCATTAGCAATATTAGGGGGCAAGTCTTAAAATGTGATTTCTTGACCAGGGTTTAAAATTTAATCTTACAATAATTGTGAATGCAATTCTGTCTCTATGATGTTCACACCATATATCCGTACACACTGTTGTTTGCTTACTATTTCAGTAACTTACTCCAGAAAAAACTCTGAATCTAACAACAGATGTGTGACTTTCAAGCTCTTTACTTACTGTTTCAACTCATTTTCCCAGTTGTTTGAAAGACATGCTTATTGGGCATACGTAAGAGCAACTTGGGACGCAGGTGGCGCTGTGGGTTAAAGCCTCAGCGCCTAGGGCTTGTCGATCGAAAGGTCGGCGGTTCGAATCCCTGCGGCGGGGTGCGCTCCCGCTGCTCGGTCCCAGCACCTGCCAACCTAGCAGTTCGAAAGCACCTCCGGGTGCAAGTAGATAAATAGGGACCGCTTACCAGCGGGAAGGTAAACGGCGTTTCCGTGTGCGGCTCTGGCTCGCCAGAGCAGCGATGTCACGCTGGCCACGTGACCCGGAAGTGTCTCCGGACAGCGCTGGCCCCTGGCCTCTTAAGTGAGATGGGCGCACAACCCCAGAGTCTGTCAAGACTGGCCCGTACGGGCAGGGGTACCTTTACCTTTACCTTTAAGAGCAACTTACTTTCTTTTGAACACCTTTCTATGAATACATATTCTGTGTCTAGTCCCAGGAGGTCATTGTAAGCCAAAAGCAATGTTAAGAATACAATGTTTAAATAACTCACAATAAATAACAACATAATGAATTTAAGTCTTATCTTAAATCCATCACTAAGTGGCTCACTATAGCCCAAAGCTGTGATAATCACCAATCATAAATTTATATTAAAGCTCTATTCAATAGCAATTATTTACCAACAAATATGTATTGATTCATTTGCTGTTAAGGTCTGAGTTCCTAACTGAGCCAATCAACCTCAGATACTGGCCTTCAAGGCACAGAACTATGGTCCAGACCACTGCCATTCTCAGCATCAAGACTGTTATGGTAACAATGTGCAGTTAACGAGTAGAACCCCACCTGGGATCAATTAAAAGTAGTGTTTGGCCAATCAGGGAAGTGATATACTACACACATGTCCTCTAGTAAGGTTTTGCAATGACTACATGATTTACCTTATCTGTATCTGTAGCATCTGGAAGCAACCCAAATTTTCACTGTGATCCAATTTGTTATTCAGCTCCAAATTCGATCTGTTAAATCTGAAGCTCTATTTTATCTTTGTTGGTGGATCTAAAAACAGCTAAAAACTCCTCTCTTTTTACATAAGTGGATGGAATATGTAGGCAAAGGAGCCTTTCCAAAGTGCATTAAGTTAACTGAATTTCAGGCAGATACATTCAGGGTTTTTTTGTGCAGGAAATCTTTTATAAAAAAAAACACATTTCTGCTAAAAAATGGATGCAAATTGCAGGCACGGATCACCATTCTGAGGGGATAAAATCTGCCTAGTTTCAGAAAGATTGGTGCAGTGGTTCCTCTACAAGGGCAGACTTTATCATTTTGGAGTAGGAAAATAGACACCACATTCCTTCTCCTAAGAGGGCAATCAGTTTGAAAAAGACTGCTATGATTTTCAAATGTTTGTTAGGAGAAATAACAGTTGAGAAAGAAACAGGCGACCCTGCTCACAGTAAAAACTCGGAGAAAGGTGACCCATATGAATATCAACTCTGTTTATTTGCTTCAACTTTCCTTCTCCAAATCACCGTGATTAAAAGATAGACCTGTCCGTCAAAAGATTCCCCTACCTCTCCACCCCATCCCATCTTGAGCTCTGGGCATTTCCCCAGTCAGCTTGGGGGTTTTCCCCCTTAAAAAAGTGAGGAAAGGGGAGAGAGACAGTTGTATGCTTAACATTTTGGAAAAACCAAGGTCCCAGTGTTACTCAGAAGCTAGCAAAGTTCTTGACCTATTCAAATCATGCCACTGAATGTGGTATATGAAATGGCTGGCTATGCACTTCATATGTGTATGCATTTACATGGATGTACAATATGGGAAGCATATATCCCACTTATAGATCCAACTTCTAGAAAACGCCAAAGATCTTTTTCCTGGTACCTAGACCCCATTGATTTTGGTGGTAGAAGCAAAATCAGAATGAAGGAGAAATGGTGCTATGGTGGGCAAAGTCCAGTTCATTGATGAAGATGCGAACTGTCCCCTCCTCAGTCATCAGACTGATAAGTTGATGACCAGAGAGGAGATGATGGTGACACCTACGACTGGTGTTGGCCTCCAGAGGGTTGGCCAAGGGTGAATATGGCCCTTAGAGGAAAAAAGGTTAGCTGCAGAGACCAAAGGTTGGGAGTTGAACCCTAAAACATAATTGAAGAAAATTACAGTAATAAGAAAAATATATATGAATGGGGCACCCCAAAAGGAAAAAAGTAGGCACAAAAAGAGGGAGTGTTATGAGAAAACTCTCCCCTGGGAGAGTTCAGCTGGCGCCTTCACTATACACAGGCGCAAGGCAAAAATGTTCCTCTTTAATTAGGTCTTTGGCTGATTGACATACTGTAGAATGCTCTTTTAAAATGTGTTGGGGAGAGGGGATTATTGGGTTGTTGTTTTTTTTTATGTTTTTAATCTTGTGATTTTATCTTGTGAAATGCCCTGAGACCTGTGGAAATAGGGCGGTATACAAATTTAATGAAGAAGAAGGAAAAGGAAGAAGAAAGCAGTAGCCAAGTAAATTACTAAACTTTATAATAAGAATGTAAAAGGCTTCTTGGACACTGTGCTGTGGGGTTGGGAATGGGGTGGCAGTGGGTGAGATCTAGGATTAAGATAGAAACAGAAAGTTTGGTGTTTGTACCCATAGGCTTTCCTCAAGCACCAGAAAAACTTGGAATCTATGTGGTATTTCCCCTCAAAATTACTTAAGGTGCCCTCCAGGTGTTTTGTTAGACTATAACAGTCCCAGTCTCCATAGTCAACAACAAAACACATTGGCACACACTATCCTGCTGCTGCATCCTCTCAGTCAAGTTTATCAGGAAAGACAAGCCAGAGCTCCAACAGATGAGGAGGTGGCCTCAAATGGTGCCCCTTTTTTCTTGTTGGTCACCTACTCATGTGGCACACACTGCCCACCTTCCAGGTTTACATGAAATGGTTATGTGGTGCTATGCCAATTGATGCCAGATTTATTCTTCATTCTTGGGATGAGGCAGTGAATAAATTATGCACCAGGCCCATGAGGTCATCTGGAGTTTTGGAGTGCCAGCAATATGCTGATGACACACAGCTCTACTTCTCCTTTACATCTGCAGGTGAGGCAGTGGAAGTGCTGGACCAGTGTCTTGCCTTGGTAATGGCCTGCATGAGAACTGAAGCTCAATCCAGATAAGCCTGAGATACTGTTAGAGGGTAGTTCCCTAGACCGGATGGCTGGGAGGTGGCCTGCTCTTGATGGGGTTACACTTCCTCTGAAGGAGCATGCACACCTTGCAGGTACTCCTGGATCCTTTGCGGTTACTTGAGGCTCAGGTGGCCTCAGTGGCCCAGAGTGCCTTCTATCAGCTTCAGCTGGTGGCCCAGCTGCACCCCTGTCTGAGCAGGGACAGCCTAACTACTGTTGTGTATAGTTCTTGGTATGAGCTTTCGTGTGCATGCACACTTCTTCAGATACATGCACACGAAAGCTCATACCAAGAACTAACTTAGTTGGTCTTTAAGGTGCTACTGGAAGGAATTTTTTTATTTTGTTTTGACTATGGCAGACCAACATGGCTACCTATCTGTAACTGTGTATGCTCTGGTAACCTCTAAGTTAGATTACTGCAATGAGATATACATGGGGCTGCCTCTAAAAAGGGTTCAGAAAGTTCAGCTGGTGCAGAATTAAGAAGCCAGGTTGCTTACCGGGGCAATACAGTTTGATCACATAATGCCAATTCTGGCCTGACTGCACTGGCTGCCAATTGGTTTCCAGGCCCAATTCCAAGTGCTGGATTTAACCTATAACTTTAAACAGCTCAGGACCTCAATACCTGAAGGACCGACTTCCTCCATATGTACCACCGATACGAACCCTGTGGCCCTCATCTGAGGCCCCTCTTTTTCTGCCTCCTCCACAAGAGATCCAGCAACATGAGAACAGGCCTTTTCTATGGTGGCTCCTTCTATGTGGAATGCTCGTCCCATGGAGGCTTGCCTGGTGTCTTCATTACATATCCTTAGGTGCCAGGCAAAAACATTCTGCTTCTCCCAGGCCTTTGGCCAATTAAACAATCTGCAGCCTTTTAAACTGTGGCAGGGGCTATTGTTTTTGTTTGTCATTATGGTATGTATTTTTGTGTTTTTATTTTGTGAGCTGCCCTATGATCTTAAATGTATTGAAATTATCATACAGCATATGCTCTCAAACCTCAGCAGTTATACTCAGTTCAACATCAGGCTAGTCAACATTCTTTGCTTTGCAGCACAGAGCTCCCTTTGCTTTCTGCAGTGTTTCTCCTCCTACCCACAACAAAGACACCATTCTGCTAATAAGCAGCAGTTTTAATAGCCCCTTGGTACAAGTAGTTGTTTATCTCTCAACATCAGAGAAAGTCCAAATTTCCCAAGAAGAAAGTAGTTAACTTTAGCAATGGAGCATTTATTTAGTGCTGAATAAACCCAGCAGTGGAACTGGGATGTCTTTGGGTATAGAAATCAGCAGCTCTTTAGCCCAGTTTAAACCATTTTATGCACCAACACAATTGACTACAATGGATATGAAAACAGCATGGCCTATTATACTACATTCTATAAAATTCAGTAACTGTATAAATCTAATACATTTGATTTATTTTGCAGGGCAGAAAATATGAATATTCTTTCACAAAGGCAAAATATGAGCATACGTTGAATACTTATACTTGTATCCAAAATCTGAGTTAACCAACTTCAGCCCTCAGTCATTTCACCTTGTATCATGTTTTCTAGCAAGATATAAAAAGTGGTATAGATTGGGGGGGGGGGGGCTGGAAGGAAGAGAGCCCCACAATGCTTTAAAAACAGAAGTAAACTTTCCATTCTCATCGAAACTGTTTCCATAGGAACATCAGGAACAACACTTAATAGAAGCTTCTTTTTTTAAAAAAAATCCATGTTTGGTACTGGGCCCCCTCCCCCAGACAAGCTATTTCACAAATGGATGGTTTTTGCAGCTCACTGTGTAGATCCTTCCATGAAGTAGTGAAAAAGAATATAGGATCCTTAACCAGTTCCCTTGTGGCCCCCTCCTTTTTTGTTGGTAATATTTCTGTCATTCTAGCAGGGTGTACGGTACAAAGGGTTACACTTTAATTGAGCTGTCAGCATCTCCAACAATCCTATAAAACTTCGATTATGCACGGCAGGGTTAGTGACACACTTGTTATTGTGGATGCCCTATTTGCTAAACCTAACCACCCCACCTCACAGGTCACATAACCCAAGCGACCTTCCTGTCATTAGCTGCCTCTATTCCTACCTCACTGCTGTGAAAATCACACAAGTGAAGGCTTCAAAGCCCTTACCAGGACTGAATTCGACCAGGAGCTAATCACCCACAAATCCAGCTCAAATGGCAATAATTGGCTAAACTGCTCACCTCTCCAGAGCTCAGCAGTAATTTGGGATAATAAAGAAAAGAATTATTCAGCTAACTGCCCTGAAATGTATGTTTTGTGACCGACACACTTCACATTTTAATAATGATGGACACAAAATCCAATTTAATATAACATCTACTGAATAACAAAACCTGGAACACTGAGAGAAAAACGAAAGCTTTTTTTTAAAAAAAAACGTGGCCCATATTATTTCACAAAAAGGGTTCACACTTCATGTTGTGGACCAAAAAGGGCTTTGTGAGCAATCCTTAAACCCTGAACTATATGAGTTTTTTGAAATAAGAGAACGTCCCAAGTTAAAAATAATATGTATCTGTTCCTCAAACCTGTGCAAGGTGGATTGTGTGTGTGTGTGCGCGCGCGCGCTTTTAGGCTGATGAGTACCTTCTTGATTTTTCTAGTTACTCTCTGGTTTACTTTATCTTTCTTTCCTTTCACCTGGTCTTCTCCTGTTAGGGGAGGGGCCACAGATCTATGGCTGAGCACATCCTTTTGCATGCCACAGATGCCACCTTCAGCAGACCTTTCTCTGTCTAGGACCCTGAATAGCCTCTAATGCAAAGGGCAGACAATACTGGGCTATATGTAACCAAGATCTGACTCAATATCAAGCAGTGTCATTTGCTTGTATAACACAGACCCCTTATAACGATGCCCTTAGTTAGTGCTACTTACTCAGACCCCAAAACATCTCAGCAGAGATGCAAGACTTGACCTCAATGAGGCGCAAGTATCACTCTGGAATGGAGAAATGAGATGGGCCATCAACAGGATGACTTCTGAATGCCCTCCCTATTTCTGTGTAGCCCCCTTTACTCCCTGGGGTACCAGGAAATTGTGAGTGATAAAATAGCCTGGGTGAGGACTAGAGCGCAAATGGCAGAAATCTTGTGCCGAAGCCAACTGAACACTGGTTTGCCTACCATGAAGAAGGCCTACTTTGCTGCCTCAGTCACATCTTCTGCTAGTGGTTCAGAGGTTATTGGTCCCAGGGAGAGTTTCCCTGGACCCCTTGGAGGCTTGCTGTGATGAGTTTATGAGGGTAAAATTGCTTGGCTTCATAGTGATCTTGACACCACAGTTGGTGCAGAACCAAACACCATATCTGGTCAGGTTTTAGAGCATCAATTTATTTTCTTGAGGCTTGAAGACACTGACACAGTGTCAGTTATGTATCCAGCCACATGCTTCCTTGATCCCTGTCTCTCTTGGTTAATAAAATCTAGTCAGTAGGGCGTGTCTGGGTGGCCTCAGGGTGTGGTGAAAGGGCCATTAAGGGATGAGTGGTGCCCATTGCTTTGAAAGAGGTGGTGGTATGTTCACTCCTTTAAAAGCCTAGTCTGGCAATTGAGAGTGGTGTGCCAGAGCAGCTGCAGGCTTTCTTGGATGAATTGATTATCTAGACCCATTTCTGAAGGCAACCATGTATCAGGAATTTTTTTATGACTCATGTTTTACCATTTTTTATGTGCTGTAAGACACCTCAAGTAGCTGGGGAAACCCAGCCAGATGGGCGGGGTATAAATAATAAAATTATTATTGTTGTTGTTGTTGTTGTTGTTGTTGTTGTTGTTTTACTCTTGATTCAGACCTGGTTTCAGGAACAAATCAGACTTGGTTGCCCTGATGGATGAGGGCAAGGGGAGTGCAATCTTACTTTGCTTGATCTCTCATCATCTTTTGATGCCATTGGCCATGTTATCCTCCTGGACTTATATGAGACGGGTGTCAGCGGTACTATTTTATGGTGGCTCAGTTCCTGCATGCAGAGTCCAGAAAGTCTTACATGCAGGGTCCAGAATGTTTATCAGCCCCATGGCATTTAGGTTATGGAGTGCCACACAGCACTATATGAAGCCTTGGGATCTATCATTAGGGAATATGGAGCGAAGTGTCATCCATATGCCAATGACACCCCACTCTATTTCTCCATAACATCTGAAATAGAAGTGGCCTTGCAGGCTCTGGCCAGGGTCTGGCAGCAGTTGTGGGCTGGATGAGGACAATAAACTAGATACAGCAGCTAGATTTTTAACTAGGGTGCCCTTGCCAACACCATGTAAGATCTCTGCGGAAGGAGTTGTACTCACTGTCAAAATGCAACCAAACACAGTTCAGACTCCTCATTTTAGCATTTAACATCCTAAGCAATTGGGGGCCAGGATTCCCAAGAGACCACCATGCCCACTATATCAATAACTGTGTTCTCAGATGGGACACTGCTGAGAGAGTACCATATACCCTGGAGGTGCACCTAGTCTGTACCAGGAACTGGGCTTTTAGTGTTATAGTTGCAGCTCTCTGGAATAAATTACCAGATTTTTTACTTTTTTATTATAATTATTTTTTATTAAATTTTCATATATCCAATATTACATCATAACAAATAACATAATTTCCAAATCCAAAATCTTCCCCTCCCCCTGGACTTCCCTCAACCTCCTTCTCTGGTTTATTTTAAAATAGAAGAAGAAGAGTTTGGATTTGATATCCCATTTTATTACTACCCTAAGGAGTCTCAAAGTGGCTAACATTCTCCTTTCCCCAGTGGCGTAGCGTGGGTTGTCAGCACCCGGGGCAAGGCAAGTAATTTGCACCCCCTAACCCGTGGATTTGCGCCCCCTAACCCGTGGATTTGCGCCCCCTAACCCTAACCCCCAGATGTTGCGCCCATTGCGGCCGGGCCCCTCTGCACCCCCCACGCTACGCCACTGCCTTTCCCTTCCTCCACCACAACAAACACTCTGTGAGGTGAGTGGGGCTGCAAGACTTCAGAGAAGTTTGACGAGCCCAAGGTCACCCAGCAGCTGCACGTGGAGGAGCAGGGAATCGAACCCGGTTCACCAGATAACAAGACTACCGCTCTTAACCACTACACCACACTGCATATTTCCTTTTCACTCATTTTTTATATTTAAACTTATTTGTATAAATTTTGCTGATTAGCAGATTTAATTCGACAGGCACCAAGTGTGATGATTCTTAGTTGTCCACTGAATACATTTTTGTTTAGGAAGGCTTTCCCTGGGGTGTAACCCAATCATATATGGAAGATCTAATTTTGTATCTAATGAAATTGTCTTGTTGTTTTTAGAGTTTATATGGATGGTTTTATTGTTGAGTTTGTTGAATTGATATTTTTTTGTTGTGCTTGTGTTTCAGTGTTTTATTCTGTTTTTACCATGTACACCACTTCAATGGCTTTAAGCTGTGCAGCAGTCCATACATTTGATTATTATTATTAATTGCCTGTGTGTGGTAAGTTGTCGCTTATGGCTTACTGTGTGATGCAAACATTAACTCCCCTATGAGGAACGTTATGGCATTTGAGGGTTTTTTCAGTTTAAGGAAATATCGGTATATATCGGTATATAAAACTATGTATGGCATGGAGAAAGTGGATAGAGGAAAGCTTTTCTCATAGCACTCATGAATATCCAATGAAGATGAATGTTGGAAGATTCAGGGCGGATAAAAGAAAGGACTTCTACAGGCAGCACACAGTAAAAGCATGGAACTTGCTCCCACAGGAGGAAGGGATTGCCACCCACTTAGATGGCTTTAAAAGATTAGGGAAATTCATGGAGGACAAGGCTACCAGTGGCTACTAGCCACGAAGCCTCTCCTCTGCCTCCACTGTTGGAGGCAGTATGGCTCAGAACGACATCTGCTGGAAACTGCACACAGGAGAGTGCTCTGTGCTCAGGTCGTGCTTTGGGGCTTCTCATGGGCATCTAATGGGCCACTGGGAGAAAAGGAAGCAGGACTAGATGAAACACTGGCTTGATCCAGCAGGACTATTCTGATGTTCTTAACATAAAAATTCAGTGAGTTTTTCCAAAACGGAGCCAGCACAGTGTAGTGATTAGAGTGTTGGACCAAGGCTGGGAAAGCCAAGATTCAAATCCCAACTCAGACATAAACCTCACCGAGTGACCTTGGGCCAGTCACAAACTCTCCGTTTGGCCTTCTACACAATGCTGCTGTGCAAATAAACTAGTGGAAGACCATGTATCAAGTTCTCTGGAGGAAACAAATATAACAAACAAACAAACATCCATTCCATCACTTTAGCAAGGATTAAATTTTAGCAAATAGCTGGAATGTTTGATGATTTGGTATGATTTTTGTCTGGTCTGGACTGTACAATTTCAAGCTAAATGCTATTCCATATAAATTCCATTCTTATTGAAAATTACACATCAATGAGGTGGGTTCCAGGGTAGCTTAATTTCTGATGTGCAAGGTTTCTATGTGGTGGGTTAAAAAAAATAATGTATAGAGGAGCACTCAGTTATGTGCTATCTGAAACTATGTGGGAACCCAGCTTATGAACAAACATTGTCTTACAAGTCTGATGTAGGTATAAAAGAAAAATGTATATGTGTTATCACACACACCAGATAAAGCCATTTTCTCTGTACTGATGCTGAATGAAGCCAGATCTTTTCTATATGATTAGAGACATGGGATGCATTAAATGTGCTGATTCTCTGAGTTTATTGCAATGATTGCACTGCAATTCATTCTAAAGATTCATCCACACCTACTTGCCTGACCTACAGCTTTTTGAGTACAGTGGTACCTCGGTTTAAGAACAGTCCTGTTTATGAATGATTCAGTTTATGAACTCCGCAAAACCAGAAGTAGTGTCCCAGTTTACGAACTCTACCTTGGTCAAACAACGGAAGCCGAATTATGGAAGGGCACCGGTGGTGGGAGGCTTCATTAGGGAAAGCGTGCCTCGGTTTAAGAACGTTTTCAGTTTAAGAACGAACTTCTGGGTTAGATTAAGTTCGTAAACCGAGGTACCACTGTATTTATATGAATTCACAATGCACGTCTGATAAACCTGAGGCTGGCCATTGATTTAAATGACTACTTGCTTAGTATCTACCTAAAAATAACTAGAATGCAAGTTAGGTAATGAAAGCTAACACACAAAAAGAGCTGCCATGGGGGGGGGGAATCAGGATTATTAGTTGGGTATACATTTTATCTTCCATATCATGAAATAGTCTGTGGCCTTTGGGCCACTATGAACAAGTGCTAAGGTTGCCACATGGCCAGCATTAAGTTGGCCTGATTGGCTTTTCTTCCTCCTACCTAATTTCTATTTTAAACTCACCCTTGATATTAGGCAATGATGAAATGTTGAATTTGCATACATTTAAATGCATTAACATGCAAATGAATGATGACCTTTTCTTCCGCTGAGGAAGTTGCCAACTATGAACTACTGTAATTCCAGGAGGACGACATTCTATTGCACTGGATATGGGTAATCAGGAGAATGTATTCATTTCTCTTGAGTGTAGTCTTGCAAGTGTCAATTCTATCAATGAGTCTATCACACTACTGCTCTAGTATACTTCAGAGTAAACTCTGATTTTTTAAAAAAAAAATGGTACTGAAAATGACTATATGCCACCTTCAAGTCTCAGGGATTCATAATAAAAATCTATTAAAATTTGTTGTAAAACTATTTGTTTTTATGACATTAGAGCTATTAGCACCATTATAGATAGACATTTTTACATTAATTACAAATACAATCATAGATTTTTAATACAGCAGATTGGATTCCAAGATATTAGAAAAACATTTTAATTTTTGTTATTACAGTTTATCTTAAACAACTGTTTTCTGACCTAGGTTGGAAACACAAGAGTTAAAAAGAAGACACCTTTTTTGTCATGGTCCAACTATTATAGACTTTGTCCTGTAGCAAGGATGTTATTTCCCCCTCAAGGCAGAGAATCTGCTTTATGGATGAAAATTTCGAAGCCTGCTGAATTATACTGCCAATCCACAAAATCTATCCATTGGTATTCATTTGATTACAAATTTTTTAAAAAGCACATATTTTATATTTCATAGACACTATCCCGAAGTCCAAGACATTTCAGTGGCAACTTGTTCCAGAACTTAATTTCAAGATATCATTTAGCACAGTATTTTTCTGTAAAAGAAGCACAACACTTGAGAAAGTCTTATCCTGAAGAAAGATCATTACTGGCCACTGGGAACCTAGTAGGGTTCTAGTTAGTTCTGGTTAGCTAAGCACCACAGCAAGAACCGACAGAAGAGATAGCGACAGACGAGATAGAAGAAGCAGTGACCTAGAAAATTACTTATGCCATGTAGACAGAGGTACAGAGGGCAGCCTATCCAATGGCACAGTCAAAGAAACAGAAGAAATCTCAGGTTAAGTTTGTTAAATAGAAAGCCAACCGTAAACTACTGTGGATGTAATCCTGACATCAAAATCTGTGGAATGATAGGCAGTCTGGGGATGCTTGGAGGAAAAGCTATCACCATCTTTCTATATATTATGAACATTGTTCTTTAATGTATAGATTAATATAATATTCTAAATATTAGTCTAATATAATAACTTTAGACATATATCTATAAAATTAAATGATCTGAACACAAGACAATATGCAGTCCAGATTTCAATCTCATTATGCTTGTAGATATTATGCTGTTAATTAAAACACGGGTTTTCAAAACACTATGGTCATACAGATGAGTAATGTAAACATACTGAATCAGAAAATGTAATTTTATATAAACAGCCATGTTATAGTGGCATAAAATTAGTATGCCAGATGGTGGCATCTAAACATTATTTGCTATTTTCTTCAATAACTTCACAAATGTGATATCACATCTGTACCAGAAATAATCAGTTGTACGCTGGATGACATATAGGGGCTCTTAAGACTGTGGGAAATAAATATACCCAATCCCTGGTCCTTCAAGAAGTACTCAAGTTCTCTATGCATAACTGGTAATAAGCATTAGAAACAAACACTTAAGTCGTTGAGCTGTAATGCTGATCCAAAATAACACTATAAAATTAGTGGCTGCCATTACCTGATTAATTTGTTCTATCTTAGAGCACCCTTCCATAAATTGCTGCTCTACTTATGCTTTGGACTACAACTCTCACTAGTTCCAGCCAGCAAGGTAATCCAAATATCTAGAGAGCACCATCTCATTTGGGGGAGGGAAATGGCACGTAGACATTCTGTTGTGGCAACCATAACCTAGATTTAAGGTGTCATTTGGTGATTAGCTTATATGGTGGTACCTCGGGTAACATACTTAATTCGTTCCGGAGGTCCGTTCTTAACCTGAAACTGTTCTTAACCTGAAGCACCACTTTAGCTAATGGGGCCTCCTGCTGCTGCCACGCGATTTCTGTTCTCATCCTAAAGCAAAGTTCTTAACCCGAGGTACTATTTCTGGGTTAGCAGAGTCTGTAACCTGAAGCGTATGTAACCTGAAGTGTATATAACCCGAGGTACCACAGTATATCTGAGTTTTGAACATTGCCACAAAAGGAAGTTGGTAATTAGAGAAAGGTATTGTCAGCAACAGAAAAATACATTTTTTACCTCCTAGATTTTGAAAATCTATTATCTCCCTTGATATATATTTTGATATTTTTTTAGTTGTACTGTGAATTTGGTTTTAGGTCTCTCTGCTACAATTATTTTTGATATTATCTTATCTTTGTAAGCCACCCAGAGAATTATGTTACTGGGCAACCAATATAAAGACTTTAAGGAAATATATATATTAAACTAGGGACAGATATTCCAGGAGGGCTGTTGGGTAAAATGGTATTTGAGAGTAGGCCCACCTCCCAGGCTATTTGTTTGCCTTCTCCCTCGGGATCCTTTCTACACTGCTGCCAAGAGGGAAAGGGCAAAATGCAAGAAAAGCTTCTTATTTTCCTTTCCCTTGCCCTTGCTCACAAGCTCAGAGTGGACAGATGAATGGGCAGAGTAAGGGCTTTGGGAGCTGGCAGAAGGCCCTTTGCCGGGCCTTGGCGGGGCATTACCAACTTTTAGCTCCTTCTGCTTTCTAATTGCTCTCTACACTACTACTTCTTACCACTGTATTCTTTTTATATAGCTTTTTAAATAGGTCAACCCTTAATCAGTTTGTAGAGGTCTAATTGTAAAGTTGCAAAGCTTGTAGGAATCAATACAAATGACAACTACTTTCTATTTAAAACAAAACCAAAGCAATATTGGTTTCAAATCCACCCAAGAACATAATTAATTAAGAAACATATAAGACACTGTTCTTTACTCGATTGTAATGTTCCACTATCCATTATGAGACTCCACAAACTTCTCAGTTCTCACATCTGACCTCCTGTCAGCAGAAGAGCTCAGGTTATGGCATTACATGTTCTGACAGCAGCAAACACTAAATTAAGACCGTTTGTAGGCAGCGAGCCCTGTCTTCATAGAAAATTTTACCTGAAAGCAAACTTCCAAAGATATGTAGATAAATAGAATGATGGAGCTGAAAACCTGGATGTGCATGCTGTTGGTGGTTACCCGATGCTTTAACTAATTCTATTCCCAAAAACGTCAGATTATATTTTTTGTCATCAGGGTACAAGAGGTGTGCTTTGTCAAATGTACAGCAAAGGCTTCAGCAACCTGTTTATATTTGATTAATAGCTGATCACAATTAACAAAAGCAAACCTAATTTCTTGCTCGTTGAAATTCTAAAGTCAGGAGCAGGAAATGGATACGTGACATCATTGCCTCCAATACTTCATTTTTGTCTCATGCTCTGGAAGCAGTTTAGTCATGCTGGCCTCATGACCCGGAAAAGCTGTCTGCGGACAAACGCTGGCTCCCTCACCCTGAAAGTGGAGATGAGCACTGCACCCAAACTTGAATTCAGTTGGACTTAACCATCCAGGGGTCCTTTACCTTTGTTCATACAAATATAGTATTAAAATACGACACACTTTATTCACACCATTTTATGCACAGTGCATTCAAGCTTTTAAAGTCTGAAGCTAAATTAGGAACAGTCAAAGAGTTGCAAAGGATCTCAAAAGTCAATCCCCTGCCAAAACAGGAAATCCACTGCCACAACATCCCTGACAGGTGAACACCAAGTCTCTGTTTACAAACTCTAAAGGAGAATACACCACCTTCTGAGACAATCCGCCCCACTGTTTAATAGCTCATACCATCAGTTCATACCCCTCAAAAAAAACTTGGGGGTCAATTTAGGGCACCCTCCACACCATCCTGCTGATCCCATCACAGCCTCCTCCTTCTCTGGCACCACAGACATACTTCCGGAAGCCAGCTTCTGGAAGTGCCACAATAGAAGGAGGAAGAAGAGTGGCAACGTGTGGGATTTTCCTATCATTTTTTGGTCCCACGCTCTGGCACAACCAGATCACAGGAGCCAAAACAAGACATCTGGGATTGGGATAAGAAGCTGGGACATGTCAGTTAGTTCTTCCTAATGCTTAGTCTAAATACTTGTAGTAGTTTGAACTCACTGGTTCAAGTTCTACATGCTAGAGCAACAGAAAATAACTGTAGTCCATAATCTACGTCAGGCATGTCCAACAGGTATCAGATGTTCCTGGTAGATTCTGGTTGATCTCTGGCCCCTCAGCGATCTCCTTACAAAAAAGCAAAAAAGCCCACAACTTTGGCTTCCTAAAAAAAAGCTCAAGCTCCACAACTTTGGGTAGATCACTGCCAGTTTTTTTATACTGTGAGTAGATTGCAGATTGCAGAATTGGATGTCCCTGATCTACGTGATAACCCTTCAAATATATTTAGATGGTTACCATATTGCCTCTTAATAGTATATTTGCCAGGCTAATGAAACTGTACTACTTCAATTTTTCTTCATAGGACTGGATCTCTAGACTTTTCACCATTTTCAGCCCAAGTTCTTCTAAAAATGGGGTGTCTAGAACTTAACTGGAACAAAGCAAAATAGAGTCATACCATTACTTCATGTCATCTGGAACCTATACTTTTTTTGGTGCAACCTAAAAATACATTAGGCTTTTTTGATCTACACTGCACTGCTAACTCATGTGTAGCTTTTGGTCTACTAAAATCCCTAGATTATTTACACGTCAAACCAAATGCCAACTGGCCTGTATGTGTGCCACTGATTCTTCCTACCTAAATGCAGAACCTGACATTATTTCTGCTGAAATTATTTCTGTTAGTTTTCCTTCATTTTTCTGTGCTGTCAGGATTGAACAGTAGGCAGAAAAGGACCCAATTTCTTGGCCACTATGAGCTTCTGGCAAAGCAAAAATCATGCCTCACTTAGAAACAAAATGCAAGAAGTTGGTTCCACTGCACGTCCCTTTTAGTTTATTGGACATTCTCACACAGTTATGACTAGATAGCAGCTAGACAATCTTTTAATTAGTGAAGTAAGAGCATGTGCTGTCTTCAATTCTAGATACACATGCATGCTACCATGAGTTTGAGCTGGGTCAAAGATTATTATTATTTTGCACTTAATGGGTTCTCCCCATCATATATGTCTTTCTTTTATTTTGTAACATAAGTAGAGAGAGGAGTTACAACCTCAAAGAAGGACAAATATAACTAAAACAAGAACAAGGATAATATAATAAAAGTAAACAATACAGTGCACTTAACAGTTTTAATCACCAAAAACAGAAAGACAAAATACTCTTCACATTCAGTCTATAAAGCCTGTACAACATTAACTGCAATTTAGGATGGGACCCAGGCCATGGGCCACAGCAGTCTAACAACCGATATAATAAAACTGACAGGCATTTCACTGTCTCATATGGGTAAGTAAGAGAAAACAAATACAGGAGAGGGAAGGGGGGAAATCAATGCTGCTCTCAAGAATTAATATGTTGTCGCCTAAAGTCCTCTTGATTCAAAAGTTATTTAAACTTCTCCCACTACATCTGATCAAAGTGACAGCTGTGTTAGTAACTATGTAGCCACAATAACTGTCCTTCAATATTCTATTTGTAAGAACAACAGTCCCCAAGATTAGTCACTGTTTCCTGCAAAAGGCAGGCAACACAGGATTAAGGATGTTCCTTGTTTCAAAAAATGACAAGTGAAAGAGGCATAATGCAAGAACTCTTCACCTGCTTCATACATTTGTCCTTCAAACAAGGCATGTTGGTAAAACAAGCTTTCTACAAATTGCATGGGTGTGTGTGGCATTTAAAAGTGTTAATTTGTATCCCAGTCGACATTTAATATGTTTATACTTAAAAAATAAGTGGATGACCATGAAAAAGGTCTGCTTTTATCCCACTTCAACTTTTGACATATATTAAAAATGTGCTATTAAAGTTGCATATGTGTGTGCACATATTATACACAAACTGTGTATATGAAGTTTAAAAAATCCCCACCCAAGGTACCCAGAGTGTAGCTAATGGGATTTGACGCTGGCTTTAATTTTAATGAAGAAAGTTGCCAGTAGCAACAAAACTGTCAGTAGCAGCCAAGCACCATTAATAAAGGCCCAGACAACATTAGTGGCACGGCAACAGTACAAAAGGTTCCTCCCTGGTTCATGCTGTGCTAAATTGGCTGCCCAATTTTTCTTAAGTGTCCACACTATTTAGAAGACAATTTATTAATTTTTGTCATCCATTGTCAGTTGACAGGTCATCATTTTATATCTAGAACTTTAGACAAAAATTAATTGAAAAGACTGATAGTATTTATGAGGGGTATTATTTGTCAATTATGGCTTCTGTTGTTTGATACCACATTAACTTCAGCTTTCTCTGTGCTTAGGTGTGACCAGAAAATTTTTCATCATTTGAATATAAGTTCCATGGGGATAAATAAATCCTTTTCAATATGTAACACTCAAATCTTAATATAACTCCAAAAATGTATGTTAACATTGTAATAGAAACACAATATGGACAACCTTGAATTTAAGATAGCAATCACCAGCAAGAAACGTCCATATAATGTCTTATCTAGAGAAACATTTTAGTCGTCAAAATTTACAGATTTGTTATACGTCAAAACATCTAATTAGTATGTATAATAAGTCACCATGTACATCACTCTTCTACCTTTCCATTTAAATGCATTTGAAAATACTATGTTCTCTAGAGTTAAGTGTTTGCATTCATAAATATTACTTCTAATTTGATGTCAAGTTAGCACTCAGTATGTTGTGACTATCAGATCAAACCACCATACCTTCTTTCCAGACTGAGAAATCACTGAATACCCATTCAATGTAACATAGCATTTTGAAGCTAAGATTCTGCCTGAAGGTACATTGGTGCCCCGCAAGACGAATGCCTCGCAAGACGGAAAACCCGCTAGACGAAAGGGTTTTCCTTTTTGGAGGTGCTTCGCAAAACGAATTTCCTATGGGCTTGCTTCGCAAGACGAAAATGTCTTGCGAGTTCCTGCGGGTTTTTTTCCTTTCCCCCCCTTTTTCTAAGCCGCTAAGCCGCTAAGCCGCTTATCTGCTTATCCGCTAAGCCGCTTAACAGCTGATCCGCTAAGCTGTTTAACAGCTGATCCACTAAACCGCTAAGCCACTTATCAGCTGATCTGCTAAACCCCTAAGCCGCTAATAGCGCTAATCCGCTAAGCCGCTAATGGGCTTGCTTCACAAGACGAAAAAACCGCAAGACGAAGAGACTTGTGGAACGGATTCTTTTCGTCTTGCGAGGCACCACTGTAATTTGTACAGCAAATATGAGTGGAGTCCCTAAGATGGTTGGATGGTGCCTTTTATGTCTCCTTCCAGCAACTCTTGTAGCCAAGCTAGTGCCACATGTATGGCTCTGCTTTCCTTTGGATTACATCAGCGAGGCCAAGAGCAAGAGGACCTCCATCCACCCTGCCCAGGCTTGTGCCCTGGGGAGGTCGCCTCAGTGCTGCTAATGCAGTGCTTTGACTTCACCCCCAGAGGCACACTCCATTGTCTCTCAAGACAGACAGATGTCAGCAACAAGAATAATGAGTCCATGGGCAACTTCAAGCACTTCGTACCTTTTCATATTCTCACTTTTTGAGCTCATACCAAATGTTGCACAGAACAAGCTACATTCCATATCTAGTTAGGCAGTCCCACAATGAAAGAAACTTGAACTGCAAACACACAGCCACACATAACATATACAACTTTCCTGGGTCTTAAGAGTAAGACATGCTCACATTATTGGGAATACAACAGAAAGGCAACCACCAGACCAGACCTTTCCAGAGTAGCAAATGCAAAGCTTTTGAGAGAACATTCTTCAGTTTGTTGTTTAGTATTACTGCCTACACATATTTACACTAGTGGACTGGAGACCCAAAGCAACTGTGCACCGATAAATATATGACATCCTTATCCCTCAAAGAATTCCCCCACGAGAACAATATCTACCAGAGAACTCCCAACATTCGGAATATTGGATGTGTAATAGTATACAGAGACTTTCGGAAAACCATTACAGGCAAACCGCTTTCAAGTGCTTTGCTAAGTGTGGTTAATAGGAAAAAAGCTATCAAATTCAGCTGATGAGAACAGATCATGTTTGTAACAACAAGGTTTCAAATTAGACATACAATTGCGAATAAAGGAGCAAGTATTATTAGTTCTACTCACAGGAATGCTACAATAGCATAAAAATAAAAAAAAATAAACTAGTATAAATTTAAGCACAATGGCACTATGTATACTCAGATATTTTAAAGAGAAAGCATGCAGGAAGCACACTGGGTGAAATCAGCACTGACGCATGATGAATTCATCAATAAGAAAGATAAGCCATTTTAATAGTGTGGGTTAAGTTCATAGTCCACATTAAAATCAGATAAAGAAGTCTCAGCTTAGGAAAACAAGCTACACATTTAGAATAATAGAGGAAAGGGAATAATTGTGGTTTGTTTTCCAATGCATGATAATGTTATAGAAAATAGAAGTTACCTCTAAAGTTATCCTGCTCTGCAAATGATATTCCATATTCTGTTGTATAGAAAAGTATGGAAGGGACCCCAAGGGTCCTCTAGTCCAACTCCCTGCACGGCCAGGTAGAAATCACAGCTAAAGAATCCCTGACACATGGCCATTCAACCTCTGTTTAAAAACCTCCAAGGAAGTCAAGTCCACCAGCTTTTTAGAATAGCTTTTATCTCTCAGAAAGTTCTTCCTAATGTTAAGTCTTCATTTCCTTTCTTGAAACTTGAAGCCACTGGTTTGAGTTCTACCCTCTGGAGCATCAGAAAACAAGCTTGCTCCATCATCCATGTGACAGACCTTCAGATATTTGAAGATGGCTACCATTGTAGCCTTATTAGACTTTACCAATTGGTGGGCTCTGCATTGCTCCCGGACAGGAGGAAGGAAGTCAAATGACACCGAGGGTTGGTTCAGAGAAAGAGTTATTTATTTCTGCTCTCCGGAACAGCAGAAAGGCACCTGCGTGGTGTGTCCACAGCAAGTCCAAAGAAAAGAGAAATTTCATGCAGTATATATATCCTCCAGGCACCCTCTCCCTCCTTCCCCAGGAATCCAACCACGTCAGCCTATACACGCAGGTTGACATCACATATGTTCCTTTTATGGTATTCTTAACCATAAAAGGGTATTCCTTCCTGTACTTCTGACCATAAATGGCTATTCCTGTTCCTACTCTTATCTTGGAGCAAGAGGTCACCAACTCCAAGAACACACTCTGGCACTGTTCCCAGACTAGGTCTGTGTGTCAGAGTGTGTCCAGGACGTAAGATAAGACCTAGACGTGTCATCCCTGTTCTACTGGAACAGTCAAGGCCATCCTTGCCGTCATGAACTGATAAGGGAGAGGGCTCTGAGCACTTGTTTATTCAGCTGGGTTTTTGTTTATACATTGACTCAGAGCTCAAGTTAATGGATCTTAGCTAAGGAAAAATAGGGATTTTGGTGCCTGTTTCAAACTGCCTGCACAGTCAGTTTTGGGTTTGGGAAACCCATTCCCTCATTCTATCACCTCTGTATTCTCTTATGCAAGCTAAACAGACCCAACTCCCCCCACTGTTCCCCATAAGGCTTGGTTCCTGGACTCTAGAAGCAAATAATTTTTTAAAACCTGATTGTGAAAGGCATTGCTCAAAGGGCAAGATCCACTTCATTCCCTGGATCAGGTGGCAAGTGCAGAACAGTGCAATTCCTACGGCCTTATTGCTCAGTTCAACACTTTTTCCTTCCTGACTTCCCTTCTTCAGGGTCTGTCTGGATGGGAACTCCTCTCTGCTTGACACTGTTACTCTGTTTATATGCTGCAAGTCACAAGTCACTGTTTCAATTTGTTATTCTTGAAATCAAGGCGTAACTGGAGAAGCAAGTACAAATATCAGGGTACCTTTCTCAGCTATGCAAATGTCATGGAATACAACTAGACACTCTCCTTGATAATTTCCAGCAAGGTAAACCAGAAAAAAACAGCAAAAAGTTCTTAAGACTAAGAAATTTATTACAGTGCAATGTTTTGTGGACTAGAGTTCGCTTTATCGGTGTTACGAAGTGTTATCCTTTATTCTGTATGCATTTGATGAAGCAGACCGTAGTGCAAAAAAGCTTTACAGTCAAACCTCGGTTCCTGAACACCTCTGTTATCGTACATTTTGGCTCCTGAATGCCCAAAACCCGGAAATAAATGCTCAAGTTTTTGAAGGTTTTTCAGAACCCAAATGTCCGATGTGGCTTCCACTTGAGTACAAGAAGCTCTTACAACCAATGGGAAGCTGCACCTCGGTTGTCGAACATTTCAGAAGTCAAACGGTCTTCCGGAACGGATTATGTTTGAGAACCAAGCATAGCAGCTCCTTGGCTGCATGATATTCAGAAGACACAATCAAGACCCTTCTGATCTTAACCAGCCTCTAGGACAGGCATAGGCAACCTTCGGCCCTCCAGATGTTTTGGACTACAATCCCCATCATCCCTGACCACTGGTCCTGTTAGCTAGGGATGATGGGAGTTGTGGCCAAAACATCTGGAGGGCCGAAGGTGGCCTATGCCTGCTCTAGGAGCATACACAAGGTTGCAGAGGAGAGGACGCAAGGAGGTATCAGATCTTATCTTAGTCAGCTCTATCATTCACTGTGTTATTTTTATGCTGTTTGGCATACAATAAAATGGGGATTTTAATTTGTTCAGGGTATCCAAAACAAAACATACCCCTGCTCCCCAAATTGGTCTAATCCTGCTGTAAATAAATGGAACTAAAACATTCCAATACGGTCAATAATAGTACTAATGAGCTCGACGAGCAAGTGGAGAGAAACTACAGCAGGCAGCCAGTGGTAATGAAAATAAGTTATAAAAGGATACTGAGTATACATCCATGTTCCTTGGCAGAGACAGAAAGCATGAAAAACTTAGACTCAAGACCCCTTTTTTACAGCATATCTCTAACCAAATTCTTCTACATTTCTCCTGTCCCAAGACAAGAGCTCATTGGGTCTTTTGACAAACAAGGTTCACATCATTTGAACTGAGCCTACTCAGCTGATTATCCTAAAGGCCACAGCTGACCTTAATCAAACTAAATCTGCTGGCCAATTTATCTGGCTCACATCTATCCCCCAGAGGCAGGAAGGAAATGTTTTTTTCAGATCAGAACCAGAGATTCAACTACAAGTAATAAAGATGGCTTCTACTTGCTGTTTTATACTTAAGCAAGTATGAAAACACATATGTGGGCACAGGGCCATCTAAACAGTTCCATTTCCCTTTACAGTGGTACCTTGGGTTACATACGCTTCAGGTTACAGACTCCACTAACCCAGAAATAGTACCTTGGGCTAAGAACTTTGCTTCAGAATGAGAACAGAAATCGCGTGGCGGCGACACGGCGGCAGCAGCGGGAGGCCCTATTAGCTGAAGTGGTACCTCAGGTTAAGAACAGTTTCAGGTTAAGGACAAGCCTCCAGAACGAATTAAGTTCTTAACCCGAGGTACCACTGTATAATAAAAGGAAGCAGGACACCAATCCTGGATGCCACTACTGTGTACTTTAAGAAGAAAGTGTGTGTGCTCCCCACACCGGGCAGTATTTGTGCATTTTGTACTCCTGTGTCTTCACCTAAGTTCAAACTATCAAGTGAAAACCTTCCTGAAGCCACTTCAAAACAATAATTTTTACATTTATAATACCCAGCACTATTTTTCTAGAAAAAGAGGTGCTGGAACTCACCATGAATGCCTCCCTTGTTCTATTAGAATGGCAATAGTGCCCATCTGAGAGGTGCCGGAACTGAGTTCTGGTGAGTTCCCACCGAAATAAAGCCCTCATAATACCATACAAGTTAGGGAGGAAACACAAAGCATTGCAAAACATTCTGACAGAAACAGAAAAATGCCTATTCAAAAGCAGAATGACTGTGATGAACATACATTTAAGAAAATAACAATTGCTCTCCCTATGAACAATTCTGCTGCAATAACTTCAACACTATGACACAACCATCAACACTAAATGACTAGCACCTTTAACGTCTTCTTTTGACACTACAACACAACCATCTACTGTGACACCACAGCACAGTTCGATATCTTACAAGACCAGTTCTCAGGCCTTCTTTCCCAAGTTACCATTCTCAGTATAGGAGAACAGGGCCCAAACTAACAAAATGAAATTCATTGGAGACAAATGTCAGGTTCTACACTTGGGCAAGAAGAACCAGCTACACAAATAAAAGATGGGGGATACCTGGCTTCCCAGTAGTACATGTGAAAATGATCTAAGGGTCTTAACAGACCACAAGCTGAACAGGAGTCAGCAGTGTGGTACAACAGCAAAAAAGCTAATGCTATTCTACTGTCCTGCTCCAAGATAATTATTGGTGCCACTGTATTCTGCTTAGTCACATTGCACATGGAGTCCTGTGTCCAGTTCTGGGCACCATAAGTTAAGAAGGATATTGACGAATTGGAATGTATGCAGAGGAGGGTAACTAATGTGATCATGGCCTTATGAGGAATGGTTGGGGGAGCTCGGTACATTTAGCTTGTATAAGAAGAGACTGAGAGGAGATATGATAGCCATCTTCAAATATCTCAAGGGATGCTACATGGAAGATGGAGCATGCTTGTTTTCTCCTGCTCTGGAGGGTAGGACTCAAATCAAAGGATTCCAGTTACAAGAAAGGAGATTACGACTAAACATCAAGAAGAACTTTCTGACAGTAAGAGCTGTAGTGGAACGGAATCGCTCAAGAGATGGTGGACTCTCCCTCATTGGAGGTTTTAAAGTAGAAGATGGATGGTAATCTGTCATGGATGCTTTAGTTGAGATTCCTTCATTGCGGGGGGTTGGAGTAGATGACCCCTCGGGTGGCTTCCAACTCTACAATTCTATGAAGTGGAGGCAAACTTTGTTAACATAAACATAAGTGCATTAAGAATTTTTTTTTAAAAAATACCCTTAATATTGCCAACATTTACAGAACCTTTATGGAGATGAAACTTAGGCATGCTGAACCAATATCATAACTAAACATCTAGATACTGCAAGATTCGACACACATTCAAACACATGGACACTCCATTTTGATACTGTGAGGAATCAACCTAGCTTGCACCAGAATAAAGAGGAGATAAGGACACCCAAAGAAATAGTGGAAAAATCCCATTTATTTTATCTGTATTGTTATAATCAAGCGCATGGCAGAGGAAATTAAGGCTCCTTTGTAAGAACACTAAGTTTCTGGGAAAAGGCAACATTTTTACTACATCTACCTTTTTAACCTCTTTGTTGCAAAGTGTCAGCAGTATATCAGGCCAGGAGAGTGACTAACAGACAGAAGAGGCTCCACAAGCTATCAGTGGACAAATCTGAAATTCACCTCTATGTTAACTCCTACCGCTAATTCATCATCCAAGCATGAGACAGCTAGGTTGATTGTGAGCCACACACTACAATAAGGGCCTCAGCTGACCACCAAAAGCAGCAAAAGACAGGGAGGGCTTTGATGGGCAAAAGCCCAGAGAAGGCCTAAGATAAGTGCTGGCTGTCAGAACAAGGACAAAGAAGGGCAGGCCCCGAGGAGAGAAGGAGATAAAAAAAATCTCGACAACTGCTTTATCTGATGAGGGTTATGGCTAATTAATTATAAACTCAATTACCTAACCCTTACTTCAGCAGTCTCTATTCATTAAGAGATAAAAACTTGACTGACTGCTAACTTTTGCATACACACACATACACACAGAGAGAGAGACAGAATGCTTATTTGCTCAATTTAGCACACAATTTCTTAAAAAAGATCTCCAGGCCTGTCAACTTTTTCTTCTCTAGGTGGAACATTTCTCCCCCCACCCCCATCACCCAAAGCACCCTCGGTTGCACAATGGGAGGGCATTGCTTCCATGCTGGGCGCTGGCATTTAAAAGCAAAAACCCAGACATTAAACAATAGACATTAGATACATCAAAGTTCCTTTTTCCAGCTGTGTTTCCATTTGACAGGGCTTCTGATCTGTTTCACATTTTAAATTGAACTTTTAATTTTGGGTGCCAGAAGTTGTGCTGTTAGTTCTGTGGAACTCAACTAAAGTTAACTGGCCAAATCAGCTGCACGTAAGAAATGAACACAGAAGAGATTAATTAGCTCTACCTTTGTTAATATTGCAATTGTGGTTTTACATACAATGTTGTCATATTGCATTGTATTCCCAAGCAATCATATTGTTGTGGTATCTGGAATACCTTCCTGTATTTTTGCCTATTTGCCTTCTATTTGACAAAAAGTACCTCTTAAAAGTACTGAATGATCAATCTTTTCTGTTCAGAAAAGGATTCTGAATCTTGTTTCAAAGACTGCAAACTAGGGTTGTTTTTTTAACCCATTTGAATAACAGATCATTATCTTATTGTATCATATTGCTTAGAAAGGTGGAGGGGGGAGTATAGAGCAAGTACCCTCTTTGCAATATTGTGATATGGCCTCTTGTTTTTTTACCCTAATTTACTTAATACATCAAAATTTCCCTGGAAAATGTTTCCCATGCATTGAAGACACCCCACACTACAGTTCACTCTACAGCCATATGTTTACTTGCAATATGATTTTATTTCGGAGGCAGCTTCTGTTGAAACAATCCAGATATACTATCCAGTTTATTAACATTACAGATTGACCAGCCTCATTATTTGAGCAACATTCACTCCTCATTATAAACTGTTTCATATCTTTCTATGATTTTGACACACATGTCCCCATTTAGGCCACATTATCCTGAAGTTTGAAATAGTAGAACTATTGTACCAAAAGGATAAGGCTGACTAGAAACAACCTGATGTAAGATAATTAGCTGTCTTGCCTCTTCTCCCACCTCGTTTCTGTGCCTTCTTCTTTATACTATGTCTTGAAAATATTTCAGGCATTCAGACCTGTGGCAACATGTCACTATTGGAAAAGTGTGAAGCTTCATGTTTTAAGCTCAGGCTTTCTAGGGACACACACTAATAGAATCAGAACTGCAGAGTTGAAAGGGACCTTGAGGGTCATCTAGTCCAATCTCCTGAAATGCAGGAATCTCAGCTAAATCATACATGACAAATGGCCATCCAACCTCTGCTTGAAACTTCCAAGAAAGGAGAATCCACCACTCCAGCTGAATTTGTAAAGAATGAGTACTGGACATGCAATTCTCTTATTTGATTTTTAACTTGAAATCTGCACTAGGTGTGCTATTCCATGTGCCAAATTAAAATTCCACGTTGAAGCTGCAAGCTAATCTTCTTTGCAGTGGATATTTTAAAGAATGTTACTTTTGCTTCACAACCACTTTTATTTTATTACTTGCATTTTACTTAAAACAAGAAACAGTTTTTTGACATCTTAAATACTAACAAATGTATTATGATACAATATTTTGAGGACCACAGTCCCACTTCATCAGATGCATCAAATGTTATCCTCAGTAGGTAAGTACAGGTATAAAGGGAAGGGGGGAGTATAAAACAGGGGAGCCAAATGATACACAGACTAGTTGTTAATCTAGTCCAAAACTATAGGACTCTGACTGGAAGTTACTCTTGTGGGTTGCAGCCTGATCCTTTTAACTAGAGATGCCAGGAGGTAAACTAGGGCTTTTGGTGTACAAAGCAGTGAGCTGTGGCCCCTCCTGCACACTGTCTAGAAGTGTGAGAAATGTCACCTGTGACAATTCAATTACAGCTTAAATATATGCAAAATAAGATCTAGGGACAGTGCTGGCATCTGGGTTTGTTGCAGAGTGTGGTTTGTGTCTGTTAGGTGGTCAGTTCTTGTATGTTACTGTATTTTTCGCTCTATAACACGCACCTGACCATAACACGCACGTAGTTTTTAGAGGAGGAAAACAAGAAAAAAATATTCTAAACGAAACAGTGGATGTATGATTTTTGTGGTTCATGCTGTGGCCACAGACATGTGATCTGACGGTGAGTTTGGGGTAGCCCAATGCAAAAATCCTGAGGATCCATGTGGATCCATGCTTTGTAACCATGTTTTTGCGCCATTGCAGCCCCATGAAACAGTGGGTGCGTGTGTGTTTTTTGGTGCAGGCTGTAGCCATGGATATGCTATGTGATCTGATGGTGAACTTGGGGTGACCCAGTGCAAAAATCCTGAGGATCCATGTGGATCCGTGCTTTGTAACCACGTTTTAAGTGGGGAGGGAAGGAAAAGCATTCAAGGGACAAGGAGCACGCGTGGGGTGTGTGGAGAAGGATGCTGCTAATGATGCAGGAGAGGGATTTAAGGGGAGAAGGAACACGTGTGGGGTGTGTGGAGAAGGATGCGGCTAATAATGCAGGCGAGGGGTCTATGGGGAGAAGGAACACGCGTGGGGTGTGTGGAGAAGGATGCTGCTAATGATGCAGGAGAGGTGTTTAAGGGGAGAAGGAGCTCACGTGGGGTGTGTGGAAAAGGAGCTTTTTGGTGAGCTGAGCGGGGAGGGGGGAGGGAAAGAGCACTGTTGCTTTAAAGGAGCCAACCGGACAGCAGCCACTTACAGCAGTGTAAGCAACTCCTTTCCTCTCCCGCTTTGCTCCTTCTCTCCCTCTTTGCTGCTTTACGCAGCTAATGGCGAATCCCCTGCAACCCAAGTCCTGCTTAGCGGATCAGCTGAGACGCTGGGAGAATCGTAATTTCCCCCTCTCCCTCATCCCGTGCCCTCCTGTCCCCAGCAGCCTTTTTAAAAACGTTTTTACTGGTTTTCACTGCACTTGTGGCTCAGAGCCCTCCTGTGCCCCGCCGTCCCTCTGCAGCCTCAATGCTCCGTTTAGAGAGCGCACGGACCTTTGCTAGCTGAGGCTGCAGCAGCTGTTGCTGGCTACGCGGCGCTTTTCCCAGCTCGCTATGGCTCCCGTCTGTCCCTCCTCCCGTGTAAGCGGCTGCTGCCCGCTTTGCTGCCACGGCTCTCCTTCCCTCCCTCCTCCCCGGCTCCTCCCCCTCCTCCTGGCTGTAAAGCAAGCAAAGCTAGAGCCACACAAAGCGGGACAGAAGCCCTGCAAGCGGCTCCCGCTTTGCTTGACTGACGGCAGCCATGGCTCCAGTCGAGTGCATTCGCTCCATAACACGCACAGGAATTTCCCCTTACTTTCTAGGAGCAAAAAAGTGTGTGTTTTGGAGCGAAAATTACGGTATGTAGCTGTTTTGGATTAGGAGGCCATCTGTAATAAGGGCAAGTAGACTAGCAGAGTGATAGAAGATTCAGAGTGCATGACAGGCTTCAGAATATTGATGGTATGTTGGAGTGCTTTTAGTAGATGTGGAAGGTAACCACATATGGAGTTCTGTCAGTTTCTCAGAAGATTGCTTATGTTAAGTGTGTCTGTTCTCAATTTGCCACCAATGATGACCCAAGGTTTTAGTGTTGCAAGTCTACACATCATGCATAATTTTACAGGCACTGATCACATCCACCTTCCCCCCAAACATAACCTTTCTTTCAGGGACATGATCATTTTTGGCACTACACTGTCTTTTTTGAGATGCAGCAACCAGAACTGTACAAAGTATTCCAAGCATGTTCACACCATAGATGTGCATGATGACACTTACACTGAACTGCATTTGCAATTATTCCTGTTGTTTAGTTGGAATCACCTTTCCTGTAACTTGAATCCATTGGTTCGAGTCCTATCATTTATTTATTTATTTATTTATTTTAATTTAATTTCTATACCACCCCCCTACACCCAAAGGTCTCAGGGCAGTTCACATAAAATATCAAATACATAAAATCAAAACAAAAACAACCCAATAAAAAAAAACCCCAAAGAGCCAGCATTTTAAAAAGGGTATACTGTAGGATGTAGATCAAGTCAGGCAAAGGCCTGGTTGAAAAGGAATGTTTTTGCCTGGCGCCTAAAGGTATATAGTGAAGGCGCCAGGCAAACTTCCCTGGGGAGAACATTACACAGAAGGGGAGCCACTGCAGAGAAGGCCCATTCTCGTGTTGCCACCCTCCTGACCTCTCAAGGAGGCACACAAAGAAGGGCCTCAGAGGATGATCTTAGGGTCCGGGTAGGTTCATATGGAAAGAGGTGGTCCTTGAGGTATTGCAGTCCTGAACCATTTAAGGCTTTGTAGGTCAAAACCAGCACTTTGATTTGGGCTGGAAACTAATCGGTAGCCAGTACAGTTGGACCAGGACTGGTATAATATGCTCAAACCATATTGTTCCAGTGAGCAACCTGGCTGCTGAATTCTGCACCAGCTGAAGTTTCTGAACCGTCTTCAAAGGCAGCGCTATATATAACACATTGCAGTAATCTAACCTTGAGGTTACCAGAGCGCAGACAACAGTTGTTAGGCTATCCCTGTCCAGATAGGGGCATAGCTGGGCCACCAGCCGAAGCTGATGGAAGGCACTCTGGGCCACTGAGGTGACCTGAGCCTCAAGCGACAGCAAAGAATCCAGGAGGACCCTCTACCCTCTAGAGCAGGAGACAAATGTCTTCCATGTGATTCATGTTAAGCTTGTGGTCTACAAAGACCCCCCAGATCCTCTTCACATGTACTACTGGCAAGCCAGGTGTCCCCCCCCCCCACTGTACCTTCCAAAGTCACCTTGGAGTGCCACTAAACACCCCCACAAACACCCCTGTTTATGAGCTACCAGAAGCTGCAGTCAGCGAAGAACTGCTGCTGTCTGTTAACTCCACCCACAACATTTCCTCCTTCCATCTGGCTTCCTCTCAGCAGTAACCCCTCGGCCTCAGTCCATGTGCTCCAGCAGAACACACAGCCAAACCCACAAACAGACTCACAATCAAACAGCATTGGTACTCTGGAGCTGTAAATGACTATTGGACTTTGAAAAGCTGGTACCACTGGATCAAGTGCATCAGTTGTAAGGATTTATGTTGCTCCTCTCACACCAAGACACAGCAAGCCGACAGTTTTATAGTTTCTTGGATTTATTGGGTAATTGCACAGTAGCTCACTCCTAGCCCCTACGATCAATCATCTCCAGAAGAATCAGATAGCTCCAGTGTCTGGCTCCTCCCCTTCCAGCAGAGTAACGTCCTACGCTGCCCCCACCTCCTGCGTGGCTGACATTGGTCCTGGAGTCTGCTCATGCGCCGACTGTGAGGAGATTCTGGGAGGGCTTGTTCCTTCCCTTCTCCTTCACCCTCTCGAGCCGACCCCCACTTCAACTCATCCTGCCTCATGGGAATCCGTGGAATCTGTGTCTGGCATTCCTGAGGGGGGGAGAGCTACCGTTACTCTCCCTGTGTAAATCCGTCTGCCCCCCTTCTCCCTCTGAGGTTTCGCTGGCACTGGGAGGATCCACTTGGAGAAGGCATGTTCCTGACATCACCCTCCTCTAAGTCCTCCCTCCTCCTCTTTGCCTGCTGTGAAGGGCTCCCTCATTTCCGGTCTCCCCCATCCTGCACTCTTCTTCTTCTTGGTTAGCCTCCTCCCCCCACTCTCTAGGTTTGGGCTTGTGTGGGTAATGGCGATGGAACTCTCTGCAATGCAGGGGAACATACATCCTCGCCTCTCTCGCCTTTCCTCAGGTCCATAACCCTTCCAGGTCACCAAATACTGCAACTTTCTCCTGAAAAATCTAGTGTCCAATATCTCCTCCACCTCCTATTCCTCTTGATTCTTCACCAGTACGGGAGGAGGGGGTGCTTGCCTAGGCTTCTGATATCGGTGGGCTGGAGTGACTGGTGACAGGAGAGCCCTATGGAACACTGGATGGATCTTCATCGAAGCTGGCAGTCTGAGCCAGAACGACACAGTGTTAATTTGCCCCACTACCTCAAACGGCCCTACCCTCTGTGGAATGATGGAATGCAATTCTGAGGATTGTTTTTCAAACAGTAGATAGTACTGATTGTTAAACTTGAACCTTGCCCCCTGTATGTCATAATGTTTTATTTGTTCTTCTTTGCTTTTAATTGACGTTCTTGGTCATCTGTATTTAGAATTTTTCTTATAAATAAAATAAACAACCAACTCATTGAAAAATAGCAGTGTACGATAAAAGCATGAAAACGTCATAAAATACAGTACTAAATAAATATGTGGTAACATGGAACAATCTGGACGATATAAGGTAACCTTGTTCTTGGCTGTTTAGGGCTTTATACACCACCAATAAGACCTTAAACTAGCTTAGTAATGTACTGGCAGCAACTGCCAAACCTTTCAGCACTAGGGTAATATGCTGATGAGGAACTGTTATGACTAGAAATTCATCTTCAGCACTCTACATTGATGGTTTTATGATAGATTTTCTGTAATATTTGTGTTTTTTAATTGCTGTGCACTGCTTAAGAGATAGTTTATGTACTAAGTGGTATGCAAATGGTCTTAAATAAACAAACTAGTTACTAGGTTTTGAGAGCACCTTTGGTTTCCAAACCTTATCATTGGAACCTAGCTGTTTTCATTATGTCTAACACTATAACTTCAGTTCAACCTCACAGATACAGCCGATTGGGGAGCCACCATAGAAAAAGCCTGTTCTCTTGTTGCCACCCTTCAAACTTCTTCTGGGGGGGGGGCATAGAGAAGGGCCTCAGAGGACAAGCACAGGTTCCAGTTTGAATAGGTAAAAGCAATCCTTAAGTTATTAAGGTCCTGAGCCGGGCAAAGCTTTATAGGTCAATACCAGCACTCTGAAATGGGCCTGGAAACTGATTGGGGGCCAGTGCAGCTGTGCCAGAATTGGTGTTATATGCTCAAACTGTCTTGTTCTGGTGAGCAATCTGGCCATTGCATTTTGCACCAGCAAAAGTTTCCGAATAATCTTCAGAAGCAGCTCCATGAATAATGCAATACAGCAATTCAAACTATTACTTCATAGAGTCCTATTTCTCAGAAAATTGATGTTTCACTTATAATCTACAGTCAAACCTCGGTTGTCAAACGTAATCTGTTCCAGAAGACCGTTTGACTTCCAAAACGTTTGACAACCGAGGTGAGGCTTCCAATTGGCTGCAAGAGCTTCTTGAACTCAAACGGAAGCTGCATTGGACGTTCGGATTCCAAAAAACCGGAACATTTACTTCCGGGTTTTCAGCGTTTGGGAGCCAAAATATTTGGAAATGGAGTTGTCTGAGAATCGAGGTTTGACTGTATTGTGAATCTGGACCCAAAATGTGCTACTACAAAACAAATGAGTTTCAGGTTATAGGAGAGGAAGCTCCATAAAAATTCTCCTAAAATGTGACCTGATCTAAAGTGGTAGGTCATGTTTGTTTGTTTGTTTGTTTGTTTAAAGACTGGTTTGGGAGAACTAGACCATTAAAGCATCATCAACTGTTGGAATTTGTCCTTTTCATCCAATGGAAATAGCTGCAACTTTCTTAAGGAAAATGTGGCCTAGAAAAATGGACCTTGTCCTTTTCTGAGGAAATCGGAAAGCAGTCTTTAGTATTCAGTGGCATAATTAGGACTGCAGTTAATTTCATTAAATTCTCTTGCTGCTAAATGAAGCAGATTATGAGACATCTTTTATTGCAAGGCGTGAAATTACAGCCTGTCAGCTGCCAATGGCAGAGTAAAACTAATGAATTACAGGGTAAATAACACCAGAATTAACCAGCCAATTTAACATAGCACAGAGCAAAGTCATTTTTACTTAGAGCTCTGACTAATAGTATTACTATGCTACCTGTTCAGTTAGAGTGAAAAGTAAGAGCTTCAAAAATATTCAGGAATTTTACATGCACAGATGAAAGAATGATTCTAAATAAATAGTAACATATAATGACATACAAAAGTCATCAAGTAAACTTTATGGCTCTTTCAGCCAATAAAAAAACACAACCCGTCCCTTAGATTTCTGGTATACAAGGATGTGTTGTCATAGGCTATGTACCTCATAAAGCCCTATATACTCCGAACTAAGGAAAGGTTCTTCCATGCTGCCCAGAAGATTGTGATCTGCACAGCACCTTCTTTGTGGCCACATTACTGGGGAAATGGGTTTGTGCCCCCTATGTAATCATCACTTAGACTGAGCCTGAAAGCACTCCCGTTCACTCAGGTGTTTAGCACCTAAGGGTGGGGGGTATGTTCAGCAGCTTGAAAATGGTCTGTATATGCACAATGAAAATGTCTTTTCAATTGTTTTACATCGTTATCGTGTTTTTAATTTTAATTTTGTTGTGCTATTTATGTATTGTATGACCACACTGGGCTCCTTTGGATAAAGGGATAAACAATGAATAAATAAAAATAGTATCTTCATTCTTCAGCAGCAATTCATACAGCTTCTCATGGCATAATGCAATAAAAGATTCCACTGACCAACTATTTAACAATGGGTGTGTCTACAAAGAATTCAGGGAGCAAATGTAGTGGAAATGCTGGCAATATTATTGTTGTTGTCATTAAATAATTGTTTTCAAATTACTTTTATTTGTAGGAAACAGAAATTACCTTCTTTATAAGGAAATTAAAAGATACCACTGAAAAAGGAGAACAGAGAATTTGTTTTGGCATAATAGACGTAAGGATGTGGTAATCCTACAATTGTAAGAAAGGGTGCCCTCCAGGATTCATCACAATGGAAATGGTTCAAATTTACTTCTAATATCATTTTGCTTGTTTCCTCGTGTTGCCACACAGGCAGAAATATTTAAGCAAGCTGCTTCAGTTAATGAAGCTGATTGTTGGGTCATTCCACGCCAAATCACCTGATTTTAATACTTGACTGTGCTCTCATGTCTCAGATTTTGTTCAAAATTTTTGTGTGTGCACTTACCTATGAGATAAGATTTTTTTGGTCCAAAATTGGGCACAGGAGAAATTTTTTTTAAGATTCAATTTTTGCATGATTTAGGTGAAATGATTTTTCTGCATCAGTTTAGAAAAAATATTTTCCACTTATTTTTCAACCAATTGGGCTTATTTTATTATCAAAATAAAGCTAATTTTGGTCTCTTTCAAAATAAAGTATAAAAATGGTATTAAGTGCCACAGAAAAGGGTCATCGACCATTCAAAGTGAATTTTAGTCTTTTTCTACCTTGGTAGGTTCGATAAGTAGTGCGCAAACCACAACTAACACATGTACAGTGGTACCTCGGTTTAAGAACAGCCCTGTTTACGAACTATTCGGTTTATTAACTGCGAGAAACCAGAAGTGGTGTCCAGGTTTGCGAACTTTACCTCAGTCTAAGAACAGAAGCCAAATGGTAGAAGGGCACCGAAAGCAGGAGGCCTCATTAGGGAAAGTGACCCTTGGTTTAAGAACGGTTTCGGTTTAAGAACGGACTTCCGGAACGGATTAAGTTGGTAAACAGGTACCACTGTATCATACTTTTTTGTAGAATGGGCTAACCATGAACTTGTTATGTTTTAAAAATAAGAAGCGTGTTTTGTGGTTATAAAATATTTTTTAAAAATCAAGTTTTATTATTTATTTAATAAAAACAAAATATGTCTTGGAACCCTTGTTCATTTTATTGTGTAAAACACTTGTGAAATAATATGCTCAAAGCTATTTTGTTTCCCATACATGTAATATGGTCAATGATGCTGTTTTGGCCACTGTATGCAATATCTGATGCAGAAATTGCATTAGCCTAAATCGTGTGAAAATTGACATTTTTAAAAAATTCCCCTGCGCCCAATTTTGGACCAAAAAACCTTTAAAAAATAATTTGAGGTTATCTCCTAGGTATCTACACATAATTATTTTTTTGAACAAGATCTGAGAAGTGAGAGCACATGGCACCAGGTGATTTGGCGTGGAATGACCCTGTTCCTAAACAAGAGATTTGTGCTTTTGAAACACGCTGAACTGTAATAAATCCTCTTTGCTGGCACTTTAGGGAACAGGTTCCTCCTTTTTGCATTCTTGTTGCAGAATGTGTCACCTCTACATTCCTCCCATGTAATCTGGTAATTATAGTCATAAGAGATGTCATGAAAAAGCAAATTTAGGGAGAATCAAAGAAAACCACCTTATGTGTATTAGAAGTCTGTGTTTTAATGTAGCAACTAAGAGTACAGTTACTGGATTCTTTAAACTACTAAAACTCTCCAATCGGTGTACAAAACAATACCATTTATGCCTCTCCCTGCCCCCCACTCCCAGGTTTCCTTCCTAAAATGTATTATGAAAAATCATCAACAGGGAAGACTTTTAAAACAGGTGGAGATTCTGCAAAGACAACTTTTTGCCAGCCTGATAGAAGAGCAAGAGGCTCTGTGACTTCCTTCCAGTATGCTTCTCCAATGACCCATTTACTGGATGGCTCACCAAAAAAAAACAACCAAAAAAAAAAAACACAACACAATAAAAGCAGCATAAAAGTATCAAAGTACTTCATAACATGGATTACAATAAAACAGAAATCATTAGTTGAGAAACCCTGGTTTTAAAAGCACAACTTTATTAAAAGGCCTGGGGCCGGGGTTTGAGGAAAATCCACCCAGTGCCAAAAGACCATAAAGACAGCACCAGTCAACCTTGCTGGAAAGCCGGATGCCACCACCCACAAGGCCCTCTTTCTATTAGCCACCTGCCTCACCTCATAGGAGGGGGCAGGGGGGAGAATCAACAACTTTGTCCATCACAGCTCTTTTTCTTGTTTCTCCAGCCAGCCATGAATCTGTGTAAGTTCCCATGTCTGTTACATACCCCTCGGTTAAAGATACAGTGGTACCTCGGTCCTCAAACGCCTTGGTTCCCAAACACCAAAAACCCAGACGTGTTCCGGGTTTTGAACGTTTTCTGGAAGCCCAATGTCCAATGCAGTTGTTGGCTATCGTTTCCGTGGCGCTTGCACCAATCAGAAGCTGCGCCTTAGTTTTTTAACATTTCGGAAGTCAAACGGACTACTTCCGGAACAGATTGTTTGGCGCTTTCGTTTTTGTGTGGGGTTTTTAAAGGCTTTTTCAGTTAATTTGTTTTTGGGACTCTGAAACCCAGTTCAGCTACTGATTGATTGACTGATTGATTGTGTGACTATGGAAACAGATTAAAGTCCCGCATCCAAATAATGATTATCATCAGTGCAGGTAAGAAAATAATTAAATATTGTCTCATTTATTTTATAGTGCAGTACATTGATTATTGCTTTCATTTTATGGATCAATGGCCTTGTTAGATTGTAAAATTCATGTTAAATTTTTCTTTTAGGAGTTGTTTTTAAAAGTCTGGAAGTGATTAATCCGCTTTGCCCATACATTCTATGGGAAAGTGCACCTTGGTTTTGGAACGCTTTTGTTTTGGAACTGACTTCCAGAACGGATTAAGTTTGAGAACCAAGGTACCACTGTACTATAATGAATTGTTTGAAACCATTTGTGATAAACTACTGAATTGGTTTAGACCAATTTATCAGCCACATGTATTAGAAAACAGTATAAACATCAGAAGACTGGGAACTGTCCTAAGTATATTATTTGCACATTGTGAGAGAAACTAAAAAAAATGCCAAAGTCGGGCACTAAGAAAGAATGTCAAAGTGCCACTGAGTCAATGCAGTATGTATTTGTCTCATTCTATGGTGCTTTTAAATTTTAGCCTCATTTCATTCTTGTCGATGCTTTTGGTCTTCTTACTTAATTTCTCTCCCAATTGACATTTACAGTTCTTCCAAGTGGAATAGAATATGATTTCATCCATTTCTGTTAATCTACTTGCTCTCTTTTCTTGGATCATTACAGTCAAGTTAAATGGCAAATGAACCCTGCACTAATCTTTCTAGTATTCAGCTATCTATTTTCTCAGTCCTTTACCTCTTGTTCATCATAAGGCTCTTAGTAGTTACTACTGGGATTGTGTCCTCCTTGCAGATTTCCAACAGGCATCTGGTTGGTCATTGTGTTCAAAAGAACTTCCTTCCAGGTAACTGTGCATAGGATTGTGGTCTAATATAGTTTTTAGTGAATAAAGCATGTTTTAGCTACCGTATTTTTTGCCCTATAGGACGCACTTTTTCCCCTCCAAAAATGAAGGGGAAATGTGTGTGCATCCTATGGGGCGAATGCAGGCTTTGCGCACCGACCCCTCTCGCTCTCCAGACTTCGCGCAGCTCTCCACAAGGCTTGTGGAGAGTTGCCTGTTCTGGGGGCTGGTGTCGGGGGAAGCTTGGGCTTCCCTCGCCCCAGCCCCACGCCGGGGGGGAAAAATAAATTTCCCCCCCTTTATTCCCCCCCCCAAAAAACTAGGTGCGCCTTATGGGACGGTGCGTCCTATAGGGTGCAAAATACTGTAATCATTTGAGCCATTTTCAATTAAAGTGTTACTATTATTTGCTTGAATGTACCCCAAAATACATTAGAGATGTTGTACATTTAACCCACTAACTCTGTAGTGAAAATGCTACATAAGCCACTTTATGCCTGTTGTGCTCAGATATGAATTGAAACGTTACAACAGGCTCTCATGTGGATCTTTTAATTTCTGGGTCTGGGTTTGACACAAGCAGGTATGCAGCTTTTCGTTGTTGAAGGTGGGGCTGCTGGAGCAATGAGGATCCCATGTGCTCACTTACCACCTGTCAACACATATGACCTGTCTTCATTCTCTTGTTTACTTTGGAAAGCAGAATTTGTCAACAAGTGTATGTGTGCATGTGTGTGCGTGTGCAAAAGAAAGGGGGGAAATGCCTGTGTCAGAATGCTCAATGAAACTCATTGCTATGAGCAGGATTCAACTAAATTGTTGTGTGTGCAGAATGTAGTCTAATCATGCAACAGGAATTCTTCTCCTTTCCTTTTGTTCTCTAAATTGACTCCGGAGGTTGGGGAAAAACCCAGAATAGGTTTAGAGCAGTGGTTTCCAATATGTGGGCTGTGGACCCCAGGGGGGTCAATGTAACCCCCCTCGGGGTCTGTGACACCATTCACTTAACAAGAATTACCATAGAAATATAAAAATGCTCAAAAGTAAGAGGTCCATGAATGGCTTTTGAAAAACACGAGGTCTGCAGTACTTAGCTAATTGGGAACCACTGGTTTCCCTCCACATGGGGAAGGAGGGGAGGAAAGAATAATCGCATAAGTGGACCTTGCTCCCTGGATGCATATCCCAATGAGTGCTACATTGAATTCAGAATGTGGGTTTTAAATTTCTTTTGACTGAGAGGCCTTTGATTCGGAATGCTTATTTTCAGTGCAAAACACTGAAAATTGGTTTGTTTTTTTAAAATGGGATCTAAAACATGAAATAACCACAGCAGACTGGTTGAAGCTGCACTAATGTGTGTGGAGGGGGTGTCTGCAGATAAACATGATACAGTGCAAACAAGGTGCAAGTACTCATATATTCATAAAAGTGTAGTAGGCGCCAAGACGAAATGGCTGCTTGTGAGTACTGTCACAAAAAGAATTCTGCCTGTATAGGACAAAGATGCACCAGGCCGGTTAAAGGAGCCAAAATTTGATGATACCCGCACTAAGTTCCTTCTTGCAGCTATTTTATACTTCCTTCTGTAGCTTCACAACAGCCAAGTGAGGAAGGTTAGGCAGAGTCCGTGAGGGGCACTTATGTGTGCACTTAAGTCAGAGCATTTTCCTTTTGTTTATCAAGGTTGATAAACAAGGTTTATCAAGGTAAAAAAGAAAAAGTTTGCAGAGTTTGCTCAGGTTTTTGTTGTCCACAAATGTTTATGCCATTATAAATGTTTTTCAGATACCATAAGATCTCTCTTGTGGTACCTTATTTCATTACCCAGAAAAAAGGGGGTCCTGTTTTGAAAACTGCATCAAAACCTCCAACTGTTCTCCATGGTGCATGGGAAGACTCTGACAAAGAATTCCATATAGAGACGTAAAGGCCCAGAGAAAAACTGGGAAAACCAGTTCTCCCTCACTTTAGGGGGAAGAGGGTCCCCTTCCCCCGCCTTGACTTTTCTGTTTTTCTGGGTCTTCCCATCTCTAATTCCAACTCCATGAAAAGGGCAATGGTGACTACCTGAGAGGGGCTGGAACTGAGTTCAGCCAGTTCCAGATGAAAAACGCCCTGCTTATATGCACCATACAAGCTCCTTTTCTCACAATTTTGCTTTGAAAATCATTATTTCAACAAGTAACTGGTACACATTTGTGCAGTTACTTAAATTGCATGGAAATATTTAGACTGTCACAAGTTTACATTGTTCAAGAAGAAGCTAAGGGCCTTTAAATACTTGCTGTTCAGTTTACTCTTTTGATTGCTTTCCTACTATGTAAATCAATTTGTTAATGTTCCCTACAAAATGCATGAGCCGGTTACACTGACAAACACACAAAGCTCATTCGTAATTAGCTGTTAATTAGTAAGAAGGAACAGATGCTGTTAGAGTTTCAGCAGGCGTATAGGTTCTGTAAACAATGCTTATAAATCTAAATGAATTTATTAGCCACAATGCAAGTGTCAACGTTTAGTTGGCAACCATACAAATATGGCAGAATTCCCTTAACATCTCTACAACATATTAATAATCCTTGTGTCAACAAAAGTCTACGAAGCAATCTGACTTGCTAACTGTCATCACTATTCTACTTAATCTCATTTTGTAAATCACTTCATCTGCCTGCTAATTCCCTCCTTACACTATGTGATGAAAGAACCCTGGCATCAACATTTTCAGATTGTACACACTGTTTCTTTTTAATGCCCGAAGCAAAGGAATTTGTGAGGAATTCCCAAGTGCATTTGACAAGTACACTGTATTAATTGCCACAGAGCTAACATGCAATAAATGTGTAACACTGATGCAAAAAGGAAGACGCTAAAGAATCCTAAGCGGTTCCCCACAACGCTTCTTTTGGAATCTGCATGTTGCATCAATATACATTAAATAAATTGAATCCTATAGGTTATTGGGCATTATACAAATATTGTAAATAAATACATAAAACCAAAACCATTTCTAAAAGTCTCTCACACATGGCAAACCAGCAACATTTTTTTTTCCACATCAGAAATGTTCATTTAATCTTGTGTATTTGAAAGACGACATCTAACAATATTGCAGAGAATTACTTTAATACTGTTGTGCAATGGTAAGATCCAGATCATTCAGTATTTGGGCTGTGTATTCTTGTTGAATAATCACTGGAAGGAGAACACATAGGACAATAATTTGGATGACTACTTTCACATCTTAAATTTAGAAGAACTGGAAGAAAAAAAATCCCTCATTCTCATCTGCACCAGAGAAGCTGCATTGTCTCCCTGTAAATTTCCTTATACCAACAACATTTTTTCAAATTAGATCAAACCTGACCTTAAAGGCGACCTTATATCAGACTCATATCAGAGTGACTGGAGCCACAGGCACTTGGTGACAAGCACATGAAGAAGAAAAAGAACCAAACTTTTAAAAACACGTTTAACTGCACTTATGACTCAGACCACTACTTTTGCGTGCACCACCACAGCTTATGAAATAATGGCATAACATATTGTTTGGATCAACAAACAGTGGAATTACGGACAGCCTCCAAATGCAGATTAAACATTGTATGCAGTTATCCCTGGCTCTAGCCACTCTGATATAAGGGCACATTTGATCTAATTGGAAAAATATTTCAAGAGCTCTGGGAATAGTCACTGTTAACTGAATGCAACAACAAAAAAGGGAAAAGAGCATGCATACCCGGGGGAATTACCAAATCAATTAACAACTAATTCAGGAACTAATTTCTGTATTGCCTCTTAGCATAAAAATGTATCTTTAATTTCTCCTGCAATAAGCATCACCATCATAGTCCTAACACACACTGGCGCTCTAAATGAGTTTACATGTATCTCTTTTTGATTGGCTATATAACATTATTTCTTCACAGTTCAATGCAACTGTAGTCAAGTGCTCAGAAATATTTAATTATACTAGTAGCTTTCCATTAACAATTTAAATAACTATAGTGAAGACAACACTATAATAATCAGCAATCAAATAATTACCACAGTACTCTTGATACTCCAGTTACTTGAAAAAAACTGTGAAATTATTCAGAAAAAAAACATTTAGCTAAATTATTTTTGCTCTTCAAAAAGCATTCAGAGATATTCTAGTTTGTGCCAAGATAAAAGGCTGACATGTAGAAATAAGAGAAATTTCCTCCAATTCCCAAATGCTAATATTGACGCTGTGTGTGTTTGGGTATGTACTGGTAATAAAAGAAAGAGGAATAATAATTATTCACCTGAACAGCTAATAGGGTTCTTATTTTAAATGTTCAGCCAGAAAAAAAAAAAGCTGGAAAAATGCACATCTTCAGAGACTATGCCCAATATCAAAGGCTTTAGCCACATGTAAAACTGGAGGCATCTCACCATTCTGTGTTGTCTCCAGCTATCTTAGAAGCAAACGCAGGAAGGATTTTGATTCCGCAATCATCCATTTTTGGGCACTATACAGGAAAGCACTGTGTACTCTTAGTTCAATATATTCATTAACTAGGGCTCAAAAAGAAAGCATGGGCATCTTAGACAGATTTTAAGAGCTAAAACATCCTTTTCTTGTATGGATGACTGTAAAGTGGAAACATTGATTTGTTCCACATGGATTAACTTAATTAAATCTGCACACAACTCTTCATAGGTTTTCACTAACTCCCTAAAATTTAGTGATCTATAATCCTCTTTAAATGGTAGTATAATGCTAGTTAGTTGGTACAAGCATCAACACTCTGATTCTCCTCTTTGGTATTCATTCATTTAACCCCTCTTCAGCCAAAGAACCTGCTTATATAACATAAAACACACACAAGATGGTATAAATACAAGATGGGGAATACCTGGCTTGCCAGTGGTACGTCTGAAAAGGATCCAGGGATTAGTCAACAGTGTGATGCAGCAGCAAAAAAAGCTAATACTATTCTAGGCTGCATCAACAGAAGGATAGATCAAGGGAAGTAATCACACCACTCTATTTTGCCTTAGTCAGACCACACCTGGAATTCTGTGTCCAGTTCTGAGTGCCACAGTTTAAGGAGGATATTGACAAACTGGAGTGAGTGCAGAGGAAGGGGACCAAGATGATCAAGGGTCTGGAAACCAAGCCTTGTGAGCAACAACTGAGGCAGTTTGGTATATTTAGCCTAGAAAAGAGGAGACTGAGAGGAGATATGGTAGTCTTCTTTAAATATCTGAAAGGGTTTCGTATGGAGCATAGAACAAGCTTGTTTTCTCCTGCTCTGGAGGGTAGGAGTCAAATCAATGGTTTGCAGTTACAAGAAAGGAGATGACGACTAAATACCAGGAAGAGCATTCTGACAGTAAGAGCTGTTCATTGTGAAACCATCTCCCTTGGGAGGTAGTGGACTCTCCTTCCTTGGAGGTTTTTAAGTAGAAGTTTAATGGCCACTCTGTCATGGGTTCTTTAGTTGAGCTTCCTGCTTTGCAGGGGATTGCTCTAGATCACTGTTTCCCAACGTTGGGTCTTCAGCTCTTTTTGGACTACAACTCCCATCATCCCTAGCTAGCAAGACCAGTGGTCAGGGATGATGGGAATTGTAGTCCAAAAGCAGTTGCAGACCCAAGGTTGGGAAACACTGCTCTAGATGGCCCTCAGGATCCATTCCAACTCTTCAATTCTACGATTCTATGAAACGTAGCCCTGCATCCTATCACTCCCCTGTGGAAAAATGGCTGCTTCTAGATGTACTGTACTCTCTTCCATGCTTCTAGATGTAAAATACAGTGGTGCCCCGCAAGACAAACGCCTCGCAAGACGGAAAACCCGCTAGATGAAAGGGTTTTCCGTTTTGGAGGCGCTTCGCAAAATGAATTTCCTATGGGCTTGCTTCGCAAGACAAAAATGTCTTGCGAGTTCCTGCGTTTTTTTTTCCCTTCCCCTCCCCTTTTTCTAAGCCGCTAAGCCGCTTATCAGCTGATCCGATAAGCCGATAAGCCGCTAAAAGCCGCTAATCCACTAAGCCGTCAATGGGCTTGCTTCGCAAGACGAAAAAACCGCTAGACGAAGAGAATCGCGGAACGGATTCTTTTCGTCTTGCGAGGCACCACTGTACTCTCTTCCATGCAAGAAGTGAGGTTCCAGGGAACCAGACAGAGGGCCTTCTCGGTAGTTGTGCCCACCCTGTGGAACACCCTCCCATCAGATGTCAAGGAAATAAACAACTATCTGACTTTTAGAAGACATCTGAAGGAAGCCCTGTTTAGGGAAGTTTTCAATGTTTGATGTTTTATCACGTTTTTAATATTCTGTTGGGAGCCGCCCAGAGTGTACCCACAGATGCACCCACACATGTATCCACAGATGGGTGGGGTATTATTATTATTATTATTATTATTATTATTATTATTATTATTATTAGAGCAAAAAATGCATTACATCTGGTGCTTCTGCTACTGCTGCTGCAGGAACACTGTTTCTGTTTAGCCCTCCCCCTTATGGGATGCTACTCTGGGAGACTACTGACTTTGGGTGAATTAATGTTTTAAAAAGGTTGAAAAGAACATGGTGCATAGTTAGTACCAGACCACAAATTTATCTGGGCCATACACAAAATTTTCACCCACCCTAAAAAAGGCCTCATCAATTATGCAGGGTGGGGAGATAGAAGGTTGATTAGTGTCCTTTAACGTTTTCTGATCCTTTCAAGTCCTTAAAAATGCAAAAGACTTAAAATAATTTAAGACTTAAAACTACCTGATTTGTATTTATAACCTGCTTGCTGGACTCGCACATGACACTGTGACAACATGATAATGAACTAGTTGGATCTTTTGCCTGATCCAGCAGGCTCTTCTTATGTTCTGTGTGGCATGTGTGTATATTATGTCAGAATTGAATTTTTGTATATTAATTACAGAAGTGGACTAAGAAAGGCTCTCCACACACTGCTTTCTGTCTGGGATCTGCTGACAGTTCTTCTATGCATTCTGGTGACCGAGGCTTAACTCACTGGCCTAAGCCCGGCCAAGGACACAGATCCTGGGACTGATATGGGTCGATTGCAGGCTCCTCCTCCTCCTTCCTTCTGAAGTCAGCTTGCCTTGGGGGGGGGGGGTTAGAAGCTCTGGTGGTGGGGTGAGGGGGACATGGTGGAGGGGGGAGGCAGGAAATGCCCGCTAGTTCAAATGCAACAAAAGGAATGAGAAAGGAGCCCCCCTCCCCAACAGCCAGGAAGGCAAAGAACAAAACACATGGGGGAAAGCCCCCTTAGCACTTCATGAGTTTGAGTGAGGGAAAGACTTTAACGCAGATTTCCTCAAACTCGGTCCTCCAGATGTTTTGAGACTACAATTCCCATCATCCCAGACCACTGGTCCTGCTAGCTAGGGATCATGGGAGTTGTGGGTCAAAAACATCTGGAGGGCCGAGTTTGAGGAAGCCTGCTTTAAGGCAACAGGAGAGGAAAGAGAGGTGGAGTAAGGGCTTGGGGATGCTGACATGAAGTCAGCTGCAATTTAAAGTAACAGTAGGGGAAAGACGGAAAAGCCCGGTGCACTCTGACTGGCTCCTCAGATCTGTGTAAACTAATATAAAAATATAGTTTGACTTTTCTCATTTGTTTAGTTACTTGTCCATCTAACAGCTATTTGGATCTGTCATCCAAACAAAACTACAGTATCTGTGAAATAAAAATCCATTCATTCATTCATTTAACTTAAATTACTTTGGAGGGTGGTAGATCACTGCCAGTTTTTGATATTGGATTGTAGATCACACCCTACTCAAAGTTGGACATGCCTGGCCTAAGCCAATGCAATAAGCCAAACCATTGCATTAGCACAAATGAACAAACATACAGGCTCCTGGGACATATGACTTCTATGATGATGGATCTCCCTCGACTTCACGTTAGCCTCATGCTCAGCTCATTCCACCCAGGATGGAATTGGCTGAGGTTTCTCCAGTGGTTACACTTGATATCCAAACCAGCAATGCGTGCACAGGCAACTCAAACTTTAACTTACATGGAAGATGGATTGTTGTTTTTTCATTCAAATAATTATACAAAAGGGCAAGTGTCTTATTTATATTCAATGTGATTAGCCTCATGGTTCCCCTCATTTTCTAGTCTATGATTGGTGGAGGAAGCAGATTTGGGTGAGACCTTGGATAAAACTGTTGGCAATAAAATCTGGCACACTAAAGCCATTTTCTCTGTATATTTGAGAGAATTCAATAAAAACAGTTCATGCATGTTGACATCCACGTGTCTTGCTAGACAATGGAAGAGTGTGCCTTTAGGCCATTGGGCACAAATCTTCTGGCATAGCTGTCAACTTACAGATTTGAAAATAAGGGACCAGCAGCCTTGAAAATAAGGGACCAGCAGCCAAAATAAGGGACCTGCAGCCTCACCTGTTCCAGGCACTCCAGTCTTCCTGTCCTCCTGCAGTCTGGTCAAACTCATGCTGGTAGCTTCAAGAACACTGTCCAACCAACTTTGTAACCAGAGGTTCAACTGAATAGAATCTGAATCACATGCACCACAAGGCCTATGCAGCCTCAACTTAAGATGGCTTCCTGGCCTGGCTTTGCACTGCAAAGTTTGCAGCAGCACGTGCAACAAAATGGCATCCAGCATTCAAAACCCCCCTCAGCCTGCATTAACTAGCCACACACAAGGCATGCAAGCTCCCCCCCCCCCCCCCAGTCGTTCTTAGACTTCTTATTGGGTGAGCAACACAGCCAAGCAACACAGTTGGAGCCTCCCTCCTCCCTGGCCAGCAGGGAGGGAGGAGAGGAGCTGCTTCCTTTGAAATTTAAGGGACATTTAAGGGACATCCATCAATAAGGGACAGCGGTGGGACATGGCGCTGGAATAAGGGACTGTCCCTTCAAATAAGAGACATTTGACAGCTATGTCTTCTGGGCACAAAAGCTTAAGAAATTGGAATGGTTATTGGCTGTTCACTGGTCATAGACCAGCTAGACTGATTGTAAAACAGGGACAGAAGGAGGTTTCTGTTATTAGACACCTCTTCTTACTCTCCACAGTGGGCAATGGATCAATGACTATAACATACAGTAGGTGTGAATAGAATTGTGAAATACTGCTAAACCATTCATTTCAAAAAAACAACAACACCATTCTCTTTGGCAATTAAATCTACTTCTATTTGAACTTTGGGGACAATTTTGCATTCATACACTGAACTGGATAGCACTGTGGGCAATGCTCCACATTGTTCAACATCGCTTGTACCTGACACAAAACCTGAACACTACTAATGATTAAATCAAGTTTCATCTCTATTGTTGGTTCCATAATTAACTGTTCTGAGTTGCAACTGTTTGTCTAAAATTTGTTATTTTGTCTTGGCCCATGAAACAGTATATTCACTATATTGTTGTTCACTGTGTTCATAACTGTTGCAATGCTACAATTATATGAAAAGCTATTTCAGCAGATTAGAACTTTCACTGATTTAGTAAAAATATAGATATAGAAAGGTAGCAAAAGTTAAAGGGAAAAATATTGGTATCATAGGACGTGACCAAACACGGAAGTATGCCACTACGCTTTCTTATTTTTAAACATCACAATTAACTTATACATGCACTAACTTATACTTATTATTATTAGAATTATTAGAATTTATATATCGCCCTATACTCAGAGGTCTCAGGGCAGTTCACATTATATTTCTACATAGATATTGGAAATCTTATTGAAAAATGGAGTCAGAACCTCATAGCTTATCCTGAGTAATACTATGAGATAATTCTATTCTTTCTCTCAGTATTTCGTACATTTTACATCACTTTACTATAACCAGTGGAACTATAACACCATATCCCCAGGCAGATGCATTCCCGTAACTGTCATTTCAGTGTCTCTCCCCCCCCCCAACTCTATCGTTCTTCCTTCCTTCCTTTTGTGATTACTGAATTGGATATGTTTAGCCTGGAAAAGGTGAGACTGAGAGGAGATGAACTAGCAATCTTCAAATATCTAAAGGGCTATCACATGGAAGATGGAGCAAGCTTGTTTCATCCTGCACCAGAGGCCAGGACCGAAACCAATGGATTCAAGTTACAAGAAAGGAGATTCCAATTAAACATCAGGAAGAACTTTCTGACAGTAAGAGCTGTTTGACAGTGGAACAGACTCCCTTGGGAGGTGGTGGATTCTCCTTCGTGGGGGGTTTTGAAGCAGAGGTTGGCCATCTGTGATGAATGCTTTAGCTGAGAATCCTGCATTACAGGGGGTTGGTCTAGATGACCGTGGGATCCCTTCCAACTCAACAATTCTATATGACTCTATGATTCTATATCCAGCCAAACACATATTCTCAGAACAGCTACTTGCTGTGGGGTGGGATATTTTGGTGAATTTTTCGGACACATTTGACATTATTTTAGTATACATGCATTGCATAACACCCATGCATTGCAAACCAAGAGTTTGCAGAATGTCTGTACAATATCCAAATTGTGTGAAGAACCTGTTCCCTGCTCCAGACATTTGAAAGCGCCCCTGGATATTTTTCCACACAAGCTAATGCACCTCTATATAATAAAAGAATAAAATATACGCTAAGCAACCCACATTTTCAGAATGCGGAACAGAATAGCCTAGTGGGAACCAAGAGTCAAGGTGGCAGGAAATACATCCAGACTTTGATGTCACAAATCCAAGTAAAGTCAATCTGCTTAAATTACTATCACAATATTCCAACATATTTGCAAGACCTGAGATGTCAAGTGTTTATCTAGGTATCACATGCTGTCAAGCTAAGAATAATAAGTAGAATGCAGTAGTGCATGAATGAGAGCATTTTAGCAGAAGGGTGGAGTGCTAATATTAATTTTTAAAATTATAAATGCAGGAATTAAACTGAAATGTGTAAAGCCAAGCATTCCAGTATCTATTTTAAGCAAGCACAGGAGTGAAATGTTATGGTGATATATAGTATCTTTTACTACTTTAAACCACTTCCATTTCTATTAAGTGACACTCCTGCATCCTCTGAAGCCACATCTACAAGGAGGTTGAGGTTTCCTCTGTCGAAATATTAAGTTAATCCATGAAACCTGCTGTAAAACATGTCTTATTCACAGTGATCACAGGTTTCAGGTCTGACACTTGCCTGAAGCACTGTGGGATTCTCCTCCATGTGAAGAGGACTAATGAAATCATCCTGACTGCCTGTAGGTAGATGTGGCTCTGCTTTCAAAACCGATTTCAAAGATATTTTGACTGAACCTTGTTGAAACATTTTAATAACAGTTGTCTAAAGCCAACAAAACATTTTATTCCAAATGTTAGCAACAATGATGCAATTTGCCTCAAAAAAATTGCAGAATGAACAAATGTTTATTTATCTATTTATTCCTTGCTCTTTGTAACTGCCTTACAGCTTCCATTTATGTGCTTTTTTAAGCTATTACTTTCGCAAAGTGGGTAACATCAACTTAAAACCAAAATTAAAAATAACAAATCGTAACAAAAATGTATGAAAAACATCATCAGGGGACAATATCAAACCTAGACTAAGGTGTATGATGAAATCCAAAGTTTTAACTTCTCTTCCAAAAGGCCAAGGAATTTAATGGATCTAATGAAGGGAAATCCACAAAACAGGAGCCACCTCTGAAGAGTCTTAATGGCAGCACTGGAGTTTAGGCCTCCTTGCCAGATCTCAATTACTGTTGGAAGGAAAGCAAACTAATATAACACTTGAATGAAAAGGAGACAGTAAAGGACCCCAATTCTGCCTACTCATAAGTTTACTGTTTCTTCCTAATATTAAAGGGGAAAACATGCAAAAATGCCTGTGCCACTTCTCATTCTGCTTCTTTCATTAGGTTGCAAGGACTTGATATAATCCATCTACTCTAACCTTGAGGGTATCAGGGTCCAGGAGCTGTCCAGAGGGCTGTCATTTGAGCCAAACCCTCCTCACCAGCAAGCCCCTAGTTGGAAGGCCTCCTACTGGACAACCAGAAAGGGTTTGATGGGCAGCAGCACAGTAAGTGTGTTCTTGAACAGCAAGAGGAGGCAAGCTCAGCTGTCCTGGGCAGGGGCTGCTTGTGCACCTGCCATCCTATCACCCAACATGTTATTTCAGGAGCAGGGAATCATTCACCATATGACACCAACTGGATCCTCCTCCAGCCCTGTCTCAAAGCAGCATGGCTTGAATTTGGAAACAAATTTAAACAGCACTGAATACAAGGTGCACTTGCAAAGGAATGACTGAGAGCCATTTAAATTTGGCACTGTTTAAAGTTTGCTATTAATGCAAGCCATGATCTTTTCGACACTCTCTGAATCCACTTGCAACCTCCTTTTATTTAATTCATATTAAACATCTGAAACAATAAAATATATGATTATTAAATCAAGAAAATATCGAGACATTTGTCACAATCCTATCTTAGCAAGAGATACAGTCCTTATACCCATAATTTAAGTTGACAAACTTGAGCTGAAATTGAGTCAGTCACTTGCTATTAGATTTTACTATTCTTGTATAAGCAACTCTTGCTCAGGCATTGCTGCTCTCTAGCCAGTTACCTTTGGGGAATGCTTGTTAGCTGACACATTTCTGATGGTTTTAGAGAGATTCACTTCTCATTCTGTTTTGCATTGGAGGTGAACGGCTGCTGCCCTCATTAGATTTGTTGTCTAACAACTGATTATTCAAAGTTTACTGAAAATCTAGAAGGTATTCTGTTGATTAAGCCATATATGTTTATTATTTAAATGGTGTATTTTTTCAGTAATATAGATACTGGAAACATAGAGCCAGAGCATTAAAGGCCAGTTCTTACTATTTATTTATGCCCCAATTTAGAAAGAAAAAAGGGAAATAGCACACAGCTGCCATCCCAAAAACAGACCTCCCATCTGCCACCCACGATTTGCATGTCACCTTCTCCAGGCTCATTTGTACTTCATTAACTGCCATTGACTTAACAAGATTTATGCAAATGACACCATAGGAGATTGCTAACTCCCACTGCAATCAAGCGATTATGTACGTACAATTCTCCACAGCAATGAAAAATTAATACACGACAAGCCCACTCACTGCTGAGCTGTGCCTCTTGCTTTTATGTTTCTTGTTGTGCACTTTTTGCTTTAATATGTCCTACTGACAGAGATTTGGCAGAAAATGGAAAGCAAGCTTACAAACATGATTCTTGGAAGCTGAAAACAGTTTATATAATCTAGTGCGGGTGGACTCATTTTCTATGAGATCCTACACAACAAAATCATAAACTGTATACAAACATAAAATATGGGACACAATACAGCAGCAGCATATTTAAATACTTTAAATATGTATTTAAAACAAGTTTCACATTTCAAATTAAATTTTTCCCAACAAGCATACATTCAAACAAATTTGCTATAACAATCAAAACATATCCAAAACTAAACAGACATTTTATATAATTTTGGGATACAATCCAATACTGTTGCTCATCCAGCTTTATGTGCACTGCTGAATTATATCTGCTTATAGTTAAGAAGGACTTGCTTGCATATCTGTACACATAAAGGTAAAGGGACCCCTGACCGTTAGGTCTAGTAGCGGATGACTCTGGGGCTGCAGCACTCATCTCGCTTTACTGGCCGAGGGAGCCGCCGTTTGTGCACAGACAGCTTCCGAGTCATGTGGCCAGCATGACTAAGCCACTTCTGGTGGAACGCTCTGCCACAAGAGACAAGGGCCCTGCAGGACTTGACATCTTTCCGCAGGGCCTGCAAGACAGAGCTGTTCCACCTGGCATTTGGTCAGGGCGCAGCCTGACCCCCTCCTCTGGCAATCTTTACAAAGCTTTAGTTTATGGTTGCCATCAATTTTGATTTTAATTCATTTTTATAATGTTTTATAATGTCACACTGTTTTAATGTTGTTAGCCGCCCTGAGCCCGGCTTCGGCTGGGGAGGGCGGGATATAAATAAAATTTATTATTATTATTATTATTATTATTATTATTATTATTATTATTATTATTATTCTGGTGAACCAGAGCAGCACATGGAAACGCCGTTTACCTGTACACACACAAGAATACTAAGCAAGATCCCTAACCCTGAAGGTAAAGGCTGCAATTTTATTATATTTGCAGGTAATTCCCAACAGACGAAGCGGGATTGAGGATCAGGTTATAAGTATCCAGAATTTTTCACAAGCAAGGGTTTGTATTTACTGGGAAAAACAATGTTTCTCCATGAGATGGGAAGTAAATTATGGTTACCAGATGTCCCCATTTCCCGGGGAGAGTCCCCGGATTTACAAATCTGTCCCCGGAATGTCCCCGGATTTCATTTAATGCCCCCGGATTTATATTTTAAGTGTTGCAGATTTATTTGTAGGGAATGAATGTTGTGTGATTGGTTCAACGGCACAAGACACATCATATGGGGACTTCCAGTGAGGCAAAAAGGCGGGCACCATGGCAGCAAGCAGCTCCTGAAGCCAGCCAGAGCCAACTGCACTACCAGGCTAGCTCCGAGCTGCTGAGACTGCTGCTGCCACCGCCACTGCCGAGGGGGAACTAGGGACGCCCAGCGCATCAACTGGGGGAACTGCTGACCCCCCCCGGTGACCCGGAACAAGAGTGCCTGGCCATCCAGCTGACTGCCCAGCGGCGCTCCTGGGCCAGGAAAACCCAGGAGCCAAAGCAGGGAGAAGAAGGAGAGGAGAAAGAGAAGGAAGAGAGAGAAAGAGGAAGGAGAAAAAAGAGGGGAGCCCTGACCTTGCCGCACCACTGCCGCCACCACTGAGGAGAGAAAGGCGAGCACCAGGAGGGCAAGCTCATGTGGCAGAGCCCAGGCCCGACCTGAGCCTACTCAACGGCAGCTAGCACTCGCAAGATAGCAGGCTGGGGCCCAGAGGAAGGCTGAGCAACAGAGGAGACCACAGAAGAGAAGATATTACTTCTTAATTATTATTATTTTAAATAACTTTTTAAAAATAACTTCTTTTCTCTTTTCAAAAAAAAAAGTATCCCCAGATTCTTTGAAAAAAATCTGGTAACCTTAAAATAAATGGCACAGCTGTAAATATTCATACCTTGAGAAACTGTACTGCATAGTTCAGGTAGTTGGAGGGCGTAAAAATAGAAGTATAAGATTATCCATATGGGTTCTGTGTTTGATCTTGACAGACACTTTTCAAATCTCATTCTGACTTGGCCTTTACATGACAACAAGATTCTCCCCCACTTCCCAAAAGTGAATAAGAATTATGAATAAGAAAAAACGTGTTTTAAGTTTGGACTATAAGAGTATTACCTCCTCCATCAAGCTAAAGCCAACCTGAAGCAGAATTCACCCCTAGAGGGCAAGCATGGGGAGCCTCTGGCCTTTGAGACAAATTAAGCCCTCTAGGAGTCCTCATTTGGCCCATGAAGCCATTTTCCCCAGCCATACAAACCTGTAATTCATCTGATGTGATATGACATCAGATGCATGTCAAGTAAAGCGGCAGCTGCAGAGTAACAATTGTGAGCCCAATTGCGTGCCTTAGAGCGAGCACCTGATTGTTCCTTTGCAAATTGTGGTTTATATTTGGTGCCATTTACAATTGGCACCAAATGCAAGCTGTGCTGCCAGGGTCAGATTCAGCTGGGAGCTCCCAAATGAAGCAGCAGCACAACCTGCTTTTGTTGCCAAATTTAAATGACAATGAAGGTTAGCCACACTTATGAAGGAAAAATTAGGAGCACTGCTTCAAGTGTGGGCTGGATAAACTTGACATCAAATGATCCCACCCACCTTTGAAATGTGGCCTGTGTGGAGATTGGCCACAAGTAGATCTGACCCACCAGCTGAAAAGGGTTCTTCAACCCTGCCCTAGGATAGACTTGGTCCCTGCAATGCACACAGCAATACACTGGAGGTAGAGGGGACCCTCTACAACAGTGCCTCCCAGGCACTAACAATGCCTACTAAGGCACCATGTGGAAATTAAAATTAGATTTCAGAAAGTTAAACTTAATTAAAAAATAAAGTAGGTATCAAAACATACCTGCAGGAAGGGAATTATTTTAGTGATAGTTACCTGTTTTTACATTTATATCCCACCTTTCCTCCGAGGACACGCTTTGCCCCACCCCCATTATATCCTTACAACAACCCTGTGAGGTTAGGTTCAGACACTGTGGCTGGCCCAACATCACCCAGTGAACTTAATGGCTAAGTGGGAATTTGAACCTGGTCTCTCAGGACCTAGTCCAATACTGTAACCATCACACTTTGACAAGATGAATAAGCAATCAAGTTTCAACCCCAATCTTTCACTAGTTTTCCAGATACAGATCAGCTAATCTCTAGTCAAAGAGGGCCCATGGTAGAAAGTGTGGTCTCGAATCAACATTGCCAGAACATCATACCTGAAATTTGTGAATGCTTCTCTAATTCTGTCAAACAAGCTCTAATGAACTGCCCCAGAGATAGCATCAAACAAGGTGGAACCATATCGAAGAGGCAATCTACAACAGAGCTATGTCCTCCTTTGGCAAAAGAGAGCAACAGATCCCTGACTGGTTTGAGGCCTGCATAAAGGGCATGAAGCCTGTTATCGCTGCAAAGGGTAAGACTCTTGTGAGTTACATGTGTGCCCTGCATATACCGTACTTGCTGAGAAAGGCAAGCAGTGATGCCCAAAGGATTGGGCAGTTTTGAGAACAAGGATTCGTGCCACAACTCTAGCATTGTGACCCTACAAAAGCAAAGGTGACCACATGACTGTAAAAACTACCGTGAGATATCCCTGCTGAGTACTGTGGGGAAAGCCTTCACCTGTGTAGTTCTCAACATATACCAGTCACCTGCTGACAGGGTCTATCCCAGGTCACAGTGCAACTTTAGAGCTCAGAGGCCAACATGGTTTTCTCACCTGACCAGGAGAAATTTCAGGAGAAACAGAGAGAGCAGAGATCCCCCCCTTGTACATCACCTTTGTAGACCTGACAAAGGCCTTTGACCTCATCAGCCAAAATGGACTTTTCACACAGCTCAACAAGATAGGATGCCAACCTAAGCTTCACAAGATAATTGTGTCCTTCAACAAGAACATATGCGGGCACAGTTGAGTATGACAGTTCATCCTTGGGACATCTTCCCTATAAAGAGCAGTGCGAAACAGGGCTGTGTTCACATCCAAACTTTCTTTGGCATATTCTTCTCCCTGTTGCTTTCACATGTCTTCAGCTCGACCGAAGGCGATGTGTACTATCATTTGAGGAGCAACGGGGTCTGTTCAACCTGGCATGTCACTGGGCCAAGACAAGCATGGCGGGTCCTTATCCAAGAGGTAGTGTTTGCAGATGACACAGCCTTGACAACACACTCCTGAGGAAGCTCTACAGGCAAGACAGCTACAGCAATGGCTGGGCTCTTGAAAAGGGCATGTGAGAATGTGATGATAACATCCAATACCAATATGAAGGTCTACCAGGCTTGCATATTCAGCGTGCTGCTTTATGGAAGTGAGCTGTGGGCAACTTACAACTGCCAGGAACAATGCCTCAAGGCCTTCCACATGCACTGGAAGATTTTGAGTATCACATTTCAAAATAAGAATTTCAAACAAAGATGTACTCTCTCAAGCCCACATTTCTAGCATGTTCACACTCCCATCTCAGTGACATCTATGCTGGCGTGGTCATGTCCAAAGAATGGAGGATGGCAGGATCTCCAAGGACATGCTCTGCCTGTTGGCAGACCAACTCTGTGTTACAAAGATATCTACAAATGTAACATGAAGGCTGGCAACATCCTGCCATGTGGGAATCCCTGGCAGACGACCCCAGTGCCTGGAGACAGACAGACAGGTTATGCATCTGTAAAGACCAGAGGAGGAATGACTGTTGGGAGGAGCGCAGAGAGAAGGAACATCATGGCGCAGCTGCAGCAGCACAACCAGTTGCTTTCATCTGCCCCAGCTGCAACAAAACATGTCTCTTCTGCATAGGTCTCTTAAAATCACAGCAGATGCTGAAACCTTCCAAAAGTTTGACTTCACTCCCATTGTCTCCCATGACAAGACAGAGGGCAACAACCAAATTTCGGGAGCTTTTATGGAACACTCAATTCTGCCTTGAATATATACCCCAGGCAACTTTCAAACTGCGTCCAGCCATTGGCTCAAATCAGACAATGTCTCAGATTAGAAAATTACACAAACTGTGACGAGCGCTATTTTGTTTTCAAACCATCAATTGAAATTAAGATTTACAACACTTGCCTGGATAAAAAGATGGTCACAGCCCTATCACAGTAGACTTCACTGCAACATCCACCTCTTCTGATACTTTTTTAAAAGAGAAAATGCTATGGCTTTAGACAGGTAACCAGATTGGTTAGTAGCATAGAGTCTTGTCTACTGCCCACTTACACTAAATCTATCTCACTGACATATATGACTATTCTCTGCAGTGTGTGGGTAGACTCCTAGAACCCTGACCCACAAATACTTGTGTGTCTGGAATTTTGAAAAATATGTTTCCAGCCCTGGCTATACAGAACTGTTAACATTCTGGTACTGGGAAGAAGCTACCGTTTATTTAGTCAAGGTTATGCTATATAACATTACAGTAAGAGTAATTTTGTTCATGAAATTTCATGTACTAGTTGTAACTTACTGAAAAGCATCGGAGCAGTTTTATAGCTGACTTGATGTTAAATTATTTTTTGTGCATCTGCAGCTAGACAGAGGGGTGGAAACAGGGAACGCAAAGATTCACAACAATTTCAAATATAGCCCTCTTATTTGGCAGCACTGCTGCAGGAAAGCATATTTTAATGATTGTATTTTGTGAGGAATATGTTTATACGAACACTCCTATATGTACTAGTAATTATATATGCCCTCACAAACATGAATCACATTTCTTTTCAATTTACATAGTCACATGTAATCATTCTATTCACAGCCCTAGATAAATTAAAACTACATACTTTTTTCTTGGTCAAGTAATTAAAAATGTTGAGATCTGCATATATAACCATGAAGGCAGCAAACTTTAAAATATTTGAAATATATCAACTAACAAAACCCACACATTGTAGAAGATTTAATAGGGACAGGTAGCAGGTAGAAGACTGTGCAGGATTTGGTGGTGGCTTAGTAGGAACAATATCTTGGTCTCACGGCAAACAGCTCAATGGCAACTCAGTTCAGCAGCACATCTTTTTCTTTTCAGCATCAGCATATATGATGAACATGCTTTGTGGGAGTCAAAATAATAATGGGGCAGGTTATTAAATGTCCAGAGTGGGCACTACCCAACCTTTATTTGAGAGATATTATGGACCTGCATTATAAACACCTTATTGGGCAATTATTGGTAGCAGCAAGACTAATGATAGCTAGATATTGGAAACTGCTGAAGGATGCCATGCTGTCTTCATTGTACAATAAAATCTGGCAACTATCATCAGCAAAGAAGCTAGTTAATAGAACAGAACAGAATAGTACCAATAAAAAATAAAATAAAATAAAATAGTAAAGGGAATGAAAACACAAAACATCTCTTCAATAACTAGTACCCCTTTATTATGTACACAGCAGCAGGGGGATGACGGGACCCCCGTCACATTATACAGTGTGTGTTTGTGTGTGTGTGTTTATGTATCTCCACTGTTATTAGATGTTATGAAGACCAAGTATGAGTAAATGCCCAAGGAAAGAAAAGTGTTTCACAACATGAAATTTCTGCAATTTTACTTTGATTTTGTTGAAATATAGTGCTTGCTATGAAAAAAAAATACTCCAACAAAATAAAACAGCAACAGAGGATAAATAAGATTTTAATAAATAATACAGTTTGGATTGGCAACAAAATGCTGCCCTTGGGAGAGCAAGCTCTCTACTCAGAATCTGAACAACTCCATTCCATTCTCCTCCCAGCAGGTTTCCCTTCCATCTCTAGCACTAAACAGTGACAGTCTTCACTGGGCTGTCTTAGAATTTCTGCCTAAGGAATGTTTGGACTTCTGCAAGCCTTAGTGGAAGGGTGTCCCAAGCACCCTCAGAGCTCACTCTTGGGCAATGGTGATACAGTTTTGATTATGTGAGCAACAGCACTCATGGACTGAACATCAGGAATAGAATGGAAATGATAGCAAAAAAAGATGACAAGGCCAACAGTACCAAAAAGCACAATTTAGAAAACACATAGCAGATGTCCTCAAGTTAAGCAGAAGAGGCTCTGCTTTGTCCCAGCCCAGCCATGTGAGATTCAATAAGCAGTTACTAGGAACTGCTCTCTCCTTTCCTTCAGTTAAAACCACTGAAACTTTCCTACTTTGGAAAGCATTCCTTTTTTCTGAGAAACAATTGAGCACGAGCTAGTGGTGGGCTAGTCTTACTGTGTCTAGATGTAGCCTGTAGTTCCCTGCTGCTGTTTTACAACTGATAAGTTTATTATTTGGTTTTCATACTAATTGTTTTGCTACATGAAATGTATTTTAAAATGTGTGAGCTATGAGAGATTACTGGGCCAGAAGCAGAAGTTTTAGAAATAAAAACAAGTTCTCACTCCAAACCTTCTTTTTAGAGCAGGGGTCCTCAAGCTCTTTAAACAGGGGACCAGTTCACTGTCCCTCAGACACTGTTGGGGGCCAGACTGGGAACAGAAGGGAGGTGGGTGGCAGCGAGAGGACGGCGGCACGGGAAGGAAGGGCTCTCACCTTCGGCTGTCACGCACCCACCCGGGCCCCAGCCGTGCGCCCAGCAGCGCGGGAAGAGAACCCGAACATGCCATTCCCCGTCTGTATCTACTGCTGCTGCTGCGCCGCCGCCGCCGCCACAGCATCCCTCGCTTGCAGCCACGCTGCTTCCTTCGCCTCAACCCCAGCCAGCCCGAGCCCAACACAGGCTGGTGTCCTTCCCAGCTCGCCTCTCGCCCCGCCTCCACTCCCTCACCCCTGCCAACCCATGCTGGGCCTGGGGGGCCCAAGCGCTGCCTACCCACCCAGGGAGGTTGTTTCTCAATCTTGCTCTCACTGGAGCTGCTGCCGCAGTGGCTGTTGGCTTCCCCTTGTGCTGCTTGGTGGGCCGAAAAGGTTCCTCTTGTTGCAGCTGCAGCAATTGCCAGGTGGGGCAGGTTCAGGACCCTGGCGGGCCGGATCTGGCCTGCGAGCCGTAGTTTGAGGACCCCTGTTTTAGAGGATGATAGCCATGCTGAAGGATTTTGGGGCCAATCTGAGCACAAATCTCTTGCCAGGGATGAAAAGAACAGTGCTTGACTCCCTAATTTGGGGTTTCCCAATATACTGGGAAAGGGCAATATTCACAACAAAGGCAATCTTGACATCGAAATGTGGCATTTCAGTCACTCTTTATAGGAGACACTGCTGCTGATTTTGGCAACAGTTTCATACAGCTGATAATAAAACTATTGTTCCGGCATTTGGGCTATTAGTTGTTCTCTAGTTGGACTTGAAAAATCCTGCAATCTCCAAGCCATACTCAGAATTTAAATCACTACTACGTATATTGCGGAGACACGGGTGGCGCTGTGGGTAAAACCTCAGTGCCTAGGACTTGTCGATCGTATGGTCGGCGGTTCGAATCCCCGCGGCAGGGTGAGCTCCCGTCTTTCGGTCCCAGCTCCTGCCCACCTAGCAGTTCGAAAGCACCCCTAAGTGCAAGTAGATAAATAGGTACCGCTTTCTAGCGGGAAGGTAAACGGCATTTCCGTGTGCTGCGCTAGTGCTGGCTCGCCAGAGCAGCTTTGTCACGCTGGCCACGTGACCCGGAAGTGTCTCCAGTCAGCGCCGGCCCCCGGCCTCTTAAGTGAGATGGGTGCACAACCCTAGAGTCGGACATGACTGGCCCGTACGGGCAGAGGTACCTTTACCTTTTACCTTTACGTATATTGCAAGCCTGCTATTCAATAAACCACATTTTTGCGCCCCAAGGGAAAAATAGAAATATGGGGATTACTAAGCACTTTCTGGCCTTAGTGTGAACACAAGTAACATAGCAACTTTTATCCAGGTGCAACTTCACAGACCCCAGTGAAACTTTAAAATTACCCTCCAACACATGAGTTTAGGGGGAGATGATGGGGGTGTGTGTTTAGCCTTTGATAAATCTTCAACCATTTTCAATATTTTAATTTCTAGCCTTTCCCACGTGTCCTGAGAAAAATTGAGTCTAAGAAGGCTAATTTGTAAAAATCCCTATACAAAGTATATTCTGAAATATTTTGCTATCACATTATTATTATTAAAAATAGTTTTTAGTAACAACATTAGTGGCACACCGAAGATTTGCATTTTTCTACTATCAAGATGCAAAGCCAAAGTAGGGAGCCTGCGACCCTCCAGATTTTGCTGGGCTACAACTACCATCATTCTCGACCACTGACCTCACTGGCTGGGCTGATGGAGCTGTAGTCCAACAACATGTGGAGGGCCACAAGTTATTACAAATTAAATCACCTAAATTATCAAGGAAACATGGCAAATGTTTATGAGAAGGCACACCACCTAACCTCTTTGCCACGGGAAACTTTCCAAGCAAGTTAATGGGGAACAAGGACACTGACTTCAACGGTCAAGTTATCAAAGCCAAAAAAAACCTCAGAATACCCAAGTATCATAAATATGTTGAACTGATGTGCGGGCCAAAAATTATGAGTCCTAAGTTTTGTAACAGATATGCACTCTCTCTCGCGCGCTCGCTCTCTCTCTACACACACACACACACACACACACACACATTACTCAAGTGAACCTGCACTAGTCAAACAAACCAAAACAAATCCTCAATTTCAAATCCTGTAGTGTAACGAGGAAGTTTAATTAAGGCCACATACTATGACTGTAAATGTTCTCCTATATAACAAGGTCTAAATGAAGTTACAATTCCTTCATTAGCAAATTACAAACAAGAGTGCACAGCTGACACACCAGCTATGATTATCGCAACTAATTGCCTAGTTGTCGCAAACCAGCCTGGAACAGTGTTCAGATGTCCTTCTGCAATAGCAAATGAGGGCCACATCAGGCTATTTCTGTGATCACAAGGGGCTCTTGTACAGCGATCTGATTTACCCTTGTCGACTGGCAGCAAACGGCCCAATCAAAGCCCTCTCTACAAAGGCAGGCTTTGAAGCCAGCTCAGCCTAGAAGCACGCTCCATATGCAGGCCAGCAGACTGCACTTCATTAGGCCTGTTGTCACATTTCCCCTCTTCTTATTCTAATGATCCTATTTTAATACACATAGGAACCTCTCCTAATTGATGTCAAGTGAGTGACTTCAACATTCATCACCACAGCACATCAAACAAATCTTGGCACACAGGCCCAGCATCATGGTGTTTAAGACCTGAGGTGTGTCTCCAACTACAGGAAAACGTGTGTGTGCGTAGGCCTGTGTGCATACACACACACGCACACACACAAAAGAATATACCTGTTTAATTGGGATTGCACGACCGCTTCCAATACTATCTGCTCTGCTCTCCAATCCTTTCTTTTCTTTGTCTGGGTCGCTCCCTTTCCGAGACTGCAAGGTAAAAGCAAAGTTAACACTGTTATTAATAACACCAATTCACATATTTTCCCATATTCACATTTGAAATTTAAAAAGTTGTTTTAACACACCAGAAGATAGATCAAAAGACATAATTAAAATATTACCTACATATTAATATTTAAGCTTTTAAATGGCTCAGCAGCAACTCCTGTGAATTCAATACAGACACAAGAAAAGCTAACAGGAAATTGTGTGCCTTTCTACATAGGCAACTCCTTATACAAGTGTATATACTTAATTATCATCTGATGGGATTTTAAAAGGCTATTAACTACTCAGCAGTGTAATTTTATGGATTACCTTGATTGGAATTAAATTTCATTAAATTTCCTCTTTTACTACTTTCGAATGATAGCATCAAAGTCAAACCAACAATGCTTGGAAAACCAAGCTGCTTTGACAAGCATAAAAGTGGCAAATGCTAATCATTCTTATCTGCATACCTCTCTCACTATAAAGATCAATGGATAAGATACAATAAAAGCTTTCCTTTAAAACAAACGGCTACTTTATCTTGGTTAATTTAAAAACAGAACAAAAACAAAACGTAAGTACTGTCTATTTTAAAGCATTTCATCTTGCTTGCTTTTACACAGCTGTGGGACAAATACACACAATCTTATTTAAATAGAACTTCCTACCCTCCTCCTTTATTGTGAGATAAGTAAATCTACATGTGACAGATTTATTTTATTATGAGCAAGACCTAAAAGTCATCCCCCTTAATAACTATGCTGACAAGTGACAACTTCACTCCATTACTTTTCAGTGGGAACATTACTCACGCAATATTGAAAATGGGGAAACATTTTCATGCGCTTTTCAAATCATAGATGATATATGAAGTGAACATACTGGTGATGTCCAGTGCCACAACTGAATGCTAATAAAAACCAAGTGATGTGAAATCATGCTGCTTATCTACAATGCATTACTGAGTTGTCTCAAACGTTTAAATTTGGAATGCAAATTGAAATAAGGATATCAGTCACAACTACTTTTTGTATTTTAAGGAATGGATGAAGAAAACTAAAATTTCAGACCACAGAATTTCAAAGAATAACCATCATGGAATTAAGTGCATGTGAAAAACAAAATATGTATAGTTCAGGGAACAGGAGAAGTATACAGTGTTTTGATATAAGTTCATACTATTTGGATGGCCTACCCCCTAAAAGGGGGTCGCTTGCATTCTCCCAACCTGGCTCACTTGTACGGCTAGCCAGGTAGAGAAGGTACAGGGAACATGTGGTCCTTCAGGATTGCTGGATTGCAACTTCCCACATCCCTTACTGTGTTGACCATTCTGTTTGTGGCAGATCAGAGTTGGAGTCCAGAACCATGTGGTGAACCTCATACTCCCTGTTGCTGAGTTACGGCCTCAGTAAAAGACACTGAGTTTACCACACCCTCAACTACATGCCAAAGTTCCCGCTTCTCTCAAGTTCGAGAGCAGCCTAATTTTTTCTTCCATATTTGCAAGCTTCTCACAGCTTTTCCTCAGTCCTTCTGGATATCCTTCCCTAAATCCATAATAGTTGGCTAGAAACAGCTCCTGTTTGTACATTTTTGGCTGAGGAATTTTGCTTGTGAACCACTTTAAATATTTTAACAGAAATATGTTTTATTATTTAAAAAATAAAATTAGTCCTATCAGGCCCCAAAAACCTGCCTTAGCCTGCTCCAAAACCATATATCTTATTTAGCCCACATTCAAGATCTTTTAGTACTTTTAGAATATCTATGCTACTAATAGATCCTGTAATTTCACATATTTGAGGGCAAGTAGATTCCCCTACACCTGTTTTCAACTACATATGGCTCACATTCAAAACCAGGAAATAGGTATGAACACATTCTTAATGGACTACTGCTACTTTTTATTTTTTTAAAAAAACTGGGAAAGAACAATTTGTTTATAATAGTTTTATCTAAAGACAGAACCATACCATATATAATATTCTGCATATAATGAGATGCAGAAATCCATTGCTCAGTGAAGCGAAATTTTCATTAAAATGACCTGCGCTTTTGTTTACTAAACAAATAAGCCTTACTTTGAGATGGGTATACTCATTTGGCTTACAGTAAATATTATTTATCTTCCAAGGGTAATTAAGATTAGGTGGCTTGGTCAACAATGACCTATATCTGCATACTTTGAACAATAGACCTAAAAAAAATACCTTATATCATAAAAAGCTGCGCACCAATTAAATTTCTTCAGAGAAATCACACTACTGATTATATAGCCACAATAATATGTGGGATTTCTTATGTATTATAAAACTAATTTCACAAAATATGATAAACCTTGCAGCTGCTCAGACTGAGTTGCTCCTTCGGTCCACAAAAGTGTGTCATGAAACAATCTGAGCATCTGGAAAGGAGGTTTTTATTCATTACAGAAATGGCCACTGCTACCATCCTTTAATTCAAGTGAAAGAGTATGAAATACAGCATCATTTCTGATGAACACTAATGTATCAGCATCCTTGTAGAAACAATATTTTTAAAGATCAATTTGTTGTAAGTTTCTATCTAATTTCTAGCATATTTGTTGTTTTGTTATGGGGCAGTTGCAACACAGCATAATCTATCATGGATTTTCTACGTGGAGAATGCCCTCTGTAAATGAAACTACCAACTAGTTAGTTAGTATTATCAGTTTTTACATTATCTGATCAATCACGATGTGTTTCTCTCCTTGGAACTACAAAAAATCCCATTTTGTAGTTGTATGTAAAAATATTAGAGCATCCAATTATTTCTGCAGTACTGTATTTAAAACAAGTAAATGAATCTACCTCTGCCAGCCAGTTTTACTTCCAATGGATAGAGGTTTATTAGTAGTGGCTTTATGAATTAAATTTAGAATCACTGAAGTAAGTTTTTGTTCTTCGTACTGTATATTCCTTGTGAAAAACCGTATGAATGGGCTGGATCTAGAAATGTCCCTGCATGAAAAGAGGCTCCCACTAGCAGAAGGACTGGCAAAGCAGAGGCGATAGTCACCGGTCTGCCCTTCCCCTGGCAACATCGCCCAGCCCTCCTGGGGGCTCTGGTGACAGTGGGGAAATGGGAGACAATGGCCATCCCAGCTTCTTCCAGCAGAGCTTCCCCTGTCTGGAACAGTGCTCCTGGGAAGACTAGATACAACTCTGTGTGCTTAACCCTTCCATTTTAATCCATTGCCTTCAATATTAAAATATGCACATCCTCACATCAGGATTCTAAACAAAATATGAGCAGAAGAAGAAGCTGTAATTTCTGCGTACAAATCCAAATGGTCTTTCTAGAGACCATTTCAAGTTCTCCTGTTCTACATTCTGTTCCTTGACTGACACTGACATCTAGTGGAGGAAGACATTATCTAACAATCTCACAACACAGCAGAGTCACATCACCATTAAGCTAATGTGTGCACATTCCAGTACATTCCACTTTTCCTAGAAAGCCTAACATTGTGGTATTTATTAATTCATCAAAAATATTCATCTCCCACCCTATATCCATTGATCTTAGGTCAGGGCACATATTCTGTAAAACAGCAGTGAATATAACAACATAAAATCACAATCAACATTAAAACAAACTGTTTATTTGTTAGCTTTATTTCTAACCCACCTTTTGTCCAGACTGACCACAGGACAGTTTACAGTACCAATCCATGATATACAACAACTCAGAAAATTAAACAAAATCTACAACAAGAAATTCTAAAATTAGAATTAAACTAAAATATACAGCGGACTATTAGGCAGATCCCATTCCAAGCTATAATCAGCACAACTCAAACACCAGCAAATACAATTTGTCACCAAAAATAATACCACCTTGGTGCCTGTCAAGATGATGAGGGGAGGGTGCTATAGCAGAAAAGGCCGCCTGCTGCTGCATCCTCACACAATGTATAGTTCCCAAAGGGTAAATGCAGAGAGGGCCCCCCCACCCATAACACCTGCCACTGGGTCAGTCCTGACCATAAGGAGCAAACAAAATAAGTTCATTGCTGGTGTTTAAGATTCTTCTGTCTTTATTACTATACAGTGGTGTCCCGCAAGACGAATGCCTCGCAAGACGAAAAACTCGCTAGGCGAAAGAGTTTTCCGTTTTCGAGGTGCTTCGCAAGACGAATTTCCCTATGGGCTTGCTTCGCAAGACGAAAACGTCTTGCGAGTTCTTGCGAGTTTTTTCCCTTTCCCCCCCTTTTCTAAGCTGCTAAGCCACTAATAGCGCTAAGCCGCTAATGGCCGTGCTTCGCAAGACGAAAAAACCGCAAGACGAAGAGACTTGCGGAACGAATTAATTTCATCTTGCGAGGCGCCACTGTATTGCTTAAAGGAATAGACACAGCATGAAAAAGGAATTAAAGATAAGCTCAAAACTTATTTTCTTTATTCAAAACTGCATACCAATTTTCAAAGGAAGCGCTCAAGGCGTCTTCCAAGCTAAAAAATCCATTAAACCATAATCAACCAACAACAACCAACCTACAAAAAGCAGCAGACAGTTAACCACAAAGGAGTCAACAAGCAAATCACAAACAGCAGCGTAGCAAGTAAATCAAAAGCTTATCAAAAAATGTTTCTGGCAAAGAGAGAAATACTGGCAAACCAGCCAAGCAAACCAACTAGGACAGAGTTCCACATTCTGGGCACCACAGCAGAAAAGACTCTCTAACATAATCTTGCCCACTGTACCTGAAACGTCCATGGAGCACAAGGAGAGCAAGTGCAACTGTGCCTGCATGAACAGTCCTCAGGCGGCAAGCCATGGGTGGGTGCCATGGTGTGGAAAAGATTACTGGACGTGCAGCAGAGGGCCTGTCGGCTCCTGCCTGGGAAAGCAGACGAGTGGAATCAGGAGCAGGACAGAGGTATTGACGCCTTACTTTTGTCATAGCTTGTACTACAGAAGAAAGAGCATTTTGAGAAACCCTTCACTATTCCAGGGAAGCCTAATGCCCCTGAACCCTATCCATAGCTTACCCATGTCCCTACTTCAAGAGCTAGGTTCTCTATTGTTCTGCTAAAGAATCAAAACAAATGCCTAGTTGGTCAGCAAAGATAACACTAGAGAAGTAAATCAAGGAGCAATGATGAATTAACAGAGACAAGCATTCTGTCTCCTGGTTCACTAACCGTAAAAAGATTGGACCGGCGCTTGGACTGTTTACGAACAGGAGTTGGAGTATTTGTGGTAGGTGGAACATCAATCCGTAGCTCCTTCTGGCTGGTGCTTGGAGTAGATGGGACAGAGGAAGAATAATCACTTAAACTCCCTCCTCCGTTGCTGGTCTGCAATGATTAAAATCCATTTTACAGGAAGAAAGCCAATTGCTACTTCACAAGTTTAATTTCATCTTTAGCAGGCAGAGTAGGTTTAAAAAAATAAAAATAAAAAATTATCACAATCTCTCTTACTCTTGGAACTTAACTGGAAGAGACAATTGGAATACAGTGGTACCTCGGGTTACAGATGCTTCAGGTTACAAATTCTTCAGGTTACAGACGCTTCAAGTTACAGACTCTGCTAACCCAGAAATAGTACCTTGGGTTAAAGCTAACCTCTCTTTCCTATTAGCTGAATATTGTTCCTGATGCATAGCACTATACACCATTTACAAATCAGTCATATTGTCCAAAATTTGTGGTGCTTTGTCTATAGTGGACTGGAGCTGAGGTCACAGAATCCTAGAACCACTAGCCAGTTTGCGCTGGAAATGGAGTGGGGTGGGGATAGAGGATTTCAAGCCAAACTGAACAATCTCAAGTAAAAAAAAAACAACCCAATAAAATGTAGCATTTCCAAAGTACATTTTTCTTGATCAATTCAGCATATCACCCATATCTGATTCTTTAGATGAAGGAAAAACAACATTCTAGGTGGCTTCAACTAAGGGCCCAATCCAAAGATGACCAAAGCTGTTACAAAATTTGTTCTGCTGTCAAGCTGATCTTAATTCATAGGATTGTTCAACAGAATCTATTTCAGAGTTCCATTCATCTAGCAGCAACTATATCCCCAAACTAAATTCAATAACTAGAGTATAGCCTTTTGCTCTTGTCCTCCTTTTATAAAAGGACATCCACAAATACTACAGTAACAGCTTTGATATTAAAAAGCCCCCACAGCCACCTTGTTTGCAAGGCTGAAAAGGCACACAGTCCTTCCAAAGCACTTCTCTTAAGCTGATCAATCTGAATGCACTAAGAACATAAGAAGATGAAGAGCCTGCTGGACAGGGCCAATAGCCCATCTAGTCCAGCACCCCCTGTTCTCACAGTGGCTAACCAAAACCAAGCAGGATAGAAGCACATGAGCCTCTTCCCTCCTGTGGCTTCTAGCAACTGGTACTCAGAAGCATTGCTGCCTCCAACTGCAGAGGCAAAGTCATCCAGGCTAGTAGCTTTCAATAGCCCTCTCCTCCATGAATTTGTTTAATCTTCTTTGAAGCCATCCAAGCTGGTCTCATCTCTGCCTCCCGTGGGAATGAGCTACCATCACATGCACTTGTACATGGAGAAAGGCAACTGTGAAATAAACTTCAGTGCCATATGGATTAATAGTGGATGAACAAGAACGAAGGAAAAGGAGCAGCTGAGTAACTGTCTACCATTCCTGAAGGTTGCATTACAGTGTATCACCACCCCACCCTGGTATGAACTTCCCCACCCCTGGAGAGAATACAGCCCTTTATTTCAGTAAATTTGCCCATCCCTGCCTTAACTAAACAGGTAGAACTGCTGAAGTTAAGATGAAATTATTAGTATAAGGGGGGAAATGGAGTATAGCTAGACCTGCGAGCAGAAGACCAAGAAAGCACCTACTTTGATTTGATGAAAACCATTTTGAAATGAGAAGATAGATTATAAAAACATATTCAGTGTCAACAGAGAGGGAAAGTAGAAAATTTAGCCTTACAGCAAATTCCCATTCTGAGGTTCTGGGATCGGAAGTCTAGTTCAGGGATGGCACTTCCTTGTACGTTATCAGGAAGAATCCTTTTGCCAATGACACCCTGGGAAAGGGATTTCCCGCAGCTCTCAATCTGGGAACACCCTTAAACTCAAGCAGAATAGATATAAGACTAAGAAAATATCAGGGGGCTAGGACAGGGGGATGAGAAAGTAACTCATACAACTATTAGCATTAAAAAGGTAAAAGCAATATGGAAAGGAAAGAGGGAAGATAATCCCAGAGGATTCAAATATTTAAGTTTGATATAAAAGAGATGATAGCAAAAATGGACAAGAACTTAAACGACAAACGACGCAATGGATAGCAAAAATGAGCAGAATGCTAAATTAATAAAAGAACTTTCTGAACAAATAAAAAATCAAACAATCAAACAATCAAACATAAACACACATATAAATCAGTCCAGGACCTCAAGAACAGAATCAACAAGCAGGAAGACACTTCTAAGAAATTAGTGAATGAAAATAAAGAGCCGAGGAAAAATCAAGAAACAACGAATGAAGAAATAAAGGATCTAGTGACATTACATGAAACTACTTTGGACCAGATAGCTCTTCTGGAGATGCACCAGAGAGAGATGGCTTTACACTTCAAAGGTCTCCCAGAGGCACAAGAAGAAAGGATTGACCAAAAGACAAGAATTAGCAATCTCGCTGGGCGTACAACAAAATGAGTTGTGGATGGATATAGACAAAGAATTCCAAATAAGATCTGAGAGTACAAAACCATTTAAAGGTCCAGGAGACTGCTTGGTGTTTTTCAATTCAAGACTTTTAAAAGATAAGGTATTATTAAAGAGAAGACAAGCAAAGTTGTTGCTGTTCAGATACAGTAGCCCCAGCTGAGGTCTTGGTCTTGGGAGGGCATATCATAGTAATCAAGGGACATAATGGTTACTGAGTTGACAACCTTAAAAAGTTGTGGGACAGAATGCAGCCTGAGTTGTGAGAAAATGACGTTGTTTAGAAGTGTTGTTGTTATTGCTCCTGCCTCTGAGGCATCTTGTCCATTATCTTATCCTCATCCAAGTACAAGATCATCAAACTGTACGGTCTCATCTCCTTCATGTTGTGCTTCTCAAGCATCGCTTGAGATAAGAAACTGGAAATGAAAATCCAGAAGACATAAGCTAAGCAAAGAATATATTGGGAACCCCAGAAACTTCAAACATATCTGTCACATTGGATGAGGTCCCAAACTGGCTTTGCTACCAGCTTAGATCCTGAAGATCTTTGCTAAGGCTGGCATAACGCAGGACCATCTGAAGGACAGGAGAAAATTAAAGAAGATTTTTGAAGTAATTGAGAAATGTGGGGGCGCAGAAGCAGTATTGAAAGAGACAAAGGCAAAAGGCTTATTGAAAAAATCCCTTGGCCATCCTCTGCTTTATTCTGTGATGCCCACAGAGCTGGGTTCAACTTGCAGCCCAAACAGTAAACTAGACTCCCATAGTCTAGGAACGAAGGGTGGATTTAAGAAGTGCCTTCCTCCATATAAAAATCAAGTAAGCTGTCCCATAATGTTGATCTCCCTTCAGTTGTCATATTCCCAGCACTTTGCATCTCTCCTTCCAAAAGGGAATCTCAACACAATTTGATCCAAAATCTGAAGGATGTGCAGTTGAAAAGGTCAGAGAGTGACAATCAATCAACTCCTTTCACCGAAGATGTTCTAATGAGTCGTTTCAGAAAAGGGAAACAATTGAAACCAGGGGCTCAGAATCCAACACCCCCCATTGATGAAGAAATAGTTGCTGCTGTTAAGGATGTTGTTCAGAAGTGACACATGGCAATACATCTTTCAGATACTGAAGAATCTGACTTAGAGAATGATGGTGAATGGGATGATTAAAATAAGAAATTAAACATGTTAACTACTACTTGATCTTTTAATACTTGATTGTTTAATACAAATATTTTCTAGGATACGTGGGGAATATTATATACTTTAGGGTAAAGGTAAAGGTACCCCTGCCCGTACGGGCCAGTCGTGTCCAACTCTGGGGTTGCGCGCTCATCTCGCTTAAGAGGCCGGGAGCCAGCGCTGTCCGGAGACACTTCCGGGTCACGTGGCCAGCGTGACAAAGCTGCTCTGGCGAGCCGGCACCAGCGCAGCACACGGAAACGCCGTTTACCTTCCCGCTATAAAGCGGTACCTATTTATCTACTTGCACCTGGTGGTGCTTTCAAACTGCTAGGTGGGCAGGAGCTGGGACCGAATGACGGGAGCTCAACCCACAGCGGGGATTCGAACCGCCGACCATACGATCGGCAAGTCCTAGGCACTGAGGTTTTACCCACAGCGCCACCCGCGTCCCTCATTATATACTTTAACCGTAGGCTATTTAAAAGCTAAATATTTCTAACATGACACTGACTTGTCTTGTCTTAGTATTGGTTATTTTTTTATATAATAATAATAATAATAATAATAATAATAATAAATTTTTATTTATATCCCGCCTTCCCCAGCCGAAGCCGGGCTCAGGGCAGCTAACAACACTAAAACAGTGCAACATTATAAAAACATTATAAAAATTAATTAAAATCAAAATTGATGGCAACCATAAACTAAAGTTTTGTAAAGATTGCCAAAGGAGGGAGTCAGGCTGCGCCCTGACCAAAGGCCTGGTGGAACAGCTCTGTCTTGCAGGCCCTGCGGAAAGATGTCAAGTCCTGCAGGGCCCTTGTCTCTTGTGACAGAGGTTTCCACCAGGTTGGAGCCGCAGCCGAAAAAGCCCTGGCTCTTGCTGAGGCCAGCCTAACCTCTCTGTGGCCTGGGACCTTCAAGATGTTTTTATTTGAAGACCGTAAGTTCCTCTGTGGGGCATACCAGGAGAGGCGGTCCCATAGGTACGAGGGTCCTAGGCCATATAGGGCTTTGAAGGTTAAAACCAGCACCTTAAACCTGATCCTGTACTCCACCGGGAGCCAGTGCAGCTGGTATAGCACCGGGTGAATGTGATCTCGCAGCGAAGACCCCATAAGGAGTCTCGCTGCGGCATTCTGCACCTGCTGGAGTTTCTGGGTCAGTCTCAAGGGCAGCCCCACGTAGAGCGAGTTACAATAATCCAGTCTGGAGGTGACCATCGCATGGATCACAGTGGCTAGGTCAGGGCGAGAGAGGTAAGGAGCCAACTGCTTAGCTTGGCGGAGATGAAAAAATGCCGCCTTTGTTATAGCTGCAATCTGCGCCTCCATGGAGAGGGAGGTATCGAAGATTACACCCAAACTCTTAACGGACGGTGCTGGCACTAATTGCACCCCCGCAAGAGATGGGAGTTTTCCCCTCAATCCCATATCGTCCCGTCCCAGCCAGAGGACCTCTGTCTTCGAAGGATTTAACTTCAACCGGCTCCCACGTAACCATCCAGCCACAGCTTCCAAGCATCTGATGTGTGTCTGGGGCCGAGTCAGGATGGCCATCCATCAACAGATAGAGTTGGGTGTCATCAGCATACTGATGGCAGCCCAGCCCAAAACTCCGGACAAGCTGGGCGAGGGGGCGCATAAAGATGTTAAAAAGCATCGGGGAGAGTATCGCACCCTGGGGCACTCCACACACCAAGGAGTGGCGGGATGACAATTCCCCCCCAAGCGCCACCCTCTGTCCCCGACCAGAGAGAAACGAGCGCAGCCATTGAAGGACTGTGCCCTGGATCCCCACGTCGGCAAGGCGGTGGTCCAGGAGTTCGTGATCGACCATGTCAAAGGCTGCTGACAGGTCTAGAAGAATCAGCAGCCCCGACCCGCCTCGATCCAGCTGCCTGCGGAGATCATCTGTTAGGGCGACCAGAGCCGTCTCGGTCCCATGACCAGCGCGGAAGCCAGACTGGAATGGATCCAGAGCCGATGTTTCATCCAGAAACCTACCAAGCTGTTCAGCAACCGCTCTCTCAATCACTTTACCCAGGAATGGAAGATTCGAAACTGGGCGGTAATTGGATAGATCTAAGGGATCTAATGATGTTTTCTTTAAAAGTGGGCGCACCACTGCCTCCTTCAGTTCCCCTGGGGACAAATTGATGATATCCCCCAGGGGGGCCCGCACCTTGTCTGGACATGCTCTAATCAGCCAGGACGGGCACGGGTCGAGAGGACAAGTGGTGGGCTTTCCAGCTCGGAGTCTGTCCACATCGGCTGGGGATATCCGGTCAAAGTGGTCCAATACTGGACCAGAGGACAGTCGAGGGGCCTCCAGTTCCTTTATTGTATCCAAATTGGCAGGGAGGTCATGGCGGAGCAACAGGACCTTCTCCGCAAAAAAGCTCGCAAATGCCTCACAGCTGTGTGTCAAATTGTTATTTAAATTTGGCTGTCCTTCGAGGGACGTTAAAGACCGAATTATACTAAATAATTGTGCCGGGCGAGAGCTAGCGGATGCAATGGAGGCCGAGAAGTAGGACTTCTTAGAGGCCTTCACTGCCATCTCGTAGGTTTTCATAAAAACCCTATAAGATGTTCTTGAAGCTCCGTCACGGGCACCCCGCCATACTCGCTCTAGCCGTCTGAGGTCCCGCTTCATTTTCTGGAGCTCTTCGGTAAACCAGGGAGCCCGGTTTCTGCGGGGTCACAGAGGGCGCTTAGGTGCAATCTCATTGATGGCTGCCAGGAGCTGGGTATTCCAGCCCTCAACAAGCTCAGTCAATGAATCGCCAGGGGGAGAAAGGTCCCGCAAGGCTTGATGGAATCTATCAGGGTCCATCAGCCTCTGCGGGCGAGCCCAAATCGGCTCGCCACCTAAGCAGGGTGGGGGTGGAACGTCAATCCTGGCTTTCAGAGCGTAGTGATCAGACCATGGCACCTTCATCGAAGGAAACATGTTCACATCTATACCAACGCCAAAGATCAAATCCAGAGTGTGGCCTGCTTGATGTATGGGGCCCGAAACAAACTGGAAAAGCCCTAGTGTCGCCATGGAAGACACCAGTCCAGAGCCTGTGAGGAGGGAGTGGCATCAGCATGGATGTTGAAGTCCCCCAATACCAATAGGTTAGGGAATTCCAAGGCCCAGCCGGCCACCGCCTCCAGCAGGCCTGACAGGGTGGCTGCTGGTGTGCTAGGTGGCCGGTACACCAGCCGGACAGCCAAGATCACCTCAGAGCCCCACACTAGGCCAACACATTCAATGCCGGGGATCGATGGCGATGGTAGAGCCCTGAAAGAACAATCTTCCCGGCTTAATAACGCCACCCCTCCCCCCCGGCCCACAGTCCGCGACTGGTGGAGGACGGAGAAACCCCGGGGCGCCATCTCTCGTAAGGTAACAGTATCCCCTTCGCGCACCCAGGTCTCCGTCACACAAGCCAGGTCGACCCCCTGCGAGATGAAGAAATCTCGCAGGGTGGCGGTTTTGTTGCCTATAGACCTGGCATTGCACAACACCAGTGACGGAGGTGAGTAATCCTTGCTCACCCTACCCTCGTCTCTCGGGATGGGGTGCAGATTGGAAGGGGTACGAGCATATCCGTATCTCGATCCCCTTCGCCTATGACATCTGCCCCCACCGCCATACCTCCCTCGCCCCTCCACAGTAGGAATCCCAAGCCTCATACTCGCCTCCATTTACAAAATATAAAAGCAAACAAACAAAAAACAATTACACCAAAACAAAACCAATCCCCACCCCACTCAACAACCATCCCACCCCAACCCAAAATAAAACAAAACAAAATAAAAATACATGGATAAAAACCACCGTTTATGGTGGTACAACAAAGTAAAAAGTAAAAACACTTTTAAAACACTTTAAAATATATAAAAACATTTTAAACATTTGCTGCAGCAGCACCAGTGTCCTTAAAGTTGTGGCGGTGGTGAGTGTGGGCCCGCCCCCCGGGCCTGGTGGAGAATGGGCTTGCAGGGGGAAGAGCCCTCCCCACACACTCACGGCAGAGCGGCAGCAGCAATGTCCCGAGGCCTCCTTGGAGCCTTATATGCTGAGGTGGAGTATGGGGCCCGTCCCCAGGCCCAAGATGGAGAATGGGCTTGCAGGGGGAGCGGTCCTCCCCACAAACTCACAGCAAAGCGGCAGCAGCTGGAGAGAGAGAGATGACAACCCGAAGAGATCTGAAGAGCACGAGCACTCTAATGGGCAAGTACAAGGTGATAAGTGTAAGCTCCTCTCCTAAATCTTCTGTTTGACTCTGTGAATGAGTCTGATAAGAGAAGTGTATTCCATTTCCCTTGGTCAATTATTATTCAAGGTATTTGCCCAGGAACTAGTCCTACTGAGACAGCACATTATTGCATTTGTGCCCCTGCCCCATATTGTGCCTGGGGCAAAGTTTGGCAGGTTTCTTTGGACTTCTGGAATGCATACCTTTGCTGATGAGTTGTTTCCACTCTTTGAACACTCACAGCACCAATCATGGGATTCAAAGCTCCAGTCACTTTGTCTTTGACCACATCCACTGAACCTGTGTGTTTTGGTAATTAGCCCTTCATTCAAGAAGGCTTCATAGTAACTAGGGGACGTGCCTGAGAGGAAATATCTCTCTTACATGGGGCCTTGGTTCAGTCATTAGTATAATTCCTGGTAGATGGAGCTGCTAAGTTATCCAGGCCTGAGACAGGAAACGTAACATCTCTGAAGAGGCTTGTTTGCAGAACCTCATCCACAGAATCACATCCTGGCAGGACATCTGATAGTGGCGCTCCTCATTAGACTGGTGTGAAAATACATCAGCACTGTGATGATTAGCTACTGAATCTTTTGTTGTCTGTCCAGGAACAGAAGCACTCTCTCCACATGCCACGTTCCCTCCTAGATGTTTTCTTTGCAGAATAATAAGCAGAAACACTTTTCTTTGTTGCTAATTAAGTCATGCAACTGAAGGCATGAGGAAAAGTACACATTCTTAAGTCCCTGTTGGAAGCTGAGTGAACTGATCAGTAGATCATCCAGATACCATGGAAGAGATTGGTGTGAAGAAATTTTCTGTGTGATGGGCAAAACAGTATATAGAGAACTATTTGAGGTCTAGAATCATTCACAAGGTGTATTCCTTCTGGACACTACATAGAATACTGAGTAAGTCCTGAATGGAAGAGTATAAGTTGCAATATTATTTTTTTGAGAACACTGATTTTCAACACATATTAATTTTAGGAAAGAGTAAGTTTGTTTCTGGTTGGACATTTGACTCTTGGAATGGGCACTAGCCTCTTTTTGGGGACCGTCTTCTACAGCAGATATAAATAAAAACTAGCAAAAAACAAAAAGGTACACATTGGAGGAAAAATATTCAGTATGTACCCAACAAATTTGCATAGTGAGGATACCACATGGCAATTCACCCAAGCCACTAATTACATGCAGTAGCCTTTAAATACAAAAAAGCCACACAGGCTGACAGAACAGTGGCAATGTATTTAAAATTCTTACTGTGTTTAATCCGTATGCATCTGATGCAAGGACCTCTAGGCAGCCCATTGATCTTTGATAAGATTAATGGAAGGTCAACTCAAGGCTGCTATTAGGGCATCTATAAAAATATTTTCCTTAACTTCACATGGCCATATATAATACCTAAGACTAAAACAGACAAAATACTGGAAATCCATGACAGGAACTACTGTCTCAATATTTAAAAGAAAAGCAGCTGGGGAGGGAGCAAATTAGATCAGAACTGTAAGGGAGTTAATCCGTGCCCTACATGCTACTTTCCTGTAAGTTTTCCCTAACAGGCAAACAGAAGTTTGGGGGAAGTTTTAGTTTAGGAAAGGTTCACTGGACATAAAGGACTAACCCCTTCTTCTAGCACCAGAGTCTCAAGTCAATTTGGGCTGCCCTGAAGAAATGGGTTTCTGTGTAGTAAGTACCAGAGCAGGAACATATGTGATGTCAACCTGCGTATACAAGTTGGCGTGGCTGGGGAAGGGGGGGAGGATGCCTGGAGGATTTATATACTGCATGAAACTTGTCATTTCTTTGGACTTGCTGTGGACTTGATCACACAAGTGCCTTCTGCTATCCGGAGAGCAGAATAAACTCATTATTTGAACCAACTCGGTGTCATTTGACTTCCTTCCTCCTGTCCCGGAGCAACGCAGACCCAATCGGTGAACTCCAATAAGGCTACAGCCCCACCCTAGCAGTTGCTTTTGAAAGACAGAAGTTGGACCGGCAACAAAATTCTGTAGTAAGGAGATTAAGGTTTCAGCCAGCCAGCCTAACCTCTTTCATTCCCCTCCCACTCCCAGGGTTTTCCAGTATAACAGCTTTCCAAACTGAGCATGCTCTAAATTTCTCCCACTCCATAGTTTTCCCCCTGCAAACGTTGGGGCATCTCTGAGTCCACTGATACATCCTTCTTATTTGCAGGCAGTGCCATTTTGGATACATGAGGATGCATACTAGGAAAATGAGTTTTGTTTTAGTAGAAAAGGTTAAAAGAGGTATACATTCTGATTATAAATCTCCAATATCTTGGCAAACTTGTCCAAAATCTACATAATACTATGAGTGTCTCATCTTCCTCTGGCAAACATGAGAAACTGCAAAGAGGTATGAGGAAATAGCTATTTCACATTGTGTTTCAGAAAAGCTCTAAGCACATTAAAAAGTGTAATATAAAATGCTGATAAGTCCCAACTCTTCTCCTCCACTCAGAGTACCTCAGAAGTACAGCACAAGTGCTGAGACAATCCTCCATATCATTCCAGAGCTTGAACAATGGCTGGATCTTGTCCATGCTGGATTGGCTTGATAGGTGGTTCAAACACTACAAAAGCCCAGCACAACTGCAGGTGTTTCCCCTTTGCACCTTTAAGCTTGGGAAGAGGGATGGAGCTCATCCGTGTGACAAAATCGTTTGGAAACACTTTTAGCCCCACAGAAGTGACACATGTTATAAAGTCTGCCTTTTCTCAGGAGTGGAGGATTAGCCCTGACATTTGCATTGTGCTAGCACTTCAAGTATCTCTTAAATTCAGCATGACATCACACAGGATCTCACATTTCCTTATTCAGAGATGAGCATGGTCTTGACCATCACAAATGTTGGCTGGCCAGCAGGGCCATCCAAAAATGTGTGTGTGTGTGTGTGTGTGTGTGTCCCGAGTTTGATCCTTAGAACCCATTGTTTAGTGTACTGCACACTCTATCTTGGGTTGCCTGCTAGAAGCACCTCCCTCATTCTTTTAATCTTGTGTCACTGAGAGTTTAGAGCAAAACTGTTTTGTGGAACATGACAATCCTGCCTAGTATCTTGCATAGATTCCTCCCTCCTTTGAAAGTTCTCCAGACTAGGAGATAAAATTAGAGCACTCTGATACAGCTGAGGGATATCCCCTTCAATGAACTGTGAAGGTTGCCAATGTAGAGAGGAATGGAAGGATTCCCCAAGCGTCACAAAACTGGTGTTTGCTAAAGAGCTTGGATTGGTTTGTTGCTTTTGTTTGGTTTTTAAAAAATGCTACTTCTGAATTAAGTACTGCCCCACCCTGGTTCCATTGGGGAACATCTCCCCGCAAAATTCACACTGCTATTAGAGTTACTGGGTAGTAGCTGCTTCCATTATGGTGGAAATTGGGAAAGTACAGTATCTATAAACATTTGCTGTTGGCCAAGGATTTTGAGAATCTAACACAATATGCTTGTTTTCTCACTAAGGAAACAATGAGCATAAAACATACATTATTAGAGGGACATCTGGGACTTCTAATCCTGGGATCACTATTCCAATAGAGTTTACCTCCCAAAGCATTGTTGTCCAATAAACCTGTTCTGACATGGTCTTATAACTTGTAAAGCAGGAGAAGTGAGGAACGTGTGGGACCTCCAGATGTTGCTGGACTCCAACTGCCATCTGCAGGTCTACAGGTTCCTTACCATGCCTTTAAAAATGTTTTATTCATATTTGAAACTTCTTAATGTTCAACAAAGCTTTCAAATGTTAGTTGCATGCAATGAGTAAATATTGGCCCTCAGGTAAGCTGGCAGCTGCCGTGCTCTGCTTCCAACTATACACAAAGACATAGAGACTTTAGGCTGCATAAGGGATTTCGCAAAATGTGCACAGGCTAATGGCTGCTAACAACAGTGTCTGGTAACTGGGTGAAGTGCCCTCATAAGATGCTTTTTGAGGATGCATGTAAGCTGCTCACCAGCTTCAGGTGAATAGGCCAAGTGTCTCCTATAAAAGGATTGTGATGAAGAGTATATTACACCGATGCTCCAATATCTGCACTGATTTTATGTGGCTCTAAAACAAGGCATTGTTGTGTGGTGATTGGTTGGTTTTTTAATGTACACACCCCTACACTATTTGAGCCTAATACAAGATGCCCTTCTTACCCTATACAATGGCACCTCTGGATACGAACGGGATCCGTTCCAGAGCCCCATTCGCATCCTGAAGCGAACGCAACCCGCACCTGTGGGTCGCGATTTGCCGCTTCCGTGCATGGTGTGATGTCATTTTGACCGTCTGCGCATGTGCAAGCGGTGAAACCCGGAAGTAACGCATTCCATTACTTCCGGGTCGCCGCAGAGCACAACCCAAAAGCGCTCAACCTGAAGCAACTTCAACCCGAGGTATGACTGTACCTCCAAGGCAATCTCTAAACTCGATTGTGAACCACCTCTTAATGTATCACACATTTGGCCAAGATCAGACAACAAAGACACATGGAAATACATAGTTTAAACTTTACATAGTTTAGAAGCAATTTCCAGGCTCTATTTAAGTGGCCTTTTTTAGAAGGTCATGGAGCACATTTAGGTTGGGGATTCTTTAGCTCTTTAACTGTGGTTGCACATTATGAACTAAATACTAAATACAATATAAATTAAGGTAACAGAAGGGCACAGCAACTCAAAGAAAGCTATCCAAAGAACAATTGAAAATACTTTCTGCCTGAGGTTGTCAGAACCCATATTCTATTCCTAGGTGTAACAGTGCTGCATTGGGATATGAAGAATCTGAGTCAAATGCAAGAACACTGGTTACCAATGCCAATTCATGTTGCCCAGTTTGTATCTACCACTAAAAGGGATGCAAATAATTACATTCTATTTCATACCTGGCTGATATGTACTGCCGAAACCTGGACTGAACATACAGATGAGTGGCTTGGAGAGTTTGGTAGGGATTTGCAAGGGCCTATCGAAAGTTGCTGTTTTTTCCTTGTTGCAACAATCTTCTGTGCAACTGTAAAGACAAAATTAAAAGAATTTGATTACATAGAAACCCTGTGATGAAGCATTTTGCTCCTCTGTTCAGAGTCCTGCTTCCATTAAAGAGCAATTTCATGATCTGACCAACAACATAAACTGGCAGTCCTGCAGCTGATGCACATAGAAACTACGGAGGAGTGGAAGCTAATGGTAAAAGTGCTTACTTGTCTGTTGCTGTTGTTATTAGTAATATACAGGCTATTGGTGTACACCACAAATCTCTTGAAACCAAGATGTGTTTTCAATCACAATAAATATTTTAAAAGTTAAATCAATTTCTTCTGGATTCCACATGAATGAATTTGCAATGAGAACAGTTAAGTGAATCATTTGTTTTCAAGAGGGAAGCTAGAACACTGCAGATAGAATGTCACAGTGTTAGAATTATTCTGAATGAAACACATCCTCCATCTCCAAGAAAAAGAAAAAGGAGGGGGCAGCCTTCGATGCAGGATGTATTTGTTTTTGTAACTTCTCCTGGAGTAGATCAGCACAAAGTTTAAAAAAGGAAGGCCAAACTGAGGGATATTTCAGCCTCAGTTTTCACTAAGTAGTCTACTCTCTAGGTCCCAATGCAGGTTACCCTCCCAATGTTTTAGACTACTTCCAACCTGGTCACCATGGCCATACGGAATGGGGCTGATGGAAGTTTCATTTAAAATGTTTGGAGGGGAAGGCTGTCCTAAAGCTTGGATGATGGTAGTATCTTCAAAAAAGCAGAGCTATCACACGAGTGAAGGCTGATAAGAGGTACCTGTTACCAAAGTGTTCTACCTCCCAGAGATTTGCCCCACATGCCATTCCACCAAGTGGCAGCTTGGGACCAGCACAACTGAGCAAGCTGGGTGAATCAGGGTGTCTGCAGGGTAGGGCTCTACCCCCACCAAACACCTGAATCACCCAGGAGCAGGGCAGCAAAAATAAATAACTTACTGTCTGGTGAATCAGGGGGTCTGCAGGGTAGCGTGGCAGCAAAAGATGCATCTATCCCGCCAAACATGTGATCTGCTTGGCAGTGTGTCTTTTGTTGCTGCGCTACCAGGCAATTCAGGTGCTTGCTGGATAAAGCAAAGCAGCAAAAGTTGTGCACATTGACTGCTGCTGTGTCCAGCTTACCAGTTGACTACAGCTAGGCAGGTGGAGCTGCTAAGCACCAAGGCTGGCGCCTGGACATCTCCACCCAGTCACAAAAGGCTAGTTGTCAGTAGCAAAATGTGACTGGCGCACAGCTAATTTCAAATGCCGCTCACAAGGGGTCTAAAGACACATGGATCTAATCCTCAGACCCATCTGCCCATCTGGGTCATGTATGAAGACTAGGTCACATGTCATTTCAAGTTTCACCTCTGATTTTAAACTAGAGATTCAGTTCTTGACTTATATAAAACTCTTGGTGTATTGAAACAAATTTATCTTCATTTATGTTGCAATTATCTCTTAGGGCAGTTAATTTGATGGAAATTAAACTATTGTTTAATTGCTCCTATTAATCGAGAGATTTAAAGAAGCACAGTAATAAATAGTTACCTTCAAGACAGAACAAAGTCAAAGCTACTCATGTTGATTCTAAAAGGTAAAATAATTCTAAGCAGAATGAGAACAGAGCAAGCTCAAAATGGTCTTTTCAAAAAAGGAGGGTGCTGCAGTGCAGTATATCAAGTTTTCCAGTGAAACAGTTTTCACTCTATATTTCAGAGATTCAGAAATTTGTAATCAATCTACCACAACCTGATTAAAACCAGTGTTTTGTTTCCTCTGAAGGAAATGCTATTATGGGGCCACACATCCAATGTGCTTTAAGTTGTGCCTAGTGCACTACTAGAATGAGCCCCGCAACAGTTTTAAATGGAGCAATGCAGCTCTTGGCCTGAAAAAAAGGTTCCCCATTGTATTAGAGGAAATTATTTCTGTTAATCACAACAGACCAGGACAAAAACAACAACCTATAGTTGGCCTACTAAAGTGAGAAGTAACCTCTTGAATATCTATTACCACATACATATTCCTGAATAATCCACTTCACCCAGTTTTTTTTTTAATGCTTTTCGGGTTTTTCAATGAATTATTAGAATTGGCTTCCTTAGGACGCTTCAGGGGCACAGATATAAAGCCACATATTTAGAACTGGCAGGGAGTCCCTGGTGCTGTCTACCAAAGAATATGGTGGGTTTTATGTGGATAGGGTAATCTGTGAGTTTTACAGTATATGCGCATGTGCACACACACACACACACACACAGTAATATTGTTGTAACCTGCCCTGAAACCTTAGGGTGAATGGTGGATAACTAATAACACCACAAACACACACACATATACCTCAGAGCTCCTACCTGACCTGGGGAACATTAGCCCTGAATCAGTGTTTGGGGGGTGGGGGATGCTAATGGTTAATTGTGGTTTATTTGGTCCATCATCTTGATTCAACATGGCAACTGCCATCCAAACACGAATGAAGACCACCTCATCCATCTTGGGAACCCTTGTGCCAAGTTAAGTGCTGATATCTTCAGAGGCATACAAATTACCACAGGTTAGAATGGTTATGCCCCAAATCGGACAAAATCCCACTTAAACCACATTCTGGTCTACCATATTGATTCAAAATAGTGGGTAGCATCCCAACATTGACAAAACTGCTACCCCCACCTCTGGAAATCTCATGCAGAGTTTGAAATTGGTGCCATTTGGACCCACCACACAAAAAAAATGTGTGAAGACAAGCCTAAGTCACATTTTGAACCACCGTTAATTCAAAATGGTGGCCAGTAGTCCAACACTGAAGAAAACCACAGGACCCCCACCCCCACCCCGGGAACAATCATGCAGAGTTTGAAATCAGTCAAGTTTGTACCCATCACTCCAAAAATCAGGCAGTCACATTTCATACTGCCATCTTGATTCAAAATGGTGGCTGCATTGCCCACATCAACAAAAACTGCCACCCCACCTCAGAAACCCTCATACCAAGTTTGATGATGGTATCAAGGTGGCCAGACCTACTGAGAACAAACGGTAAAAAAAGTTTTTCCAGAATATATAGTAGATTCCTTTATTTTCCTGATCTAAAATTCATGTTTTCCCTATCCCTGATAGAATTTGGACCAATTTACATATGTACACCAAGACAGAAAGGTACAACAAGATACTTCACAACACTCTATATTAGAGTCACCACATATATGGTGTTTAGAACCCAAAGAAGGCCTCAGTCCTTCCATATATGTTCATAATCTTGCCACAACTGCACATTCTCCTAAGGTACAACCACAGTGCTGAATAGAAGAGTATGAGAGGCCGCAAATGAAGCCTGCCTGGAAGCTGCAGGAGCGAGCACAGCAGAGCACATCACCACCCAAGGAGAGTAAGACATCACCCTGCAGAATCTGAAGCAGTGGTGTACTGGCTTCCTTTAGGCTTTCCGTCCCCATTGAAGGCCCTGTTTGTCCTACTAGTCAGAAGAATGGCCTCATCCATTAAGATTAAGAGAGCACTTTCAATTCCTACCTGTGTATCACCACAAAAAGAGCCAATCCAGAGGGCTTGTGAGGGACTTCACTGTACTTTATTTGTTGCACTTTGGCCTATCAGACCTTTTATAGGAGGTAAATATTCAGTTGTATCACCATGGTCAACTGATTTGCAATGACAGGTGTGTTTCTACCCAGCCCTGCAGAAGCCCAGCTGTACTTATACACAATCGGGCATTTCTTCACCAAATTGAAGAAGCAACTTATCTTTTACAGCTATTGTGTGTTTTAAATTTTTTTTTAATGTAACCAGCAATCCATGATGTTTCAAATATCAACTAAATACGATTTGATCTCCTAAATTATCACAGACAAATTCACAGTACAACACTGTTAGCCATAAAAATCACTGGCATTATTTTGTAGTTTCATTTCACTGTTTAGTAACATTAAACTAATGTGTTCTATACTTGGCAAAAAATTGTTAAGAGTTATTACAATTAGGGAAGGGTATGGCTTACATTAACCTAGCATAGGACTGCTTCCTTTTGAATAGGCTAAAACTTGGTTTTCTGCCAGTTCTCTTTTGCATTCATAGTTTCAAGAGAAACCTAGATTTCATGTCAGAACTTTCTCATATACATTCCCCTTCATTAACATTTTTTCACATTGGCTCTCACTTTGTTGTTGTTTAGTCGTTTAGTCGTGTCCGACTCTTCGTGACCCCATGGACCATTAATCTTAGGATTTTGAAAAAAAGCTAATAAAACCATGAACAACAAAGTAAGCTTAGTATTATGTAGGCATAATTAGGTCAAATGTGAATTTACAATTTGGATATCACCCTTTGCATGCAAACTATTCAATATCCTGGATCTATTAATCATCCAACGAAATTGCTAAAAATGTGGGCTCAATGAGCCTTCTGTATTTTATGAGAAAATTACTCAACTGATCTACCCTATTAGGAAAGATGGGAGGATGGTAGATACAAGCTGATGTAGAGCTCACAAACAAGGCTATAATATACACCACTACATATACATGTCAGCAATTTTGGCCAGTGTGGTGTAGTGGTTAAGAGCGGTAGTCTGCTAATCTGGGGAACCGGGTTCGCGTCTCCGCTCCTCCACATGCAGCTGCTGGGTGACCTTGGGCCAGTCACACTTCTTTGAAGTCTCTCAGCCCCACTCACCTCACAGAGTGTTTGTTGTGGGGGAGGAAGGGAAAGGAGAATGTTAGCCGCTTTGAGACTCCTTAAAGGGAGTGAAAGGCGGGATATCAAATCCAAACTCTTCTTCTTCTTCTTCTTCTGTCTTACCCCATAGTAATCACTGAAACTGTCAAACCTTGAATAAATGAGATGTTGCCTGTTAGGGTTAATATAAACTCCTTAAGATAAGAACAGGGACACAGGTGGCGCTGTGGGTTAAACCACAGAGCCTAGGACTTGCCGATCAGAAGGTCGGCAGTTCGAATCCCCGCGAAGGGATGAGCTCCCGTTGCTTGGTCCCAGCTCCTGCCAACCTAGCAGTTCAAAAGCACATCAAAGTGCAAGTAGATAAATAGGTACCGCTCCGGCAGGAAGGTAAACGATGTTTCCGTGCGCTGCTCTGGTTCGCCAGAAGTGGCTTAGTCATGCTGGCCACATGACCCAGAAGCTGTCTGCAGACAAACGCTGGCTCCCTCGGCCAATAAAGCGAGATGAGCGCCGCAACCCCAGAGTCGGTCACGACTGGACCTAATGGTCAGGGGTCCCTTTACCTTTTTAAGATAAGAACATGTGTACTCTGTATCCATGGGGCCTCTTTTAAAGGACTCACCCTGTATATCACTAGTGTCAAAGTAGAGAAGTACATTCAAAAGTGATTGGCCAAGAAAAACGATCTTAACCAAGCTGTTTTGTTTTGCATCAGAACTTGGTCTGTGCCACTGAAACCTGCCACCCAACAGTTTCCTTGCCTGAGCTGATGGAGGCTGTCTCAAGAAAGATGTCTGAGACCTCAAGGCTGATGGCCTAGGGGAGTGGTGGCAAACCTATGGCACGTGTGCCAGAGGGGGCACTCAGAGCCCTCTCTGTGGGCACACGTGCCGTTGCCCCAGCACAGAGTTCGCCAGAGTTCATTACTAGAAAGCCAGCCTCTCCACATACACCTGAGGACATTTCTCATATCACCCGCCCCTCTGCCCAGCCTAGCTGCTCCCGCTCTGTCCCGCACCCCTCAACTGAGACAGGCGGAGCCAGCCAAGCGCAGCACTCAAACTGCTCCTCACGCTCCAAGCAGCGAGGTGGAAGCAGCCGAGCGTCGAGGCAGAGATGATAGCGTTGGGTGATAACGCCGAGGCCGATGCCGATGCCCCCCCCCATGCAGCGTCGCCCGGGATTCATCACTCCGGTCTCCCGTCACGCTGATGTGGCCCATATCCAAGGACATGAGCACACGACAAGCAGAGTTGAAACAGAAGCTTAGCCTTGAGTAACATCTAAGCCTAATTTATTGCAAATTAAATCAAATGTAACAGAAGAAAGAAAAACATGGCTTCTCCCTCTGTCTTTCTTCCTCAGAGAAAGAGCTGCAAAAGCAAAAGCTATTAAAAAAACGGAACAGCGTTTCTCTATTTCCGCTCACAAGACTCCAATAATCAGTGCTAGAATGTAAACAGACATGTGACATGTAACAATCCCACACATCTGCAGCATGGGAGGAATGGGATTTCCAACAGTGAACAGGCTCTTTCTTTCCCCCTCACCCCTCTCCTCCCTGCTCCCCACGTGATTCAGCACCCACTCCCAGTCCCCAGTCTAGCTGCCGCATTCTGGTTAAATTGCAGTTTCCAGGTCACCTTCAAAGGTAGCCCCACGTAGAGCGCATTGCAGTAGTCCAAGCGGGAGATAACTAGAGCATGCACCACTCTGGCGAAACAGTCCACGGGCAGGTAGGGTCTCAGCCTGCCTACCAGATGGAGCTGGTAGACAGCTGTCCTGGACACAGAATTGACCTGCACCTCCATGGCCAGCTGCAAGTCTAAAATGACTCCCAGGCTGCGCATCTGGTCCTTCAGAGGCACAGTTGCCCCATTCAGGACCAGCAAGTCCTCCACATCCACCCACCCCCTGTTCCCCAAGAACAGTACTTCTGTCTTGTCAGGATTCAACCTCAATCTGTTAGCCACCATCCATCCTCCAACTGCCTCCAGGAACTCACACAGGACATTCACCACCTTCACTGGTTCTGATTTAAAAGAGAGGTAGAGCTGGGTATCATCTGCATACTGATGAACACCCAGCCCAACCCCCCTGATGATCTCTCCCCGTGGCTTCATACAGATATTAAAAAGCATGGGGGAGAGGACGGAACCCTGAGGAACCCCACAAGTAAGAGCCCAGGGGTCTGAACACTCATCCCCCACCATCACTTTCTGGACACGGCCCAGGAGGAAGAAGCGGAACCACTGTATGACATTGCCCCCAGCTCCCACCTCCTCTAGACGGTCCAGAAGGATGTTGTGGTATCAAAGGCCGCTGAGAGATCCAGTAGGAACAAGGAAACAGCTTTCACCTTTGTCCCTAGCCCGCCGGAGATCATCGACCAGCGAGAAGTGTGCATGCACATGAAAGCTCATACCAATAACAAACTTAGTTGGTCTCTAAGGTGCTACTGGAAGGATTTTTTTTTATTTTTATTTTTACTACGGCAGACCAACATGGCTACCTACCTTTAACAACAAGACCAAGACAGTTTCAGTCCCGTGATGAGGCCTGAATCCCGACTGGAGGGGATTCAAATGGTCCGCATCCTCCAGGCGTGCCTGGAGTTGTTCAGCAACCACTCACTCAATCACCATGCCCAAGAATGGAAGATTTGAGACTTGGCGATAGTTGGCCATATCGGCCGGGTCCAAAGATGTTTTTTATAGAAGCAATTTAATGACTGCCTCTTTCAGCAGGTCTGGGAAGTCTCCCTCACAGAGGGAAGCATTCACCACCCTGCAGAGCCCATCCTGACTTGCTTTACAGGATGGAGACAGGTGGTTGGTTTCACATATCCAAGCAACCTGTTCACATGCTTGGAGGTAACAGATTGGAATTGATTCCATGCAACTTGTTCAAGGTATCTCTCCCAGCCAGCCTGCCCAAGATGTATCCCAGTCTGCCTTCTCCTTTTCTCCCCAGCATACCTTGCTCAACACTCCCTTTTCCTGTCACCTCAAACATACAGTTACCCTGGCAACCTTCCAAACCCACAGTCTCTGTTCACACCTCAGGGCAAGGACTGCTCTCTTGCCTTGTCAATGGCTCTCAATGGCCCTGTATTGTTTCTTAATGCCTCCACTCTGGCCAGGTCGTTTTGCACAGGATTGCTCAGGAATTCCTCTGCAGCTTGTATTTTCCCTTCATATTCCAATTAATCAAAATCCTAGCTTTTATATTAATTTCTAGTATTGAGGGGGGTCCTCTCCAAACCTATAATCTGCATATTGAAAAGCGGTCACATATAGTCACTTCCATTGCTTAAATCAGCTTACTTCGTATCTCTGCGCATTAAAGAGTTAACATCTTCAGTCTTAGGTCTGAGTAATGCTGATCCAGCAACTTTGCTTATTTTATTGAGTGTGTCTTATTGCAACTCTAAATGGTCTTAAACCAATGTGTTGGGTTTACTGTGTTTACTGAACACAAAAGCAGGGGCTCAAGCAATGAGTATTTTTTATATATTTTGCTATTGTTGCACTGACCCCTAGTGGCCACTTGCTGAGCCTACAAAGTTCATTCTAAACTGAAACTACTGATAACATTCACAGGTGATGTAGAATGGGTGGTGGTGGTTTTACAAGCAAACTTCAAAGCAAACTCTAGCTTTCTAAATGCAAGTTGTGCACATTGAAATGTTAACTTTATAGAGAAAGTTAAGCTAACAAAATCCAATCTCTAAATAGTATCAACTTGAACAGTGATGTATCTGTTTTGCATTTTCCAAAGGCAATACCTTGATTTTTGAGCATCTCGGAAACCGAATGTTTTGGTTTTCAAATGCTGAAAACCCAGAAGTGAACGTTTCAGTTTTCTCGGAAGTCAAACGGCTTCTGAGGCGTGTTACTCCATTTTCTCAATGGAACTTGCCGACCACCTATTGTGCCTTGGTTTTCAAACGTTTCGGAAGTCTTCCAGAACGGATTACATTCAACAACCGAGGTACTACTGTATAGTTCTTTCCATCACTGCTTAGCAACAGGAAACAAAAAGCCACATTGGTTCAAACCCATTTCTACACAGATGCCCAACCCTTACTTTTAATTATCATTTAATTTATTGCCTGCCCTTCATCCCAAGGGCCCAGGGCAGATTACAATGTAAAATACAACTTTAAGATTCATTTGAATACTCGCCATTAGAAAAAAAAAATCAATCACAAAAATGGGGTGGGTATAGTCCAGTCGCTCATAATTAACCTCATACTTGCTGCCACAAGAGAATAGCATACACCACGGGTGTCAAACACAAGGCCCACGGGCCGAATCCGTCCCGCCAGACCTCGTCATGTGGCCCGTGTAGCCGCCGCCGGCCGCCAGCCTTCACCTTTTATTCTCGCTTTTTTTTTTTTTGACACAAGAAAGCCGCCTCTTCAGCACATGCACGGCAGCCTACAAGCCAGAGAACGTCTGCCCTCTAGCGGCGCCGGCTGTTCTACACAGGAAACCTCCACTTTACATGTCCTTTACATAGTCCTACAGATACAACCGGCCCTTTGAGGGTGACCAAACTGCTGATGCGGCCCCCGATGAATTTGAGTTTGACACCCCTGGCATACACCAATAGACAAGAAGATGCCCTAGTTTCCCAGAACTACCCCACAGGAAAAATTACCCACACCCACTGTTTGGTGCTTTTCATGGATGTTAGAATACAAGAGGCAGCATCCAGGTAAACAGTTCCATTAGCACAAGGACTTTTAACTGTGCAATGGAACTTCCCTGCCTTCTAGCACTGGCATATAACTACTTGTCTACAGTGCCTCTCCCCAAATGCCTTGGAACTTGTGCTTTAGCCTCTCAAAACTGCTGTCTCAATGCCTAGCTCTACCCTGTCCGCATTTGAACCATCATCCATTTTTCACATTCATCCTGGGGACTCCTGTCAGCTTCCCATTTGCCCCCACAATCTGTTCAAAAGGTTGTTCTGCCACCTATTTAATTTTAAACAACTCTTGATACTTAATGTACTGTAAAACACTCCAGATTGGACCTCATCTCACTCCTTTGCATATAAAAGGGCTCCTACCATTTGCAGAAGGGCCACCGATCCTACAGAAGCTCCCATAAGCTAACAGAAGAGGGAAGAAAGGTAAATCTCAACAATTCCCCCACCTCCCAGGTTATTCAAGGTCTCCCAATGCTGGAGCAGATTTCTAGGGAGCGTACTGGGTGGCAGAGAGGGGTATCCAGTGAAAATTATCTCTCCATCCCCCTCTTCTGCCGGGGGGGGGGGGGCGACTCCTGGAGGTCAGAGTTCCACTCAAAATATAACAGATTCAAGTCCCCTGTCATGCCTGGGTTAAGCACAAGACACAACCTCCCTAACCAAAGCATGAATGGGCTGCATGCAGCCTCTGCTCCAGCTGCTGTAGTAACAGGCATGTGTGATAAGTGAAAACCCATTGGGCATGCCCAACTCTTGTGTGGATTGTTCTGTAAACCTCACAAAACATAATCCTCTGCCCCATAGGGATTGTAACTTGTCAGAAGTGGGAGGGAGGGGGGGCGATGACTCAATGCTCAATTTTTAATCTGAAGTTCTAAGTACTAAGCATAGCATTATAAACCACCACAGGGTGAGCAAGCTTTCTTAATCAAGAGTGCAACTCTGCTTTTCATTAATACTACACTGCAAGCATCTAGTATTTAAGCAAGCTGTGTAGTTAAAGATGGACAGTCTATTAATGAGAAATCAGGGCAGCATGTCACTTCAGATTCTTAGCAATGGCCATAAGCATTCTTCTATAAAGGTCACAGCTGCACATTACGGAAACAAATTATAGGCACCAGGGGAATTACTCCTTCGTATAGCATGACACGCGTGTGTATTGTAGAGGTTTATGCGCATCACAATTTGCATCAACACTATATATTTACTGACATTTGCTTAAGATACAAATGCAAGATTAAATAAAGAAAAACAAATCCAAAAACCACTTCCAAATCAAGGAAATACAATAAACCAAAGAAATTAAGGCTGGACCATGGTATACAAGACACAACCCAAGAGAACAAAACAGCTAAAGTAATTAATCCGAGGAGCAGAAATTATCATGCTGAGAGATAAACATTAGCAAATCACCAAAATAGGAAGGCAATAATATTCTATGGTTTTGGGGAGCATCATATTCTTTTATCAAAAAAGGATGATATCAGATATAACACAAAAAGGTAAAACCAGACTTGTAAACCTCTGGGATGTATCCACCTGAGCGTTAAAGAATTCAAATGTGAAAATGCTGATCTGTATTGTTAAAAAAACCCAAACATACTTCACATACAGGCTCATGGAGTTTGAATTGGTGGTGGCTGACCAGGAAAGAGATCTATAACCATGGTGATTAATAAAAATGTTCACCCTGTGTGCTACAGCTGTGAGAAAGGTAAACACCACACTGGGGATAATTAGGAAAATGAGTGAAAATAAAACTGCCAATATCATAAAAGCATATTGAAGAATGGGAAAGTATTTAGAAAAGGGCAACCAAAATGATAATCCCTACATGGAAAAATTACAGTATTTGTGGAGTGTAAAAGGTGACAAGATAGAGGGGTATAAAATTATGTATGGTGTCAAGAAAGAAGATGGATGCCACCCCCATAATGCTAGAACCATGGGCTACTGATTCAGGACAAGCAAAACAAAGTACTGTTGGAAAGATTCGGGACAAGCAAAACAAAGTACATCTTCACAAAGCAGTTAAATTATGGATTTCATTCCCACTAGATGTAGTCATTAGAATCACAGAATCGTAGAACTGGAAGTACTGTAACTCCAGTGGTCATCAAGTCCAATCCCCTGTAATGCAGGAATCTCAGCTAAGGCATTCATGACATACTCCACATATAGGCTCATGGATCCAGCCTCTGCTGAAAAACCTCCAAGGAGAGTCCACCACCTCCCCAGGGAGATCGTTCCACTGCTGAATAGCATTGCAGGTGGTGTCCTCGCACCAAGTTGAATTGTTTTAAAGGGTGAGTGCACAAACCCATGGAAGATTAAGTCTATAAAAAGTTGCTTGCCATGATGGCTGAGTACTACTTCCCATATTGGAGGTAGAATGCCATACCAATTACTGGAGAGCACAAATGGAGAGAATGATGCGGTGTTCAGGCCCTCCTTGTGGACTTCCCATGGACATCTGGTTGACACGGTAAAAGAAGGATGTTGGACTAAATGGGGTCTTTAACTAATCTAGCACACTTCTTCTTATGTTCTTAGTTTTGTCCATACTAATGCTGACTATCACTTCTGATATCTGCAAGATGGCAAACGGAGCACAGATCTGATCGCTCCGACAGATCTGAGCCCCGCAGAATGTCAGGGGAAAACGCCAAGGTGAGGTGTACCCCAAAAAAAGTCTTGAGAGGGTTCTCAAGACGTCAAGAGGTCCAGCAGATTGCAACGAGATCTCCCGCAATTCCCAGACCCCTGCACTGAAAGGTTCGGGAGAGTGGGGAAAAGAAGCGGGTTTGAGTGCAGTCTGGGCAGCAACACATCTCCACGGGAGCAAAGCCTTAATGCTACGGCCACCAGCAGAGATTTCCCGTAACTAACATTCAAGCTGACGGGAACGTAAGAAGATTTACTATTTAAATTAAGATTAATTCGGCACCAGATGAAGGATTAAAAAAGAAGTCCGTTCTTTGTCTTCTGGGTAATTAACTGTACATGGAAAAAAATTGCAAGTGGAAAACTATTATCTTATTTGATATTTATGGTGTGGGCCTGCTGATGGGAGAATTCAAGGCAACTGAAACCCATTCTGTCTTGTTTGACATTGCTACAGGATTTTAAAGCTGGCCACAACTCAGTATTTGTGTATGGAAAAAGGAAGGTTGTGCCTCGACTCTGACAACATCCGAGATGCCTTACGCCTTCCAAACCTTTTTGTCAGTTGTGGGGAGGAAAGGTTAAGACAACTGAAATCTACTCTACTTGGCTTGTTACTGATACTGGAGTATAAAAGTGGAAACTGGATTTTGAACTGCAGCCACTGAAGTCAGCAGAGGAGATTTGGATTAAGACAAGTACTTATGAACTGTTCTTGCCACTGATTGTCCACCAGGTTTCTCTTACATACAGCAACCCAGGTCATGTGGCCAGGCAGGGGGGGTTACTGTGATTTTTAGTAAGTCATTAGCTTGAACCAGGCGTCCTATTGGGAAGACCCAGTTTTCTGAGTGCATGTTCCAAAGGTTGGGCAATACAGGACTCCTTTTGGTGTACTGACCTCCCCGCTGCACCAAGGATTCCCTGCCTGAGCTGCTTTAGGACGTGGTGGATGTTCTCCTGGAGACACCCAGTTTGGTTGTCCTGGGGGATTTTAAGATCCACGCCAACATGACCTTACAAGGGGCAGCTCGGGACTTCGTGGAAAGCATGGCCTCCATGGGGCTGTCCCTGAATAAATTTGGCTCAACTCATAGTCGCGGACATGTCTTAGACTTGGTATTCACCACTATGGATGTGGGTGATCTGACACTAAGTAAAAGCGAAACAAAGGAAGTGCCATGGTCGGATCACTGCCTGGTGCAACGGAACTTCTCTGTGAGCCTTCCCATCCACAGGGAGGGGGGACCAATTTGGATGGTCCGCCCCCCCCCTAAAGGAGCCAAATGGTTTCCAGAGAGTGGTAGGGGATGTTTTATCCCATGTTGATGGCCTTTCAGCTGATTCCCTGGTGGACCGCTGGAATGTGGCATTAACCAGGGCTATCAACTGTCTGACTCCAAAGCGCCCTCTCCGATTGCACAGGGTCCGGACAGCCCCATGGTTTTCCCCAGAGCTGAGGGCGATGAAACAATCACTGAGACGGCTAGACAGGACATGGGTTAGAGCTCAACGTCGAGCCTACCAAGTGGCGATAGCAATCACCGCCTCTATTGCATCTGCAGAAAACAGCAGCAGGAGACTCTTTCAGGTGGTTTGCAATTAAATGGAACCACCTGTGCCATCGGGGCCCGGAAAGGGCCCCAAGATCTCCTGCAATGATTTTGCAAAGTTTTTTGCAAATAAAGCGCTCAGATTCGGAAAGAGGTAGATGCCACAGTGGGAGCAGGGCCAGGGCGGGAGAGTGCCAGAGTCTTGTCTAGTCAAGTTGTGTGGGATCAATTCCAATCCGTTACCTCCGAGGATGTGGACAGGCTGCTTGGATGAGTGAAACCAACCACCTGCCTCCTTGATCCTTGCCCATCCTGGCTAATAAACGTGAGCTGGGAAAGGCTGGGTGATGGGCTCTGTGGGGTGGTGAATGCCTCCCTCTGTGAGGGGGCATTCCCAGACCCGTCTGGACTGTCTAGAGGGGCTGGGAGCTGGGGGCACTGTTATACAGTGGTTCTGCTCCTTCCTCCTGGGCTGTGTCCAGAAAATGGTGTTGGGGGATGAGTGTTCAGACCCCTCGGCTCTCACTTGTGGGGTGCCTTAGGGCTCCGTCCTCTCCTTCATGCTTTTTAACATCTACATGAAGCCGCTGGGAGAGATCATCCAGGGGTTTGAGCTGGGTGTTTATCAGTATGTGAATGATACCCAGCTCTATTGAAACCAGTGAGGGTGGTAAAGGTCCTGTGTGAATGTCTGGAGGCGGTTGGAGGATGGATGGTGGCTAACAAATTGAGGTTGTATCCTGACAAGACAGAAGTACTGTTTCTGGGGAACAGGGGGTGGGTGGGGGTGGAGGACTCCCTGGTCCTGAATGGGGTAACTGTGCCCCTGAAGGACCAGGTGCGCAGCCTGGGAGTCATTCTGGACTCACAGTTGTCCATGGAGGTGCAGGTCCATTCTGTGTCCAGCTCAGCTGTCTTCCAGCTCCATCTGGTTCACAGGCTGAGACCCTACCTGTCCACGGACTGTCTTGCCAAAGTGGTGCATGCTCTGGTTATCTCCCACTTGGACTACTGCAATGTGCTCTACGTGGGGCTACCTTTGAAGGTGACCTGGAAACTGCAATTTAACCAGAATGCGGCAGCTAGACTGGTGACTGGGAGCGGCCGCCAAGACCTTGTAACACTGGTCCTGAATGAATACCAGTACGTTTCCAGGCACAATTCAAAGTGTTAGTGTTGACCTTTAAAGCCCAAACCTGGCCCAGTATACCTGAAGGAGTGTCTCCACCCCCATCGTAAGCCCGGACACTGAGGTCCAGCACTGAAGGCCTTCTGGTGGTTCCCTCATTGCAAGAAGTGAAGTTACAGGGAACCAGGCAGAGTGGTGCCCGCCCTGTGGAACGCCCTCCCATCAGATGTCAAGGGAATAAACAACTACCAGACTTTTAGAAGACATCTGAAGGCAGCCCTGTTTAGGGAAGCTTTTAATCATTGTATTTTAATATTCTGCTGGAAGCCGCCCAGAGTGGCTGGGGAAACCCAGCTAGATGGGCAAGGTATAAATAAATAATTTTTTTTATTATATTATTATTACTCTGTTGCGGGAATATAAGAAAGACTTATTTTGGCTGGAGGGATCTACAGAGCACTAAACTCAGTTTCCTGTATATAAATCGGAATTTTAAGGTGGAAAAAAAACTGGCAAGAGAGGTTGATATACCTATTTAGAAGGATCTTCAAGTGCTGCAACTCTTCATTCTACCCTGAGACATTTTAGAAAATTGGATACTGAATTTAGTATTCTTTCTCTCTCCTGGACAAATAAGTGGTAATTCTTCTGGATATATTGTTTCTGTCTCTTTTTTAAGGTAGATATTTGTTATATATGAATATCAACTTAAAATTTGGATTTTATGTTAAATTGCATAAAGTACGTGGGTTGAAAGAACAGGGGTAGTGGGGTCCTGGAGGTGCTCTTGAATGTGATCGGAGGAGACCGGTGGGTGGAAGGTGTCCAGGTCGGAGCGGGGCAGTGCAGGCTGAGGGCATTTGCAGATGACCTGGTTTTCAGCAGCTTTCTGCTGGTTGAAAGACTGGCTACTTCTTGAGAACACTGATGTTTTGGATTTGGAAGGATTCAACAATGCGTTTGGGTGGCGTGCATGTCTGTGGTGTGACAAGGCTAAAATACATAAGAATTTCAAGAACCATGTTGTCAGAAAAGCTGTATTTAATGTCTGGTTGAAATATAAAGACTTATTGGAAAACAAGACCCCAAGGTGGTTATCACCAATGGAGGCTAAGGCCGTGAAAAAACTCAATATGGAGGCCAAATGGCCGAAATATTGGGAAATAATAGAAAAAGATGGAGATAACTGGAGGTTGCAGAGTATGGACAAAATAAAAGATAAAGTGCGAGATTGGCTACATTATGCTCAGATTAAAGAAGTTTTTAAGTTGGATAAAAAGGTAGGATTCCAGGTGGAGAAATCAAAGTTAGAAACTGAACTGTTAGAACCCAGCTCTAAGATACTTTCAAGAATGTATAATTTGCTGTTAAAATGGAATACACAGGATGAAACGGTCAAATCAGCCATGATAAAATGGGCACAGGACATAGGGTACAACATCATGTTTGCTGACTGGGAAAAGTTATGGACCACAGGTTTGAGATTTACGGCATGTAATGCCTTGAAAGAAAATATTATGAAAATGATATACAGGTGGTACATGACGCCAGTCAAGCTTGCAAAGATATACCATGTGTCTGATAATAAATGTTGGAAGTGTAAACAAGCTGAAGGAACATTCTTTCACCTCTGGTGGACTTGCCCTAGAGTGAAGGTTTTCTGGGAAATGATTTATAATGAACTGAAAAGGGTATTTAAGTATACCTTCTTTAAGAAACCAGAGGCCTTTCTCTTGGGCATTGTTGGTCAGAGTGTGCAAAAGAAGGATCGAACTTTTTTTATGTACGCTACAACAGCAGCAAGGATACTCATCGCTAAAAGCTGGAAAACTCAAGAATTACCCACACTGGAAGAATGGCAGATGCAACTGATAGACTATATGGAACTGGCGGAGATGACGGGCAGAATCCGAGACCTGGGAGAAGAACTGGTGGAGGAAGACTGGAAGAAATTCAAGGACTATCTACAAAAATATTGTAAATTGTATGATTGTTAAGAAAGATGTAAGATTAGCAAAAACATGGCTTCAACAAACTAGTTATAAAGAATATAAATTTAAATTCAACTGGAAGATGAAAAGATAAATTTGGGATAAGTAATATTTTATGATTAAGCTTCAATAAGAGTATGTTAAACCCCAAAATTTGAGATATTAAATATTGGAAAATTATATTATATGAATTAAATCAAGTTAATAATTTGCTGGTAAAATTTATGTTTAGAAAGCAGGAACAAGAGATGTGAGGAAGTCCAAAGTTGAGAATGAAATGTGGATAATGGAAAATATTATGTTATTATGTATGTTTTTTATTGGTTATACAAAATTTAATAAATATTATTATAAAAAAGAAGAAGAAGAACAGGGGTAGTGGGAAAGCACAGAAACTGTTATTGTTTACTGGGAGCTTACATGGAATGGTCTTGAAACTGATAAGGTGGTGGTGAAAACTGGCTGTTTTGAGAACAACGGAAAGATGAAAATATGACAATGATTAAACAGAGTTGAGTCTGGACAGAAGGGCTCAAGTACAGGACCCGGGGGATATATCTCAATGTGAATTGAAATTTATGAAAGAGATGGGGGAAATTGTGGCTAAAATAACAAATCAGTTTACAACACGAAAGAATCAAAGCATTAAAAGAGTGACAGAACCAACTGAAATAATAGTCTTGCACAACAGACAAGACAGTCTGGAAAGGGGCATCCTTTGTCAAATGAGAAATAATAATCTTGTACAGGGAGAACTGAGGAAGGGATGTTCCTAGGCAAAAGTTGCGAGAGGAAGCCTGAAAACTGGGAAAAGATGACTGATATGAAGAAAACCCATTTGGAAGTTTTGTGGTTTAGGCAGAAAACACTTCAGGAGGTTGTGGTGGAGAAAACGAGGCAGAAAGTACAAGGAAAGGCGAGTTGGATTTGGAACTTGCCTCAACTGACAGAAGTCTGCTGATGAAATTAAAGTACGCCAAAGGAAAAAGAATGGGAAATTGACTTGGAAACTATTATTGTTTATGTGCAAAATATTGTAGATATTGGTACATTAGCAGGCTTTGATTAAACGCTTACAATTAGCAGAGATGTGTTAGTAAGTTTTGATTAACTATGTGTAATTATTACAAAATTGGGTAAATGGATCTGGAAACATAAGAGAATTTTGTTTATATAAAGAACCAGAAGAGGGGATGGAGGAAAGTCTGGAGATTCCTGGAATCTCGAAGAAAAGGTTGTGAAAAGATATTGCTATACATGGGGATTGGGGGTAATTTTTTTTATTTTTTATTGATGTTAATGTGGACTTAAATTGTGAAAAACAGTAAAAATTTATTTAACATACAAATGCTGACTATGAATAAATCTCATTAAAATATGAAAACTTAGTTGAGGGGTGGCTTACAGTAGTCAAAATTTGATATTGATGGTATATATTCAACAGGCTTGAATGTCCAAGCAATCTTGTCTACCTTCTTTGGTACAGCTATAAAACCTATTCTCCTTTAAACCTGCTTTTGCTTTTCACAGCACATAATCCAAGTTCAGTTCAGAAGCTTAATTGCTTCACCTCTCATTACTGTGACATGGCTGCAGACATACTGCCCTTAGTCATTTGACTAATTAAATTACATCAAAATATTGCACAAAGAAGCTATGACCTCTTTTTAATACAGCATATTGGCCATGACATAGTAAGGAGGGCAAAACCAAAACCACAAAAGTCCTGAAAATTTACATTATCACAATAGAAGTAATTTGTAGGCAGAACTGTTTGGGAGCAGCCTTCAGTTGGCATACAGTTTGAATTAATTACAAAATACGAATTACCAAATTTAGGCACTTGCTTCAAGTTTTCACTATACAAGATTAAAACCTTTGACAGTACAGAATCATGCTGTATAGGTCAGACTGTTTTACGTGTGTCCCTTAATGCCCTTATAAAGGTTAGCATACCACACAAGGTCAAGCAAGTAATATAACAATATTCTTTCCCAGCAATGAACATGTTGAAATGAATTATATTGGTCACATGGAACAGATGACAACACACAGACAAAAGCAAGAACAATCCTTCTTCGTTAATGGCACATCAAACTAATTCTAACAGGCTGAAATCATTAATGAAGTATCCTGAGGCAGAACAAAGTAATTACTACACTGTCCTATCAAAATAATTAGATATTTTCAGATGTTCCTGATAAAAATTGTCTTTAATAAGATTCAATATTATGCAGTAATAGGCACTGAACACATACTTCTGGTCTCTCTGAGCACTGGCATCATTGTATACAATAATCTCTCCTCCTCAACAACTTTGCCCCGTACCCCCCCCCAAAAAAACAAAAAAAACGGGGCATTACTTATTTCCTTAAAAAAGCTCAACAGCTTTGACCTGAACCCCAAAAAGGGAGTAGATTACGGAAAGTTTTTAATTCTGCGAGTAGATCGCAGTCTCTTGGGAGTTGGCCATCCCTGCCCTATACAGTTTAGGATTAGTGGAAGTCAATAACTGTTTGCTCTGAGTTGACCCTGCCAATGCACTAAGTCAGGGGTGTCAAACTCAAATTCATCCGGGGCCGCATCAGCAGTTTGGTCACCCTCAAAGGGCCGGATGACACCCCCTTTATGAACAAGGAGGAAGATGGTAGCTAAAATATAACTCATTCTCTTTGAAGGCATCCAGGCATAGATGGAAGGGGGTATTATTTCTTCGCAAAGGTCGATGACTCCAACATACACTCATGTAAGAAAACTTTTAGGTGCAGCTGCCCCCCATTGAGAGGAACAAGCGTCCTTTCACTATGTACAGCCTCCCTCGATTTCCCACTCCTACTTAAAAATCAGCCCACAGCCCCACATAAAGGCAAACCACTCTTTAACATTCAAGTGTCTGTGATTAAAAGAAGCAATTTGCTATCATTCCCGTCCACACACACACTTTGTAAATATAGGGAACAGATAAATGACGTCTAAGGGTTAGGTTTCATCCTATATTCCCCAAGGAGGAGGGACGTAAATACTTAAAATAGGGAGGCGCCTTTTCTCTCTGTGTGTTTTTTTTCTTTTCTTTTCCCTTTTTGGCAGGCGATAGAGCAAGTAGGTCTTAGGGAGTGGGTGGGGTCGAGCTTGACTTCCACACCTGCGAAGGTAAACGGAGGGAGATAACGGGGTGAGACGCGGGGGGGGGGGGCGTGGAGAAGAAGATATGAGGTTGGAGGGAAAGAAACATTGCAGCCCAACAAAAGCAGATAAACATGCTAAGCCTCCAGCTTGCCCACAAAGACACTCCTCTTCCTCCTCTTGTGTGTGTGTTGCTGCTGCTGCGACACGGCCACTACTTACCCCTCAGGGAATCGGTTGATTAAATGCACATTTCTATGCCACTGAATTCATAAAATCTGTACGGTGGCGGTACCAAAGAATGCAAAAGGAAGGAAAGAGTCTCTCTCTCTCCTCCCCCCCCCCCACTTCCTCACCTGGGCACGCAGCTGGGCGAGCTCCGGTCCACCTCCCAGGTGGCGTAAAGGTTCATCTGGACCAGGCGCCCCCCTGCCGCCGCCGCCGCGCCTGACCCAGGAGCCCCCGAGCCGCCTCCCCCTGGGGCCAGAGAGCCTCCTCTGGGGCCGAGAGCGGCCGGCTAGGACAACGAAGGCGCCACCGCCGCCGGAGGAGCAGGAGGAGGTGCCAGCTGCTGCTGTAGCACCGCCGTCGGCAGCGGAGGCTGCCCTGAAAGGCTCTGTGCAGCCAGGGACGCCGAAGAAACTGAGGCGCTGGATGCTGGCTGGTGCAGCGAAGGCGTGAGCGAGCCCCGCTGGCCGCCGAGCGCCCCTCTCTCCGCCATAGCTGAGGAGGAGGACAACGACGACGAGAGTCTCCCTCAATCCCCGCTAGCGCCTCAGCCGCCTTCTTTCCCCTTCAGCTGTGCGAGAATAAAAGGTGAAGGCTGGCGGCCGGCGGCAGCTACACGGGCCAAGGTCTGGCAGGCCGGATTCGGCCCGCGGGCCTTGTGTTTGACACCCGTGCACTAAGTCTTCTGACACTCGTCTAGCACTAATTTTGGTTCCTTTGCAGCATGCGTGAAGACCTTTTTTTATTTGCCCAAACCTTTTAGAAGGCAGCCCTGTTTCTGAAGGCAGTCCTGTTTAGGGAAGTTTTTAATGACTGACGTTTTAATGTATTTTTAATATTTGGTTGGAAGCCACCCAGAGTGGCCGTGGAAACCCAGCCAGATGGGCGGGGTATGTATGTATAAATAAATAAATAAATAAAGATCATCATCATCATCATCATTTTTTAACACAGAGAGTTGCTAGTGCTCTGTTTTATGAAATAATTTGATTAAATGACAGCTTTAAATTTCTTATTTTAATTGTTAGGTGATCTGTGCACCCCTAGTCACTATAGAAAAAAAAGTTATCCTGAACACATGTTTATGTATATCCTGGTCCATCTTGGTAAAGTTATTTGCAAACATACTTGACATACATAAGTAAAAAATATTTCTCCAGTCTGTGTCTAAAAGATCCATGGCTTTTCAACTTCCATCATGAGTTTCATGGACTTCCAAAAATGGAAGTTTTCATAAACTGAAAGAAGCTTTTTGACTGTCATATGTAATCAAGTTGGTGGTGGTGGTTGCTACTGCTACTGGTGCTGTTGTAAATAATAATAATAATAATAATAATAATAATAATTCAGTTTATTACCTTCCTGTCACCATCTGGTCCCAGAGTGAATTACAACAATTTAACATTCATTATTTAAATTTTTTAAAATTATCGTCAAAGGAATAGGGTGGGTCTTGAAAACATATCTCAGGTATCAAAGACCAGAATAAGAGGTGTATCTTCAGCATATAACAGAAACTGTATAAAAAGGTGTCAAATGCATGATGTGTGCATGTCTGTTTTTCTTTTTTTTTATAAATATTTATTGAGATTTTTTAAATACAAAATGCAAAAATAATAAACAATATGAAATGTATCATAACATATTTTCAAAGCTTATTTGGACTCCCTCACGTCTCCCGCTCCCACTTACATCATTGTAAACTTTTTCCAGCAATTTATCATCTTGTTTACATTCTTAAGTCTTGTTCATTTAATTTAGTCTAATAATTCTCCAAAAGGTTTATATTTTCCTCAATCTCACTTATCGTCCAGATTACGTCTAATTTAGTGGTGCTCAATTATTTATGGTCTGGCATCCTTCTTAACATTCAACCAAATTACAGTATTTTTGTAAATAAATCCTAAATTTCTTCCAGTCTTCTTCAACCCTCTCCTCTCCCAGGTCTCGGATTCTGCCGGTCATCTCAGCCAATTCCATATAGTCTATCAGTTGCATCTGCCATTCTTCCAGTGTGGGTAGATCTCGAGTTTTCCAGTGCTTGGCAATGAGTATCCTTGCTGCTGTTGTTGCATACAGGAAAAAAGTTCTGTCCTTCTTTATCACCCTCTGGCTGACAATACCCAGGAGAAAGGCCTCTGGTTTCTTGGGGAAAGTATACTTAAATACCTTTTTCAACTCATTATATATCATTTCCCAGAAGGCCTTCACTCTAGGGCACGTCCACCAGAGGTGAAAGAATGTTCCTTCATTCCCTTTACATTTCCAGCATTTGTTATCAGACAAATGGTATATTTTGGCAAGTTTAGCTGGGGTCATGTACCATCTATATATCATTTTCATTACATTTTCCTTCAAAGCATTACATGCAGTGAAGTTCAACCCAGTGGTCCACAACCTTTCCCAGTCCTCGAACATGATATTATACCCAATGTCCTGTGCCCACTTTATCATAGCCGATTTAACCATTTCATCTTGTGTGTTCCATTTTAACAGCAAGTTATACATTCTTGAAAGTACCTTAGTCTTAGGTTCTAGCAGTTCTGATTCCAATTTCGATTTCTCCACCTGGAACCCTAACTTTTTGTCATTTTTGAAAACTTCTTTAATCTGAGTGTAGTGTAACCAGTCTCGCACTTTATCCTTCATTTTCTCTAAACTCTGCAATTTCCAATTGTCTCCATCTTTTTCTAAAATTTCCCCATATTTTGGCCATTTGGCCTCCATATTGGGTCTTTTTCGGGCCTTAGCTTCCAGAGGTGATAGCCACCTTGGAGTTTTGTTTTCCAATAAGTCTTTATACTTTGTCCAGACATTGAACACTGCTTTTCTGACAATATGGTTTTTAAAGGCCTTATTGATTTTAACCTTATCATACCATAAGTATGCATGCCAACCAAAAGCATTGTTAAAACCTTCCAAATCCAATACATCAGTGTCTTCGAGAAGTAGCCAATCTTTTAGCCAGCAGAAAGCTGCGGCCTCATAATACAACTTTAAGTCCGGCAGGGCAAAGCCCTATGTGTGCATGTCTGTTTTTCTATCACTTATCTGTTTATTCCACTTGATGCCTAAGAAGCAGAGAAAGTTCTGCTGTCCAAAGGTGATATTAAATGTTAACTACAGAAAACTTGTAGTTTGAACTAAATCCTGCAACTTCTAGCAGCACTTCTGCAACTTCTGGGATAATCATCATGATTATCTGCAGCAGGATAAATGGATGTAAGAAATATAAAACTATTTTTTTAATCAGTCATTCTGAAAGGGTGAATGTGGCAGAAGAATTTCTCTGTTTTCCAAAATGAGTTAATATTTCACAAAATGTTACAAATCAAGATAAACTTTATCTTTAAAGTGGCAGAAAGATGGTGGAAGACCCAGGGAAGTGGAGATCTCCCAGGGTGAGAGGAAAGCTCCCAGGTGAGGGTTGGGAGGGTCTGTCATTTTCCGAGAATGAGGTGAGCAGGGATGAATCAAGAGCTTACTCTGAGCAAGGAGAGATAGATACACTTGCATAGTTTCTGCCCTTCAGATATCCTGCTGCTGACTTTTCCCACTCCTATTTTTAGGATGCTGTTAGTAGGTTTGTATTATGTTTCACCACTACACCAGTGATTGTAGATTCCACAGTGGTTGTAGAGATGGTTGCTGGGATGATATTGTGCATATGACATTGCTACTCAGAATTTGTGTATTATGTGTTGTTGTGCATTATAACCATAGAAATGTCTTAACTTTTTGTATTGTATGGATTTTATGTTATGACATAAATTGTTTATTATGTCCTACATTGTAAACTGTTTTTTTTTTTACTAAGGACAGTATAGAAATTTTAATATAAATTATGTCATCTCTGCTTTGACAAAGTATGACCAATGGCGTTTCAGTGCCTAATTCATGTCAAAAGCCAGAAGAGCTCTTTATGTGGAAGGGGAGGGGGGGAGAGACAGGACAGTGAATATTACATGTATTGGAGAGGAATTTCCACAAGAGGGAGCCAAAAGCTCCATTTCAATCCTAAAGCATTTTTTAGGAAAGTGTACTGCTTTCTATATAAAAATAATTGCTGACAATTCTGTGAATGTTATTTCATACTGGAAGATGTCTTTCTATCCACTTTTCACTTGTCCAGATTATTTCCCAAGTCCAATGTATAAGGCATGTGTGCAGGACAGGTGCTGCTATAAAACTGCTTTACCAGACAGATCCCATGCTGTACCTATCATCTGTTGACCCAGTCATCTGGAACAGTGGTGGCAGGTAAATGCCGAAGTCTGTGAAGCTGTAGTGGGAGTACACTGTATGTTGTTCCTTCAGCACATACCTGCATTTTTGTGGGTGTGCCTGTGCATACTTTGGAATATATACTTTGTCCTCTATGCAGTGAATAATCAGCACCACCCCAAGGTCTTTTTCAAGCAGGGAAAAGTGCCTCTGAATGTGTGTAGAATGCATTCGCTTCATCGCATAACCAACCTAGATGCCTGCCACCCTGCTTCAGGGTTCATAGAATCATAGGATTGTAGAGTTGGGGTGGTACATGACTCCAGTCAAGCTTGCAAAAATCTATCATTTGCCCGATAACAAATGCTGGAAATGTAAAGAAACTGAAGGTACATTCTTTCACCTTTGGTGGACGTGCCCAAGGATTAAGGCTTTCTGGGAGATGATCTATAATGAAATGAAAAAGGTATTTAAGTATACTTTCCCGAAGAAACCAGAGGCCTTTCTCCTGGGCATAGTCGGCCAATTGGTGTTAAAGAAGGATAGAACTTTTTTTATGTACGCTACAGCAGCAGCAAGAATACTCATCGCAAAGCATTGGAAGACACAAGACCTGCCCACCTTGGAAGAATGGCAGATGCAAGTAATGGACTACATGGAAATGGCGGAAATGACTGGCAGAATCTGAGACCAGGGAGAAGAGTTGGTGGAAGAAGATTAGAAAAAAATTAAAATTTATTTACAGAAACACTGTAAAGTTTTTGAATGTTAATGACATTGAAATGAAATGAAGGGGTTCTAGTAATAAGGTATAAGAATATGTAAGAATGGATTGATATTAGATGAAAATTTGAAGCTATAATATGTGAGGAAAAATAATTAAGGATAAACTAACAGGATATGAATTTGATGAACCAATCTTTAAATGGAATACAAAAAAGGGAGGCGTGAGGAAGTCATGAAAACAAGTTAATCAAAGACGAGATATTAAAAAAGAGGGATTTTTGTTTTTTTATTTTTGTTCTATGTTAAATGTTTGCATTTTGTATTTTTGTATTTTTGTGTTTTTGTATCTTTCTTGTGTTTTTTCTTTTATGTGTTATAACTTCTTTACTGTTAAAATGTAATAAAATATCATTAAAAAAAAAAGGATTGTAGAGTTGGAAGGGACTCTGAGGGTCATCTAGTCTAAACTCTTGCTTTGAAGGAATCCTGCCCACAGCCATCCCTGGGTGGGCTCAAACCACCAACTTTCTGGTTAATACCCAGACTTACTGCACCACTAGGGCATCCTAACTATCAAAACTTAAAGAAAAAGAGCCATACTGCTTAGAATTAGTATAGTACAATAACTCTCTCTCTCTCTCTTTGCTTTTCTTTAACTAGCCTGATGATAAGTTGGCAAGAGTGGTTGAGTAGTAAATATTTTCAGTGAATACAAAAATCTAGCTTGCAAGATTGTTTCTGAAGAATATCAAAAACCGTACAAAAGTAGTAAAATAATGTGTTATCAGGATGAAAATTCATAATGTGGTATGTGAGCTTTTGGGTTACACAGAGCTCTTCTTCAGGCTGGATGCAAGTAAAAATGAGGGAAACAGCTGTTTCTGGAAGGCAGGAAAGTGTTTAGATTTAAGAGTGGCCATATAAAAGTTTTTTCAGTCTAATTTATCTAACATCTTTTAGTCTGGGAAGCACTTCAAAACAAGCATCATAATAAAATGATGTAAGTAGCAAAATTCACTTTTAAAATAATGTAAGACTTTAGTACACAAAGGCAGGATCTGAGAAGCAAATTATGAGGGTGTTATTGATGCATGTACTCTGAGATTCCCACTTTGAAAATACAGTGGTACCTTGGTTCTTGATCTTAATCTGTTCCGAGAGTCCGTTCAACTCCTAAAACCATTCGAGAACCAAGGCGTGGCTTCTGATTGGCTGCAGGAGCTTCCTGCACTCAAGCGGAAGCAGCGAGGGATGTACAGCTTCCAAAAAACGTTTGCAAACCGGAACACTTCGGGTTTGCGGCGTTCGGGAGCTGATTTGTTTGGCAACTAAGCCATTCAAGAACCAAGCTTTGCCTGTACAAAAACAGATAATCGGCTTCTCATCAACAAGTATGTTCCCAAAGGGGCTATTATTCAGAGGCACACTGTCTCTGATAGTGGAGGCATTAACGAGCCAGCATGGATGATACCCATTGACAGTCTCATCCTTCATGAATTCATCCAATCCCCTTTTAAAGCCATCCAAGGCGATGACCATTATGGCCTCCTAGGGGCGCACGATCCATGGCTTATGTGTTGTGTGGAGCGTTACTTGTCTACTGAATCTTTCAATTCTTAGCCTCACTGGATGTCCCTGGGTCAGAATGTTATGAAAAAGGTAATAAAAACTTTTCACCATGCCCTGTATAAACTTCCATCATGTAACTTCTTACTTGCCTTTTCTCTAAATTGGAAAGTCCCAGATGCCGCAACCACTCTTCATACAGGAGTCGCTCCATCCCACTGATCATTTTGGTTGTCTTTTTCTAAACTTTTTCTCACCCTGCTCTATATCCCATTTGAGGTGAGATGACCAGGACTGTACACAGCATTCCAAATGCAGTTACATCACAGTTTTATATAACAACATATTGGCAGTTAGAATAGTAATAATAATTTTCCTATTTATACCCTACTCATCTGGCTGGGTTTCCCCAGTCACTCTAGGTAGCTCCCAGCAGAATAGTAAAAACATGATAAATCACCAAACATTAGAAGCTTCCTGATACAGGGCTGCCTTCAGATGTCTTCTAAAAGTCTGATAGCTGTTTATTTCCTTGACATCTGAAGGGAGGGCGTTACACAGGGTGGGCACCACTACTGAAAAGGCCCTCTGCCTGGTTCCCTGTAATCTCACTTCTCACAGTGAGGGAACCACAAGAAGGCTGAACAATGGGGGTGGAGATGCTCCTTCAGGTATACAGAAACAAGGCTCTTTAGGGCTTTAAAGGTCAGCACCAACACTCTGAACTGTGCTCGGAAATGTACTGGGAACCAATGCAGGTCTCTCAGGACCAGTGTTATATGGTCCTGGAGGCCAGTCCCGGTCACGGGTCTAGCTGCCGCATTCGGGATTAATTGCAGTTTCTGAGTCAGCTTCAAAGGTAGCCCCACATAGAGAAGTAGTCCAAGCAGGAGATAACCAGAGCATGCACCACTCTGGCAAGACAGTGCACAGGCAGGTAGGGTCTCAGCCTGCCTACCAGATGGAGCTGCCCTGGACACAGAATTGACCTGCATCTCCATGGACAGCTGTGAGTCCAAAATGACTCCCAGGCTGCACATCTGGTCCTTCAGGGGCACAGTTACCCAATTCAGGACCAGGGAACCCCCACATCCACCCACCCCATCCCTCCAAAACAGTACTTCTGTCTTGTCAGGATTCAACCTCAAACTGTTAGCCACCATCCATCCTCCAACCGCCTCAAGACACTCACAAAGGACATTCACCGCCTTCACTGGTTCTGATTTAAAGGAGAGGTAGAGCTGGGTATCATCCACATACTGATGAACACCCAGCCCAAACCCTCTGATGGTATCTCCCAGAGGCTTCATATATTTGTTCAAAATCATTGAGAAGAGGATGGAGCCCTTCATATTGAGAAGAGGATGGAGGCTTCATATAGATGTTAAAAATCATTGAGAAGAGGATGGAGCCCTGAGGCACTCCACAAGTGAGTGCCCAGGGGTCTGAACACTCATCCCCCAACACCACTTTCTGGACACAGCCCAGAAGAAAGGAGCGGAACCACTGTATGACACTGCCCCCAGCTCCCAACTCCTCTAGACAGTCTAGAAGGATGCCATGGTCAGTGGTGTCCAGGGCCGCTGAGAGATCCAGCAGGAACAAAGCTTTCACCTTTGTTCCTAGCCTGCTGGAGATCATCAACCAACGCAACCAAGGCAGTTTCAGTCCCATGATGAGGCCTGAATCCCAACTGGAAGGGATCCAAATGGTCCGCATCCTCCAGGCATGCCTGGAGTTGTTCAGCTCAATAACCTTGCCCAAGAATGGAAGTTCTGTTTCCTATCCATTTCCTAATGATCCCTAGCATGGTGTTCATCTTTTTCAAAGCTGCCACATCCTGGACGAACATCTTCAGCAAGCTATCCACGAAACCCACTAGGTATCTTTCCTGGTCACTCACCACCAGTTCAGACCCAATGGAGATATATGCCTTTTGCCTCAATGTACCAAACTTTACACTTGCTAACCATAAATTGTACAACAGACTTGGCTCCCTCTCTGTTCACCCCTAGCTCTAGATTCTTTATGAAGAAGTTGAAAAGCACTACTTCCCATACCAATGCTGGTGAGGCTCCACTGTCTACAACCCTCCTTTGGGAAAACTGTCCACTTATTCCTACTCTATATTTCCTGTTTCTTAACCAGTTACTGATATACAACGGGACCTCTGATCTTATTTCAGGACTGCTAAGCTTATACAGGAGGGTTTGGTGAGCGGGCAACAGTTTGACCTTAAGTCAATATCCCTGACAGTGTCTAGAGCAGGGGTCGGCAACGTGTGGCCCATGGGCTGGATGCAGCCCATGAAGACTGTTTTACTGGCCCACGAGCTGCCCCTGAACTGAGCCTCCCGCTCAGTGAGTCCCCCCACGCACTGTGCTAAACCAGTGCAGCACGGTGCGGAGACTCAAGCGGTACCAAAAATCACGTCTGCGCATGTCCAGATGCCGAAAACTGCTTCTGTGCAGGCGCGATTTTTGGCGTCTTGGCATTGCGCAGAAATAATTTTCAGCGTCGCGGACATGTGCAGACGCAATTTCCAGTGTCATGCTGCGCCAATCAGGCCCACGGACGATCTCTGTGGGAGTGATCCGGCTCATGGCCAGTAAACCTTGCCGACCCCTGGTCCAGAGAACTGAGAAACATGAGAGTTGGATGGAATAACACCTGATAATGATTCTTAAGCATTCAACATATTAGATTTCATATATAGTACTCTACAATATAGTTAATGTGCTTGATTTCAAAACTTGTAAAAAGCTATGGGTGGCAACAGGGCTGGACCACCCATGAGGTGGGATGAAGGAGCTCCCTTGGACAGAAGAAGTGGCACTGGAACTGGCGCTAGTTTCTGGTAAGAGAAAGATCTCACTGGAAATACCCACTTGATAGGCATCACCACGCATCCGAGGTAAGAGAGGCGGTGGCAGCAGCACGTTCCTGTTTCACCTCAGGGGGCAAAACAGGATGTGCTGCTCCTGGGTTGGACAGCATCTGCACCAATAGTAAGCAGATTGTCGTGAAAGAAGTGAGCCAGAGGCAGCAGTGAAGCATGATATGCCTTTTTGTTCTTACCAGGGTGGTATATCTGCATGCGAGCTATACCACTGCAGTCTGTGGGCACATGACTAAGTGCTCTTCCATACAAAACAATCCTCACCACATAGAAAACTAGATGTCAGAGAGAAATAGTCTCCCTTGACCTTCTCTTTGACTTCTAGATGTTTTTTTAATGTGCAGGGAAAATGTTTGCATGGCATATCATTCAACCATGAAAGCCTCCACAGTCTGAAGTGGTAGAGCCCAGACACATGTTTATAGATCTACAGCATGACTCAAGATCTAGTTTTTACACAACTTGATTCAATTAATAAAAAAAAATCCTTTCGGCAGCACCTTAGAGACCAACTAAGTTATTGGTATGAGCTTTCGTGTGCATGCACACTTCTTCAGATACACTGAAACAGAAGTCACCAGACCCTTATATATAGTTAAAGGGTGGAGAGGGTAAGATAAATTTGAATTAGGTACTCCTTGATACTATGTAGGAAAAATTATTTACCATCCTGAAAGACTCTCTCCACATTCAGCCCATAGGTAGCACAGGTTTCATAGTAGGTAGATCTTTTCAAATCATTCGACAGTTTCCGCGCTCTACCATCATCAATGACACGAGGATTACTGGAACTTATAGCATCTACAAAGAAAACAGTAGGGTGATTTTTTCCATCAAATACAAAAACAAGATGCAAAATTTTAAACAGAATTTTCTGAGAGTACTCTTTAGACCAGTTTCACTTCTACTTAAAATTATTTTTGAATTCCTATTCTGAGGTATAGAAATTATGGAATTAAATGCATAAGCACCTAGCATTTGGACCAGTGTCTTGAGTCATGCACACTAGGATGCTTAAACATTATTTTGTTCATATTTACCAGAACAACCTTAAACTATTCCCATGTACCATTTTAAAAGAGCTACTGACTGTGGCCACCACAAGTTCATTCATTTCTTCCTTTCAACCCCATGTGTTTCTCATAATTGGACAGAATTCAAAAGGGTTGGTAAATAAACTGGGACTTTTGTGGGCAGAAAAAAAAGTCTGCATCCCCATAGAAATGTAGAATAATTTAGAACTGTGGCCTTCAAGGACATCATACACCTAAAGTGTGAAAATTACAGCTAGATTACAAATGAGTGGAACACTTGATCTGATTTCAAAAGCTCATCAATCATGAATTCTAGTAGCTTAAGAGGAAACTGAGCATTAATAATTTGTTTTATTATTACCATGGGGGGGGAGGGTATAAATACACATATTTCATAAATTAAAGCAAGGGGTTTCAGCATTGTTATTAGACAGCAAACAGCCTGCATAGTGCAGGGGGAGAAATACTCTCAAGAGGCTTTGTACATTATCAGCAGAAGCCACAGAGGAAACTCAAGATCAAAGAGTTATCCCTAGAAGGAAAAATCTGTAATTCCCATCCTGCTGGGAGATATCAATGCTCCCCACATGGAGGCAGCTTTGGCATTACTCCAAGAATATAAAGAAGAATTACGGGTCATGTGGGTCTTCTGAGTTTTTGTAGCAATATGCAAAGCTAACCTTGCTGTCTTTTGGGAATCTTGTGTCCAAATCAACTGGATGCTTAAAAAAAGAAAAACATTGTAGAAACTAGGGGTGTTCGTCAGATTTGAACAAATTCCAAGTCAAGGTGCCTAGAGGGATTTTAGGCTTATTCAAACTGAGGTAAAGTGAGATTTGTACAAAGCTGAATCAGTTGAAGCAGAGATGATTCAGATATTTTTTAAAAAATCTGTAGATAAGCACGTACTAAAATAAAATTTAAAATGTTTCCTGGGTATTTAAAAAATAAACACTTAATGAGTTCACACAGAAGTCCCTCTACCTATTTGTCTTTAATTTTACAGGAACTATCGCAGGAACTATCCACTCCTAGGAGAGGGCCTACTATTGCTGCAAATTTCACCCATTTCTGCCAAAAGTAAACAATTTATAGCTGTTCTTTGATCACCCAGTAATGAATGGGGGGAGGACCTATGAAGCACAACAGAGTGAGGTGGACTGCTTCCTGAGGAGCTGATTGGAGGTTTGAACCAAGTCTTGTGGTTGGGGCACATCCATATTAGAAACTCACACTACGGCTTCATGAATTTCCTTGTCAGCGTGCATTTTTTGGAGAGAAAAATTGATCTGATGTGTAGAGATCTTTCCTATTCTAATTGGTTCAGGAGGGTTCTGGAAGCTTCTCTGTGGGATACAAGCTAATGCAAACTGGAGGTTTCTAGCCAACAAGCAAGTTTTTATTCTGCCTAAAAACAGGCAGAAGGTTCCTGATGTTTGGGTTATTCCTTTGGAGAATCTGAACAGCTGATTTGGACTGGTTTTGTCATCTCTTTCAGACAAGGTCATGCTGACTATAATAACAGGTCAGAAAGAGCCGGAGTTTCACTTTTCTCTCTCTGTTTCCCTTTGGTGTGGTGCTCTGTACACAGTATGCCTAAGTGTTAAGGTTTAAGTCTTATTATAAGTTACTGTAAGTTTAGGTTAAGTCTGCTGCAACTGGATTTCTTACGGACAGTGCCAATCTTGAATGTATGGATTTGTGACCACTATGCTCATTTACCTCCAGTAGCAGTAATAACTCTGCTGAATGAAATACAATTGCCTCTGGTCTATTTTTTGGGAATCCCGCAACGTGTTTAAGTTCTTACTCGGCTAACTATACGTTGAAGTTTTGCTCTGGATCAATATTGAGTAGAATTCTTGTCACTCCTCTCTCATGAAGGCTGTGCTTGGGAACTGCACTTTTCAGAACAGACTTATTGATATTTGAAGAAAGGAGACATCAATAGCCTTGCAAAACTCTAGAAATTTCGCTTTTTGCTGCGCAGAACTGGAAGTTGTTGAAGCTCTTATGACAACAAACACAAAGTCATTTCTCATCCTCTGATCCCGAATTCAACTTATTTGCTACCCTCCCTACATGCTAATAAGATACTGCCTAAACAAAATGCAATTTTTCAAATCCAGTCAAGAGGCTGGCTGAATTTTCCCCCTAAAAATATTTATGATACTACTATTCAGGATTATGGACTCAACTACATTAGTCAAAAAACAGTGTTTTGAACATGCAACACCAGATGGCGCCAGAGAGTAAATAAAATATCTATGAGATTTTCCATAGCATTTTTTCCCCTGCTCGTAGATCCACCCTATGTATTGGTAGTAAAATGACAGACTGCAGCATGTATTTGTTTGTGTACTTTGAATCCATTCCCAATCTTTACAATGCAGCAAGCTAGAATAATTCATTTTGGTTTCACATAATCCTTTTGCTTTTGAGGCTAAGTGTAGGTCATTTACAGAATGAAATTATCCAAGATGAAGCATTCCTATATAGGAGCCCCATCTGCTTCTATATCATAAAGGGTATTAACTGGAAGAGCTCATTTTTTCTCAGATGGTCCCTCTGCGGGGTTTTAGATATAACTCAAACTTATAGCTGAGATGAACCAAGAAGAAATAAGACAAAGGACCCAGTTGCAATTTTAAAAGAATCTATATTTTCATTAACTATCTAGTGAAGATTTTATTAATTCAACTATTTCGTCTGAATAGAACCACTATTACGTAAATATTTGGCACAACCATTTTAATCAGCTAAATTGTAATCTACACATTATTAATCTAAACCAGTCATGTCCAAAGTCTGGCCCGTGGGCCAGTTGTGGCCCGTGTTCCTGTTTAATATGGCCCCACAGGTAATTTGGCAAAATCTATCTGTTGTGGCCCCCAGTCAAGCCCTGAGTGCCTCTCAGGACCCCTGGGATCTCTGGATCTTTCAATGCCATGGGACTGCACGTCCTCAGTCTGTGTTCTCACAATCTCTTGGACATCACAGGATTTGGTGCGTTCCTTTTCCCTGTGCTGTGTCTTCACGACACACAGCCACAAAGGCAGGCAATTCATCTTTGCTGCAACTGAAGAGAACCTGCACTTTCCATCTTTATTCAGGACAGGGGACAATAGACTATAGTGCAGAAGAGTGCATAAAACTAAAAGTAAAAAGATCAAAGTTTATTACATGAGGCTACAAGACACTGCCTCCAGACACTACCCCTCACTTGTGACCCACCAGCATTTAGCACTGTACATTACAGTGTAACTTCATTTGGAAGAGATCTCTGGCGAATTCTTGTTGGTACTGGAACTGCGCTCACATGATCTCTTCCCCTTCTGGCCAATTTCTAAAATGGCGACTGTAAATAAGAGAAGGAAAGTTGACAGTGAGGGCCGCCGCTTCCAGGACAGGTGGAAAGTGGAATATTTCTTCAATGAAATATGGAATCACTGTGTTTGTCTGATATATCAAGAGACTGTGGCTGTTTATAAGGAATTTAATGTCAAGAGAAACTACCAGTCGAGACATAGCACATACGACAAGCTAACAGGGCATGAACGCAGTGAAAAGTGTAAGCAACTTGAAGCTGTTTTACTGTCAGAACAGAGATTTTTCACAAGAACCCATTAGTCAAATGAAAATGCCACTAGGGCGAGCTATGAGGTAGCAACATCAATTGCTAAAAATTGCAAATCTTTTGCTGAGGGTGAATTTATCAAAGAATGTGTTATGAAAATGGTTTGGGGTTTGCCTGGCTCGTAACACTGTAGTACGGAGAACTGAAGATATTTCATCAGATGTTAAGAGACCATTGATGTCCAAAAGAGTGGATTTTGATTTCTTTTCAATAGCCTGTGATGAAAGCACAGACCTATCTGACACAGCTCAGCTGCTGATTTTTATGAAAGGGGTGGACGATGAAATGAATGTGACTGAAGAGTTACTTGACCTCCAGAGCCTTATGGACCAAACAAGACGAAAATATTTGTTTGTTTCTGTTAGTTCTGCCATAGATGACATGAAAATGCCTTGGAACAAAGTTACTGGGATTATTACTGATGGGGCACCTGCCACGGCTGGTGAACGAAGTGGATTATCAACCCTAATCTGTAACAAGGTGATCGAAGAAGGAGGCAAAGCTATTAAACTCCATTGTATCATTCATCAACAAGTTCTCTGTGCCAATAATCTCAGATATGATCATGTTATGAAACCAGTGCTAAAGACTATTAATTTTATTTGCTCTAAAGCCCTGTGCCACTTCCAGCTGAATACGAAGATGTTTTGTATCACAACCATGTAAGGTGGCTCAGTCGGGGGTAGGGTTTTACTCTCTCAGAAAGGAAATTGGAGAATTCTTGGAAACAAAGGGACAACCGATGCAAGAACTATCTGATCCTATTTGGCTGGCTGATTTGGGGTTTTTAGATGACATAACAAAGCATCTGAATGTACTGAACGTGAGTCTTCAGGGGAAAGATGCAGCAGTGAACCAGCTTTATTCACACCTCAAGGCCTCTGGAACAAAACTGCAACTTTTCCAAAGGCAATAGTCACAAACACAGCCCAATACCATACATTTTTCAGCGTTGCAGAAAATAATGAACAGTTTTCCACAAGACAATAGCAGTGCACAAACAACCAGGTATGCAGCAGACATCACATCCCTGACTGGGGAGTTTAAACGGCGCTTTCAGGATTTTGCTGCTATTGAAAAGGAGATCAGCCTTTTCTCCTTCCTCTCCATTCTCTGTTGACCCCAATGATGCTCCAGATCAGCTGCAGCTCGAGTTCATTGTGCTGCATTGTGACAGCGAGTTACACAGTCGTCACCAACAGCTCTCTCTTGTGAACTTCTACCGCCAACTGGATAAGAGCTAGTTTCAAGAGATTCGAACATTGGCTAAGAAAATGCTGAGCTTGTTTGGCTCAACATATTTGTGTGAGAAGACATTCTCTGCTATGAACTTTAACAAGAACCGTGTGAGGACAAGACTAAGTGACTCTCACCTGCATGACATTTTGTGAATCAAAACCACTGCCTTTGAACCAGACCTAGCCTATTTGCTGCAGTCCAGATCTCAGCTTCACCCTTCACATTAGTACAGGCAAGTTGTTGTTTTTTTCAATTGAAATGAATACATTGTAAAATCTGTTAATGTCAGTTGGTCTAAATCAGATGTAAATATATTTGGACACAGCATGTATACCTGGTGTTATGTTCCTGTTCATATTTTTTTAACTTAAAAGTTGATAGGTACCCCTGCCCGTACGGGCCAGTCATGTCCGACTCTAGGGTTGTGCGCCCATCTCACAGCCAGCGCTGTCCGGAGACACTTCCGGGTCACGTGGCCAGCGTGACGAAGCTGCTCTGGCAAGCCGGCACCAGCACAGCACACAGAAACACCGTTTACCTTCTCGCTATAAAGCGGTACCTATTTATCTACTTGAACTTAAGGGTGCTTTCGAACTGCTAGGTGGGCAGGAGCTGGGACCGGAAGACGGGAGCTCACCCCGCCGCGGGGATTCAAACCGCCGACTATGCGATCGGCAAGCCCTAGGCACTGAGGTTTTACCCACAGCGCCACCCGCGTCCCAAAAGTTGATAGACAACCTTTATTACCAATAATATGTAATGTACTTTACAATGTTCCTGACATATATTTCAGCTTCCTGGATTTTTTTTTATTTGGCCTTCAGATATGAAAGGCAGAGTGATTTAACACCTGTTTAGATTTGTCATCCATGTGACGAAATGAAAAGTATGCCGTTTGCAATAAACTTTGCATAAAATTGTTAATTTGTATTTAATTTTAATGGTTCAAAGTATGTCAGACAAAATAGTTGCCCCTCACACATGTTCACTTCATCAAATCTGGCTCTCTGTGAAAAAAGTTTGGACACTCCAATCTAAACTAAGAATGTACTTTTTATGAGCTCATTAAGATTCTAAAGACAACTCTATAAACAATGAGCTTTCAAACTCTATTGTCTAAATGCAACAACGTAAAGATTAAAAAGTTGCCTGGTATTGCTCACTCTTGCCTTAGCCTAAAGGTCAAGCAGATCAAAAGAAACTGAAAGAACCAGGTTGCACAATATTTTTGGTAATTCTCAAAGCTGCTCTAAAGCAGCAAAGAGCATGCCAAAATGTAAGATTTTGTCCCACTGAGCACAATTCTGGCACTCCATGAACTGACAAGGGCAGCACATTCCCTCACACCAAGTTCAGTCTAAAAATCAATGTAAAAGAATCAAGAATAACCACTACTCAAAACTTAATATTTAGTGTATTGGAATATCTTTAGATACGCCCTGAAAGAGTGTGGAAAATTCACCTTCATTGTCAAATGCTATAAACAAGCAACGGACATTCTGGTTCTGTGAGCTTCCCAATGGTTGGTCACTGTCTGAAACTGAAGGTTCAGTCAAGAACGTACTCTGCTTGAACAGAAAGGGGGAGATGCCTATAACCCACCTGAAGTTCCTCTCGCCTCCCCCAAAATCAATTCCAGAGAGACTATGCAGGCTTAGAAGGAGTAACTGCCGTAAAAGTACAAGGAAAAGTACAAGAAAGCACAGTAGGATTTGGGGATCAAAGCCATTAGGATGCACTAAATAGAATCTTGCTCTAATCTGGCACCTGAACTGAAATTTTCAGGTCTATAGAAATCCAATTTGCCATCAAATTTCAGAATAAAAATAAATGACAAAACAAAATACATCCTGTATATTACACCGGCCAATCTCAAATAGCATTTGCTTTATTGAGGCTTTAAGCAAGGATGCAAATTAAATCACATCCAAGAGAGTTAATTTAATAATCATGCAACTAATGAGAGTTCTTCTTATATGCTTCAAAATAGTGGCCAAAAGCTTCTATGCGGATTTACTATGGTGACAGGGGGTAAGAAAAATCCAACATACGATGCTATTGTAAATACATAATCGCATAGTACCATAATGCAGAAATGCCAAATGCAAATATAATTAATAAATTAGCTTTATTGTATATATTTTATTCAACTAAATGGTACTGGAAATTTGAACACCTTGGATTTGCATCTATCAAAACAAACAAACAAACAAAAAAAGCCTATCTTGATGTTCCAGACCTGGTAAACATATTGTTTTGCCTAAAGTCCTAAAAAGACAAAAGAATAATGAGGCTCCTCATGAGGCCAGAGGAACATCGCCCGGCTGTGAGTGTGAAGGCCACTCCCTACAAGGCCCTCTCCACCTGGCCTAGGGGGCGAGGCCCACACTCACCAGCCCTACTGAAGAGTCTCCTCATGAGGCCGGAGGAACATCGCCCAGCTAATGTTTTATTGACTGATTGATTTAATATGCTGTAAACTGCTTTGAGATTTTTATTAAAACTATAAAGCAGTATAGAAATAAATAAATAAAAGAAGAAGAAGAAGAAATGCTCCCAGTCCTCAGAAATTAAACATCAGTGACGAGACATAAAACATATTCTGAGTAAGTAATAATAATAATAATTTATTATTTGTACCCCACCCATCTGGCTGGGTTTCCCCAGCCACTCTGGGCGGCTTCCATAAAAACCAAAAATACACTAAAATATCACAATTAAAAACTTCCCTGAATGTCAGGTAGTTATTTATCGCTTTGACATCTGGTGGGAGGGTGTTCCACAGGGCGGGCGCCACTACCGAGAAGGCCCTCTGCCTGGTTCCCTGTAGCTTTGCTTCTCGCAGTGAGGGAACTGCCAGAAGGCCCTCGGCACTGGACCTCAGTGTCCGGGCAGAACGATGGGGGTGGAGACGCTCCTTCAGGTATACTGGGCCGAGGCCGTTTAGGACTTTAAAGGTCAGCACCAACACTTTGAATTGTGCCCGGAAACATACTGGGAGCCAATGTAGGTCTTTCAGGACCGGTGTTACATGGTCTCGGCGGCCGCTCCCAGTCACCAGTCTAGCTACTGCATTCTGAATTAGTTGTAGTTTCCGGGTCACCTTCAAAGGTAGCCCCATGTAGAGCGCATTGCAGTAGTCCAAGTGGGAGATAACTAGAGCATGCACCACACTGGCAAGACAGTCCGTGGACAGGCAGGGTCTCAACCTGTGAACCAGATGGAGCTGGAGGACAGCTGTCCTGGACACAGAATTGACCTGCACCTCCATGGACAGCTGTGAGTCCAAAATGACTCCCAGGCTGCACACTTGGTCCTTCAGGGGCACAGTTACCCCATTCAGGACCAGGGAGTCCCCCACACCAGCTCGCCCCCTGTCCCCCTTGTTAGGATTCAACCTCAATCCATTAGCCACCATCCATCCTCCAACCGCCTCCAGGCATAAGGGTGTTTTACAAACAAAATCTTAGAACACTGTTAGAAATCTCCTAGGTACTATTGGTAAACAGATCAACAAAGTTCTCTCAAAAGACTTACTTATAAAAATAAAAGAACAAGGGCCAAACAATTAAATGAAGTATTTTTCAAGGAAAGATATATGGCACATGAGACAACACTTACCCTGAGTACCCACAAGTACCATTGGGATTTCATTAGTGTTGCGATAGTTTGCCATACGGCTATAGTGGTGGTACACGGTTTGGAAGCTAATTTCATCCTCTAGGCTGAAGACAAATATAACAGCATCTACCCACGTGGCAAACTGCAGGAAAAGAACATGGATAAACAATTCTTGTTGATATTTTTAAAAACACCAGACTCTTAACATGAGAGATATTTAGCAGGCAGCAATTCTTTACATCTATATCCCATCTTTCATCCAAGGAGCTCAAGATAGTGTCCATGGTTCTTCTCCCCATTTGTATCATCACAACAACCTGGTGAAGTAGGTCAGGCTTAAATATGGTGTCTAGCCCAAAGTCACCCAATGAGCTGAATGGGATTTGAACCTTTTTCTAGGGTTGCCATATTTCCAAAACTAAAAAAACCAGGACACCCCGAAATTGTTGAGCTTTTTATACCCGATTTTTACATGATTTTTCGGTGAAAAAACCTTATGTAACCATTGGCTAAAAGCCTGTAATCCTGCATGATAATCCAGTTAGGTTTCTCAGAGCAGGGCTTGGGGGTCTTGAGCAACCAACCCTGTGCCACATACACACGGACCCAGCGCTGCTTATCTTGGCACGGCTGAAGGCGAAGTGCAATGCCTGGCGGGAAGAGAGTAAGCGATAGGAACCCTCAAGGAACAGAGGCCATAGCAACGTGGACACCATTTTCAATCGAAGGGAGTCAGACAGGAAGGGGGACCAGGCGCACCCACTGCTCTGCCATCTGGAAACAAGTGTCGCCTCGTTTTCTGCTCTGACCAAGTTCATCCGTCCTCAGATATCTCATCTGGTCAGGACTTGCTTCTAGTTGCAGAAAGGTGAATGAGAACAAAGGTGCAATTTTTTTGTTTACTTGCTGAAGATCCAGGACAAACCGCCACCTTCCGGAAACCCCCCCCCTCCGGATGTCACTTCTGCCTTTGAAATCCCGGTAATGTCTGGGAAAATCCAGGTGTATGGCAGCCCTACCTTTTCCCCCCAGGTCCTAGCTCAACACTCTCACCAATACATCACTGAAACCAAGCGGTGACCAAAACTGTCAATGGGTTATTCCTTACGATCTAACCTGTCATCAGGTTGTTATTCCCCAATAAAATGTATGTTTTTGTAAACATTTAGTGACACAACACTTTTATGAATGTTAGCGCCTTGCCTCCGTGAGCAAGCTGGCCACTGAATTCTGCACAAACTAGTTTCTGAACCATCTTCAGAGGCAGCCGCATATATAATGTGTTGAGATAAACTAACCTAGATGTTACCAGAGCATAAATAAAAGAAGTTAGGCTATCCTTGTCCAGATGGGGCTTCAACAAAAATACCAGTCATATCAGCCAGAAAATCCCCCAGAGCCATCTGGAAGCCCATTGGATCAATCAGCTTTTGAGGGTGGACCATCCTCATATGTCCCCCGCCTCTGCAGAGGGAAAACGGTGCTGGAATTTCAACAGGAAGTGATATGACCACAACAAGAGACTAATGTCAAGATCACCCTCTTCCTGCCCAGTTGAGAAAATAAGGCCCAAAGTGCAGCCTGCCACATGTGTTGGCGCCAGGGACAGGTTGGGCCACCCCATGGCAATCAGGGCAGCCATGAAGTCTTGAGCCACCCTAGAGCCGGTTGCCTCGGAATGGATGTGGAAATCCCTCCAAACCAGCAGTCTAGGAGTCCTCAACTCCACCTCTGTCAATGCAAGCTGGGAGACTACTGGGCACCAAGGTGGGAGGTAAACCAGTAGAATCCCTAATGTGTCCTGACTGCCCAATGCCAGGAGCACATACTCTGATCCCCCCCCTCTCAACTGGACAGAGAGCCTGGAGGGATATATGGCATTTCTATAGACCATTGCAACTGCCCTGACCCTTAACTCTGCCCTGATACTGTACCATGTACCCAGGTAGGCATGGATGGGTGAAAGCAACTGCATCCTGCTTACCCACCCAGGTCTCAGTGATGCAGAACCAACCTGGCATTCAACAGCAGATGCAGCAGCCACAGACGTAAGGGCTGGCTGATAGGAGAAGCACAGTTCCTTAGGTTGGAGGAGGGGCTGGCACATGGTACAGGCACAATCGCACTGCACCAACTTCCCCACTGCCTCCTGGTAAGCTACAGTGGGGCTGGTGATGGGAGCACAGCTAAGTGCTGCCCTGTCCCGTTGGTGTTGGATCTCAGTCCATGTGTATGTACAGTAAGAAACAAGGATACCATTTGCAAGGGAGAATACATAGTATGTAATCCTTTCAACTGTATCCACCACCTCTAGTCAGTGTGGTGTAGTGGTTAAGAGCCAGTGTGGTGTAGTGGTTAAGAGCGGTAGTCTTGTAATCCTGGGGAACCAGGTTCGCGTCTCCGCTCCTCCACATGCAGCTGCTGGGTGACCTTGGGCTAGTCACACTTCCTTGAAGTCTCTCAGCCCCACTCACCTCACAGAGTGTTTGTTGTGGGGGAGGAAGGGAAAGGAGAATGTTAGCCGCTTTGAGACTCCTTAAAGGGAGTGAAAGGCGGGATATCAAATCCAAACTCTTCTTCTTCTTCTTCTTCAATCCACAATAGAGGACTATCTAAACACATACACTTGCAGTCTATGCCACTTTGGGAGCAAAAACAGTGTAGCAGCTTTAACTCTGAATGTGGAAACTCAGACTGAAACGCCCATTCAGTCTTGAAGCTCCATCTCTTGGCCTAATCTACCTCACAAGAGCTTCCTTTTGATACAGCGGAGAAGGAAATCTTGTATACAGTCGTACCTTGGTTCTTGAATGTAATCCATTCCAGAAGTCTGTTTGACTTCCGGAAACGTTTGAAAACCAAGGTGTGGCTTCCAATTGGCTGCAGGAGCTTCCTGCACTCAATCGGAAGCCACAGAAGCCACGTCAGACCTTTGGCTTCCAAAAAACATTTGCAAAAAAAATTTGCAAAAAAACATTTGCAAAAAACATTTGCATCACTTACTGCCGAGTTTGCAGCGTTCGGGAGAACCAAGGTATGACTGTACTGTCCTCAGCAAATCAGAAGAGTGGAACAGAAATGTGCTACTAGAATAATGCCAGGACAGCATGTCATGTTATGTAACTCTTAATAACACCCTGAAACATGCCGAACACACGTGCTCTAGAAACCATATGATTGTGAGCATTAACACAAAGGCATGGATCCTAAGTTAACTTAGGAAAATTCAAGGAAGGGAATTTTCCTGTTGCCAATGTCCCTTTGGAGTGGCTTTTTGGTGGCACAGGTACTTGCAGGATGGAAGTGTTCCCTCCCGGTACTTCTAAGCCAACTGGTTCGGTTCTATCACTATACAACAGCCCTTTGTTTTAGAAGAGGAAACAGTGTTACACCTGCACTTTGATGTTGAACACACTTATACTGAGATGGCAATTTATAGTTCAGTGGTGATCACAATAGTTCCAGATTACAGGATTCAAATGAACCACAGTGAATTATTACTGTAGGAGGAATAGCGAAGCAAGGGAGCCAGGGTTAAACCCTCATTTTGATAAAACTGAAAGTATCAGCCCAAAAAATGAAGGTGAAGGGGGGGGTGTCCCAAAATAAAGGAACAATCAACAAACATGGTATTAGTTTTCTGATCAATCCATACTCTAAGGTTCTAGCCATACATGGCCTCCACTTCGCAGGCCCAACATTTCAAGATCAGAATAAAACACTGCTCTACTCGGTAAATGTGTAGAAGACTTTATTAAATATCCTGTTCCCTTCATGCTTGTTGCATGCTTTATATGTACATATTAATCTAGTATGACTGAACGACTTTAGTCAAAAGTTTGTTATGTACAACTACAGTGGTACCTTGGGTTACAAACACTTTGGGTTACAGACTCTGCTAACCCAGAAGTAGTACCTTGGGTTGAGAACTTCGCCCCAGGATGAGAACAGAAATCGTGCTCCGGCAGCACAGCAACAGCGGGAAGCTCCACTAGCTGAACAAATTAAGTTTGTAACCAGAGGTACCACTGTATTCACCGAAACATGCTATACAGTGGTACCTCGGGTCAAGTACTTAATTCATTCTGGAGGTCCATTCTTAACCTGAAACAGTTCTTAACCTGAAGCACCACTTTAGCTAATGGGGCCTCCCGCTGCTGCCACACCGCCGGAGCCCGATTTCTGTTCTCATCCTGAAGCAAAGTTCTTAACCTAAAGCACTATTTCTGGGTTAGCATAATCTGTAACCTGAAGCATATGTAACCTGAAGCGTATGTAACCTGAGGTACCACTGTAGTGGTGTTGGAAATAAACTTAAGTCAAAGATAAAATTAAAAGATAAATACTAATTTCTTAATTTATAGGAAGTTATTTTATCCCCAATATTCTGTGTCATTGAAAAAAATTGATATCTTTATGACATAATTACAGTATACAGTGGTACCTCAGGTTACATACGCTTCAGGTTACATACACTTCAGGTTACATACGCTTCAGGTTACACACTCCGCTAACCCAGAAATAGTGCTTCAGGTTAAGAACTTTGCTTCAGGATGAGAACAGAAATCGTGCTCTGGCGGCGTGGCAACAGCGGGAGGCCCCATTAGCTAAAGTGGTACTTCAGGTTAAGAACAGTTTCAGGTTAAGAACAGACCTCTGGAACGAATTAAATACTTAACCTGAGGTACCACTGTATTTAAGATAGATCAGGAATAGATTCATGTCCCAAGAAATAACACTATCCCATAAATTAACCAATACTATACATTCAAAGTTGAAGTTTCCATTAAGTACAGTCATGAATGTATTTCGTTTTTAGATATAGAATAATGCATACAGATCACAAATAAATGGTTAGCAGTTACATCAAATCCAGAGGAAGAAATTTATCTACCATGATAAAGTTAGGAATTATGCCAGATCTTTTGATCAAATCCCTGTTAACCCTGTAATATTACTTCACTGGCTTATCTGAGAGCAACCACTGTTGATAGGAAGGTGTTACTGAAGGGGAAAAGGTAAGGAAGAACAAACAACAGCTAGTTTCCCCCCTCAACTTTAACCCATTCTCTTTCAAAATTATTGCTAGGAGCCAGATCCAGTCCTAGCTCTGACCAATACTAGTGATCAGGGGAATCACTGAACCCGATCTCAAAACACCAGGGCTCCTGAGATCTGAAACCAGAGCACTCCCAGGTGCTTTCCACCAGACTCCATGAACTATGCTAGCCTGCCAGTCCAGTGGATCTCCTGTGACTGTTGTACCACCACTCTCTCCACCAACTTACCCAAGAAGCTTGTATTCGTGACTGGCAATAGCTGCTATAAATCCCAGGGTCCAGGGTAGCTTCTTCAGGAGAGACATGCTACCAATTGTTTATAATCAGTAGGCACAGTTTAGTAGGAGCTCTCCATGGTGCTGCAACAGCCCACTGCACTCTTCCACAGGATCAGTACAGAATATTATTTTTTTAAAAACAGCAACAACCGAACACTAGCATATGCTGGGACTGGGTAATATACCAGATGGTACCAACCCACTACTGTATGTATTTGGACTCATGTCAAATAATTCAAGTGACATTTTAGAATGTACACCATTCTGTTATTAGGAGTGTGATAGCAAATACTGATATGCAGTGGCTGATTTTAGATATCAAGGATTTAGGACAGGGACGGGGGATTTTCCCCAACCCATGCCAAACTGTTTATCAACTGGCATCACAGGGTGACCTCAGCTCATGGGTGAGGAGGCAGGTTTCAGTCCTATTGACCCCTGAAGCCAGCAGGACTGTAGACTGTGTTATCAGATGATGTGCTGAGGGTGCATGCATTTGACAATCTTTAACACAACTCAAACCATAAATACCCAGCTCGCATAAAGAACTACTCTTGGTTAATTACATTTCCTCATCAAAAAAGCACCTTGCTTACAAAGAAACTTCTCAATGCCCCCCCCCCCCCAGTGTTTTGATTTGGTTTTTTTACTGAAGCAACAATAGATACGCACAATTCGATTGTGACACCCATGCTTTGTCAAGGCTGGTATCCACCACAGTATAACTAGTTACTTTTAGTATATTTCTGCAGTGCAGTGAATAATTATAGTCAACATCCAGTAAACTGGATGTTTACTGTGTAAGTGTTTTTATTGCACTGCTATGTAGAATCTCAGTTTTTGTGTATTAAAATGCCACTCTGTTATAAACTGGATTTTTTTCACATCCTGTTTCTTGACATATGTGTCTGGCATTTTACAAGCGTAACATATATTTTGATACGGAATTACAATACTGCTTTTTGTCCTTATTTATAGGTCCTTGTCATTTATTTATTTAGCCACCCTTTATCTGAAGATGACATTAAAATGTATAAATAATATAAATACAAATATATAAAATATATAAATACAAAAACAAAAAAATACATTAACAACAAACAAAAACAATGACTACTCCCCCCCACACAGTTTGAAAGGCCATAGGTTGTTTAATCAGTCAAAAGCCTGAGAGAAGAGGAATGATTTTGCCTGGCACTTAAAGATATGTAACAAAGGCATCAGTTGAAGTCCTCCTGAGCCAGCAGTCTGGGAATTCTCAACACCACCTCCAAAACCAGTTCTCTCAGCTCAGATAGGGAGACTGCTAGGCAGCAAGGTAGGCGGTAAACCAACAAAATCTGTAATCTGACCCAATTGCCCAGTGCCAAAAACACATACTCTAGATCCCTTCCCTCAACTGGAAAGAGAGAAAAAGAGAGAGACCAACTGAACTCTGCTCACTCACCCAGGTCTCAGTGATATACATCAGATCATGGATGAGTCTTATTCAGAGCTGAACAGGCATTCAAAAACAGCTGCCTCAGGTTCAAAGGCTGGCTGATAAAACAACTGCAATTCCTCAGATTGGAGGAAGGGCTGGCACAAGGCAGTCACTAACTGCCTGTGTGATGTGCCCTTTACACAGCCTGCCCCACCTCTCAACTCATAGCTCCTCCTAACCCCAAACCACTGTAATCCCCTCACAGCTTGCATAGCTCCTTTCCTCCAAGACACATCTCCCTTTCCTCAACAAAAACAAATAGCTACAAAAACCCACACAAATTATGAACAGTTAAAACAGCTAAAGCAATGGCCCTGTTATGAACTTTCACATATTGTTTGAGATTTAGAGCTTGGTAGATTAGAGGAATGCTGTGGATGCAGTGTATCTTGATTTAAGTATGGCGTTTGACGAAGTCCCCCGTGATCTTATAGTGGAGAAGCTGGTAAATTGTGGGCTGTTAGGTAGATTTGTAGCTAGTTGACTGACCAAACCAGAATAGTGCTCACTAACAGTTCTTCCTCATCCTGGAGAAAAGTGACAAGTGGTTCCTTCCTGGGCCCATTGTTGTTCAACATCTTTATAAACAACTTGGATAAAGGAGTGGAGGGGATGCTCATCAAATTTGCAGATTACACCAAACTGGGAGTGGAGGCCAATGTCACAGAAGGCAGAATCGGGGTTCAATATTACTTTAACAGATTGAAGAACTGAGCCAAAACTAACAAAATGAAATTCAATAGGAACAAATGCAAGGTTCTACACTTAGGCAGAAAAAACCATCTGCACAAATATAAAATGGGGGACACCTGGCTTACCAGTAATACATGTGAAAAGGATTTAGGGGTTGTAGACCACAAGCTGCAAATGAGACAACAGTGTGATGCAGCGGCAAAAAAAAGCTAATGCTATTGTAGGCTGCATCAACAGAAGTATGGCGTTCTGATCAAGTTTCCGCCTTGGTCAGGGCACACCTGGAATACTGTGTCCAATTCTGGGCACAATATTGACAAACTGGAATGTATGCAAAGGAGGGCGACCAAGATGATCGAGGGTCTGGAAACCAAGTCTCATGAGGAACCGATGAGGGAGTTGGGTATGTTTAGCCTGGAAAAGAGGAGACTGAGAGGAGATATTATAGCCATCTTCAAATATCTAAAGGGCTATCACATGGAAGATGGAGCAAGCTTGTTTTCTCCTGCTCTGGAGGCTAGGACTTGAACCAATGGATTCAAGTTACAAGGAAGGAGATTCTGACTGAACATCAGAAATAACTTTCTGACAGGAAGAGCTGTTCATTTAAAGCAGAGATAGGGTGGCCATCTGTCATAGATTCCTGCATTACGGGAGATTGGATTAGATGACCCTTGGGGTACCAACTCTACAATTCTATGATATCTTAAGCTGCTTAAATAGGGTCAATGCCAAAATATGGGACATGACTCATACTCATTCTCTCTCATGTTTATTGGGTATTTAATTTGTATGCTATTATGACACGTTTGTGTCTGTGCACACCTGAAAATCCACTTGAAAAGAGTTGAACAACAAAAAGATGGTGCAGAAGCAGAGGCCCAGGGGGAAGCATTGTGATGGGTAAGAAAATCATATAATATCTGCTCTTCAGATCATTAATCTGCAGAGCAGAAGGTTGAACGTATCCAAACCTATAGTATTACTAGACTGGTTCTGCTGCTGGAGGTTATGCTCCTACTGGCAAATTCAGGGGCTTTCTAGTGGGAAACAGGCTATGAGGGCTGGTTCTGGTGTAGCTTATGAAAGAACTTTTTTTTACTTTGACAGCACTGAGCAAGCACTGATTCCACCAGTTTACATTCTGGCATAACAGTGTGGCATTCGTCACCAATTTTTCATTCTGTTAATATCACTTAAACACTGTGCTCACCTGTGCCTCAGGAGGACCACCTTCATCTCTAATCAGCAGCAGGTAACTCTGTCCATCAACTACTATCTCCTTCTTGAATCTCCCACCTGTCACACAAAACAACTAGTTACAGAAAAGTTACAAACACAGAATAATAAAGGCTTTTCTTGATGAAAACTACTCCTACTTGTCTGAAACATGTTGTGGCATTACAGCTATTAATATTTTACTGAATGCTACAGAGGAGATAACAAAGAAAGAGATGTTCCAGTATGCATTTATAGTTCAGTCTGAATAAAAAATTCTACCCCATTCAAAATAACTGAGGCATACAATCCAACTTTTAGTTCGGCTCTCTGGATTCAAAAAAATGAGTAATAACTAAATTTCTAAAATATGAACAATCTAGTTGTGTGAGCACTCTCTTCATACATCTGCATTCAGTTGCTTGAGCTTTTAGTTTTCATCAAGATAAGCCTAGTTCTACAAAGCAAAACACACATTATGAAAATGATATCTCACTATTACAGGAAAAAACTATACTACTACAACATGTGTTAGACAAAAAAAGAAAATTTACTATAACAGTATCTGTTGTAGGTTTCAGTTAGAAAACGACTAAGTTTATGATTTTTTAATCTGCACAAATAATTTATTTTGAAAGGAGAATGTTTAGCACATGAACAAAAGGGGGGCAGGGGAACCACACACACAGCTGTACCTCAAGCTTAAACACCCAGTGGTAACTCTTCTGAAATCAAATATTTTAAGCACCATGCTTTCTCTCACATGACAGAGTGAAGATAATGCGAAAATATGTTCAGGCTTTCTAGTGTAATAGACTAAGAAGGGATTACCCAATTTGGCCTGCTGAAAGTCTCAGTATGGATTTAAACAATGCCGCAGAAAGTGAAGGCACTGGTGCTACACTGGAAACCCATGTGACCTTCATATGTTGAAGGAACAGGGAATTAGTCTGCAAATACATGGTTTGGGCTACGTTGACCAGGGATGAAGAGGGTAACCGACAACTCAGAAGTAACTATCTTTAACCTTAGTGAGACACACTGCCAGCTAAGTGTTTATAGGATTGTATCCTTAGTTTCATAGCATTTAAATCACTTTTCCACTTAGATATTATTTTGCGTATTTCCTTAAATATTCCTTAAATATATATTTCTTAAGTAGAAAACCATTATTGCAGCAGTATCACATACCAGTTATGTTCCCATCCAATCCATGACTTAGTGTGAACATATATGCTCCCAGGAATAACATCACAGTTGCTTTGCTCTTCTCCAGTTTTTTTAGCTCTCTGCAGTGCAGCTAAGGAAACATTTGGCTTAGGGTCAGCCAAACCTGGGCTCATGATTAAGCTCTCTGCTCCTTAACCATGAGCTATGACCAAGTACAACCAAGTACAAACTTTGCCTAAAGCTCTTGGTTAATGAGTTGAGAACCATGAGACCAGGTTGGAATGATATGCTAAACCAACCCTTGGCTCAGCTGTTGCAGCACTTTGGAGCAGGGAGGAGCAAAATACTGAAAGCTCTTCTATGGCACACAGCATGTGTGTGCCATCCTGGGTAAGCCATACTTCAGCATACTATACACAGCCATACCTTGGGTTGAATATGCTTCAGGTTGAGCACTTTCGAGTTGGGCTCCGCGGTGACCCGGAAGTAACGGAACGCATTACTTCTGGGTTTTGCTACTCGCGCATGTGCAGATGGTAAAAATGGTGTCACGTGCATGCGCAGAAGTGGCGAATTGCGACCCGCGCATGCGCAGATGTGGGTTGCATTCGCTTCAGGATGTGAACAGGGCTCTGGAACAGATCCCGTTCACATCCTGAGGTACCACTGTAGTAAGTAGCAAGTTAAAAATAATACCCCCATTGTTGTAGAACTGAATTCACTGCAAAAAATCCAAAAGCAGCTTATTTTACTCTTATAAGAACAGTTCACTTTAAACAAAAAAAATAAACAAAAATAAAAACCAATTAAGCTTATAGCATCTTCCTAGATTTGTACGTAGCAAGTGGAGTTGAAGAGCTTTGGTCAAACATGAATGCAGCAATCAATGCTATCTGTAACTCATGTATATATGTATAAATTAGTGTTTGGGTAAAATGTGGTAAAATGTGTTCTGATGGCCATGTTCTTTAGAAGTGAAATAATTTAATACAATGGGGTGCATCCAATTGTAAACCACTTTGATGCAACAAAGACTTATGTGAGTGGTGTGGGGGAGTGATTTTTGCAAATTCTTCCTTTCTCTACAACTCATCATGCCACATCCCACATTATTCCAAAGGGATACCCAACTTTCTAGGCAGATGTGTATGTGTGTGCATAGAAGTCTGAAGAGGAAAACTGTGAAAATCATTTCCCCACCCTTTCCACCAATTAATGCCTTCACTGGAACAGTAGGACAGAGGGACACAACTGGATACAACCCAATAAAATTACTTTTCTGTAAAAGAAATGAAATGTACTGTGCAAATTCTGTTGTGCTGGGGCACAACATGATTTGCCCTTTGCCTCCTTGCTTGAGCAACTAAAAAGCTCTCTAAATATTAACATTAGCTTGGTTCCTTAACTTTCACTCCCTGAACAGGAAGAGCTTCTGTTCATGGGAGGAAGCACAACTCATCTAGTCAAAGAGCAAAAAGTTAGGATCTGTGACTCAGAGTTGAGAGCTTAATTTGAGATTAATAATCCTTTTTGCATTGTAAATAACTGTAACCCATGTCTCTAGTGAAGTTCCATCTATTTTTTTAAATTCTTTTTATTAATTTTCAGTAACCAAACAAAAAAAGAAAACAAGTAAATACATCAAAGAAAAAAGAAAACATCGACCAAAACAGAAAACATAAACAGACCAAAAGACAGACATTAATTAACAACAAATAATGGTTGACTTCCCTCCATCTCGGTTTTGGGTTATGTAAAATAATAATTCCATTCTGCAGTTTTCGTTTTATATCATCTACACATCGCAAGGATTACACTGGGCAACAATTTTTTACTTTTTGAATGTTGTCTAGATTTCTACAACTGATTTAGGGTATTTTTGCACTGCTGAATCAGGAAATGGCATCCGTTTCTCTCCATCAGGTCATGTTTTTATGCTATGTTGATTTGAAAAAAAAAAAACCAGATCTTGTGACAAAATCGATTACATTTTTGTGGCATTATCAGCTGATTTTTGTCAACACATATAATCTTAAATATGTTTTTAAGAGAAAAAAATGTTTTTCCAACAACATATATTGATTACCTGATAGAAACATTGATCACTGTAAACTGAATGGTGGGCATTGATAAAGGTAAGTACACGTAAATTGCATGATGCTTCACCATTTTTCAAACTTCAGGGCTTGAACTTCCATTTCTTGGAACTCCTGGAATGCTCAGCGGCAGGGAGGTCTCTCTTCAGAGTCCAACAGTAGTCAGCCATCATGACTGCATCCCAGCGACCCTGATACCTGGTCTCCATCTTTTTCATGTCCTGATGGAATCTCTCCCCCTGCTCGTCACTCATTGAACCCAGGTTCTTAGGAAACCGGTCCATATGTGAAAATAGGTAGTGCATCTTGACGCTCATGTTGCAGCCCGGGTTTCTGAAAGCAGTCAGCATGTTGTTAACAAGTTCTGCGTAGTTTCTGGCCTTATTGTTGTCAAGAAAGTTCTTCGCCTTCCACGCTTCCAGTTCCACTTCGTTCATTGAGTTTCCGAACTCTGGATCTCTGATGAGCTGACGAATCTGAGGACCGTCAAAGATGCCAGCTTTCAACTTCTCCATGGTTAATCCTGGAAAAGCCTGACACAAGTAAGTGAAGCAGTCACCATCCTTGTCCAGAGCCTTGGTGAACTGCTTGATTAAGCCGAGCTTGATGTGCAGTGGTGGGAAGAGTATTCTGTCTCTGTCCACCAGTGGGTCGTTGATGACGTTCCTTTCTTTGCAAGGCACCAATTGCTCCTGCACAGGCCAGTCCTTCTTCATGTAATGCTGAGCACAGTCCCTACTATCCCACATGAACAGAAAACATGGGTACTTGGTGAAGCCAGACTGTTGTCCCAACAAAAAGTTCACCATCTTCAGGTCAACACAAATGAACCACTTATGCTGATCATAACCAATTTTCTCCAGCACATACTTCACCGCTTCATAGTTCTCCTTCAGTGTACTCGAGTGAGCCAGGGGTATAGAGGCAAACTGGTTGCCGTTGTGTAGCAGAACACATTTCAGTGATCGCTTACTGCTGTCAATGAACAGTCTCCAATCTTTGGGTTCGTACTGTGGCACTCCAAGCTTGAGCAGAAGCTGCGCAATATCTGCACAGTACACCAAGTCCTTCTCTTCCGAGAAAAAACGGAGGTACTATTGATGCCTGTTGCTGAAGAAGCTGATGCGAGCACTGTCAGAGAGGAGGTTTTTCCCCTTCAATCTGGATGCCAACAGTTCGGCAGTGTCCTTTGACAAGCTGAGGTCGTGAACTAGATCATTCAACTCCTTTTGGAAAAATGGATGTGGAGCATCATCTTCAAGAACCACTTCTTCTTCACGTCCTTCAACACTGGAGGCATCTTCGTCACTAATGTCAGGAAGTTCTCCGAAGATAGGCACTGGAATTTCATCACAATGAGCTACAGGACAACGTGCTGATTGAAGGTCAGGATACTTGAAGCTGCTCCGGTTCTTTCTGTTGATCCCAGTCACATCAACAGTGCAGAAGTAGCAGTTAGCGACATGGTTTGTCGGCTCCCTCCAGACTCCTCTTGCCATTGGTCCACCCATGTAGAGTCTCGGTGCATGCCTTGCACACCATGTGTGGCACCCAAGCTTTATCCTGGTCACCAAGTTTAATACCAAAATAACTTTATGCTTTGCCGCACCAATTTATGGAAGATTTTGAGGTTTTATGACTTCAAACTGATCGCTTTTCGACATAATCACCCAGAACTATCAGACCTGAATACTTCTTGTCATTAAAATAATCATTTCCAATCAAAACAATTATTTGACATGGCAATTTACCCCCACCAACTTCTTCTAAAATGTTCCACACAAGCGTACATGTGAACAAAAAAGTCATGTGGCCATAGCTCAAAAACTTGACCTGATTGAGCAAAACCAATGTGATTTTTGGATACAGCTCATCAGATTCGTCCTAAATCAACTGAAAAAACACAGACAACAAATTTGTTGTTGATCAGTGTTATGTTAAACCTACTGTGATTTTTAAGTCTCTAGAATTTGTTTCCATGTAAGTTAAAAATTTGGTCCAATCGTCAATAAACTTTGTACCTTTTTGCTGTCTGATATTCTGCGTCATTTTTGCCAATTCTATATATTCAAATAATTTAATTTGCCAATCTTTAACGGTCGGGATATTTGGGGTTTTCCAATTTTGTGCTAACAGGATCCTGGCAGCTACAGTTGCATATTGAAACATTATGTGGTCTTCTTTCTTAATCTCCGATCATTCCCAGAAGGAAGGCTTCGGGTTTTTTAACAAAGGTGTATTTAAATATTTTTTTCAATTCATTGTATATGGATTCCCAAAATTTTTTTATTTCTTCACACTTCCACCACATATGGTAGAAACTTCCTTCTTTAGTTTTGCACTTCCAACACCTTTTATCTCCGGTTTTATACATTTTATCCAATTTCACAGGTGTGATGTACTGAAGTTCCATCTATTTTATAAAAACACTGAAGGTCGTATCCAACACTGCATGCACTGTGTTCCATTTGCACAATGTGACTTCGTCTTTCTACATGCCCTCAAAATCTGCTCCAAAGTGTTCAACACTCTGGAACAGAATTTGAAGGTGTGCAAGGGGTATAGCAGTGAGGAGGGCAGATGTGTGTCTTCCTTGCTAGCAGGAACAGCAGTGCTGGATACAAATCTGAATGATTTCTATGCAGAGATCTAGCTCCAAAATCAAATATCTCCTTTTCTTCTTTTTCTTCTTTTTTACATGGACTCTCATTACAATATTCAGTCATCGTCCTAAATTGGGTGTTGTAATTTTTTACTATTATTTTGCTGACAAAAGGATAAAAACAATTACTGGAAAGAGCTCTCAATGTAAAAGGCAAATCTCATGTGATGACAAACACATGAGGTGCACTGACTCAGTAAGAAATGGCACATACAGATAGCCAAATCTTGCAAGCACCAAATGGGTTTATATTATCTTCATTTACTCCATCTCGCAAATTTCTATTTTATTTATTTAACATAATTATATCCCACTAAATCATAAATAACACCTCTACGCCATTTACAAGCAGTTTTTAAAGGCTTCTTGTCAACTTGACACAAGAATAAAAGTTCAAACTAAGACTTTTGTGTTATTAATTCAGATATATTGGTTGTAGCTGCACAGGCACAAACACACTCCATGTACAGTAAGTAGTAACAGGTTTTATTATGTGGTTGTCTGCAACTTTATAACATAGGCCACAGGAGTCTCTTCGACTTGAAGGGCAATATTGTTTCTCTGATATGAAATGCATACCAGCTAGCACAACATAAGCTCTAAAGATATGATCTCTGTATCTAATTACATCAAAAGTTTTCCAGTACAAATGAGCTGTTTCCTTTTAAATCAATTCTTGAATGCTTAAGCATTTCACACAAAAGGGTTTACAAAGGGGTCATGATGCCCATAGCTGTCAACGTTTCCCTTTTTTCAAGGGAAATCCCCTTATTCCGAAAGGATTCCTCGCAAGAAAAGGGAAAAGTTGACAGCTATGATGATGCCAAAACATGAAAATTAAAACAGGTCTGTACTTTTACACAGGTATTATTGCCAATTAGTTTCCTAATGATTGTGTGACTGAGAAAATTGTTTACTACAGTAGTACCTCGGGTTAAGTACTTAATTCGTTCCGGAGGTCCATTGTTAACCTGAAACTGTTCTTAACCTGAAGCACCACTTTAGCTAATGGGGCCTCCTGCTGCCGCCGCGCCGCTGGAGCATGATTTCTGTTCTCATCCTGAAGCAAAGTTCTTAACCCGAGGTACTATTTCTGGGTTAGCAGAGTCTGTAACCTGAAGCGTATGTAACCTGAGGTACCACTGTATTTATTATTCATTCATTTATACTGCTTTTTATAACAACAGTCTCACAAAGTAGTATACAATCACTAAAGTACATCAGTGTCAATCAATTAAAACACAACAGTAAAACTATTAAATCAAGCCATGACTTTGCACAAACATGCTGGTTTCTGGGGAGGTCACATCCACTTTGTTCCTCCTTGGACCTTTCAGCTCAGCTTGATGTTGCATTGCAGCTAAGCTTACCACTAGTATCGTAGTTGAGCTCTCTCCTCATGAACGACAATCTGTTGTCATGATTTGTTATTGGCTATCAACTGTGGTTAAAGAGGAGAGTGTAACTACAATCCTGGGTTCAGCCAACATGCTAAACCAAACATTGGCTTAGCTGCCATACACAGCTGAGCTAAAAGGACCAGGGAGGAAGAGATCAGCTGTGAGTTCATCTCTGCAATCCCAGTAAGCATAGTTTAGCTTATCATGATATGCAAAACAAGACACAGACTAACATAGGTCAAAACTAGCATTAGATATGTGCCTCAACCATTCTAATCCAACTGCCAACATCACATTTAATCCCCAAAGGCCACTCTAAAACAACTATGTCTTTAGGGCTTTTTTTTTAAAAAGTGAGTGACAGAATTTGATTGCAATTAAATTCCATAAATGGTGGCCACCTCAGAAGGGTGCTGTTCCTTGTGCCCAAAAGTTTCTACCAGCGATCATCTCAACAGGCTTCAGATATAGATATTATGATATGGGTAGGCTGAAATAGGCGCAAGTGGTCCCTAAAGTAACTTGGTCCAATATTGTTCAGGGATTTAAAAGTTATCACCAGAACTTTGAATTGAGCCCAGAAACACACTGGCAACCAGTATAAGTGGCAAAATATCAGTGTGAGATCTGATCTGATCACCTTGCTCCAGACAAAAGCCAGGGAGCTGCAGAGTGTGGCAGTGGTAGCTTCCAAGGCATCTTCAAAGGCAGCCCTGGGCAGAACTCTTTGCTGATGTCCAGTGTGTGAGTAACCATGGTGAGGTCCAACATCTCCAGGTAGGGTCACAGCTGGTGTACTACTGAAGTTGGCTGAATACAGCTCTGGGCATTGCAACCACATGAACTTATCCAGTTAGAGAAGAGTCCAGAAACATACCCAAGCTGTGAGCCTGGTCAGTGTTCGAAACTCCCATTGTTCTAGGCACTTTTTGTGACAGGGAATTTCATTAGCACAAGTAGTTTCTGAGCTCTGGGCCTAAGATTTCAGATTAAAACTGCAGAGTAAAAGGAAAGATGGACCTTTTTCTGCCTCCCCACTTCCAGCTACTCTCTGAAGACTGGAGAAGAGACCCTCGTAAGAATATTAGGAGGGTGCGCAGGGGAAGCACTAGAACATGTGAAAATTGAACATAATATTTTAGCTGCAGTTCATTCATTTTCAGCTTTGTTTTCTTGTCATTAAAAAAGTGCACCTAGACACTCCCTTGTTACGCCCATAACCTAGGTTTAAGGTGCCATTTAGCTCCTAGTTTTCATATCTCAGTTTCTAACACTGACCCTGATCCTTCAGGGCAAGTGCAATCCATCTAAGATCCCCACCTGAATCTTCTATCTTACCCAATTAAACTTCAGCTTCCTTAGTCTCATCCAACCCAGAAAAGCCTCTAGACATGAGTTTAGAAGTTCAATACTCCTCCTGGAACTACCAGACGGAAAGGAATCATCCAAATCATGGTGACACTTTAGCCCAGATCACTTCATGCTGATGTCAAATAGCATGGGGCATAAAATGAAACCTTGAGGCACCCCACGTACCATTAGCAATGGAGCAGAACGGGATTATCATAAGAGAAAGAGGAGTATGCAGCCCTGTTTATTTTCTAAGACATCTTGGAAAATTTCAATACCACTGACCATATTTTCCCTCTTGGCAGGCTTTCTATGGAGGAGAGGGGGAATATCATATTGTGGCTGTTCAGTTTTGGCTTGGGTGGGAGATTCCAGAAGACAGTACTGGGGGACTACTACACAGGTGAGACAGTTGAATTACTGAATTAGTGCTTGGGCTTTTTAACAGACTAGATGATAGCCAATAAACCTAGGGATAGGGAACCTGCAGTCCTCCAGATGTTGGACTCCAGATTGGACTCCAACTCCCATCAGACCCAACAAGCATAGTCAATGGTCAGGGGAGATGGGAATTATATTTCAACAACATCTGGAAGGTCACAGGTTCCCCACTCCTACCCTAAAGCTTCACAGTCTAGGGGATTCTCCTGGGGTGTAACTGCATACCTGTGGGTAGTCTCCATGCAACAGAGCAACTTTCATAACTTGCAACATTATCTGGAGAGATAGCTTAGATTCAGTTATTCATATTCTTGTAATTTCCACACTGGACTCCTATAATGCATTATAAATGAGGATGCTTGTTTAAATTGGCATTTCGTCACCCACCCTCAGTGGTGACACCCGGTATGAACCGCCCCTACCGCACCCCCCTTCCTTCACACCTGGCTGAGGATTTTATGCTGCTTATTTAAAGTATTTTACAACTTTTAGGTTTTCTTTCATACGTATTTTAATTTTTTTAAAAGATTTCTTCTATAACCCATCTTGGGAATCATAGGGTTTTTCAAGGATGTAGTAGAAATTAGCATTGGACCTAAGTTGTCTGACCATTTGGGATGGCAGTGAAATCTATTCATTTGTTGGGAAGGGTGGTGAGCCTATCATTATGAGAATAGCTATTAAGAAGGTTTCCTCTTTCTTTCCTCTAATGAAAAAATGAACTGGCAACAGAGCTCCCAGTACGTTTCCGAGCACAATTCAAAGTGTTGGTGCTGACCTTCAAAGCCCTAAAAGGCCTCAGCCCAGTATACCTGAAGGAGCGTCTCCACCCCCATCATTCAGCCCGGACGCTGAGGTCCAGCGCCGAGGGCCTTCTGGCAGTTCCCTCACTGTGAGAAGTAAAGTTACAGGGAACCAGGCAGAGGACCTTCTTGGTAGTGGTGCCTGCCCTGTGGAACGCCCTCCCATCAGATGTCAAGGAAATAAACAACTATCTGACTTTTAGAAAACATCTGAAGGCGGCCCTGTTTAGGGAAGCTTTTAATGTTTGATGTTTTATCACATTTTTAATATTCTGTTGGGAGCTGCCCAGAGTGTATCACAGAATGGTTCAATGGGAATGATGTGGCATCATGACAGCATCATTCCCAGGAACATGGCTGGTGGACTATGCTCCTGGGAACAATACAAATTATTTCTTTAAATACTTTACTGGTCCTGTGGTAGCCCTTATATACAATTCCTGCATTCTTAAAATTGCTACTCAGTGTTAGAATGATCAGATTAAACAGGCAGATACCAGTCTATAACACTCCCATCACCAAAAGTAAACATAAGCCAAAAGTAAACATACAACAATTTCCAATAATCAGTAGGGTGGCTATGCTGCTAAACCACTCAAGCCTTGTAATAATCATAACACAAATTCCCTACCCCACTTCAAAGTGTTACTCTTATTTTTTTCTCACAGAAATATTCAGAAACATCCAAGTATGCAGAAGCAAAAGGTAGTCTACACACCCAAGAACCAATATAGTTTGTTTGTTTGTTTAAAGTGCAAGACAGATCTAAGTTACAATTCAGACTTTAGTTGCTTAGAAACTGGGAATAAGATTGCTTCTTTACCCCAGAATAGTCAATGAATAACCATACATTTGTAGCATTGGGGAGGGACCAATTTAACACACAGTCTCCATCTTAGAACTGAGTCTACAAGCTGGCCTTATCTCGCTTAATCTTTGTACGGGGGAGTGGTATTTTTCCTTGCTCCCCTACCACAAGCCCTGATTTGTGCCTTACCTGGTTGGTCCTAGCAAAGGTATGACCAAACTACAGATATTAGATATACAATTATATTCAGCTAGTACAAATCATTCTCATTTTTACAATGCATTGGAAACATCATAAAAAAAGCTTTATAGGGATCTGAAAGCTAACACAATTACATTTAGGCACCTTCATTTTTCATACACAGCGATCACCTCCACATTGGAAAAATGATGTGCAATGCATTATCACATTATGAAGTATTGGCAACAAATAAACCTTTTCTCTGTCCATGGATTTTTGCCAGCCTTCCTCAACCTGGTACCCTCCCAATGGGTTGGAATATAACTCCCATAGCCAACATGGAAGAGAGGAATCTTTTAGGAGACATATATTGTTTGACAAGTCTATATATGTTAAGAGACATTAGATAAGCCCTCAGATGCATACAATTGGCTTACAAAACACACTTTCTTTTTATATATTGTCTTCATGACCCAACTATTTTTATTTTTTTATCCTTTTAAGGTTAAAAAGTGAGGACAGATCAGGGTGAATCCTAATAGCATTTCAATTTCTCCTAAATAAATTGAAAAACAATCAACTAACTAGTTGTGGGGAAAGGTGTAGAAATAAGAGTGAGATGTTAGCTAATAACTACAGATTCCCGCCTCAATTTCTGCCCTGCTTTAAGACCAGTAAAAAAGCAAACAGATAGTACAACTAAGGAACAACCTATCTTGTAGGGATGAAGGCATTACAGTGGTGCCCCGCAAGACGAATGCCTCGCAAGATGGAAAACCTGCTAAACGAAAGGGTTTTCCGTTTTGGAGGTGCTTCGCAAAACGAATTTCCCTATGGGCTTGCTTCGCAAGACGAAATGTCTTGCGAGTTTTTCCAACTTTTTTTCCCTCCCCCCCCCTTTTTCTAAGCCGCTAAGCCGCTTATCTGCTTATCCGCTAAGCTGATAAGCCGCTAAAAGCCGCTAAGCCGCTAATAGCGCTAATCCGCTAAGCCGTCAATGGGCTTGCTTCGCAAGATGAAAAAACCGCTAGATGAAGAGAATCGCGGAATGGATTCTTTTTGTCTTGCAAGGCACCACTGTAGTTCAAAACGGATAGCAAAAAAGCTGCACAATGTCTGGCTTATTCTGTAACTCCACCTACTTTTCTCCACATTATGCATTCATATTTTCTGCTAGCAGTGGGAAGGACTATACCCCATGACATGCACACTTTTACCAGCAAGCTCAACCTATGGTGCTACATGCCATAAACATGTCCCTTCGTACAAGATTTTTAAAAATTGTGAACTTTATCCAGTACTGTGCCACACAGTACTGCAGTCAGCAAGTGTGACTATGTTTTACTCAGTGATTCTCCTGTATCCCATTTCCCAAAAGTTAATCAGAGATCATGAATTGGGGGGAGTTGGGGGGGTTCTACATCTAACTCATATGCAATATGTTTTCCTCACTTAGTGGCTTTTGAGCAAATATTTTTGGCACTTTCATTAAGAAAGCAAAAGTGAACAGCAAGTGACACGTATAGTGCTCTGACCTTGGAACAAATATCCAGATAAGAATCTCAGTATTGACACAGCATAATCACCCTGCAGTTATCTATATTTAAACAGGCAAAGCTCTCTTTCAATTAAAATGGGGGGTGGGGTGGGGGGCTTGAAGAGTCTCTAAAAAACCCCATACTACCACCAGCTCAGATCTGCTATACAGCTTAACTGAGGGCAGGCACAAAGCGTTCTTCTTGTGGCTTCTTAGACAGCGCTACTACTTGCTCTATGGATGCAAAACCACACTGAGGCATCTCAGGCAGACTGGCAGACGGTAAACACTGGAGTAGCACTCTCTCATACTTTAGCCTTGACTTGTGAAGTCAGTGAATCAGGAATGAATGTAGCATGGACTTAACTGTTCTCCCGCCCTGTCCTATTAACAAAGCAAGATTTGGGAGATTTGGGGGTTAGAAGGCTCTGAGTCAAAATCAAATGCCTTTTGTGGGTTCCCTTTGTAACTATTGTTAGCATACAGAAGTTAAGAGCACCTTGGGAAATGTTAATTTCAAACAGATGTTGTTACAGACACATGACTCTACGTATGACTATTACTAAGACATCTACAGCAAGTGACAGTGGGATGCGTTTGTAACTTAAAATCAAAGGGGAACAAAATGGCACACAAAACAAGGGGAAACTCGTACAAAAGCTTTGCTTCCTCTCTTCAAAACAAGTGCTGCTATGAAGAGGACATATAGTTACCTGCATCCATATCTGCAAAGAATGGAACAGCCAGTAAGGAAAAGAAGGAACCAGAAATTCAGTGTCTCAGTTGCATTTTAAAGTTCATAAGGAGAATAAAAATATCAGGATATTAATTTTTGTGAGTGTTACCTTAATTAGATGCTACTATTATTCATACAATTTCAAACCTAAACCCACTTTGTTCAACTGAAATCAACTAATTAGCCATAATCAGAGTTTTAACAACTTTTTAATTTTTATAGCTGTTTCTAAAAATTGAGCGGAACAATAAAGTGAACAAGTGACATGCAAATTATATTCTCAACCTCTTCAGTAAGGCAAAGGACTAAAATATGAGTTGGTACTGATGTCCTCACAAATAGTTTAAGAGGCAAATTATGAAATCAGATTAAGAATATTGCCCACATGAAGAATTCACAACTAAAACCAGAGTAGTTGTGATGGGGAATGAGAAGCATTCTGCTAGCATTTAGACTTCTTGCAGCTGGGTACACTTTGTGAAACAAGGTAAGCTAGCTATTACCAGCTTGCTCCTTTTAAGAGTATGTGCAGGCAAGTATGCAAAATTCCAATTTCATTCATTCATTGAATTTATATACCGCCCTATACCTGGAGGTTTTGAATTTCTAACACAATACCCTTGTATGCTAATATCACACAAAATACTGTTGCTAACTGACAGCATAAAGGTTTAATAAAATCATGCTTCCAATGGTCTATCAGTCATTGTACCTTCTGGTGATTCCTCCTGGACATACGTCCCAGTCAGATATCGATGTACAAGGGCAGATTTACCACTAGCTAAGTTGCCCACAATTCCCTGTGGAGATAAAAGGTGAAAGTTTTTTTTACTTTAACTTCAAATTATTACAAGTGGAGATCTCACTTGACAAATCTGTAAATGGAAATAAATTACTTTTAATGCTAAATCAATACTAAATTTAGATACTCAAGCCAACACCCTCCTTTCAAATAACATCAGAAGCAGGAAGCATAATCAGGCAAGGGAAAAGGTACTAAGCTAAACTTATGTTTGCTATTCTGAATTAAAGCACTAACAGGGAAAACCACTTATCTCAATTCAGAATTAGATGGGCCCTTCTGAGCCTGTGGGGGACTCCTCAGAAAGACCTCTCACCTAACCTCATAGCAAAAGTCTGTGGGGCCAGGAAGATTGCAGGGGCCAGGAGGCAACATGCACCTCCCCATAGGTGTGGAGGAAGACAAACAGGGGCAGTCATGGTCTCATGCCGTTTACCTTCCTGCCGCAGCAGTACCTATTTATCTACTTGCACTGGTGTGCTTTCGAACAGCTAGGTTGGCAGGAGCAGGGACAGAGCAATGGGAGCTCACCCTGTTGCATGGATTTGAACCATCAACCTTCCGATTGGCAAGCCCAAGAGGCTCAGTGGTTTAGACCACAGTACCACCCGCATCCCTGCGTTTCTGTGCACTCTGGCACTCATCATCGTGTCCTGTTGCACCAGAAGCGGTTTAGTTATGATCCGGTTTCCACATGACCCAGAAACCTGTCTGTGGATAAATGCCAGCTCCCTTGGCCTGAAGGCAAGATAAGCGCCGCACCCCATAATCACCTTTGACTGGACTTAATTGTCCAGGGGTCCTTTACCTTTTACCATGGCCTCACAATGTACTGCAGGCTTCCTGGATACCACAATACTTGAGGAAGGAAAAGCCTCACAGTGGTGAGGAGTTCCTGGCCATAACAGGATTTGGAAAACACAAGTATTTCAATGACTGGGATTTCCTCACTAAAATAAGATTTGGACAGGCATGACTTGGGAGAGCCTGGTATTTATTCACTTATTTAATTTGTATACCGCTGTGACGGACAGCTGAGCCAGACCAGTGCCTGGTGACGCAGTGCCTCGGAATTCCACCAAAGGGATGAAGCCCCTCTCTGATTGGCTACCAAGACAGCCAGCCAGAAGGGGGTGGAGTCAGCACTTTGGGAGCGAAAATAAAAGGAGCCGTTTCTGAGGGAGAGAGTTGGATAAGGGCTGGATTTGAGATGGGAGAAAAGGATTAGGACAGGGTTTGTCTGAGGGAGAATTAGTTCTGATCTGAATTGAGCACCTGCTCTCAGGAGACTATAGCATGAGGAAGGAGCCTCACAACATAGATAGGAAGACAGGGCGAAAGTCTGGGGAAGATAGACGGAAGTTACCGGGAGGGCTGAGTCTGAGCCAGGAGAGGCAGAAGCTGTGGGAAAGTGGATTCCCTGGGTCTCATGCCGGTCAGGAGGGGCGCGGGGATCCCCTGGGTCTGTTATGCTAATTGGAAGACCTCAGGAGGGGGATTGTTAAGAGAGCAGGTAACTGCAGAAAGTGGCCCTTGCTCATGAACCAAAGGAATAAATGGTGAAGGAACCTGTGCTGTTTTAAAAGCATTAACCTGCCATAACTAAGCAAAAGAGAGCAGTAACAGAAACTGAAATGTAACAACTGATTACTGAGTAACTGAAGTTTAAGAAAACCTGTCCATATACTGTGTTTAAGCCTGTGACATTTTTATTTAGTTTAAGTAATAACTTGACTGCTATCTGAAAGAACACACCTCCTGACCCAACTTTGTTTCACCAAACCCCTTTTTTGGTGAATAAAACTTGTTTATCAACTCCTGCCTGAGACTCTCTGAATCAAAGTTTCCCTCTCACAAGACCCCCACAAGTTAGCCTGTGTTAATTGTACAAATTTGTTTAACTGGCGTACTGTGCGGTGGGTCTGCTATATGTAACTGGGTGCAGTTAGCGGGGTGAGTCTGCTACAACCACCCTCCGTCCATACGTAGATCTCAGGGCGGTTCACAACATGAAAAATACAAGATTAAAAAATACAAGTACAAAATACATATTCAAAACAAGAACCAAAACAAACCAATAACACCCCCACCCTCTCCCACAACACATTTAAAACACATTTAAAAGATGTAAGCAGCCAAAGGTCTGGTTATAGAGGAAAGTTTTTGCCTGGCGCCTAAAGATATGTGATGAAGGTGCCGGGCCAGCCTCCCTCAGGAGAGCATTCCACTGCAGAAAAGGCCCATTCTGTACCAGCTGAATTTTCTGACCAATCTTCAGAACAAGCTTCCCTTGAACAGTTCCTGAAAAGCCGACAAAGCAAAAAGAGGAAGAAATCCACCTCAACCTGGTATTTCTCCTTTTAGCCTAGAACCCCTGCCAGCTCCAATTAGCTTCCACCTTCAAGTACCACTTCAGAGTAACTTGTTCACCTCCGTGCGCTCCTAACACCCTTAGTGCATTTGCGGAATTGTGCATTTAAGCATTTCTCTTATTCAACACGATGACAAAATGTGTAACATTGTAGACTCGCTCTTTGAAATACATCTATACTTTTTCTACAGTATTTTATTCCCATTTTCCTATTTTTGTAATGCAATATTCTGCACTGAAGAAACTATCATTTTCACTTCATTTGAATGTTAAGTTATGGTTTAGAAGCTCTAGCTTCTGCATTTGTTCATGCTTGGATCCAGAATTGTGGTTAACATTATCCAGCGTTAGCTGAAACAAAACAAAATAAATGAAACAAAATAAAAAAATTCCTTCCATTAGCACCTTAGAGACCAACTAAGTTAGTTATTGGTATGAGCTTTCATGTGCATGCACACTTCTTCAGATAACAAGCCAGTTTCAAAAACAGATTGAAGTTGGCTTGTTTTAATTTAGCTATTTAAATTAAACTATTAACAATATAAATTAAACACCGCTGCAAAACGGTGGTTGTGCAAGACAGAATGACTATAGTTTCTTTTCCATTAATAGGCTACTAGGTATAATTAACTACAGTTAACGGATGCTGCAATGGTACTTATAATTAGCTCCTTTTTCTATTCTTATACATAATAGCTCAGGGTGTGGCTCAGACATTATAAAAGCAGCTTCCTCAAACAGTTACTTCTGGAACACAGAACAAACCCTTCAATTAGTACTAAGATTAACTGAAGCAATCAAAACCCAACTGCAGTTGAGCCACTAAAAAGAGTAACAATGCAGTTATATTCAGTATGTATATACAAAAACAGATGGCAAAAATAACCATAGTATAATTAAAAGTTAAAAACAAATAATACCGAAGTAGAAACAATAATTAGAGAAATAAGCAGGCTATTTGGAGACAATATGCTTTACCTTGTTCTGCCCCCTCAGGCCACACGTAAGGAATAAGAAACTTATCGTACTTCAACCTGAAAGGAGCCTCGACTCATCCCAACTAACATATACCTTGGTTTTCGAACAGCTTAGTTCTCGAACATTTTGGCTCTTGAACGCCGTAAACCCAAATGAGAAATACCAGGTTGAGGTGGATTTTGGAAGCCGAACATCCGGTGGGGCTTCCATGGCTTCCGATTGGCTGCAGGAGCTTCCTGAAGCCAATCAGAAGCCGTGCTTTGGTTTCCGAACATTTTGGAAGTCGAACAGACTGCCGGAACGGATTCTGTTCGACTTCCAAGGTATGACTGTATATTACACTAAATAGAATACTTCAGAAAATAAGGAAAACATTCTTATTCAACCATGTTTTAATGCTACGCTAAACCATGGCTTAGCACTACATGCATGAACTAGAACAAGCCAGAGTAAAGCCTCAGGCTTGTGAACTTCCACCTCCCCTCTCCTGCACATCAGAGAGGACAGCTTTGCCAGTATTTAGTTTCACATTTACTGTTAATTGTGCTGTATGGCCAGAGATGGGTTTATCAATCATTCTCATTTTAAAAAGGCCAGCTTCATAACCAATGATTTTAAATAAAATTGGCCATAGTTTGTAATAACCCACAACCTCCAGCTTTCACAACACAAAAAAGCAAATATTATTTTAAAGAGAAAGCAAAGACCAGCAAGATCTTTCACCTGGCCACAAGGAAGAGAAAAGGCCACAAGTCTGAGGCTTTGCTCAAGCCTCTTCCAGCTTTTTGACAAGTGTGCTATACCATCTTCAAAAGGGGGAGGGATAAGACCCAAGAAACAATAGGCTGGTGAGCTTGACATTGATACCAGGAAAGGTCCTAGTATCAGTGCCAAGTAGTCAACCCAAACATAAACACCTTTATTTTTCTCCTGAGTTACATTTGAAAGCTTTAGAACCTGGCATGGTACAGAGCCATTCGGAGTAGGAGTTCAACTAAATGAGTGAAAGAAACAAGCAGTGTCAACATGCATTAAACCAAATAACTTAAGAAACAAACTAAAAGTAGTGTACTGAAATATTACTTACCACTTTGAGTTCTGGCACAGATCGACTTAGTGTCCACTCCTGGCTATTTACAAAGGCATCTGTAAAATTGAACATTTTTTAATAAAGCATTTTAACCATACATCAGTACTAAATAATTGTTACAGGTGACTCAGCTTATTTTCATGTTATTATCTATTGCCTGGGCCCAAAGTGAGAGCAGAGCTCTGCTGCATAATGGGGATTTCCCACCCATCCACCCATCCCCATCCCCACTGGAGCCCCCTGCACCAGTCAAAACTGTTTTTGAGATTTGGGGGACTTTCCCTGAAAAGATGAGGCATGAGTGGCCTGCAACCGAAAGGGGGAGTCAGCAGAATTGGATGGGCAAATTGTACAAGAAAAAAGGCACTTCTACCCATGCAAATAATCTTTGATTCGCATCAAGTTATATTTTAATAAAGAAAACCCTTCTTCTTCATAGCTCTGTTCAGATGGCTCTGTGATACATGTCATTTTCTGTGCTAAGCACACTTAACTGTAAGATTATGGTGATAGTCATGTATACTTTGCCCATTAATTTAGAATCTTAACAGCTTAAGTTTATGCACCTAATGCTTTGCCATTTATTAATACTATGCAGGCAAAATATAGTAATGTGCATCACTGCAGCTAAAGCAATACCTTTCACTTTCGGTAAAGATATGCCAAGTTGACATGAATGAGGAGAGTAGACAGCAGCACTACATGGTAGTAACTGCCATATCCAGCCTGTAATCAGCAAGAGTGACTAGTGTACCCTCCTAATTTTATTAGCCTGCTTATCCTCCAGGCCAGTAATGAACATATACATGCTTAGAACTGGATGTGCCATTAATCATACAGTGGCAAAGTCAATACACTTTCACAAACAGATGCATCAAGTTGTAGCTAATACAAATTCTCAAGCTTATTCTACCTAGACATCCTTATTCTATTTTTTGCAGTTCTTCTGGAATAGCAACAGAAGTCCAAAATATGTCTGGTGTTTAATCCTAAGTGCTACTCTCCGTTGCCATTTTGCACCTATTACTTATACCAGAATGAATCATAGGTGATATCTACTCTAAGGTACCTCATACAGGAACATGTTTCCTTATTTTAAAATAAGGAAGGAAATGCCAAAATTAGAAACCACTTAATGGCCAGCATGGCACAGTAACATTATTTTGCCCTAACATGCATTAAATAGAAATAGGTCTCTAGACACATAAACAATTCCTTTCATGTTAACACCCAATTTTTTTAAAAAAATATGAAATCATGGTTTTTAAGACACAATTTGCTTCCTTAAAATAGTAAGTGCATGGCTATTCAATTAATTAGAAATGTCTGTCTTGTTTTCACATTTCCATATTTCACATATACATTAAGAATGTACACTTCTGTTTCATAACTTTTTTTCTCCATTTTAAAAACAATTCTACGTGCAGCTATTTTGCCACCCAATGGGGACAGCATCTGTTCCATTTTGATTTTTTTGTGGTTTTTCTGTAAAGCAAAGGCATGTGCTTAGGAAGATTTGGGTTGAAAAGTATTACCAAGTACAGTGGTACCTTGGTTTAAGAACAGCTCTGTTTATGAAATATTTGGAATAAGAACTCCGCAAAACCAGTAGTAGTGTTCCAGTTAGCGAACTTTACCTCGGTCTACGAACGGAATCTGAACGGTGGAAGGGCACTGGCGGCGGGGGCCTCATTAGGGAAAGTGCGCCTCGGTTTAAGAACGGACCTCCGGAACGAATTAAGTTCGTAAACCGAGGTACCACTGTATATAACTACTACTACAGGAACTACCGCTAGCACTACTATTTCCTGCCCCACCTCCCAAAGGAACCCAAGGACCCATGTTCAAGTTTTGGGGCAGCCCAAAGTCAGAGCATCAAGAACAAGGCTGAATTATGCAAAAGATCTATATGTTGAAGCATAGATCTTCAATAGAAAAGTGTCTTAAGTGCTTTATGCTAAGGTTTTTAAGATATACATATCCTGAGATACCCTTCGAGACTCCCAACATCCATTCAAGAAGCACAGAAGATTACCGAGAGAAGTTAAGAAGTTTGAGCATCAGTTGCCTTGACCTTCTAGACACTGGCTTCTGGAACAAACATTTAATGAACTGGTTTAACCTTGCATGGGCTTGGAAACCTTAGCAATCTGCCTCCCTACCAGTGATGTGAGCTGGAAAATCTTCTACAGTCGTACCTCGGAAGTCAAACAGAATCTGTTCTGGAAGTCCATTCGACTTCCAAAGTGCGGCTTCTGATTGGCTGCAGCTTCCTGCAGCCAATCAGAAGCTGCACTGGACGTTCGACTTACAAAAGAATGTTCGAAAAGTGGAACACTCCCTGTTTTCAATTGTTCGGGAGCCGAAACGTTCGACTCCCATGGTGTTCGGGAGCTGAGGTACAACTGTATTACCAAAAGGGGATAGTTTGGTAAAATTAATATAAAAAATGAATACAACAGTCAATTGCAACTGTGAATCTTTCAAACTTGACTTTTTCAAATTACTCTCCCCTAAGAACTTTGCGGGGACACGGGTGGCGCTGTGGGTAAAACCTCAGTGCCTAGGACTTGCCGATCGTATGGTCGGCGGTTCAAATCCCCGCGGCGGGGTGAGCTCCTGTCTTTCGGTCCCAGCTCCTGCCCACCTAGCAGTTCGAAAGCACCCCTAAGTGCAAGTAGATAAATAGGTACCGCTTTATAGCAGGAAGGTAAACGGCGTTTCCGTGTGCTGCGCTGGTGCTGGCTCGCCAGAGCAGCTTCGTCACGCTGGCCACGTGACCCGGAAGTGTCTCCGGACAGCGCTGGCCCCCGGCCTCTTAAGTGAGATGGGTGCACAACCCTAGAGTCGGACATGACTGGCCCGTACGGGCAGGGGACCCTTACCTTTAAGAACTTTGCATGTGTATAAATGCATCCATGCTTAAATTAAAGTTAATAAGCCTTAAGTAATAATAATAATTTATTTATATCCCTCCCTCCCCAACCAAAGCCAGACTCAGAGCGGCTAACAACAGTCAAATGATACAACATTCTAAAATCATTTCATTATAAAATCAGTTCAAATCAGATTAATGGCAACCATTGGGCTAGAGTTCTGTGAGGATTGCCAAAGGAGGGGGGGTCAAGCTATGCCCTGGCCAAAGGCCTGGTGGAACAGCTCTGTCTTGCAGGCCCTGTGGAAAGATGTCAAGTCCTGCAGGGCCCTAGTCTCTTGTGGCAGAGTGTTCCACCAGATAGGTGTGTGTGTTTTAATTTACACAATGCATGTTATAGCCCTTAGATGTTTTCTGTCTCAGATCATCTTGTAAATGGTGGCCAAAATACCTAAATAAAAAGTTGTAAATGCTAACAAAATATTTTTGTGCCATCACTAAAATTACTAAGCCCACCATCTGGCATACAGTTGAATTATTGCAAGCATTAATCTCTCCCCTATTTAATTCAGACCATGACCTTAATACTAGTTTAGTTCTTAATCATCTGGCTATTTCAGTACATCTGGCATCTCCTTTGCCTCTGACCTGGAACCGTCTAATATTTTTAACCCACTTCTATCAACACATGACAGTATTTAACATAAAGTATTTAACGCTGAAGAGAGAAAAATGTTATACATGGCTTTAAATAGAAAACTCATGATAAGAAAGTATAGAAACAAACAAACAGGATTCTAGTAGTGGCATATATGGCTGCTAACTACAAAATACAATGATGCAATTGCTTCCAGACAGCTATTATCTGAAAAAATAAGGAAGAAGTAAATAGTCCTCAGATCACAGCATCATGGAATCTAGTAAGAGTAATGATTCTGAAGTGATCCACATCTGATCTGCATATTATTCTTGGCTCCTCTCCCCATCTTTATAAGGGCAGGCAGTTTGTTCCTAGCTCTGCAGAAGTCAGGGAAGTGCATTCACTGACCCCCTGCTGTACTTGAAGAAGTAGCAGCTGGCAGGCCTGCACTGCTCTCCTGTCTTCCCAATGTCGCATGTCACTGCCACTTACCTAGGGATGGGAAGGCTCAGGGCGGGGAACAGAAAATTTAAGGGAGGAAATGGTTTTTCCTCCTTTCCCTGTTTTACCCCCTCCAAGTCTTTTTTTTGCATCCCCCCCCCCAAATTGAAATCACTATTTCTTGCAGGCATCTCCACCAAACAGTTTGTGGCAAAGGCCCCTGTCTAGCGGGTAGCATCTGACTAGAACCAGGGAGTCTGAATCCTCATTCAGTTGTCAAACCCATTAAGTGACTGTGGATCAGTCATATACTCAGTCATAGGCGCCGACTCCATGGGGCCTGAGCCCCCTCAAAAAATCGTTTGGGGGGCTCTGCCCCCCCAATAATTTAAAAAAAACAAAGCCACTCCCGATCTAGAGAGGGGGTGGGGTTGCGGGCTCTCGACCCATCAACAATCTTGCGGGGCTGGCGTCAGCCCCGCGAGAAGCGGGGATTCCCCCTAGCTCATTAATATTCACCGCCCACGGCGGCAGCCAATCGGCTGCCGCAAAGGGCGGGCCCTCACAGGTTCCCTTAAGGTCGGGGCAGCCCGGGGCTCGCCCCTTTCGTTCCCCCAGCAGCAGCGGTTTGGAGGTCTTGGGCCCCCCCAATATTTTTTATAAGTCGGTATGGGCCCCCGCCCCCCCCAATATTTTTTATAAGTCGGCGCCCCTGTACTCAGTCTAACCTACCTCACAGAATATTTTGCTCAGGACAGCATATTTATTTTTTACATGGTTTTTATTATGTTGTAAACCATTTTGGTGGGTTTTTATGAATAACAGTATATAAATTGCTCGGTCCCTGCTTCTGCCCACCTAGCAGTTCAAAAGCACATCAAAGTGCAAGCGGATAAATAGGAACCGCTCTGGTGGGAAGGTAAACGGCATTTTCATGAGCTGCTCTGGTTCACCAGAAGCGGCTTAGTCCTGCTGGCCACATGACCAGGAAGCTGTCTGCGGACAAATGCCAGCTCCCTCGGCCTATAGGGCAAGATGAGCGCCGCAAACCCAGAGTCGTCCGTGACTGGACCTAACGGTCAGGGGGTCCCTTTACCTTTTAGTAGTAGTAGTAGTACACTCACAATCAGTACCATTTGCAAAGAACTCTCAGGTAAGGATTTATGTATACTTATTTAAGAAATGCGTACGCCAACTTTCAGTGTCAAGCTCTCCCAAGATAGCTTACAAAAAGTAAATACACCAAAACAATCCACTTTCAAATATTTCCATTTTAATCACATCATGACCTAAAAGTTCTAATTTTGATACAATCCTTTAGTCTGTAGCATCCATGTCTTGAATGTAATTTACATCAGGGAAGAATTAAGTGTTAACTGCCTCCTGAATGCCTGTTCTTGCATAACTTTGGTATGGTCCAGCAACAACCTTGATTAAAAAAACCACTACTTCTGCAAAATCTGGTAGAATTAAACTAGACAGTTTCTTAAAAGCTTCATAATGTATCCAAATACTGTATTAAAATGTCCAACTGAAACATACCTTAAAACCACCACAAAAGCATGCAAAAGGACCATTGTTCATGAAATTAAGTCATTTTAACTCTGATCTTTGAAGCTACAGTATCTAGGTACAGTGGTACCTCGGGTTAAGAACTTAATACAGTGGTGCCTCGCAAGACGAAAAGAATCTGTTCCGCGAGTCTCTTTGTCTTGCGGTTTTTTCGTCTTGCGAAGCAACCCTATTAGCGGCTTAGCGGCTATTAGCGGCTTAGAAAAAGGGGGAGAAAAGCGAAAAAAATCGCAAGACTCGCAAGACGTTTTCGTCTTGCAAAGCAAGCCCATAGGGAAATTCGTCTTGCCAAGCGCCTCGAAAAACGGAAAACCCTTTCGTCTAGCGGGTTTTTTGTCTTGCAAGGCATTCGTCTTGCAGGGCACCACTGTAGAACTTAATTCATTCCAGAGGTCTGTTCTTAACCTGAAACTGTTCTTAACCTGAAGCACCACTTTAGCTAATGGGGCCTCCCGCTGCACCGCCGGAGCATGATTTCTGTTCTCATCCTGAAGCAAAGTTCTTAACCCAAGGTACTATTTCTGGGTTAGCGGAGTCTGTAACCTGAAGCGTATGTAACCTGAAGCGCATGTAACCCGAGGTACCACTGTATACACATTATAAGTTCTACATCATGGTCTAACAATGAAAGGCACCTTAGAGACCAACTAAGTTTGTCCTTGGTATGAAGCTTTCATGTGCATGCACACTTCTTCAGATACAAGGCAACTGTTTTAAGCAACTACAGCATGTTATTAACAGGAACATTTAATGCAGTATGATATGGAGATAAAAGGTATTAATGTAATAAGTCTAGCTGGAACTGCATTAGGCTGATGTCCCTTTGGACTTCACAGTGCAAGCTCTTGAACTCCCAAGTGGAGAGGGCACTGACACTCCTAATAGTTCCTTCTCACAATATCGCCATTATCAAGGTGGTTAAAGAATGAGGCTCAAAAAGGAAAATTATTTAACGTGAAATAGAATCCTCTGTTTAAGAATGAGTGTTGTGTTAGATTTCATATCCAATCTGAAATTGAAGAGTGAATGAGGGGGTATAGTTTTTCAAAATGCTACCAGAGTTAAAGGATTTGATCTGCTAAGTAGAATTGCCTAATTACTTCTCAGCAGAGTGACAGATGTGTAATTAGTATTCAAGATTATCCACTCATTCCCCATCAACTGTGAATGTGACAGTTGGTTATGGCAAGGCTTTGAGTAAAGTGTACTCAATAAATACATTAAGCAGAGGATAAATAAAGTTGTGATGTGAAAGGTTGAAAAGATACAAATGTTTACTCAAGGCAGACTAAAAAGCAACATGAACTGTTGACGAGGGAGAAGAAGTTTGGTCTTCCTGACCAATCTAAAAACCAAGGAGTAAACAACAGGAGGTATGGCCATGGTTTACAGGAATTCTCTCTCTTTTGTTTTGTTCCATTCCATCAGTCATCTCTCGTGAAAAATGGCAAACAGAAGCTAGTCCTAGTATAACGTGGATCAAGAAGTATTGCTTCTAAAGCAGGGTTGGGACCTTTTGGCTCCATGAGTTAGTATCTTAGCGGGATCTCGCCTTGCAGACCAAACTGCAGGAGGCAATGATGGCCACAAACCTGGATGGTTTTAAGAGGATTGGAGAAATTCATGGAGGAGAAAACCAACAATGATTACTAGCCAAGATGGTTATGTTCTGCCTCCATGGTTAGAGTTACACTTCTGAATACCAGTTGCTGGAAGCCACAGTAAAGGGCGAGAGCTCTTGTGCTGAGGTCCTGCTTGCCAGCTTCTCCTATGCATCTGGCTAGCCACTGTGAGAACAGGATGTGACAGAGGGGCCAGTGACCTGATCCAGGAGGCTCTTCTTATGTTCTTAGCCCTCCCCACCTGTCAGTCCACCTGCCTTCACAATAACATCAGGTGATTGCACACTTCAAAGTCCCAAAGAAGCAACTGGTCACTGAACAACTCCAGGCAAATCTGGAGGATGTGGACCATTTGAATCCCTTCCAATCAGGATTCAGGCTTCATTATGGGACTGAAACCTCCTTGATCACACTGGTTGATGATCTGGCGGGCTAGGAACAGGGGTGAAAGTTGTTTCCTAGTTCTGCTGGATCTCTCAGTGGCTTCTGATAACATCAATCATGGTATCATTCTGGACCATCTAGGAGGGTTGTGAGTTCAGAGAACTGTTATACAGTGGTTCTGCTCCTTCCTCCTGGGCCATGGCCAAAAAGTGGTGTTGGGGGTGAGTGTTCAGACCCCTTGGCACTCACTTATGGGGTGCCTCAGGTCTCCATCCTCTCCCCCATGCTTTGCATCATCTATATGAAGCCACTGGGGGAGATCACCAGCGGTTTGGACTGGGTGTTCATCATTATGCAGATGATACCCAGTTCTACCTCTTGTTTAAATTGGAACCAGTGAAGGCAGTGAACGTCCTCTGTGAGTGTCTGGAGGCTCCTCCACTTCTTCAGTGGGGTGGCAGTTATAATAATTATAATTAAAATAATAATTATTTTATTGTTTATACCCCACTTATCTGGCTGGGCTTCCCCAGACACTCTGGGCGGCTTCCAGCAATATATATATATTTGAATCCTGACAAGTACAGTTTCTGGGGGACAGGCAGGTTGCGGGGGGAGGGGCTCCCTAGTCCTCAACCAGGTAACTAAAGAAGCAGGTGTGCAGCCATGGGATCATTTAGGACTCACAGGTGTCCATGGAAGTGCAGGATATTTTTGTGTCCGGGGCAGCTGTCAACCAGCTCCATCTGGTACGATGGCTGAGAACTGGATGCACTCTGTCTGGTTGTGGTGCCCACCCTGTGAAATGCCCTCCCATCAGATGTTAAACAGATAAGCAACTATATGACTTTTAGAAAACATCTGAAGGCAGCCCTGTACAGTCTCTGATGTTGAGGTTTTATTGTGCTTTTAAAATTTTGTTGGGAGCTGCCCAGAATGGCTGGAGCAACCCAGTCAGCTGGGTGGCATGTAAATAATAACATTATTATTGTTATGATTCAGGATGCCTTCCCTTCTAAACTGCAATCACAAGTGCACTTTAAGACTCCTGATCGTACACCAGGATCCTCTACCAGACCACAGCTTTGGGAAACCAACCTTTTGGACCAAATTAGAACTCCACCCCTCTCTAGAGTCTTCCCACATGACCTATGTGACAGTCAATCAAACATCCCTTGGCAAAGCTACTCAATAGCCCATATTCAAATTTGCAGGATGGGGTTTCAGTTAAACATGTCTTCTTTGCCTCCTTTACCTCCCCAGTGAAGATGCAAGGCTCTCTCTTAACTGTGATGTCAATAATTAAAAGGACCACTTCCTATGCGCTGGCTCTGTTCATCCCTCGTCCCACTGCCAGCCAACTGCACTCCAAGAACAAAACCATTTGGGGGGTACACAGGGGGACACATATAAAGGAAAGTTCCACTGCATAAGTGGCAGTCCTTGTGCACATGGTACCACTTTGTTGGATACAACCCCTTGAATTTGTACTCAAGTCTCTCCTATCCAAATTCTAATTCTTCTACTCCTCCATTTATTGGAGAAGTCACTTTTTAATCTACTTGGCATAATTAGTGAAATGAAATGCCACTGCCCATTTCTTGAAGGGAAAGCATGATGCACATTACATAAATAAAAGCAATGAATGAAATAATCATATTGGAGTAAATTTAAGTTAAAATCCAGGGAATAATTAATAACATGTTAATGATTTCCCACTGAGTTGCTGCTTTCACATCCCCCAACCCTGCTCCCATTTAAAAGAGATATTTAATTCCATAGCCCTTTCCCCTGTTTTCATTATATTTACTGACAGAGCTACTCCCTTTATTACATTTCATCTAAAAAACAGAGCCTAGTTCATTCCAATCTGGAAATTCTAAAGTGCAAATCTATACTCCTTTTCTAGGAAATAAGTCACACTGATGGAACACAGTGGAACTTATAAACCAGGCCTATGTCTGTTTATCTAGATGTACTGTATTTTTCGCCCCATAGGATGCACTGGCCCATAGGACGCACCTGGTTTTTTTTTGGGGGGGGGGAATAAAGAAAAAAAAATATTTCCCCCCCAGGCGCTTGTGAGGCCGGCAGCGGGGAGAAGCGCTTTTCTCCCCGCCGCCAGCCTTCAGACCAGGTCCAGGGACAGCGGAAAGGCGCGCTGTGCCTCCCCGCTGTCCCCGGAGCTTGCGGGGATGGCAGCGGGGAGAAGCACTCGTCTCCCCGCCGTCAGCCTCCAAACCACATCGGGAGACAGCGGGATGGCGGCGTTCCGCCTCCCCACTGTCCCCCGAGCTTGTGGGGCTGGCGCTGGGGCTCTCCTGAAGCCTGGAGAGCAAGAGGGGTCGGTGCGCACTGACCCCTCTCGCTCTCCAGGCTTCAGCGAAAGCCTGCATTCGCCCCATAGGATGCACACACATTTCCCCTTGATTTTTTGGAGGGGGAAAAGTGCGTCCTATAGGGCGAAAAATACGGTAAATGAAACATCAATACTGTCTCACATGTACTACATACAGTGCCTCCAGTTTTTTCTTCCTATGTCTAGGGCTATGCACCTGCACTGCAATAGGTCACTACTCTCAACAAAGATTGCCACCTTCCACTTTGCTGGCTTAAATATTTGATGAGCAAAAGGTGCTTTGCTGTAGCTTCTAGCGTAATGGGATGCAGAAGAGAGTACCAACCAGTGTTCTCTGCATACTTCACAAACATTCACCGAGCCATTCAGAAAAAATCAGCAGTTTTGTGAATGTCACTAATTTAGCATATCACCTGCAACCAGTTCCATTTTGTCCTAATATTGCATTGTGTTACTAGTTACTAGTTACATTGTGTTACTACTTGCCTTTGAGAACAAGTGTTCATCCCAATACAATTTATACAAAGTCTAAAATAGGCTTTTAAAGCACCTTGCACTGTTTGTGCATACACACTTAGCATTCCTCACACTGGCATAAAATGTAACATTATTCCAACAAGTTAAAAGGACCTACAGTGCCCTTTAGGAGTGTCCTACTGAACTACCACCACCACCACCAACAGCAACAAGGAGAGCAGGATTCTACCCAAAAATGTGTGAGGGTGGGGGAGAGAAAAGAAAAGCAATACTTGACAAAGACAAAGGGTGTGCATGCTGCTGTGAGGATTCACTGACCTAGTAACCTATATAAAGAAACCAAGAGGCTCTTCTCCTGCTCTCCAAGAGAAAGACCCAACACTGAGGAGCCAAGCTCAAGACTAGTGCAGATTTCTGGAGCGGTGCAGGAATGCCCAGGCGAGAAAGGGCATCCCTTTCGGGTCAGCCAAGCCCCCGGCGCCCCCTTCCCCGCCCAACCCAGGAGGCACCTCTGCTCAGGGGCTCCGCGAGGCTCTCGGTGCTGGACTGGGCGCGGGCGCCGGCGCTTCTCTGGAGGCTGCTGCTGCTGCTGCTGCTCCCCGCCCGGGCCCGAGGAGCCCGGCCCAGGGGGCTCCCGAAGGGCGAAAAGACCCCGCTGAAGAAGCGCAGCAGGCGGCGCTCGGGCGAAGAGGCGGCGCTCCCGGCCGAACTCGCCCAGGCCCCCGGCCGCTCCGGAAGCATCTGCAGCTCGCCGGCCGGGCTCTTCGGGCCCCCGCCCGCCTCGGGCCCCGCCCTCGGGGGGCGTCTGCCGGCGCTCAGCGACCTGCCCGCGCCGCCGCCGCCGGCCGGCAGAGAGAGGCAGCCGGAGCTGCGGTGGCGCTTGGTCCGCGCCAAGGCGCGCAGCCGCAGCGCCTCCCCGCCGCTCCAGTGCCGGAAACTGCAGCTCCGCCGCAGCGGAGCCGCCGCCGCCGCCGCCGCCGCCGCTTCCTCGGCGGGCGAGTGTCTCGGGAGCCCCGCGGGGCCGGCCTCCTCCTGCTGCGGCCAGCCCCGCGCGGGGCGCCGGCCAGCCCCCTCGGGCGCCGAGTCCTTCTTCCCGCGCGCCTCGGCCGGCGGCCACCTGAAGCCCAGCCCGCCTCGCCTGGTCACCTTCAGGCGGCCCAGCTCCAGCTGCCCGGTGCTGAGGGCCCGCGAGCTGCGGAAAGCGGGGCCGGCGGCAGCCCCCCCGGCGCTCTCCTGGAGGAAGCCATCGCGGGGCCCGGCGGCCGAGCCGAGAGGCTCCTTCTTCACTAGGGTCACCGAGATGCGGTAGACCGTTCTCCGCTGGGGGGTCCCCCGCTCCGCGGCGCCCGGGGAAGAAGGGGCGGAGGTCGGGTCGCTGCTGTCCAGGAGGTACATCTCCAGTCCCGCCGCGGGGGACTAGCCGAGGCCACGTCCTTTGTCCCTGCCTCTCCTCCTCCTCCGGCGGCGGCGGCGGCGGCGATCTCCTCCGCCTGCAGTCACTTCGGGAGGCACGGCAGCTCCGGCTGCCCTTCCCTCCTCCGGCTCGGCTGCCTGGGGAGGTAACGGCATCGCTCCATGTCGACAGCGCCTGCCTAGGAAACAGCCGCCCCACGGAGCCTCCCTTTCTCTCCTGCCTCCCGGCCACGCGCGCCCACCATCACCACCCCAAATCCAAGCCGGGGCGGCCGGGAGGGAGCAGAGCGCGCTTTCCCCCCGCAGATCTCTGGAAGCAGCGCCGGAGAGGATTAGCGAGGGGAGGAGCAGCAGCCGCCCTCCTCGGTTTTATTGTTTACAGAAGATTGCCCGTTCGCATATTGTGCCCTTTTTGCAGAGCAAATCCGATTATATCTCGTCCGCTTAATATACTAAATGAAGCGCCGGCCCTGTATTATCCTTGCAATCTACTGTCGCCCAAAAGGAAGAACGATGCTGGAAATAATAATAATTCCCCGTTGCCACCAATCGCTGGATGCCTCAGCGTAATCCGACTCCTAGACAAACACGTTCCTCGGCTGCAATCAGCATACTGTACTACAGTCTCCCAGTATCAGAAAGCAGCAGATATCCTAAAGAGCTTGGTCTCAAGAAACGGGGAGAAAAGGCAAATTCCGGAGTGGAACACAGCTTCTCTGCGGAATGAGTTAGCTTGCAAATACCGGAACATAAAGTAGCCCAAGAGACTGAGGGCAGGAATTACTTACTGTAAGGGCAGGAATTACAAAGCTCATACCTAGAACAAACCTAGCTGGTCTCTAAGGTGCTACTAGACTTTATTTTTTTAATTATTTTGTAAGGGCAGGGTTTGTTTTGTCAGTTCCATACCAGTCAAACAAAACCAGGTTTTGTGAAACCAAAAAGCTAGCAATCTGCTTTTAATCTTAATAATAAAGCTACTGAACTACCACAGCAAATAAAACTCCAATTTCTTCAGAATGTTAAGTCTGAAACCAGCTTAAATAAAAGTGTTACATAAAACAATCCTAAATATATTTACTCACAAATTCTGAATTTAGTAGTACAGCGGTGCCTCGCAAGACGAAAAGAATCCGTTCCGCGATTCTCTTCGTCTAGTGGTTTTTTTGTCTTGCGAAGCAAGCCCATTGACGGATTAGTGGTTTAGCGGCTTATCAGCTTAGCAGATAAGCGGATAAGCGGCTTAGAAAAAGGGGGGGGGGAGTCAGAAAAACTCACAAGACATTTCGTCTTGCAAAGCAAGCCCATAGGGAAATTCGTTTTGCGAAGCGCCTCCAAAACGGAAAACCCTTTCGTCTAGCGGGTTTTTCGTCTTGCGAGGCATTCGTCTTGCGGGGCACCACTGTACTTATTCCCTAGTTAAGTGTGCTCAGGTCTGAAGCCTTTGATTGCTGCTGAATGATACTCCTTTACTAACAAAATAAAAAAAAATCCTTCCAGTAGCACCTTAATTTTCTTTCGACTACAGCAACCTACCTGTAACAAGATCCTTTACTAACAGTCTTGCAGGAAAGGGGTACCAGTTTTTGGATGGCCCTGATCATAGGCATAGCCAAGGGGGAGCATAAAGAGGCAGCTCCCCCCATCAATGAAAATAAATAAAAATACATAGCAAACTGAGGTTCTGCCCCCCCCCCAAGGCCTTCCCCCAACAAAAACCCTGGCTATGCCGCCCATGGCCCTGATAATTTACAGTCCCAACGCAGTACACAGATTGCACTGTTTGTTCTGTCTTGTTCATCTGAAATATTGTGTTAAAAGTCACAGAGAAAGATAGTTTTTCTCTGTTTTAAAAAGAGTATTAATAGAAATACAGTGGTACCTCGGGTTACATACGCCTCAGCTTACAGACTCTGCTAACCCAAAAATAGTACCTCGGGTTAAGAAGAAGAAGAGGAGTTTGGATTTGATATCCTGCCTTTCACTCCCCTTCAGGAGTCTCAAAGTGGCCAACAATCTCCTTTCCCTTCCTCCCCCACAACAAACACTCTGTGAGGTGAGTGGGGCTGAGAGACTTCAGAGAAGTGTGACTAGACCAAGGTCACCCAGCAGCTGCATGCGGAGGAGCGGAGACGCGAACTCAGTTCCCCAGATTACGAGACTACCGCTCTTAACCACTACACCACACTGGCTCTAAGAACTGGGTTAAGAACTTTGCTTCAGGATGAGAACAGAAATTGTGCTTTGGCAGCGCGGCGGCAGGGGGAGCCCCCATTAGTGAAAGTGGTGCTTAAGGTTAAGAACAGTTTCAGGTTAAGAACAGACCTCCAGAACGAATTAAGTTCTTAACCCGAGGTACCACTGTATCCACGAGGAACTTTAGGAGGATGTCAATTTTAATTAACCACTTTATGCTTTTTTTAAAAGCCACATTCAGTGTTTTCACAGAGTATCTCAAACATCAGCCTCCCAAACAAACTTAGTTGGTCTCTAAGGTGCTACTGGAAATATATGTATATGTATATGTATATATACACACACAGTAATAGATAGATATATATTGGGGGGTCCTCAAGAAACTTGATTTTGTGCACACCTGCCCTTTTCAGGTGTTATTAACATTACTTGACTAATTTGAGCCATACACTTGCATATTTAAACAAGAAATATAAGGCCTATTTATCTACTCCAGCATTTTATTACCAAATCAGGACATGATCCTCTTCCACTCCTGTTCCTCAGCAACTAGTAATATGTTCCCTAGTACTGGAAGTAATACAAGTTTTGGTTTTTTGTCTTTGGACCCAACAATGATAGTTTGAGCCAATGTAATTTTTCATCAGCTTTTGGTTATTCAATCAGCAGCATTAAGACTTTCTAGTAAAAATGCAGTGTTCAATGATTTCAGTCTCTTCAGAGGTATGATTCTCTTTCTCTATATGCACACACCCCTTTCAAGAGTTACATACACTAGTTTTTAGAGAGCCAATCAGGTATCATCTGGTTTTGGCAATGATGGCTCATGAGCCCACCTTTTTTGGAGTAATACCATAAAATTATATATCAATGGAAAGATAATCTAATAAAGAAGTAATGCAATAACTTTTATGAAGGATTTTTTATTACAACAGCATTCATGGAACACAAAGAAAAAATGAGATATACAAAAATTCTCACCATGTCAGTTAATACTTAGTTAGGTAACCTTTAGCCTTCCCATGGAGTGAACCAAGTTTTTTAGTTCTGCAGCTGTAATAATGTGAAACCAAGATTGAATTATTGCCTCTATTAATTGGATTTTATTGCTAGGTTGCTTCTGACTAACAAGCTTCTTTAGTCGGCTCCATTTCGATTGGGTTAAGGTCTGGGCTATGTATTTTGGGGCATTTATATTCCCATTAATGACACAAATTCTGCCCACAACTTTTGCTGTCATACAACTCCAGATCATAACACTAACTGGGTGTTTCATGGTAGGTGCAAGGCAAGTAGAATGTAAATCTTCTCTGATGCTCCCCCTCATGTATTACATGCCATCACTACCAAGCAAGGAGATTTGGGTCTCATCACTCCAAATAACACTGTCCCATTGTTCCACTGTCCAGTTAACGTGGGTTTAACGTGAGAGATAACAATGGCTTTTTCCTTGGAATTTTAGCATTTAGACCATATTCCTGCAGTCTGAGCCGAACAGTCCTTGCACTCGAGTTCACGTTACATTGTGCCATGTCATCTTGTATACATCCAGATGATTTTCTTCTGTCACGTAGGCACAATTTCTCAATTCTTCTATCGTCACTTGCTGCTGTGCACCTTTCCTGCCTTTACCAGTCTGATTTTGTAGTGACTTGAGTCTCCTTATACCTCTTCAAAAATTTAGAAACGCCACCTTTGGTTAAGTTTCCACTGATTTTTCTTCTAATTTCTTCATAACTGTAGCCTTGTTCACTTAATATTACTATTTTATATCACTTTCTGGGTGACCAGTCAACTCTTTGCACCATTTCTTTAATTTTCTTACGTTTTACAAGCTCGCTAAATGAAAGAACAAAAAACCCCAACCAACTTGATAGCAATCATATAAAACACTGACAAATGTCCTCCTTATTTATGTTGTAATAAATAATCTTTCATAAAAATTATTGCATTACATTCTTCACTAAATTATATTTCCATTGATATATAATTTTGTAGTATTACTCAAAAAAAGTGGTGTTATGAGGTGTATTGTCGAAACAAGATGACACCTGACTGGCTCTCAACACTCCTTTTTCTGGTTATTTGCCTATAACTTTTGATAGAATACAGATAATTGAACAAACCTTGTTGCATTACATTCCTCATTATCTTTCCATTGATATACAGTATCTGCAAGAATACTTAATAATACAAGCATTCACACTTGATACACTGGCAATAATGAATACACAACCTAATAATTTTTTTACTTGGGAAAGTGATCTATTAAATCTGGCAATATTTATTGGCTTTTAAGTGATGCCTGTAAAAGTGAACATCTTCTGGCAAGGCTCCATTCTTAACACATTAATTAATCAAAAAATATTGTCTAACATTTGTTTCTTATGTTCTGCTAATTCTAGCCATTATTTTGCATCTAACTCCAGCTGATGGATCTCAGGATTTGAATAAAGAAATAAACCATATATTAACTGTGCTCTTAAAACATTTCCAAAGACTAATAATGCAATTGTTTTAGACAGAATTTAAAACAATTATCTGAACATATTAGTATACAGTAGTACCTCGGGTTAAGAACTTAAATCGTTCTGGAGGTCCGTTCTTAACCTGAAACTGTTCTTAACCTGAGGTACCACTTTAGCGCAATTTCTGTTCTCATCCTGAAGCAAAATTCTTAACCCGAGGTACTATTTCTGGGTTAGTGGAGTCTGTAACCTGAAGCGTCTGTACCCCAAGGTACCACTGTACCTCTTAAGAGCCAAAAACGTGGATCAAGGTTTAAATTTTAAAAAAGCAATATCAACAATGTAGATATGCAGCAACAAAACAACTGGGGCAAAATTTGCCCCTGCTGTTCACAAAAATTGTAAGTAAGAAATGCTCACTTTCCTAATACATGCTTCTAGTGATTGATGTGGTATACAACAGTAAAATAAATAATTTTAAACAGATAAATTAAATATATAACAAAGTAGCAGTACTAGCAGAAAATGACAGAAATAACATAGAAGAAAGTCACAAATCATAGATTAAAAGCCAGTTACAAATAATAATAATAATAATAATAATAATAATAATAATAATAATAATACCCGGCCCATCTGGTTGGGTTTCCCCAGCCACTTGAAGATGCAAAGAAATGGAGCCTGATGAGAAAAAGCCCTGCCCATTGAGGATTACGTCAATGTGAAATACAACATTAAGAACCATTTCAAACAAATTAGAATCACAACCAGAACAGGTCCTGAAAATGTAAATCTTAAGTGTCAAAGGCCAAAGTAAAGAAGTGCATCTTCAGCATACGGAAAAAGCTTTATAATGAAAGGGTAGAAGAGACTGTGTACATTTGCTAAGGAGACTGACACCAACTTCCATCCAGAATCCATCTCATCATCAATTCAGCATAGTCAATGGATCATGGTGAGAGTACTGTAAGCTGCACAACGTTAAAGAAGTAACAGTTCCCACCTACCAGAAGAAACTTCCCAACCTTTAAGTGGGCTTCATAAGAACTTGAAGAGTAGACTCCAAATGAAATCTAGGAAGGTGTCTAGAACTGTATTTGCTAGACAGTTTGACCTGGATCTTTGTTTACCTTCTAGAATCATAAAGCTGTAGAGTCGGAAGCAACCCTGAGGGTCATCTAGTCCAGGTCCTGCAATGCAGGAACAGCCCTTACTGTCAGAAAGTTCTTCCTGATGTTTAGTCAGATTCTCCTTTCTTGTAACTTGAAGGCATTGGTACAGGTCCTACCCTCCAGAGCAGGAGAAAACAAGCTTGCTCCATTCTCCAAGGATATTGGCAAGCTGGAACATGTGCAACCAAGGTGATAAATGGTCTGAAAACCAAGCCTTACAAGGAGCATTTGAAGGAGCTGGGTATGTTTAGCCTGGAAAAGAGGAGACTGAGGGGAGATATGATAGCTGTTTACAAATATCTTAAGGACTGCCACATGGAAGAGAGAACAAGCTTCTTTTCTCCTGCTCCAGAGGTTGGGTCCCAGACCAGTGGATTCAAATTATAAAAAAGGAAATTTCTACTAAATATCAGGAAGAACATTTTGACAGTAAGAGCAGTTTGACATTGGAACAGATTCCCTCAGAAGGCTGTGGACTCTCCTTCATTGGAGGTTTTTAAGCAGAGGTTGGCCATCTGCCATGGATGCTTTAGTGGAGAGACTTGCATTGCAGAGGGTTGGACTAGATGATCCCCAAGAGCCTTTCCAACTCCACAACAGTCTCCTCTTCTCCAAGCTAAACATAACAAACTCCCTCAACCATTCTTCATAAAGCTTAGTTTCCAGACCCTTGATCATCTTGGTTGACCTCCTGCACACATTCCAGCTTGTCAATATCTTTCTTAAATTGTGGTGCCCAGAACTGGACACAGCACTCCAGGTGTGGTCTGATCAAGGAAGAATAGAGCTGTACTATTACTTCCCCTTAACTGGAGTCAAGAGTCCATGAGAAAGAGAATAGCACATGAAATTAAGAGAGGAGAAATCATTCAGGGCAACTTTGCATGGAAGCACAAGCCTAGCATCTGTAGGTTAGAAGGAATTTGTTTGCTCACATGAAATTTCTTCTGTGTAGGTTAGTAACATTTGTGGGCTTGTTTAAAGGGCTGTTTTAGAGGTTGCCACTCTATTAATTTACAAGATTGTAAATTAAATTAGCCAGATGCCTACCAATCACAGCAAAAAATGAACAAAAGAAAAACTGCAACACCATTTATCTATATAACAAATAAATTCTATTCTGTACACAAATGTGCTCAATACGCAGTGTAATTCAGGTATTCTGTCTGATTCAGTTGAAAGGATGATAAGATTCTCTAGATATTTTCCATTTAAAGAAAACACACTGATAGAATCAGATGGTGTTCAAGATAGCCAGAAGCAAGCCAAATGTAGGTCACTTCTTGAAGTCTGAAAGGAATGTGCTGTTTGTGTGTGTGCACGCAGACTTGTATGTATATGCATTATTCTTAGACTTGGCTTCTTTTTATCTTCAGGCTCATACATTTCTAGTTCTTGAAACCATGCACCATTTACTCAACTGAAACAATTGGATCTTGCATCTGGCTTTCATTTTATGCCTAAACTATGTAATCTCTGTAACTAGCTACCAGTGTAACAAACACAACATGTGTACAACCCTTATTTTATACATACACACATGGCATATGATTGCCTGAATGAAAGGTCACTTGTGCAACCAGTTTTTCCCCTTTCCATAAACATATTTTTTACCCAGAATCAAGCTACCAGCAGTTAATCCCAGATAAGTGAGTTGTAGCCTTAAACACACTTTTTTTGTCTGTACTAAACACACTCATTCAAATTTTTAACATATAAAAATACAAGGAAAAACATCAAATACTTCAAGATTCAGACTGTCAAAACCATTCACCAAGGTAATTGTTTTATTTTATTTATATCTCATCCTTCACTGAACAGCACAATAAGCAATGGTTTATTGTGATATCCAAATGAAACCAGTATGTGTGTGTGAGAGAGAGAGAGAGAGAGAGAGAGAGACTGAATTTTTTAGAGATTATAATGTAGACATTCCAGTTCCATAAAAGGTGGGGGAAACAGGCTAAACAAAGTGTTGTGCTGTAGCAATGTAAGGTTGAAGAAGGGATGTGTGTACACACTTTAAGTTAACACTCAGTTAACTCCTGGGCATAATATTCAGAATGACTGAGAAGAACACATATACTATTTTCTAGACATCATGGAATGAATATCCGTTGCTTCAAGTCCATGTGTCAGGAAAACCTAGCTATTCATGTATTCCGAAATCAGTATTAAGTGCTCATGTAAAACCAATAATTATAAAAATCCCTAAAATAAAGTGTCTAAGGAGAGGAACATTTGGTCCTTGATCATGAACAGTACTGTATAGTGCTTGGCTAGATTATTTTATACCTGGATCTAAAATTGCTTATATGCAAGTTGTTTTATATTGCAATGATATAGCTAATCTACAGTTATACATCCGATAAACTCTGAATTAGGCCACCTTATTAACTATCAACTCCTTAAAGTTATTTAGGGAGAACAGATTTCTGCAGCATGTAGAACACAAGTCCAATTCCAGATACAGCAGATGGCCAAGATATACCTCAGAGATAACAGAGCTACAACATATGTTATTTATACTTAACTGAGGTATTTTCAGGACTCAAACGTTGTTGGCAGCAGAATATTTGCACAATTAGACAAAAATATTTTTTTTCTGCATAAAACTTGGAAGTCTCAGACAAACAATTGGAAATAACATCCATCTGAACACAAGGTATCTACAACTGGAACTGTACTAACATTTAATAGACTTTGTCCTGACAAAAATTCAATTTCAGCACATACAGCAATCCCCATTTTGGACAGGGATGAGCTGCACAACAGAATTTCCAAATAGCTTGTCAATGAACAATGGGGAGTAGGTGTTAATGCTCCAGTTTGGTGTTAACAATCATGTCTTCATTCACCTGCCCTGTCCCCAACGTCACAAATGGGCATGGTTGAGGAAATAGTCTTGTGAATCAAATTAGGCCTAATTTGGCCCAGTGGCTGGAGGTTCCCAACCCGAAAACCAATGTGTTAAACATAGGTAAAGGTAAAGGTACCCCTGCCCGTACGGGCCAGTCTTGACAGACTCTGGGGTTGTGCGCCCATCTCACTTAAGAGGCCAGGGGCCAGCGCTGTCCGGAGACACTTCCGGGTCACGTGGCCAGCGTGACATCGCTGCTCTGGCGAGCCAGAGCCGCACACGGAAACGCCGTTTACCTTCCCGCTGGTAAGCGGTCCCTATTTATCTACTTGCACCTGGAGGTGCTTTCGAACTGCTAGGTTGGCAGGCGCTGGGACCGAGCAGCGGGAGCGCACCCCGCCGCAGGGATTCGAACCGCCGACCTTTCGATCGGCAAGCCCTAGGCGCTGAGGCTTTAACCCACAGCGCCACAAACATAGTGGTTCATTAAAACCAGCACATAACAAAATAGTCTTCTGTCAGTTGATCCTGAACACATATTCAACCATTTAAATCCTGTCTCCATTTATCCAATCTTCTGAATTTTGCCCATAAGATTTGTGTGACAATAAGAAGAGTTTGGATTTGATATCCCGCTTTATCACTACCCGAAGGAGTCTCAAAGCGGTTAACATTCTCCTTTCCCTTCCTCCCCCACAACAAACACTCTGTGAGGTGAGCGGGGCTGAGAGACTTCAAAGAAGTGTGACTGGCCCAAGGTCACCCAGCAGCTGCATGTGGAAGAGCAGGGAAGTGAACCCGGTTCACCAGATTACCAGTCCACCGCTCTTAACCACTGCACAATTAACTTTTAAAAACACAACTAGTTTACAGAAGGAAAAACAGGGCTACTTCTCTGGAATTCCCATGTTTGTACACAGACTAGAGAATCACAAGAGAACCCAACATATATTGACAGCTGAGGCAGCTCAGTCAGTAGAGCATAAGACTCTTTATCTCAAGGTTATTGGTTTGCACAAAAAAGTCCTGCATTACTTTTGGAACAGATTACTTTTGGGGGTCCCTTCCAACTCTACGATTCTAATCAGCTTACTAGCTGTGTTGGAAACCAACAGGTTGATATGTTTGGTGTTTGTTACCTGACCCATTGTGGTGTAGTGGTTGAGAGCGGTGGACTCATAATCTGGTGAATCGGGTTCACTTCCCCGCTCCTCCACATGCAGGTATTGGGTGACCTTGGGCTAGTCACACTTCTCTGAAGTCTCTCAGCCCCACTCGCCTCACAGAGTGTTTGTTGTGTGGGAGGAAGGGAAAGGAGATTATGAGCCACTTTGAGACTCCTTAAGGGGAGTGAAAGGTGGGATATCATGTCCAAATGTTTCTTCTTCTTTCATGAGAGTTGAAAATTTAGAAATTCTATGGACTCTCCCATTTCATTCTTAACAGCTAATGAGATTGTGTCAGTTTTACCCAATAGGAAGCACAAATGTATCTGAAAGAAGCTAAGCAATCCAGGTTTGCCCATGAGAACTCATTATAAGCAGCAAGACCCCAACTGACATGAATTATTTACTGTGATCTTACACTTATAATTATGCACATGCATTAAACACAAAAACGTGCATCTGTGCCCCACTTTAAAATCCACATGGAAATCAAACTACTGAAAATAAGTGAAATGGAACAAGCAATGTGTAACACCAGGGACACAAGCTAACTGGTACTCTAAATGCTCCCCCAGCACCCAAATGAACATGTAAAATTTCCATGCCTTTGCACCAGTTAGATTTGGATACCCCCTGTTTGCGCGCCCACACACGATTTATGAAGGATTTATTGCAGCTCTTAACTGATGCAAGTGATTTTTTAAAACCTCTATTAATAATAATAATAATAATAATATATCATGTTAACAAACAATAGTTTGTCTTGTGGCACCTTAAAGACTAACCAATTTATTATGCCACAAGCTCTCTTGGGCTAGTCTGCTACTTCATCAGCTATATGAACTGTTAACCTCAGTTGGTAGGTTTGCAATTATGTTTACATATGCATACACACACAGGATGGTGTAGAAAAAATGTGTAAACATCAGGATTAAATGGCAATGAAATGCAAAAGGTAAAGTCTGTAACAACAATTCAGTTAACCTTAAATATATGCAAAATAAGCATAGGGACCATTCATAGCAACATCATCATACTTTACTTGCAACCTTAATCAATACCTTTAGAGAAAAAAGAAACCATGAAGAAATAACAAATAACTGTATCCTTCCTTTCCATCAGATGCCATTGTAGCATTGTTAATTAATTTTTTTTTTATAATCCCTCTGTACCTTAATCATAAATTTCATCAGAGTGGACAGCAATAGTAAAATGCATTATGACGAGAAACACATAATTAGAAGATACAACTGCTAATCTCTCTCACATCTGCCACTGAAAAGCCCTTACTTCAAATGCCCAGAAGAAGAGGAAAGTCTTCAGCTGGTAACAAAAGATGGAGAGAGTCAGCACCAACCTAACTTTGGCAGAGAGGCTGTTCCAAAGCCAGGGTGCCTTCACCGAGAAGGCACTTTGGGGGGGTTGCAACTCCGCTGACCGCTGACTCCGCTAAAGATAGATGTATCAGAAGGTTCTTCCCAAGTCACTTTAAGACCAGGCAGACTTCTACAAGCAGAAATCCTCTGGATCCCACCCCAATGACACATTTACATCCTTATAGTATCACTCATTATGTTTATTTTCATGTACTTTTCTCGTAACATGCCCAGGCTACTATTCTTCTGTAGAACATTATATTGAGTGTCATTAAACATCTGATTCATGCTATCAATCCAGCATGTATTCAATACTAATTAACTAGTTGTATCACTTGCAAGAATCATAGCTAAAGAACCCTTTAAGAGGGAATTCGTATGCTGCAGAAGTCAAACTGCCTTTTTCTGCTCCACTCTCAAACATCCAGGGGAGCGAACTGCACTCTGCCCCTTGGGCCCAAATGGTCTGCCCACTGCCTCCCCCCCCCAGCTGTAGGGCAGCTGAGTGGGAGGAGGCAGCAGACTCCAGAGGCCCTGCAGTGCACCCCATCCCTATGAGCGGCTCACTCCGCCCCAAGCGCCGGAGCAGATTCCTCCGCCGCTGCAAGGAGCTATGACTGCCAGAGCTGCCTGAGTGATTGCGCTTGAGGAATGGGGGGTCTGGGTAGCCAGGGGGCAGCTGAGGGAACTGGGTGGAAGGGACAATGCCTGGAGTGGGGGCTGCTGGGGGGAGAGTACCAGACCAGGGTTTGTCATGAGGCCAATAGTGAAGGGAGGCCAGGGGGAAAGAATATGGATGGTGGCATGTATTTATTTATATATTTAATTACAACATTCAGTGTATAAGACAACCCCCAATTTTAATCTTTAAAAATTTGGGGGGAAATATTGTCTTATACATGGAAAAGTACGGTAAACAAACTCATCTATACAAGTGCAAAAATTATTTAAAGTACACTTTAAAGTGCAAAACGTAGATAAAAGTGATTCTTTAAACTTAAACAGTTGGCTTTTTTCAAGTGTAAATAAAATGTTTCACGGTCTCAACCTGAATGGAGCTACATGGTATCTGAAGAACTGTGCATGCACACAAAAGCTCATACCAATAACAAACTTAGTTGGTCTCTAAGGTGCTACTGGAAGGTTTGTTTTTATTTTGTTTTGACTAATGGAGCTACAGTATTTTTAAATTTAGCACAACCTTATTTGTTATCTGTGTGTCAGTAATAAAGAACTTGGTAATATGTCACAGTAGCATCAGTGAACAAAAATCTATTTGAAATTGTAGCAGAGTACAATTGGTTATCTAAAGTTAAAATCATGGCTTCAGATATGTATTTCTCCTCTTTTTCGCCAGATTATTACAATGCTTGGACAAATGCACAGCACTTCTGTCATCTAGTAGTATAGCAGATACACTGTTTAAAATGCACCTTTTACCTCAACGTCAAAGAACTAGTCCCCAAACCCTTCACATTTTTTTTAAAAAAGGCATAACTGAAACAAATCTAACCATATTATTCATCAATATCTCACTTCACAGCAAGCAAAGAGACACAAGCCAAGAGTGTGTGATGTGTGTACAGCAATGCAAGGAACAGGGAGGTACTCTGATGTGATGGAAGAATGGGAAAACTTCAAGAGGCTTTGGGGAAGGTTCTTAAAGTGCATGGAAGAAGTTTCCTGTCCCTCCCCACATGCTTCAGCCACATTTATGCCTGAAAAGCCTTTCCAGAGTATAAGGGGGCCCTTCCTGAACAATGTGTGGTGGGGCAAAAGGGGATGAGAATTGCACAAAATCACACAGAGTTTGGGGGTGATTTCCCCCTCCCAGAGTAGCCCCTGCAAACCAACCCACTTTGTCAGGACCACCTCCCACCCCTCAAAAGGCACAAGTGACTGCAGTGGGCAGGAAGAAGGGATGGGAAACATTCTTTCCACCAACTTCCTGGAAGTAGATTCTGTAGAATTCTATCAGTTATATTTCATCTACACAATCAGAATGAATTTCAGGAACCAAAATGGTTTTACTGTGCAGCCTGAGCAGGAGCAGTGAACACTGCTATACAGTGGTGCCTCGCAAGACGAAATTAATCCATTCCGTGAGGCTCTTCGTATAGCGTTTTTTTCGTCTTGCGAAGCAAGCCCATTGACAGCTTAGCGGATTAGCGCTAATAGCGGTTTAGCAGCTTTTAGCAGATTAGTTGATAAGCGGCTTATCAGCGGATCAGCTGATAAGCGGCTTAGGAAAAGGGGGGGGAAAGGGGGGGAAACCCGCAGGAACTCGCAAGCAAGCCCATTGGGAAATTCATTTTGCGAAGCGCCTCCAAAACGGAAAACCCTTTCGTCTAGCGGGTTTTCCGTCTTGCGAGGCGTTCGTCTTGCGGGGCACCACTGTAGTTAATTGTTGTCACTTGTGTTCACTCCCCCCCTCCCCCGCCCGCACTGCCCTGCTCACAATTGTGAAGAAGATTCTTACGCTATGAATGGTCCGTGTCACCATTAAGAAAAAAAAGATAAGAATAGGCCATTATATATGTAGCCTTTCCCGGGATAAAGTTTACTTTTCTTCTTTCAGTTCTCATAGTTCTTAACCTAGCTCAAGGTTGACATCTGTTGCCAAGGTTGTCAAGGTTGCCAGATGTTTAACTGAGAATTCTTGATTCGACACCACAAACATAAATGGGGTCAGCCCCCACAGTAGTGGCCAAAATAGTCATTTGAATAATTAATATTTACAAATACGGGCATATGTGTGTATGTGTGAGTAAAATATGGTGCTAGAATTTGAACTTAAATGTTTGCGGGAGGAGGCAAAGCAGCACTTGGAAGGCAGCATTCAGCGATCTCACAGGGCGGGGGGCGGGACGCAAAGCAGTAAAGGGAAGGGAACTGTCAGCAATCTCACTTGCGTGCTGGGTGGGGAGGCACCAAGACTTTTCGAAGTGCTCACAATCTACCAATCCCCAATCACAAAATGCACCTGGCATGCGGCTAATTTTGAACCCTGCATCAGAGTACCTTCCTGTTCATTTACTCCACGTTCTCTTGGCTTTTAAAAGTGCTGCCCTTTCATATGAAAATAATATGGCACTAGTGATACAGTGTTAAAAAAGTATGCAAAAACGTAATAGAAAAAGGGTGAAAGAATAAGGTTATATTATGTCAAAAGTAAACAATATGTTAAAGGTGTTTAACCACAAGGAGAAAAGATCGGAGACATAATAGAAGTGATTACAATAATTAGAAATGAGTTTTGAAGGAGGGTAAGGATTTGCTGTATTAGATTAGACAAAGAGGAACACAAAAAAGGGAGGCGTGAGGAAGTCAAGAAAGAAAGTTTTGTAAACATGTGTTTAAAAATTGGAGCTTTTATTTTTAATTTTTTCTTCTTTTTTGGGTGTGTTTTTGATATCTTGTATTGTTTTGATGATTTTTCTGTTTGTGGAAAATAAATAAATATATTATAAACAAAAAACAAAAAAAAACTCTTATGTTGGGGGAGGTCCAAAAAAAGACCACTCCCGGATTCTGCTAGCGATTGAGCCAGACATGAGCTTTGGGGCTCTTCACTGTAAATAGTTTGCACCAAAATAAAAACCTGTAAAACACAAAAATAAAAAAATAAAAATAAAAGTGCTGCCCTTTCTATATAGGATCAGAACGACTGGAAGGGGCAGTATTTTCTTTGATAAAACAAATTTATTTTAAAAACTTTCTTCTCGGTTAGATAGCAAGAATTGATTTCTGAGAATTGGTAGACGGGTGGGGGGTGTTCGTGTAATCACACTAAAATCAGAAAGGAATTTTGCGCAATATATGCTAGCACTATCTAAATGGCAAAATAAGTACAAAAAATACTACGGTATTCTTGTGGCATCTTAACTGCCAGGCTGCAGTTTATTCAGTAGAAACTACATTTTCAATAGTCAATTGAGTAAATCTTGAGTTCACCTAGTAATATCTAAAAATACCCACACTTAAAAAAGAAAATCTGACTTGGGAGCAAGCCTGGCTAGAAGTGCATGTAAGCATTATGTCTTGGTTGACCTTGACAAAAGTGTTTGCTCCACCTGTGCTGAGTTCAGAAACAATGATTGCAGAAATTCTAGCTGCTTGTTTTCCTCCTGGCCTACATGCATTACTACCTACATGCAGCAATGATATCCTCCAGGCTTAGAAAATCTTCATGATAAACTTTATGTAGCTTAACATAATCATGTATATAAATAAAGCAAATGGTTCAGCTTCATATATTTTGTGTGTCTTGTACAAGTTTAGACTTCCAGCATTCAAGAAGTGAGAAACTATATACTTAGCCCCACGGTTAATTAGTTGTCATGGGGCAATTGCTTGCTCTCTCCTCTGCTGCTGCTGCTACATCTCCTTCTCCTCATGCTGGTTTTCACAGTGGTTTGTGTTGCAGGGTAGGGGGTGTATGTATGACAGACATTCATCTAGAATATCAAGTGAGTGTACATGATATGGTAGACATTGCTTTGGAATTATTGCAGTATTGATTATTGTAATGGTTAGAGTATTGCGATGGTGATTGCCTTTCTCTCTTTTTTGCAGCCAAGGAAAAATAGTCTTTCCTGATATCTGAATCTATTGCCTCACATCAGTACACTCTGGAATAATTTTCTTACACTTAGCACTCAGGTGTGCTGAGAATATTATTTTGCATTCAACCTGAATGTTAACAATGGTAACAACTGTGTTTCATATTTAATACAATTGGGCTTTTAACAATTGGAGATTGGTTATTTCTCTAATACATAACAACAATTTATTAATAATAATTTATATGCCTCTAATTTACATGCTGTATATGGAGTATTTTAAACAATGAATGTAATCTGCATTTATTTGTTCTGTTTGTCTATTCTGGAGTAATCTCAAAGGCTTTAGCCACTAGTGAGCTGCTGCAGCAGCTGTTGCAGTTTTCTGTCACAAGGCCTATTAACAGTCAGTGCTGCACGTTAATATACTAATATTTGTGTGCATCAATATATTAAATAGTAAACTCTCTTCGGGAATAGTTCAGTATAATATGTAGAAATTTCATAAACCCTAAAGTTTAAAAATAATAAATACATTCTGGGTGTATTTTAAAGCTGTTGCTTTATTTATTTAATTTTGTACCTGAATTTGCAATCATTTTCAAAGCACATGGTGCTTTCCTTTTCCTGAAATGCTCATCTTTAACTATTCAATGTTGATTCCTTTTTTAATAATGTGGTTTTGTTTTACTTTTCAAAAATTACATGCCTGACAGCAATCTCGGGGATAGCAAAATGGAAATAGCTCCTCTCCAACTCTGTCTGGTCTATAGCACAGGGGCCACGTGTGCTTTTGACTGTATTTTTGCTGCCCCCAGTGCCTGGTGAATCTGTCCCATTCTTCCATCACATCAGAACAGTGTTAGAAACTGGGACTGAAAAGCTGTTTGCCACATGGCTTCTGGAACCTACGTTATGGGTGCCACAACAGTGTCTAGTCACTTTTCTTTTTCAATTCAGTGACACTTTCTACTTATATTTTCAAAACACATGAACTAATACACAGTTTACATCAGTGACACATTTTTAATATCACATTTTAAATAGCAATTCCTATATATATATATATATATATGCCTTTTCCATTTTTCCATTCACACATCATGTTTACTCCACATAGAATATTTATGTACAGACTTCTCAACCTATCATTATTATCAAGCTCTTCAGTTAAGGAAAAAAGTGGGAAATGTTAGTGAATTAAAAATAAGATCATTTCTCTACTTTTTCACACTTTGCATCTTGTATACCAAAATAATGTAATCAAATTAGGGAGAAATTTGAAAATAATACTTACCTACAGAGAAGCTGGCACTTGGCATCATTTATCTTCAGAAGTAATGCTTTTACCCTTTCCAAAGTGTGGGCTATCACAGGACAGCCTTTGCAATTTGTGCTATAACAATATCCATGTGATTCTGGAGTTCACAGTGTGAATTACACAAACAAAAAGGCATTCCATTTAATGCAGAAAAACCTTTCCTCACTCAGAAAGATATTTCTGCTTTATCTTCTGGATGAGCTTCCACTTTCGAAAACCAGCTCACTAGTTCAAGGATGGAGAACTACAGTATTTGATAAAAGATCAAAGATGCCATCAATCCAAAGCAAAGGGCAGGCCCCCTTAACTGTGGCATCATTTACCCCAAGATAATCTACAAAAATGCCTTTTCCCAAAACTGCCTAATAAAAGTAGATAACGTTTTTTTAAAGTTACCAGGAACATAATAGTTTGAGACACTGGAAAGTAGACTGCAATTCTATACTTGCTTTTGAAGATATTGTGATGTTGAAATGTTTAAGTCAGATACCTGCTATATTCAGGTAGTTTAAATTGTCACCAGCCAGTAATTTACAGGACAAGATAGCTAGCCTTTATTCTCTACTGTTAACTTCCTGAAGAGTCTGAAGCTAGCCACCAATGAACAGTACAGTGGTACCTCAGGTTACATACACTTACATACACTTCAGGTTACAGACGCTTTAGGTTACAGACTCCGCTAACCCAGAAATAACCTCAGGTTAATAACTTTGCTTCAGGATGAGAACAGAAATCGTGCTCTGGCGGCGAGGTGGCAGCAGGAGGCCCCATTAGCTAAAGTGGTGCTTCAGGTTAAGAACAGTTTCAGGTTAAGAACGGACCTCCAGAACGAATTAAGTTCTTATCCCAAGGTACCACTGTATAGTGAGCTAAACTACACTGATAACTGCCAATACAGTACCTAATATTAAAACACTTTCAACAGATAAATTTCAAAGCATTTCCAGACACAAAATATTATGGCCTATTACCGCTATCCAATATCAGTGTAACGTAAATGTTATTTCCTTAATTTACAAATGGATAAACACCCTGGCCCCTACAGCTCCCTTCAGTTCAACAGCAATCACTATAACATGCCTCCATATAATTACCACATATTTCTCCCCAAAGAAACAAAAAACAACCATATTCTTTCTTGCAAATTCAGGAACACCGGTTTGAAACACTATGCAAAGTAGAAAGTTGAAGTGCTACATTTTTCACATCAGAAAGATTACAACCTACCATATATTCTTATATCACATGTAGCAAATGTAAAAAAGGCAGACTTAAGAATGTGAAAGCTCAAAGTTGTACATATTTGTGTTTGTGACTAGGCACTGTGATAGAAAGATGGTGAAGTGGTTGTACTGCAGCATTCCAAACTGATGCATGAAAATCATATACTAAAACACAAAAACATATGCAACTAAGCAAAGATTTGAGAAGGAATCCTGATCCAAAGGAACAGGTGGAACATTACAGTCAACAAGCACTAAACTTACCAACTTCTAAATATAAGTAATAATACACACTAGTTGAACTTCCGAGGTGTTTTCTGTTATACCTGAACAGTGAGACAGTTTATGCAAATAAACTTTATCCGATAACCCTCAAGAGAGGAAATGGTCAGATAAAAGCAAGAGATCATGTGACGGGATGGGGAGAGTAGTAAAGAGGAAATTAGTTTAGATTAACTAAAATGCATTAAAATTTACAACAAGAATACTTCAATCCAACCCACATACCATACAAATCAGGACAAATACCATACAGAATATAAACCACTCCTTAACAATAATGCACTGACATAGCCAACAAGAGGAAGCTTAATGATTCTAAGAATATTTGGTTTAATTGAAATACTTGCTCATGAGACAGCAAGTAGATATCACCTGCTCAGTCTAAAGGCCAGAGGATTAGATTAAGCTTCTGCAATATGGCTATGCAAGTAACTCTTCAAAGCCTCTGCCCTCTTCTCCTTTATAATAGGAGAGAGCAACAAAAAATATGTTAATGTTAGAGGTATCTTGCATTCCTGCTCATTTAAAAAGCAACAACTAAATGTTATTTATTTATATTATGCTTATATGCTAAAATGATATACTAGAAATCCAAACAACCAAAAAAGGCATTGGAACAGCCACACTTTCCAATACTCATCAAACTATAAGGCTAGTCCAATAACTCCTTTCCAGCTGGTCTTTTTGCAACCTGACCAGGACCAAAGACATGCTACAGGCTTTGCAGAGCAATACTAATTCTCTAGGGACTTGCTAACTAGGCTGCACAGTAAGACAGGCAAGCAACAGCCTGCCTCAAGAGGCTGTGGTGTGCAGGCTCATGTCTGATATGCAACATCAAAACACCACATGTGTACTTTGCACTTCCAAGAAGCAGCTGCATTTCTAAAGCAGCACTATTTGTTTATTTCCAAGGTGCTCCTTCCTTAAGACCCTCCCCTGAAAACTTTTTTTAAAAATGTTCTGTTAAGTATTTCTTCGCAATATTTTACAGGTCCGTCAAACAAATGTGATAGAACAATTAGAAAATCAGTCTAGCTTATCAGATCAGCATTATGCAGACCACACAGCAAGACACTCCATGGCATTCTATTAAAAAGGTAGGGGGAACTCACAGCAAATAAAAGAGCTTTTCCAGTCTCTGACTGGGAAGCACCTGACCCCTCACTGCAGTTCAGTGCCTGAGAACTGAGAACTTGAATAAGGAAGCCCTGGTGCCTCTAATCTTTCTTCACCTTAGGGCCAACCCCTATCTGTCTCAGTACGGTGACGGCACCGACATACAGGTGAAACTGGAAAAATTAGAATATTGTGGAAAAGTTCATTTATTTCAGTAATTCAACTTAAAAGGTGAAACTAATATATGAGATAGACTCATGACATGCAAAGGGAGATATGCCAAGCCTTTATTTGTTATAATTGTGATGATTATGGCGTACAGCTGATGAAAACCCCAAATTAACAATCTCAGAAAATTAGAATATTATGAAAAGGTGCAGTAGCTATTCAATCCATAACACCTGCAATGGATTCCTGAGCCTTTAAATGGTCTTTCAGTATGGTTCAGTAGGAAGCACAATCATGCGGAAGGCTGCTGACCTGACAGTTGTGCAGAAAGCCATCACTGAGACCCTCCATAAGGAGGGGAAACTTCAAAAGGTAATTGCAGAAGTAGTTGGATGTTCCCAAAGTGCTGTATCGAAGCACATTAATGGAAAGTTATGCGGAAGGGAAAAGTGTGGAAGAAAAAGGTGCACAAGCAGCAGGGTTGACTGCAGCCTGGAGAGGATTATCAGGAAAAGACCATTCAAACGTGCTGGGGACTTTCACAAGGAGCGGAATGAGGCTGGAGCCAACACACAGAGACGGATCCTGGAGATGGGCTTCAAATGTCGTATTCTCTTGTCAAGCCACTCCTGAACAAGAAACAACGTCAGAAGCGTCTTACCTGGGCTAAAGAAAAAAAAGAACTGGTCTGTTGCTCAGTGGTCCCAAGTCCTCTTTTCTGATGAGAGCAACCTTTGCAACCCAGAGTCTGAAGGAAGAATGGGGAGGCACACAATGCCAGATGCCTGAAGTCCAGTGTGAAGTTTCCACAGTCTGTATTGATTTGGGGAGCCATGTCATCAGCTGGTGTTGGTCCACTGTGCTTCATTAAGTCCAAGGTCAATGCAACCGTCTACCAGGAGATTTTGGAGCACTTCATGCTTCCTTCCGCAGACGAGCTTTATGGGGATGCTGACTTCATTTTCCAGCAGGACTTGGCACCTGTCCACACTGCCCAAAGTACCAAAACCTGGTTCAATGCCCATGGGATTACTGTGCTTGATTGGCCAGCAAACTCGCCTGACCTGAACCCCATAGAGAATCTATAGGGCACTGCCAAGAGAAAGATGAGAGACATGAGACCGAGCAATGCAGAAGAGCTGAAGGCTGCTACTGAAGCATCCTGGTCTTCCATAACACCTCAGCAGTGCCACAGGCTGAGAGCATCCATGCCAGGCCACACTGAGGCAGTAATTGATGCAAAAGGGGCCCAAACCAAGTACTGAGTACATATGCATGCTTCTATTTCTCAGAGGTCCAATATTCCTCTATTTGCAATCTTTGTTTTGCTAATTTCATTTAATATTCTAATTTTCTGAGATTGTTAATCAGCTGTACGCCATAATCATCACAATTATAGCAAATAAAGGCTTGACATATCTCCCTTTGCATGTCATGAGTCTATCTCATATATTAGTTTCACCTTTTAAGTTGAATTACTGAAACAAATGAACTTTCCCATGATATTCTAATTTTTCGAGTTTCAGCTGTACCTTAACACAGTTATTGCAAGAATCGGAACAGCTTGAGTGCTTTTGCACACACTAAGAGTGCTATACATTTTTGTTGCATTACCATAAAAGCAAGGGAGAGGCCAGTGGGCCATCTCGCGACCCATCGCTCAGAAACAAGTTTCGCTACACTCGAGGGGGCTTGCTCCGCAAGGAACTACCAGGGTGAGCCGGCTTGCAATCGTCACAGGCGGAGGGAGAGGCACAGCGGCGATCTTTCTTTGGGGGTGAGCGCAGAAGGGCTCGCTTCCGAATCGGGGCAGACAGGAGGCGGGGTGGGGGGGTGGGGAGGGAGGGAGAGAGAGAGATAAACACCACCAGCAGCAGCAGCTGCACCTCCAGCCGCGTCACCCACCTTCGATGGCGATGACGTGCTCCCGGAGCTGGCCCTGCAGCGCCGGCTCCTCCACCCGTTCCAGAAGGTCGTAGATGGAGTAGATGTTGGGGTGCACCGACTCGAAGCGCTGGATCTCCGCCCGGATGGCCGCCGAGTTGGCCAGTTGCTGTTGCTGCTGGAGGTGCTGGTAGTTCATGGCGGGGGGCGGAGCGGCAACGGAGCGTCCCCGCCGCAGAGCGACCACCCTCAAGGCAGGCAGGCAGGCGGGCAGGCGCCCCCTCGCCCGCCCGCCCGCCCCTCGGTCGCCGAGCCGCGCTCTTGTCAGCTCACCTCCTGTCAGGAAAGGGCCGGGCGCCGAGGCCCCCGGAACACACGCAGGAACGAGGAACGCCTCACACACACACACACGCGCCGGAAAGAGAAGCGCACAAGAAACACACACACACACACACCCCAAAGGCGGCGGCGGCGGCGGCGACGCCGGGCCTCAGGCAAGCGCTGCTGGCAAAACCCCGACGCCCGGACTGGCTCCGAACGCGCCGCCCACCGCCGCGGAACCGGCCAACGTCCGCGCTAGCCCCGCCCCCGCGCCGACGCTCCCCAACCGTCGCTCTCCTCCCCTCAGAGACGCGTAAACACTCCCCCACATCTATAGATCCCGCATATAGTTCTAGGCCCAAGCCCCGTCCCGGCGGGGGGGGCGGGGGAGGGAGAGAGGAGAATCAGGAAAGGGCCCGTTGCTTCCTGGGAAGCGTAGTTTTCAGGGGATCTTTCTTCCCGGGCTCTCGTTTTTTTAAAAAAAGAAAATCCTCTCCTCTTTTCGGTTTTGACATCGCGCCAGTATATATAACTTCAGTAAAATAATAATGAGTAAATGCCGCGGTATTCCGCACCGACACGCAAGGCGCATACCCACGCGCACATTCCCCGCCTACTCCCGCGGCCGCTGAAGCCTGAGAGGAGAGCTCTTCCCCTCAGGTCGCGGGTCACGGGGGGTTGGCGAGGGAGCGCTGCCCTGCAGTGCCCACCCGGCCTCGGTGCCCTTTCCCGGGCAAGAAGAAACAAACGAAACCCGAGGGAATGGAGAGATTGGTGGCGCTTTCGCGGCGCTTTAAAGCATTTGCATAGCCAGCAGCCTGTGGGCGGGGTCTTCAAAGTCATAATAATTGTCTTATTTATCTGCCGCCCATCTGACGGGGTTACTCCAGCCACTCTGGGCAGCTTCCAACAAATTAAAACACAATACAACATGCAACGTTAAAAACCTCCGTGCCTTCAGATGTAATATTTGTGCCCAAGTTTCCCTTATTACAGTGGTGCCCCGCAAGACGAATGCCTCGCAAGACGGAAAACCCGCTAGACGAAAGAGTTTTCCGTTTTGGAGGTGCTTCGCAAAACGAATTTCCTATGGGCTTGCTTCGCAAGACAAAAACGTCTTGCGAGTTCCTGCGGTTTTTTTTCCCCTCCCCCCCCCTTTTTCTAAGCCGCTTATCCGATAAGCCGCTAAAAGCTGCTAAACCGCTAATAGTGCTAATCCGCTAATCCGTCGATGGGCTTGCTTTGCAAGACGAAAAAACCGCAAGACGAAGAGACTCGCGGAACGGATTCTTTTCGTCTTGCGAGGCACCACCGTATTTGTTTGCTCCTTTATTAAATTTCTATACCACCCTTCATCACAATATAAAAACAAAAAAAAAAATACATACCATAATAACCAAACACAAACAATTACCTCCACCAACACCCACAGTTTAAAAGGCCATAGATGGCTTCATTATTCAAAAGTGCAATGTTTTTCCTGGAGCCTAAGAGATGTAGTGAAGGCGCCAGGTGAGCCTGAGGAGAGCAGCATTCCACAAGGGGGGGACCTGCAAAAAAGGCCTTTCTCATGTTGCCCCCCCCCCTGGTCCTCTCATGGAGGGGGCACATGAAGAAAGGCCTCCAATGAGGATCTCAGGATCCAGGTCAGTTCATATGGGGAGAGGTGGTCCTTGAGGTACTGTGGTACTCTTTCTCGGGGGGGGGGGCTCCCTGAGCTAAATGGGGCGTGTTAAGTTGTGGGTTGACATAGCAGACGACACAGCAATTTCTCCAAGTAGCTCTTTATTTTGTAAGCTGGAATAGAACTGACTGCAAACAGCTCAGCCGGCCTACTTTTATAGGCAGCCGGCTGTCAACATTGTAGCAACAACAGCCCAGAGTTCCCGCCTAAAATAACTGACGTGGACCTGAGTGAAAACTATCTACAGACCTGACTGAAAACTATATACAGTATTCCCCTGCTGGCCCAGGGTGAAACTTCACTACATAACAGGGCAACTGTGCCTCTGAAGGACCAGGTGCACAGCCTTGGAGTCATTTTGAACTCACAGATGTCCATGGAGGCGCAGGTCAATTCTGTGTCCAGGGCAGCTGTCTACCAGCTCTATCTGGTACACTGGCTGAGACCCTATCTGCCTGCGCACTGTCTCACCAGAGGGGTGCATGCTCTGGTTATCTCTGTGAAGATCTGATAAGATCTTAATTGCACTGGCCATCTAATTGCTTTATGGCCTCAATTAGCCCCAGTGGTCCGGCACGCTCCCAGCCAAGCTGCGCAGACCTTTTTCTTCTCCGGTTTCGTCTAGCAGAGTAAAAAAACACAGCGGATCAAAACTGTCGCAGTCTGCTTCAGATCCAGACAAACACACGAAGCACCTGTGTGTGTCTAAATTTCATCAGTTCTTTATTGTAGCAAATATTTACAGCTCAGCATTTCCCAAAATCTCCTGGACTGCTAGCATTCATGGCTTCCGTCCGTCTCTCTCAGAGACACAGAGAGAACAACAAACTCCTCCCTCCTTTCCCACGTCAGAATGGGAGGCACACTCAGAACAAACATTAACCCAGTAAGTTCTGAACCCCAACACCCCCTCTTGCAGAGCATTCTGACAAGACCTGTGGATGTACCTTTGCAGACCTCTGTGAGATCAATCCCTTCCCCAATGCCTTGCGCCCTCTCCTGGCGTCCCTGTCAGGCATCTGTGGAACATCCTCACAACTCTCAGATTCGCACTGTGCGAAACTTACCCACGCACCTGTTGCCTGATACCTCTCAGGTGGAATTCCCTTCGTTGTGCGACTGGACCTCCTGGGCACAAACTCAGGCACTGCCTCTGACTCACTGTGGTCAGCAGGTGTGTCCTTTGCATCCTGGGATTCCCCCTCTGACTTAACGCGTCTTCGAACCCTTGGAACTACCCTCACAGGAGAACTAGGCTCACTCTTGGGCTCCCTTTTTACAACTTGCGGAGATGCCCCATCCTGCTCCTGACTTTGGACAGTGAGCTGATCGTCATCAGCAGACTCAGCCCCTGGCTCTCCTTCCTCCTCATCAGAACCTTCCTGCTCTGAGTCAGAAAGACATTCTGAAAGAATATCGCGTCTGGCAGGGGTCTTTGACCTTTCCTCCTGCTTACAGAACTCAGCGTGTTTACTGATCAGCAGCTTACTCTGATCACCTGACGGGTATGCAAACCTCCATGCACGAGCCGTTGGCTCATATCCACAGAAGATCATTTTCTGGAACTTGGGTTCACCTGGCCCTCGCAAAGCTTCAGGCACCGGCAGCAAGGCCGTTGATCCGAACTCACGGAGGAAGTGAACCTGTGGTTTCCTCCCGTGAAGCATGAAAAACGGTGTGTCTCTTACCACTGAATTGTAGGACCTATTCCAGGTGAAGCTCACATATTTAACTGCCTCCATCCAAAACCTTGAAGGTAACCCAGAATCTGACAGCATCACCTGTGCAGCCTTAACCAGAGCCTCACTTCTGAGCTCTGCCACCCCCCTCTGTTGAGGAGAAGTCACTGTGTGACTTATCCCTTTCTTGTGAAAGAACTTCTGCAAAGCAGACCCAGTAAACTGTGAACCTCTGTCACTAGCAATTTCCCTGACTCTGGTGGAGAACCTTAGTTCCACCTCCTCAATCCAACGTCTAACCAGCTGTGCTGCATCTTCCTTGGATTTGAGACCATGTGTCCAGGTGTTCTGCGAAAAATCATCCTGCAGTGTCAGCAGAAACCTGGCCCCTCCCAAACTTGGTTCCTTCATGGGACCCAACAGATCTATGTGCACAAGATCAAAAGGTTTTGTGGTTACCCTCTCCACCCTGGGGTAACTGCACCCTCTTACCTTTGCCTGTCTGCAAGCCTGACAATCTCGGACTCTTGCACATTCTGCAATTCTACAGCCTTTGGAAACCTCAGGTAGCACCTGTAGTTCTTCAAGACAGGCATGAGCTGTCTTCCTATGCCACACACAACAACATGAAACATGAGTGGGAACTGTAGCACGCAGGGCTTGTGCTTTCTCAACCTTCCCCTCACCCTCCAGGGACGTTTTAAGAATGAAGAGATCATTCTGCCCCTTTGCAACTCTGACCAGTTGCTTCCCTCCTTTGGAGATTGTACAAACATCGTGTTCAAAGCAAACCTTAAACCCCTTTTTCAACAAATAAGGCACAGATAAAATACAGTGTTGCACTCCCGGCACAATGCAAACTTCCATCTGCTCCTGCAAAACAGAAAACAACACATTTACAATTTTATTCACATTTTTCTTTTCCCCACTTGCAAACTGAACAGTTTTTCCAGCCGGAATTGCCTTGCAATTCCACATCTCGACTGCAGGGGTCTCTTGAATCAGGTTGCAGTTAGCTGCTGAGTCGATTACAAAACGAAAATCAGTGTGTCTCTCAGAGCTGTCCTCAAACAAAGCCATACTGGCAACAAACGTATCGCTGCCCCCTGTCTTTGGGCTTCTGCAGCAGTTCTGTCTGGTTGTCTTGGCAACCAACTCCCCCTTGCTCAGGACCTTGGCAGCTTCCGTAGAAGTAGCCTCCTCCGTTGCCTTGGAGACCGGCCTGGCCTCTGCGTTCCCACGCGACTCTTTAGGCCTTATCTTCACTCTGTCCAGGTGGCCGACCTTGAAGCGTCTAGCTCTCCGGAGCTTCCCAGCCTTTGCATGACGACGACAATCCCCAGTGGAAAAATACTGCCCAGGGCTCCTTTCAGCTGGCCTGGCCCCCCTTCTTCCGGAAGAGCCCTCTGTGCCAGCCCTGCCCTCGCTGAAACTGCGTTTCACTTCAGCACTCACAGTGGAAAACTTTTGAAACTTGCCTTTGGAATTCTCAGCCCCCCCGACTTGCACCTCAGGGACTGGGGCTACAGCCATCTCCAGGCTCTGCATGACTCCTCCAGGGCTCCGGCCTCCTGCTGAAGTTTCACACAAACTTCTCAGCACCTCCCAGGCAGCCCTTGCTGACTTTACGCCCTCCAAACTGGGCAAAAGTGATGCATGCACGCATGCTTTTAGCATAGCAAGCTCTCTTTGCATTCTCTGCTGGCTTTCTTCAGGCAACGCAGCCTCAAAGCCTGTAACGTCTGTCCCTTCAGGACTTGAATTCAGGGGTAAAGGCTCCTTCTGGCTTACATGCCAAAGCCCAGTAACCAGAAACCAACCCCTTACTCTTCTGGACCAGGTTGCCCAACTTCTTAAAGTGAGCTTCTCAAGCGGAACGTCCGCAAGAACCTGGCTGTCTGCCATTCTCTCCTCTTCCCCGGGGCCCCAGCTACTGTACTCACGTTTCACCAGTCAGCTCTCCGGCACCCGATTCCTCAGCTGCTTTTCCAGCTCTCTGCCTCAGCAACTCTTGCCTCTTAGAAGCAGGCAAAACACAGAACGCAGACCTCCGCTCTGCTTCAGTAGCGTCTTCCAGCTATTGCCAAGCTGATTTCAAGACTTCAAAGCTCACCGGCAGACTCTTAGCAACAGTTTTATTAGCGGTAATTAGGTCCTCCATAACCTGTGAAGATCTGATAAGATCTTAATTGCACTGGCCATCTAATTGCTTTATGGCCTCAATTAGCCCCAGTGGTCCGGCACGCTCCCAGCCAAGCTGCGCAGACCTTTTTCTTCTCCGGTTTCGTCTAGCAGAGTAAAAAAACACAGCGGATCAAAACTGTCGCAGTCTGCTTCAGATCCAGACAAACACACGAAGCACCTGTGTGTGTCTAAATTTCATCAGTTCTTTATTGTAGCAAATATTTACAGCTCAGCATTTCCCAAAATCTCCTGGACTGCTAGCATTCATGGCTTCCGTCCGTCTCTCTCAGAGACACAGAGAGAACAACAAACTCCTCCCTCCTTTCCCACGTCAGAATGGGAGGCACACTCAGAACAAACATTAACCCAGTAAGTTCTGAACCCCAACAATCTCTCGCTTGGACTACTGCCATGTACAGTGGTGCCCCGCAAGACAAATGCCTCGCAAGACGGAAAACTCACTAGACGAAAGAGTTTTCCGTTTTGGAGGTGCTTCGCAAAACGAATTTCCTATGGGCTTGCTTCGCAAGACGAAAATATCTTGTGAGTTCCTGCGGGTTTTTTCCCTCCCCCCCCCCTTTTTAAAGCCGCTTATCCGATAAGCCGCTAAAAGCCGCTAAACCGCTAATAGTGCTAATCCGCTAAGCCGTCAATGGGCTTGCTTCACAAGACGAAAAAACCGCTAGACGAAGAGACTTGCGGAACGGATTCTTTTCGTCGTGCGAGGCACCACTGTACTCTACGTGGGGCTATCTTTTAAGGTTACCTGGAAACTACAATTAATCCAGAATGCAGCTGCCAGACTGGTGACTGGGAGCAGCTGCTGGGACCATATAACACCAGTCCTAAAGGATCTACATTGGCTTCCAGTATGTTTCCAAACACAATTCAAAGTGTTGGTGTTGATCTTTAAAGCCCTAAATGGATTTGGACCTGCATACCTAAAGGAGCGTCTCCACCTCCATCACTCAGCCAGACACTGAGATCCAGCTCCAAGGGCCCTCTGGCAGTTCCCTCACTGCAAGAAGTGAGGTTACAGGCAACCAGGCAGAGGGCCTTCTTGGTAGTGGCGCCCGCCCTGTGGAACTCCCTGCCATCAGATGTCAAGGAGATATAACAACTGTCTGACTTTTAGAAGAAATCTGAAGGCAGCCCTGTTTAGGGAAGCCTTTTAATGTTTGATGTCTTATTGTGTTTTAATGTTTGGAAACCATGCAGAGTGACTGGGGCAACCCAGTCAGATGGGCGGCATATAAATAAATCATCATCATACTATTATTTTTTACTACCTCATATGTTGGTGAATCCTCTCCAAAAACTCTTTATTTGTCAGGCTTCCTTAGGGGGAAAGGCTCACAGGTAGGGGGGGCCACTAGGTGGCACATCGGAAGATGGCTGACAATAACATCTCTCTGACCCACACGAGGTAATTTGGAGGCTATGATAGGGGTAATTAGCCTCCTTAACCCCCCCCCAGGATTATGGGGGGGACGGCCCTTGCCTGCTGTGCCCTATACCACCCCCGAATTTGTGGGGGTGGGGGCACTAGGCACAAAGCCCTCCTGTGGGATTTTCGGCACTCCTCGACGCCGTCCCCGATTCGCGCCGCTGGTTGCAATGATCTTTAAAAGAAACAATTCGGACGTGATTAATTGCACATACATCAAGGAAAATGGGGAGTAAATACTGCTGACAGAAGAGATCTCTGATAATAAGACAACAATAAAATACGAGAAGAACGTGAAGATACGGTATGATAAATGACTGAGGGGGGAGGGGGGGAAAAACCTGCCTCTACCTTTTTATGTGATTTAACAAGAATCCCCTCCCCTAATGAGTCGGAAATTAAGGACTTAAGCTGTGGATTTAAGGCTGTGTGGAGATAAACTTTCGATCCAAAGCAATGTTTCAAGATGAAGCTGGAAAGCTAAGAGTTTTGGAGTGTCGCACTTAGAAAAAAATACCATCGCCATTTTGTGAGGCATTGTGGGAGCTCTTGGGTCTGGGAGGAGAAAGAGAGAAATAGAGCTGTTTACATATCGTGAATCAACTCCTCGGTGGGACTTAAGAGCGACAAATGCCAAAATTTACGATGGAAAAAGTGATGTTATCTACAAAGGAGATATATGGAAACCATCTGGACTTAGTGGAGGAACGGGAAATCCACACAGGATTATTATACTTGCTATCGGCTTAAGGAGACTAACAGAAGAGATCGTAAAGGAAAAAGAGAAATTATACGAACAAGATATGATGTGGCAACACCAAGATAAGACTGGATAGAATTATGAACTTTGTTTGGACTGATTGGGACTGATTTGGACATTAACGCAGTAATAAGAAGATGATTTGAATTCCCCTTTGGATCTTGAAGTATGGGTTCCCCCAACAAAATTTAAAAATTTGGCTTTGTAATTCGGAATTTATATGATGTGATTTAATTTGATGTGATTGGCCAGTTAATAAAAATTATTAAAAAAAAAAAAGAAGGCTCACAGGTAATCTGTAGATGTGTGAGAGAAAGAGATGCTTGGCCATAGTTTGCACTCAAGTGGCAAACCTGTCTGGCCTGTATCAGTTCAGTCTGCAGATGATGGGCTCACAACATGAGGGAAGGGAATTGTTCCATATATAGAAACCTAGATACAATACTAGCAAGGATTCTGTCCTGATTAAAAATAGCAAGTGAATCTGATCCAATGACCATAGGGCTGCATGGTCCTTCTACGTTACAGCATTTTCCCCATTTATGTGCCTCAGTAATTGGTATTCAGAGGCAAAACCTTTCCTATTCTGGAGATAAGACACATTTATCAGGACTAGTGTCCGCTGATAGCTTTATCATGCATGAATTGGTCTAAAATCCACTGTCCAATGTGATGGCTATTACTACATCTTGTGTGAGCAGATTCCATCATTTTACTACACACTGTATGAAGGAGTACTTGCTTTTGTCTGAATTTTCCAGCATTCAACTTCATTGGATAAGCTAAAGTTCTAGTACTAGAACAGAGGAAAATGCACTTTCTCCCTTCTATATCTCCCAATATATTTTTGTGTCACCTCAACTGACTGGTCGGTATGCCCCAGAAACACAATTTTATTTCTAGGATTGCTTATTTGTGTAGCTTTAAAAATCAATAAAATCTCCTTTAAAAAAAATCTATGGGGAGATAAGAATGGTTGGGATACTGTTTATGTCCTGTCTTTTCCTGGAACAGGATCAATGAAGCCTTCATTACTTCTTCTATGCTGGTATTTACTTCCTGTGGAACCTTTGGCAGACAGCCTTTTCTGACAGTTGAACAATTGCTGCCTGTGAAATGAGAATGGCCTGGCAAGAGCAGGAGTATGATGCACAAGAGGAAAATATTTTTGCTACTGAGAAAGATTTGTTAATGTATTCATGGGTATTTTTAGCTTAGACAGCCCTCTTGCCAATTCCCCCCCCCCACACACACCAGAATTAGATATCTAATCCTGCAGTTTGCCATAACCATCTTTGAAACTTGCAACAAAAATCCTAGTAAGTCTGTGCAAAGCAGAGCAGCCCAAATCCCATGGGAGGTTACAGTAAAATAGGTCACTGAAAACACATTAGAACTGGAACTGTTGGATTCAGTTGAAGTAAAGGGGATTAACAGGCAAATAGGAGTTCTGAAATCACATCAAAACAATGGTATGCATATTTCCCCAAAGATGCATACATATTTCTTAAACACTCCCCGTCCCCCATTTTGATGTATCACCTCATCTCTAAAGGATGGAAATTGGGGTGGGGGGGCACTTGAATGAAAGCTGTAAACTTTCTCTTTACTCATTAGACTAGGCACGGCTGTTCAATATTGCTTTAGTGCTATGAAATATACGTCTGTTCAAAAGTCTGCTCATTCTATGCACATGAGTGCTTTTTCATACAATCCCATTCGTATTCTGATAGCAAAATGCACACCCTGGTACTGGAGACTGCCCTCTTTTACAACAGTGTGATTAATTGATCCTTAGAGAAGGAATCAGGGATTTTGCTTTAGATATTGTTTTTCTCCAGAATTCTAGCATGATATTGAAGAGTAATTGACAACAAGCTAATTTTAAGTTGTCTCCAAAATGTGGGATAAAATATAGATATGACAATTTCTATCATGGACTCTAGCATCTTGGATAAAATATGGATAATGTTGACATGAGATGTGTTACATTTATATCCCACGTTTCCTTCAAGGACCTCAAGGTGGTGTACAAGGTTCCCCCACTCCCCATTCTATCTTCACAAGAATCCTATAAGGTAGGTTCGGCCAAGAGCCATGAGTTGTTAGGTTCACAAAGCCACTTCCTTATGTTGATAGCACCTGGAACATGCCATAGTGAGAAGCTATAGAAGCTGCATTTCCTCTTCTATAAATAAATAAAATAATAATAGAATAATAATTATTATTATTCTACTATTATGATTGACTTGTTGCTCTAGAAAAAGCATTCTGAAGCATGAATTGCTTTCCAAGCTCTTTGTTGTACTGGTGCATTAAATACCATCGGAGGCAGGGATGGTCATCGTGTCTTGAATACTGTAATCCGATGCAAAATTTAGGAGCATTGTTAAGAAATGTCTCAGAGAAACATGGGAGATATAAAATCAAGCATAGGAGAAAACAATTACCAAACTAACATGCTGGCTATTACACTGTCTTAGCATAGATGCAAATGGCTGGAGAACACATTCCTGCCAAAACTTGCCAATAGCCTAGCAATTTAAATCAAAATTCAAGGAACCAATAAGCCACCATTTAAATTTGTTCAGCAATGAATTTGACAAAGGCTATTTAACGTTAGCTCATAGCTGAGCTTTACAGCCTAATTCCAAATTCCTTTCCTCACCAGGAGTCTCTCTGTCTTACTGCTCAGTAAGAATGCATAGAAGAGAATCCAACCTTAGATATACTTACAAGCTGGGCAGGAACTTCCTGAATAAAACCTGGATTTGTAAGCAGGAGATAATATTTTAGACAAAATATTGCATCAGCACAGTACCACAGTGTGATAGGTGTCAATATTTGTACTTCACATTTAATGTTAGACTAAGCGTTTACCCATAGTGTTACAGATTTGGAGGGCAGCTAAACTCTAGAAATTAATAAATGGTAGGATTTTAATTATTTGGGATGTGAAGGGAGAAATACAAACTGCAGAGGAATTCCTGAGCTAGCCTATGCAAAATGACCTGGCCAAGCTAGGGCCATTAAGAAACAATACAATTAGAGACTGGCAAATAAAGTTATTTGAATTTATAGAACTTGCAAAAATGACACAAAAAATTAGAAACCAAAAAAATACAAAGTTTATTAACGATTGGAACAAATTTATGACATACATTGAAGGGAATTATAAGAACCTAAAAACTACAGCAGGACTGATATAGATCTTACGATGTGTAAACCATTATAATTATTAGCTGCAAGAGAAATAAACTACTCATATTAAGAAGCCTGAAACCGGGAGGGATGGAAGTCAATAGGTGCGCAGAGGAATGATTTAAGTACTTAAAGATATAAAGGTATAAATGAGAAGACAAAGAACTGTAATGGAAATTGACGCTATTTCTATGTCATGTTTAGATATTTATTTTTCTTTTTGTGTTTTTGTGCTTTATGTAATTGTAACTGTTGATTTGTTTTCCTTTTTGGTTATTTAAGTGAAAATTAATAAAAAGAATTTTTTTAAAAAAAGAAACAATACAGGGCCACTGACAAGGCAAGAGAGCAGTCCTTCCTCCTTGCCCTGAGGTGTGAACAGAGACTCGGGGTTTGGAAGGTTGCCAGGGAAACTGTGTGTTTGAGGTGACAGGAAAAGGGAGTTTTTGGAGCAAGGCATTATGGGAAGAAGAAGGGAGAGGAAAAGACTGGGATCCATTTTGGGCAGGTTGGCTGTAGGCTGGCTGCACTGCTGTGGGGGACAAGTCCCTCTTGAAATGACCATGCTGTAAGATCTGTAGTCCCTCTATGTAGACTAAAGGTGTAAATAGGTGAACGAACCATATTTCTTAAGGCTACAACAGTCTCTGCTGTGTCTCAATTCTCCAAAAGAACACAGACCCTGGGTGAGTGCCTAGAACCTCCAGGGAGTGGGGTGGCAGACGCCTTTTGTAACACTAGTTACCTTTCCCCCCACTCTTTTCAGGCAAAGGCCCATACTTAAAAGCTCTGCACTCATTCCATGCAAAACCCCACTCTTTAGCGCTCAATTGGAACAAACATCTATTCGCGTTTTCTGAGGAGTGCTGTGTTTACTCCATTTTAGCTTTGAAGAGTGGGTCTCACAGTGAAAGCTCCAAAGCAAAAAAAAAGGGGGGGGGGGTTGCTTGGACACAGAGCTTTAAAGCACGAACCATGCCTGGAAAGAACAGAGCAAAAGTGTGGATAAACCCTAAACTTACTACTATAAACTTTGCCTCATTTAAACCTTGTAAAATTTACATTTGGTGACAGGGAAGAAAGCTCATCACCTCATTTATCTCTGTTAAGGCCTAGAATTTTCTGAGTATAAATTTGTTATACTCTCAATAAAGATATGGCTGAGCGGGTGACTTGTAGACTTTGAAATAAAAAATAATCCTAAAGGAACAAGATATCAAAGGACCAAATCAAGAGCATTTGGAACAAAATTGCTGAGGGGTGGGGAATGAAACACTTGTGGTTTGACTAGAAATTCAAGGAATGCTTAGTAGTCTTTATTCATCCAAGATTGCTTGTTCTAAGGGAGGATGTAAATAGAAGTAAGGACTATAAATGCAGGAACTAAGTATTTCAAGTGGTACGTCAACATGGTATGATTTGGGTATGTCAACATTGTTCCCTAGAGGATCCCAATACCTTCTCAGAAAAGTGTTCATTTCTCAAGTAACAAGCAACTCTTGGACACTTCACTGACAAGTGAGGTCAAATGTACCCTGACAATATGGCGGGGGGCGGGGGCGGGACGGGACCTCATAAAAATTTTGTGTTGCTAATCTACCACTTCATGTTCCAGGTGGTTATTAACAACAACGAGGTGTGATTATCCATGTGGTGTTTCAGGGCCTCTCTCTTTAATTAAGTGAAAAAATTGCCCATAGTAGAACTTCATCCACATACGGTTCAATTCTGAGGCAACAGGGCTTTTGCTAGCAGAAGCATTATTAAACATTCATGCTTCAATAATCTTCAGAGGTCTTGTACACCTTGATTTAAAAAAATTGAAAAGGTTGCACAATAGCGTACAATAACTTTAGACAACCCTATTGAGTAATGCTCCAGTTTGGGCAAGTCATCTAAACGTCTGGTGAACAGTTTTCAACTGCTTAGTCCTGATAAGACTGAAGTTTGTTACCTCAGCTCGCTGCTGGGACTTGGTTAAAGTTTTTGTTTATTTGTTTGTTTACACCGCCTTTCATAAAAAGTATCAAGACAGTTAAGAACAATAGGTTGTATTCAAATACATTTTACACAGCATAGATCTACAGTGGTACCTTGGGTTACAAACACTTCCGGTTATAAACTCCGCTAACCCGGAAGTAATACCTCGGGTTACAAACTTTGCCCCAGGTTGAAAACAGAAATCGCACGGCGGCGGTGGGAGGTCCCATTAGCTAAAGTGGTACCTCAGGTTAAGAACAGTTTCAGGAAAATCTGGAACGAATTAAGTTCGTAACCCGAGGTACCACTGTATTGAAATTAATTTCAGTAGGTTTACTCTAAGTAAAACATAGCTGAATAGCCCCACCTCACCCCAAATCATAAAAAATACAATAAAACAATAAGTACAGTAGTGTATTCAGAGCCAGGGCAAATACAGCAATCTGGCATAAATAGTCTGGGAAAACAAGTAGACTGTTCATATTCTAGAGGCCAATGTGTGAGAGAGATGATAAATGCTGTTCTGTGTATCCTTATCTAATGGCATTTAAAGATTAAATGAAATACTGATGGCACCTCTCAGTGGCGTAGCGTGGGTTGTCAGCACCCGGGGCAAGGCAAGTAATCTGCGCCCCCTAACCCATGGATTTGCACCCCCTAACCCATGGATTTGCACCCCCTAACCCTAACCCCCAGATGTTGCGCCCAGTGCGGCCGGCCCCCCCTGCACCCCCCACGCTACGCCACTGGCACCTCTGAGTTTAAGTGCTAACGTGAAAAGTAGCTAGTCATGTCCTGCAGTTGTCCTGAAATGTAGTTGTTGATTTACCATCCTCAAATGTCCATCTCATATTGAGAAAGAAGTTTAATCGAGCATAGCTTGCAGTAATCAGTCATACAAGATTTGTGATCAGCTGTATAGACTAAGAAATGTTAAACAGAATTGAAGAATCATAGAATCATAGAATTGTAGAGCTGGAATTTCAACTAGATCATACATGGCCATCCAACCTCTGTTTAAAAACCTCCAAGGAAGGAGAGTTCACCAACCCACGTGGGAGTCTGTTCCACTGTCAAACAGATCTTATAATCAGAAAGTTCTTCCATGTGTTTAGTTGGAATCCCCTTTCTTGTAACTTGAAGCCACTGATTCACATCCTACCCTCCAGAGCAGGAGAAAACAAGCTAGCTCCATCTTCCATGTGACAGCCCTTAAGATATTTGTAAATGGCTAACACATTTCCTTTCAGTCTCCCCTTCTCCTCAAAGGCTGTGGCTTATGGGAGAAGGAATAACTTCTCGGGTGTTAATGCTGTGAGCCTCTCCATTGTAAGGTCAGGTTGTATATATATGTAAATAAGCCATAGATCATAAAGATACCACAGTGTCTACTGTCACTTATTCTAAGGAAACCAAATCCTGGGTAACCACCTAGAATCTCACACCACTCAGAGATTGGAGTGGCATGCAACACTGGTGTTAGAAGTTGGATACATGTTTCCCAGAGGGGAACCTGTGAGCAAGCTGTGCCTCAGCTGAAATGGAGAGAGGAACAACAGCACTTCTGGGACAGATAAAGCTTATGACAGAGGAGAAGAGACCCCTGCTTGACAGAATGGAGCAAGACAAAAGCCAGCAGCTTGATGAACTGAAGTAACAGCAGAGCCAGAGGCTTGATAAAATAGAGCAGCTGCAAGCAGAGTGAATGAGAAACCTCCTTAGAGAGGAAAGTGTGACTCCATGTGAGGTGAGAACCCTGCCTGATGAGATGCTGCAGAGGTTGAAAGTGATCCAGGAGTTCAGCTGCAGGCGCCCAGATGGAAGGGGTTGCCAAAGGGATCCAGAGTGAGGGGCTGGTAAGGGTAGCTAATGCCACAGAGAATAGAATCAGAATTCAAAATAACCATAACAGATTGGAGAACTGGGCTCAAGCTAACAAAATGAACTTCAGTAGGGACAAATGTAAGGTTCTGCATTTAGGAAGAACCAGATGCACAAATATAGGATGGGAAACACCTGGCTTACTAGCAGTACATGGGAAAAGGATCTAGGGGTCTTGGTGGACCACAAACTTACTATCACTATCAGTCAACAGCGTGATGCAACAGCAAAAAAAATGCTGGTGCTATTCTTCTATATACAGTCATACCTCGGGTTGAAGTTGCTTCAGTTTGAGAGCTTTCGGGTTGCGCTCCACGGCGACCCAGAAGTAACAGAACACGTTACTTCCAGGTTTCGCCGCTCGCGCATGCACAGACAGTCAAAATGATGTCATGTGCATGCACAGAAGTGGCGAATCATTACCCATGCAGACGCGGGTTGCATTCACTTCAGGATGTGAACGGGGCTCCGGAACGGATCCCGTTCGTATCCAGAGGTACCACTGTATATATATAATATTTTATTAAGTTTCTATTTTATATCCTTTAAATGCATCCTTATTATTTACTTAACTTTTGCTCATATGAGCGTCAACTTCACTCCCTCCCACCTCATGGTTTTCATATTTCATTACTTATTTTATTGCATTTGTACCTTTTTTGATTTACATTTCACTCATTCCAATTTTCACAATTTTTTAGTAAGTATAAAAAGGTAAAAGTCATTAACAATACAAGTCTTTTAAAATGAATCCTGCTAGTGTTGGTAATTGTTTACAATTGTCCTTCAGATATGATACAAATTTATTCCAGTATTTTTGGAAAGCTTGGTCTCGCTGGTTTCGGATTTTCCCAGTCAGCTTTGCCAGTTCTGCATATTCCATCATCTTGGTCTGCCACTCTTCTATCGTTGGTAATCCTTCTTGCTTCCATTTCTTTGCTAAAAGAGTCCTTGCTGCTGTTGTTGCATACATAAAACAGTTTTTGGTCTCTCTTTGGGATCTCTTCCCCTATTATAACCAGTAAAAATGCTTCTAGTTTTTTAACAAATGTACTTTTGTACATTTTCTTTAATTCGTTATGTATCGTTTCCCAATAAGCCTTTACCTTACTACAAGTCCTCCACATATGGTAGAGATTTCCCCCCTTTTCTTTACATTTCCAACATTACTTATTTCTTGTCTTATACATTTTGGCAAGTTTTGTTGGTGTTAAATACCATCTATACATCATTTTCATAACATTTTCTTTCAATGCACTACAGGCAGTAAATTTAATTCCTCCATTCCACAACCTTTCCCATGATTCTAACTGGATATTATAACCAAAATCTTTAGCCTATTTTATCATAACCACTTTAACCTCTTCATCTTTAGTATGCCATTCTAATAATAGTTTGTACATTTTTGATAATATTTTTCTCTTGTCATTCAACAACTCTGTCTCCAGTTTAGAATTTATGATATCAAAGCCAAAAGCTGATGCTATTCTAGGCTACATCAACAGAAGTATAGTGTCCAGATCAAAGGAAGTAATAGTACCACTCTATTTTGCCTTGGTCAGACCACACCCGGAATACTGTGTCCAGTTCTGGGTGTCACAATTTAAGAAGGATATTGACAATCTCAAATGTGCTCAGAGGAAGGCAAGCAAGATGTTTGGGTTGGACTAGATGACCCTTGGACCCCTTCCAACTCTACAATTCTATGATTCTATGCAAATTTTGTCATTGCTTTTTGAAATGCTATTGATCTGTGCTTTTCCCATGTTTGTGGTGATAGGAACTTCTTAATGATTTTTAGGAAATGTTAAGTGATAACTGTGTGTGTGTTTGTAAACTGCTTTGTGCTGCAGCGGCACAAGGGAAATAATGAGCAAGGCATTTGGGTAATGCAGCTCTGGTACTGAGGCTTGTATACAGGCTTAAACATGTCGGGAGTTCATCATCTTGAGTATACCAAGTGTGGGGACTGGATAAGCAGTCTGGATTCAGAACTGTGTACGCCAAGGAGAAAGAAGAGGATCTGAAGAGATTGTGATGGACTGGAAACTGGCTTGAAAGGAAGAAGCTGTTACTATACACTATACTGGTGTTGGGTTAAAAGTATAATTGTGTTTTACTATCTGTTTCTGATTATGTGTGTTTTAATGCCTTCACTAACTTGTCTGTTATTTTTCTGCAGGGAAGCTGTTATCCTGTTGTCTGTTTGTTCATCTGGGGACACAAGTCTTATTCTTAGAGGGAGGTAGTATTATGAGAGGAGGGGATAGGCTACATGCCTGAGTCCCTTTTAATTCCTGGATTCAACAGCTGGAAGAGCCAGGCCAGCTTCTTCAAAATGGCCCACTAAAGTATGGGTTGTTAAGGTAACAAAGGAAGTGGCTCTGTGCCAGAGAAGAAATGGGTGAGTTGCATTATGTGAGCTAGAAGCTGGTGAGCTGCAGACCAGGCAGCTGACAAAGAGAACCAAGCCTGATTTCTGCTCAGATCAAGGCTATGGGAGAACTGAAGCAAGACCTTCTTGGGGTGTTAATGCTGTGAACCCTGCCATCACAGACTCAGGTTATACATATGTGCAAATAAACCATATATCATAAAGACACTGCAATCTCTGCTTCCTCGTTCTAAGGAAACTGAACCCTCAGAGATTGGGGTGGCTTGCAATAGTATTCATTTACTTGTATGCAGAATTCATGTTAAAATCAGCAAAATATAGAGGCACAGTAAGGTTTCCCTCCCCAGTTTTCCATATTTTTAATGTAATACAGTGGAACCTTGGGTTATGTACCGTCCTCCTTATGAATGCTTTGGGTAACGAGCTCTGCTAACCCAGAAGTGGTGGCGTGCCGGAAGCAGGAGGCACCATTAGCAAAAGCCCGCCTCATGTTAAGAATGGTTTCGGGTTAAGAATGGACCTTGGGAATGAATTAAGTTCGCACAGTGGTACCTCCGGTTACGAACGTAATTCATTCCAGTGGTCCGTTCTTAACATGAAAGCGTTCTAAACATGAGGTGCACTTTCGCTAATGGGGCCTCCTCCCACTGCAGCTGCGCCGGCAGTGCACGACTTCCGCTCGCATCTTGGGGCAAAGTTCGCAACAAGGAGGATCTACTTCTGGGTTAGTGGAGCTCGTTACTCAAAACCTTCGTAAGTAGGACAGTACGTATCCTGAATTCTACACTGTAGAATGTTTTATCTTTAAAGCCTACTTTAGAAGATGCTGTCACATTGTAAACTGAGCCTTAGTGCTTCAAAGCTGCTGTTGTATTAAAGAAGGATTGTTAAATAAAAGAACCCTGCACTACCAACCTCCTCCTGCCGCGTTTTTCTGCCCTCCCAGCTGTGTACCAGCCAAGTAAGAATTTCATGCTGAACTGTGTCTAAACAGGGGACAAGGGGAAAAACAAAGAGGAGTGCTGGGCAAAAAAACTCAGTGCACATGCAGCATGCAACAGGTGAGGCAATGCTGAAACTGAATCCAGCAAATGTGCAATACCTGATCATAGCTGCTCAGTTAAACAGAAGAATGAAATTAGTGCAATGTAAGAGGTGGTGAAAATATAAGGCAAAAATAGAACAGAATTTTAAGTTTCATATATATATATATCATACTTTTGAGTAGAGTTTTCAAAGCATCAGTTTATCAGTTCACCTGAGAATTGCCTTCTAACCATTTCTATGTCATAGAATCGTAGAGTTGGAAGGGACCCAAGGGCCATCTAATCCAACCCCCTACGATGTAGGAATCTCAGCTATAGCACCCATGACAGAAGGCCATCCAATCTCTGCTTAAAAACCTCCAAGGAAGGAGAGTCCACAACTTGCCCATGCAGACGGTTCCACTGATGAACAGCTCTCAGTTCTTCCATGTGTTTAGTTGAAATCTCCCTTCTTGTAACTTGAAGCCATTGGTTCAAGTCCTATCCCCAAGAGCAGGAGAAAAGAAGCTTGTTCTCTCTTCCATGTGACAGCCCTTCAGATATTTGTAAAAGTAAATGGCTATCATATCTCCTCTCAGTCTCTTCTTTTCCAGGCTAAACATACCCAGCTCTTTCAAGTGTCCCTCGTAAGGCTTAGTTTCCAGATCCTTGATCATCTTAGTCATATTGGATTTTTTCAAACAAGATGTAGTAATAAACAGTTGGGCATTTTTAATTTCATGAGAGCTGTACACTGGAGCTTTGATCTCTGTAGATGTGTTTAGAATTACAGCCTTGATACATGTATTTAAAAACAAAACTATTTCCTGTCATGTTTGGGTGCAATGATACCTTCTGCCAAGGGATAACGGGTGCAACAATGGAGATTCATTATCAGAACTTCTCTTTTTTTCCTCTTCAAAGTGTCTCAATGCAATTTTCAATCAATCAATCAATCAATCAATCAATCAATCAATCATAGAATCATAGAGTTGTAAGAGACCACAAGGGCCATCGAGTCCAACCCCCTGCCAAGCAGGAAACACCATCAGAGCACTCCTGACATATGGTTGTCAAGCCTCTGCTTAAAGACCTCCAAAGAAGGAGACTCCACCACACTCCTTGGCAGCAAATTCCACTGTCGAACAGCTCTTACTGTCAGGAAGTTCTTCCTAATGTTTAGGTGGAATCTTTTTTCTGGTAGTTTGGAGCCATTGCTCCGTGTCCGCTTCTCTGGAGCAGCAGAAAACAACAATTCTCCCTCCTCTATGTGACATCCTTTTATATATTTGAACATGGCTATCATATCACCCCTTAACCTCCTCTTCTCCAGGCTAAACATGCCCAGCTACCTTAGCCGTTCCTCATAAGGCATCGTTTCCAGGCCTTTGACCATTTTGGTTCCCCTCCTCTGGACACGTTCCAGTTTGTCAGTGTCCTTCTTGAACTGTGGTGCCCAGAACTGGACACAGTACTCCAGGTGAGGTCTGACCAGAGTGGAATACAGTGGCACTATTACTTCCCTTGATCTAGATGCTATACTCCTATTGATGCAGCCCAGAATTGCATTGGCTTTTTTAGCTGCCACGTCACACTGTTGGCTCATGTCAAGTTTGTGGTCAACCAAGACTCCTAGATCCTTTTCACATGTACTGCTCTCAATCAATCAATCAATCAATCAATCAATCAATCTGCTGTCTCCCATGCAAGGGGGTGTGAAGAAACAAAAATACAATGCAGAAACAGAATTCAGACTATAACTGCAGTCTTTAGGTCAACGACCTACTGGGGTTAATGGCCAGAAGATATCATTTTGATTGGAGCAGTGATGTTGATGGGGGAGGCCCATATAATTGTTATTAGACCCACTGGGGGAAAATACAGACATTCAAGTAATGGGGAAACATTATGTTATATTGGTATTTATTTATATACTGCTTTGGGGGGCAAAGGTCTTTGTGCATTTCCTGTGAAACATTGTATTTAAAGCAGCTCAGTTATTAAATCTGCATTCACAGCACTTTGTTCTCAATTAATACATGTAATTAATTTTAAATTAGATAGGAGCAGCAGAAAGCCATCAGGTTTATAGATGGAGGGTTTAGTTATGTTTCTGATAACCTCACCACCGTTTATACCATTACACTGACTTTATTAAGCGCTCTCATTTAAAAAATCAATATTTTATGTCCCTGTTCAAGTTTGCTGAGTTCTACTCCACCAGTCGATTTCATGGCTGGTTTTTATCACTGCAGCACTGGAAGTGTGTGTTTCTGTTTGTGCACACAGTAAACGGTCAGCCCAAGACATTTTAGCACCTGCGGCAAAGCACAAAATGGCACTCTAAATCAGGAACAAGGGGAGGGGGGGACTAAAGATCTACATCAGGATCTGCTGCCTCTGTGGATCCTGCTGCCTGAGGCAGTAGCCTCAGCTTGTCTCATGGGTGGGCCGGTCCTGACAGTATGAGGACAAACAGGTAAAAGTGACATGGAATTTCTGCACAACCATTGCCATTTGGACATCAGCATGGAATCTGGCAGTGAACAATATACACCAAACCCTTTTGTTCGGTGGAAGTGCTCACAAACTGTAGTACGAGAACTGAAGTAAACAGGCTGCAAATGGAACTCTGCTATGATGTTGTTCACTTGTCACATAATTGCCATTTCTTGGCCTCCTACACAAGGCAAAAATGAACTAACCCTTTTAATAGTGTTACAAGCTTTAGCCACAGGGTGCCAATGAGGCTTTGATACAATAGATGAATATGAAGATGCCAGACAATTGCTTTTCTGTTTCTATGCAAAGTGAGCTTTTAAGGAAGTATCTCTCTCAGAATATCACTAACATGCAATACTCTGTTCGCTACTATTAGTTTAAAGCCATACTGAAATACCTTGGAATGTTTCGGTTGCCCACTTCTCACAGCGGCTTCCTTGCTTTTCCGTCAACAAGCGTTCATCTTGTTTGTACAATGTGATGTCTGGGAGCAATCATGGAAACAATGCAACCAGCATTAACATTTCAGGGTTTTTTTTATTCCTCTTCCTGCTAACTTCTTTCCTCAAATAAATTTGATTGCTTCCTCAGTAAAGAAATAAACAAGATTTACTTAACTTGAGCCAAGAGAGGGCAACTTGTTAGCCACAAAGGGCTGATATGAAGAAACATGAAACTAGGAGCTATGAGATTTCCAGATGTTGCTTTCAGAGCAGTGTATAGCTCTGTTCCTTATTCACAACCTGACTAGGGACTTTTGCCGTCTTATCTGGCTTGCCATTACTGGTGAAAGAGCTTTGATCCAGTATGACAATTCCTACCACCTTCTTCTACTTGCTCTATCATTATAACAATTTTTTTTTTTGTGGGGGGATTAACATAGATTGCTATTTTATGATAAATGAAAAAAATTAAATTTGTTCTATATTTCTTCCTCTTATATATTGAATGTCTGTATTGCTTTTGCACAGCACTATTTATTGTTGTGTTTTAATCCCTTTGTTTTAAATGTGATGCATTGTAATCTATTTGAGGCTGTTTCCACCACTGTTGTGAGTAAATAATTACTTAATATTATATAGATAGTTATGGTTGAGAACTAGGGTGGTGGACAATTTTCTGGACCACTGATGGCTGATGCTGTGCTTTTGCTTGATGCGTTTGGAATTATTCCATGTCAGGACTTTACCTGCGACCAATATCCTGTATAAATTGAGCCTCCAAATTGTCAAGTGAAGTGAGAGATGAGACAGCTTGAACACATGACTTGCAGTCTGACTCTGTGTACATAGCATATATTTGAAGCACATTCGAAGCACCATCTTTTCCTCAAAGAATTTTGGATACTATAGTCTACCTTCCACAGAGATACAATTCCTAGCAGCCCTTCAGAAACTACAGTGTCCAGAATTCCTTGAGGGAAAGAATGTGCTTTGAATGTGCCTTAAAAGTACAGTGCATACTGAGTCTCGAATTTCTGTACCGGCAGAAGATTAGAAAGAAACATCAATTATCTATCCTTTTGGTTTGTTTTTAAGTTGGTCTTCTGTAGTGGAGAAGTGATTGCTGCCTCACAGGAAACAATTCAAATGTCCAGAATATAAGTGAAGCTGTGAGTGTCAGCCCAGAAACAAAAGACATGAGAACATGACCTTTTTAACTCAGGTCTTATTTCTTACTAGATAACATTTTTGTAATGCTACCGTTTGCATGGTTGCCAGTAGATGGCCCTGCAAACTGCAGCATAACAGCACGTGGAGCAAGCGAGCAAAGCAGTGGCCCAGGCAGGCCTTCCTATATTCCCACCCCACCTGCTCCCCTGTTCACTTGCAGGCATGCACAAGCGGGCAAGGGAAGCCCGGGGCTGAGTTAATGTGGCGTACTTGGCTGTGAGTCTTGTTCCCTGCCTAGCAACCCTTTCCTGCCTAGCCAGGGTGGGGGTGGGGTCGTGACTGACTCCAGCTACAAAAACTGAGTCTGCTGAACAGACTCTTGGGTAGGGGTGCTGTTTGTGGGTGTGGGGTTGTTGCTGCTGGGGTTTTGTATATTTGTTTTAGATTTTGTTGTGATTTATGTGGAAATTATTCCGTTTGGTTGTGGATTTTTTAAATGTTTAATTTATTGTAAAAGTAGCAATAGTTACGTTGTAAGGTAAAGGTAAAGGGACCCCTGACCATTAGGTCCAGTCGTGACTGACTCTGGGGTTGCGGCGCTCATCTCGCTCTATAGGCCGAGGAGCCGGCGTTTGTCCGCAGACAGCTTCCAGGTCATGTGGCCAGCATGACTACGCCGCTTCTGGCGAACCAGAGCAGCGCACGAAAATGCCGTTTACCTTCCCGCCGGAGTGGTACCTATTTATCTACTTGCACTTTGACATGCTTTCAAACTGCTAGGTTGGCAGGAGCAGGGACCGAGCAACGGGTGCTCACCCCGTCACAGGGATTCGAACCACTGACCTTCTGATCAGCAAGTCCTAGGCTCTGTGGTTTAACCCACAGTGTTGTAGTTATGGGTTATTTTTCATATTGTAAGCTGCCTTGAGCATCATTTGAACTGTGGAAAGGTGGCATACAAATAAAATTATATATGTATGTATGTATGTGCGTATGTGCATATGTGAATGGGCAGGTGCTCCAGCAGAGGAAGCAGCCAGGCAGCCAGCCCAGGCAAGCCTTTGCATTCTTGATTTGTTGTTTCAAAATGCACACTTCCTTCTGCCACCAGTGGTGGTGTGGGGAGAAGGGGAAAAAGGCTTCCTCCTCTCCACCCCACTTTACTCTGGGACTGGCAGCAGCAGTTGACAGAGAGGTTGTGGGAGGGGGGTAAACTGTTGAGGGAGAGGGGAGTCTACAACAACAACTTTATTATTTATACCCCACCCAACTGGCTGATTTCCCCAGCCACTCTGGGCAGCTTAAAGGTGAAGGTACCCCTGACTGTTAGGTCCAGTCGTGGCCGACTCTGGGGTTGCGGTGCTCATCTCACTTTACTGGCCGAGGGAGCCGGCATACAGCTTCCGGGTCATGTGGCCAGCGAACCAGAGCAGCGCATGGAAACGCCGTTTACCTTCCCGCCAGAGCAGTACCTATTTATCTACTTGCACTTGACGTGCTTTTGAACTGCTAGGTGGGCAGCTTACAGCACATATAAAACATAGTAGAACATTTAAAACCTCCTGATACAGGGCTGCCTTCAGGTGTGTTCTAAAAGTTATGTAGTTTTTTATCTCCTTGGCAACCGTGTTCCACAAGGAGGGTGCGACTACCAAGAAGGCCCTCTGCCTGGTTCCCTGTAACTTCGCTTCCCGCAGTGAGAGAACCAGCAGAAGACCCTCAGAGGAGGACCTCAGTGTGGAGGTGGAAACACTCCTTCAGGTATACACTGAGGCTGTGTTGGCAAGGGTTGGAAGTAGACAAGTTTGATTTTAAAAATTGTTCTGCTGATGCCAATGCAAATAGAGTCCACCATTATTATACCACCTATCCTGGTATTGGGGTTTTGTTTGCTTGCTTTTTAGGAAAATTACAGGGGAAGGGCTGTGACATTAATTGTGGCAGCAGCACAATTACCGGTAATTAAGGACTGGAGGGTGAAGAGAATTGGGGAATGACTTAAGGGTTTCAGTGCTCAAGCACATGAAGATACCAGGTTGATCCATCAATGGAAAGCAGAAACAAGCAAAGTTTCTCAGAGGTTAGATCTAGCTGGGCCTTCCTACCACGCAGTTACCAAATACTAGAAAGGGTAGACTTGTTTTCTGATTAAAGTTTTGTTTATTTAATTGGAGCATTTACTTGCCCCCCTCCCGGAATGTTCCTGTGGACACACCTGTTTGGAGCCAGTTTGCAATATTTGGAGCAGAATGGGCTGAAAGTTTATTTGGAGTTAGCTAGGCCTCTCCTTGGAGCAGGAACCAGCAAGCCACTCCAGTATCCCTGCCAAGAAAACTCCATGGGCAAAGACAAGCCGTGGAAGACAGGAGTGCCTGGCGTGCTCTGGTCCATGGAGTCAAGAAGAGTCGGACACGACTAAATGACTAAACAACAACAGGCCTCTCCTCCTCCCAGAGTTGTGAGCAGGAGCAGCTTCCCGCTGGGGGCAGGGAGGCGTACTCAGCTCCCTGCTCCTGATTGCTTCTGCTGCCGCGGCCAATCCCTCCAGCTGACCAATAGGGCCACATTTAAACAGCCGCGGCAGCGCTCAGCTCCCAATCTGTTTCTGCTTTCTTCAGATCTCTCACCCTCCCTCCCTCTTAGGTCAGCTTCTTTTTTCATATTGACCTTGCTATGGACTTTGGTTGGTTGCCTTGGTTGCCCAAGGGGCCTGGTAGGACTTTCTTATCCATTTGGCAAATTGGCACCAGCCTCTTGGTTTTTTCGCCTACCTCGTAGCAATTGGTCACAATATTCTGGTATTGGCAGTTAGGCATTGGAATCGGTGTGCTGTGTTGGAGTATTGGGTATGCACTGTCATCTACCCCTCCTCTTTTGGGTATTCCGTTAAAGGAATCCAGCGGTCGTGGATCCTGTCCGATGCCCTGCTGGTGGCTAGGGCCATGGCATGACCCCCGGTGACGTTATGGGGGTCCAGTTGTATTTGCACCAACAAGCTCCTCCCATTGGTTGTTAACCCTAATTTGACTCCCCACTGTGCGGGGTGGAGTCAGGTATTGCTGTTTCATCCAACGCCTAAGCTAATACTACTCACATGCTGTAACCAATGAAAGTTGTGGCCTAACTTTGCCCATTAACCTAAAATAATGTGTCCTTGTGTCTTATTATACTCCTATGCGGGTGGCAGGTCCTCGACTCACAAAAACCAAATTGCAACCTTGGAGGTAGGGCAAGGCCGCAACATCTGCTGTCTGAGAACCTGAGGCTGTGCTGGCTGCTACAGGAGTGCCTTTTTGCATCTAGCTTGCTGAGCTTGCATATTTGTAACAGAACTGATATTAACAAAGGTCCCATAAGTTGCTAGGGCTCTCTAAGCAAAATGAAAATGAAATTTGAAGTTCTGTGGGTAATGCCGAAAAGTATTACACCAATAAAATCACAGCACACTTCCGTCTTAAAATGCCTTTTATGGTGTACTATTTCATCTTTAACTGGCAATCTCTTCTGCAGTTCCCAAAGATGCTATTGTAAATGGATAATGATAATTAGATTTGTATCATGTTTCACATGTAATGGGAGGGATTTAAAAGGCTGGTGAATTGAAAAGGTGATATTACTAACAGAAGCTGACTGCTTCAAGTCCATTGTCCCACATGAGATGTAAAATAATGTTAACTAATACATTATTGTAGGCTTTATTAAACAAGGAAGATATGAAACCACCCACCATTGTAGTAATTTTAAATTTCACTTTATATAAATAAGATTGTGCACCATGTCAAGCCAATCTAAACATAAAATAATGTCTTTGTTATATTCCCAGTACAGCGTCTGAATCCCAGAGGATTAATTTTACTAAGGAAGGAGGGTTTTTCATACAGTTGTTGCTATAGAGACAAACCCCTTGCTTAGCAATCATGTAAATAGTACACTCAAACCATCTTAATTAGTCAAGGACTTTAGTGGTAATATGTGAAAAGTACAAAAGCATTATTTAAAACCGAATATACATTGGTTTATATAACTTGTATTAATTAAGTTGTCTTCAGTAACCCTTATAACAGGCATGGCTGCATGGGTATTTTTAAAAAAGGGCCTGGGGAGGTTGGAAAATATGTCAAGCAAAGAGGCAAGCTGGCCCCAGGCTCCAAGTCCTCAACTAGCACAACAGAACAGAAAATCTTCCTACTATGTAATTGGAACTGGAGCAGCACAGTCAGAATGATAGGCTAGGGACACTAGGGTGCTCTCTCATCCCCCTGTCTGCACTGTGGAGATGATCAGAGCTTTTTTGTGTGACAGTACTCACCAGAACAGAGTACTGGCACAGCTTATCCATCAGCCCATTTTGTGCTGACACAAACAGTACTTTTATCAAGATATGAGTAACAGCATCTCATTTTTGAACCCAAGAAAGCTACTAGAGATGATAAAACTGACCTATCCCGCAGGGTTGCTTGTTTATTAATTCATTGGTATTTGTTTGTTTATTTATATTTGTATGCTTGCATCCACCCTTCCTCTAAGACTTTCAGCTCAATTTTGGGCAGAAATACTACTAATACTACTAATTTATTCTTTATACCCCACCCATCTGGCTGGGTTTCCCCAGTCACTCTGGGTGGCTTCCCAAAAAATATTAAAAATACAATAAAACATCCGACATTAAAAACTTCCCTAAACAGGGCTGCCTTCAGATGTCTTCTAAAAGTCAGATAGTTGTTTATTATTCCTACAGGTGCAGTTTCCGGAATCACTTGCTACAGTTGTGCTGATGACAAGGACTGATCCCAAATGGCAGCTGCATTCTGCACCAACACTATGGAAGAGGCCACTGCGCCTCTCAGTGCCCAGGCCTCTGTTTTCAGGGCCCAGTACAAACTTGCAACATGGGTCTGCTCCCACCTACACACTGCAACCCCCTCCCATAGGTTAGGAAAGAAAAGGTTGCCTTTAAAGTCTAAAATTACCTTTCTGATATTTATGAAATTATGCCACAGCCCATGCTGGGACATCTTTGATTTTTTTAGCATGCCTCCAAATGCCTCATCATTATTATTTTTTTCCTGAAGAAGCATTCCACAAACTTTGCAAACAATTTTGTAACTTTCTGGTAGGTCCCACTGAATGTATTCATATTCTCAAACATTTTCCAAGAAGAAATCGGGACATTTCTTGTCAGGTCCCCCCTCTCCACATGCACAATAACAACAACACTGCTTCACACTTGCCCCCCCCCCCCGAAGCCCTGCACACTTACTTGGAAGTAAGCCTCATTGCTGAGTAGGATGGGATTCCCTCCTAAGCCTGTGGAGTCCATAGAGATAAAAAAAGTGGTCATAGAGAGAGTAAAGTGTAGAGTGAAATGCAATTCGGGACTTTGGGGACAAAGGTACAAATCTGTGACAGCTCATGTTTTTCTGTGATTGTCCCAGCCAAATTGTAGCACTTGGAGGGTATGTGTATTACCCTGTCAATGTTTAATAGTGTATCAGTGTGATGGCATCCAGAATTTTGGGTAGGGATGTAATTTATATGTGGATGACATCCACCTCTATCTCTCATTTCTGTCATCTGACTCTGGAGAGAGAATTACAATTCAGATCAGGTGCCTGGAAGACATTTAAATGAACAAACTTGGATAAAATCCTATGTACACTTACATTGAAGTAAGCCCCCCTGAGCATAGTGGGATTTATTTTTAGTAAACCTTCTCAGGATTGTGCTGTAAGAATGTAAACATCTCTGAAATGCTTCCTTCTTTCTTTCCCCCTACCAGAGCTCAAGCTACCAGTGTGAATTTACTGAAACACAGTGAAAAATATTCTGGGTTTGGAGTTTTTAATCATATGAGAAAGCAATAAAATTTTATGGATTTTTTTGGTATTGAAATGTTAAATCTTTTCACAGTCATTTTCTGTAAATGTAAATGTAAAAGGTAAAAGGTAAGCTTTTTGCTGTGTAGAATATCACCCCCCCCAACACACCTACACTCAAAAGAATGGTGGTCTGTTGCTTCCTAATGGCTGTTCTGCATCACCTCAGTTCCACACGAGAAGATTATAATTCCCAAGTTGTTTTCTGAGTTTGCCTGAATTTTTCATTTTCTGCAGTTCAGGTTTTTCAACATTGTTTTTATTTAAATATTTTGCAAGACCAGGCGGTAATGAGAATGTACAGCACAATAGACTGATTGTTTTTGTAACAACAGCACATTGTATTCAGTCCATTCCATGTGCTATAACAAAAGTACAGTAATCGCCTATCAGGCAATAAGATGGAAAAGCACAGTAAGAGAATAGCAAAATAAATGAGATTGCTGCTTTAACCATGTCTACTCAGATGTAAGCTTTATTGAACTAAGTGGGGCTTGCTCCCAGTTCTGTGAGGTTAAGCTAGCAACCTGTTAACTGTAAAGGTAACAATAAAACTAAGACTCACTACACCATTTTTGAAACTCACGTGGCTCAGCAGTATAAATAGATGCATTTGTGCTTGGCCAGCCTATTCCTGTCAGCCAGGCCTCAGGAACATTAACAATGCAATTCTACGCAATTGTACTCAAATGCCAACTCCCAGGTAAAAAAGTCTAGGATTACAGTTTAAATGCATTTTCCTGGGTGACTGAACTTCATAATTGAAATGCCCCACACCCTCCTAGGAACATCACAGGAGTTTGCCTTCCACAGAGTCAGATCATTGGTTCATCAAACTCAGTATTGTGCACGCTGAGTAGCAGGATCTCTTCTGGGCTTCGGACGGGGGCATTCCTGGCTCTGCCTGGAGATGCTGCCTGGGGATTGAACCTGAAACTTTCTGCATGCAAAGCATGTTGCCTCTGCGGCCTTTGCTTCCTTGTGGATACCTAGGATCTTTTCATAGTCCAGCAATGCCAATTTTGTCTGGTATGAGCAAGCATGGGAGAAAAACCTTTGCGTGGACAGGCGGAGTCCCCAGATCCTGCGCGGTTCCCCCCCCCCCGGTCATGTGGAATAACGACTCAAGACAACGTGCTATGGGATTTAATTGGCCACAACTTTATTAAATTTCAAATGTGGGTAGACCTTGGCTCAGGCATTGGGTGTTCTCCCTCCCCAGTCCCCAGCTGGGGACCTAGGGAGCTACAGGGTTATCCAGTGTGTGTGGGGGGGGATGGGCCGGCTCTGGAGAACATATGTTCAAGCAGAGATAGCCGCCCCCGTTACGCCGCCGCTGCAGGGGAGAGCAATGACAACCTTTCGGCGTACGGTCAAAGCCTCCCTTCAGAAAACCCCTTTAACGGGGAACCCTGGTATCGCCGCCGCAAAGAGGAAGATGGACTAAAGGATTCCGCCCAAGGCCTGATACCGCCAAAGTTGTGACATTTTGCTACGGGAAAGGCGAAACCTGCCAATGCAGGGAAATTCCTTTCCGGCCCTTTAACAGCGACCTTAACGTAGCAGCGCCCGCATACCTGTGAAGAAAAGTTAACCTGCAAAACCTGTGAAGAAAAATTAACCTGCAAAATAAGACATTAACTGAGGGTGGGTAGGGCGGGAGAAGCTCTGGAGCCAAGTGAGGATTCCCAGGTAAGATCCTCCCTCTATTGTGTGGGCAGGTAATCCCTCCCCTACCTGGCCTGGTCTCCTTGGCAACGCTTCCCCCAGGTGGGATTGGACAACTGACTGAGGTAGGCGGAGACCTCCAGGTATCCCACCTGAGGGAAGGCAAAGCCAAGCCTATGCTGTTGGAGCCACTCCAGATCTAGGGGCTGCGCGCGTCCACGCAAAGGGCACCCCCCGTTTTAGGCGGGGAGTGGTCATTCCTGAGTTGGCAAAACCCTGAAGCGTCAGCTTAGGAATGGAAATTCTTGAACTGTCCACTATGGTTGGATTTGATCCACAAGAGAAGCATATACTGAAGCTTCACTGGTTAATCACCTTCATTTCATTTATGCTTGCTGCAAAAGATAATCTGGCACTAAAACATTGAGTCTGTACTTCTTCCTCCATTTGGGACCCAAAAGTTCCTCCACAAGCATAGACGTATGTCGGTTGTGTGCCAGCATTATTTCTATAAGGATAACATGGATGCATGAAATATTCTTTAAATTAGTTTCAAAGTATATTCCTTAGCTAGTATATTTCACTAAAAGCTGAAAGGATCCCAGACCTCTGAGTAGGTAGTCTCCTTTATCATGTTCTTTCTATTAATAAAATGATGGCATTGTACAGACCCTCCAAGTGTCCCTATTTTCCAGGGACATCCGTGATTTAGAGAAACTGTCCTGGTTTCTGATTTGATCCCGGAATGTCCCGCTTTTCCTTAGGACGTCCCTATTTTCATTAGAGAAATGTTGGAGGGTATGGAGTTATTCAGTGCCCAAGCTGTCTGAAGGCAATTCTGTACAGAGAAGATTTTTTAAATGTTTAATGTTTTATTATGTTTTTATATATGTTGGAAGCTGCCCAGAGTGGCTGGGGCAACCCAGTAAGATGTGTGGGGTATAAATAGTAAAAATATCATTATGGAATGGGACGTCCATATATTAATCAGATAAATTTTGGAGGGTATGCATTGTAGATACAAATGGAATGGGAAGTTAAGTTTTAAAAATATGACTCCTGTTTAAACCCCTGAAAAAGATCTGCCATTTTGCTTTCCCCGATCTTTGAATGTTTAAGAACACTTGCTGGTTGTAAACACCCATCGTGTGTTTGGATACATAGGCCCTCATGATTTCAGTACAGTTTTTAAGTTGCAACATCTGTGTTTGTATATCATCTGGTTGTTCCAGGTAAAGATGGAAAGTTGGTTACTGATATCCATCTGACCAGTTGGTGGCAGTATTTCCTTGCACTTGGATGGTGACTCCTTCTGGCAGCATTCTGGATGACAGAAGGTGGGCTGTTGCAGCCTTATATTCTCCATGATAGTTTAAATTGTTTGCTCATTTGCTGGAGATTAAATCTTCAACTTTTGACACAGATGTTGAATACCCAAGGATTTTTTATGAAATATTTGTCATCCTTTTGCACACTTCTCTGATTTGGGTAATACTGGAGAGGATTGGACATCACAAAGGTTGATGTCCACTACGTCTTGTTTTGCACAAATGGAGGTGTCACCTGGACTCCTTCAGTGCAAGAAGCAGCCCAAAGTGATATCTAGGTCAGACCTAAACTTGCCACTTTCGTGCCCACATTATGGAAACTTAATTGAGGGGCGTAATTGCAAATGCAGCAATATAGCTTTTAGGGATGTTGAAATAAATTGAATAGGGTTACTTGGAAAAGTGAACACCCCTGTCAGGCAGAGCCTACTTGGCTTGAAAGTTGTGCCTGCCTTTGCCTATTACACCGCCCCACCCCAGGGGCCCTGAAATTTACCTGATTGCTGCCCTGCAGGGGATTGGACTCGGTGACCCTCATGATCCCTTCTAACTCTACAATTCTATGAAAAAGGAAGACCACTGAAGCAGGATTCAACCTCAATCTCTTAGCCACCATCCATCCTCCAACCGCTTCCAGGCACTCACACAAGACCTTCACCACCTTCACTGGTTCTGATTTGAAAGAGAGGAAGAGCTGGGTATCATCCACATACTGATGAAAACCCAGTCCAAACCCCTGGTGATCTCTCCCCGTGGCTTCATATAGATGTTAAAAAGCATGGGGGAGAGGATGAAACCCTGAGGCACCCCACAAGCGAGAGCCCAGGGGTCTGAACACTCACCCCCAACACCACTTTCTGGACACGGCCCAGGAGGAAGGAGCGGAACCACCGCATAAAGGTTGACATAATTTAAATGTGGCATGAGATTCTCCATCATGAACCTTGTTTGACCTTGGTGCAAACCTGATAACATCCTCATCTCAAAATGTGTCCTGAAGGCATTCAAGAAATACCTCAAAGGTCCTTGTAAAGGTCAACACAGGCAAATTTAGTTGCCAAGTATAATCTATTCAAATTCCTGAATGAGGGGCATACAAAGAACGGTCAGACAGAGAGCAGACAATTCAGTCACAGCCCACTAGGATGACTTTCTTTAAAATGGGCAGGAACTCTGGGAGAAAGACAGGAATTGCTCATCTCAAGCTCCTGCCCCCTTCCCTACTAGAAGTATTATTAAAACCTCAGATATTTGAGTAGTCAGTTGGCTCTGCTAGCTCCAATAGAACTTGCCCAGTGCTCTCAAAGACCAACATACATGAACTGAAGGACAGGTATATTCTTCCCTAACCATTTCTGCCTTGCTATTTAGTGCAGGTTTCTGTGGCAAAATTGCCGTACTCACTTTTCTACAAGCTTTTTTGAAAATAGGTATTTCTGTTATTCTTTTGATCAACATGTGTATGTATTATGTGAGATGCTGCCTCTTAAATTTTAATTTTGCTGTCTGAAGCAGCATTTTGATATACAGTGAAACCTCAGTTGTCGAATGTAAACCATTCTGGAAGGCTGTTTGACTTCCGAAATGTTCAAAAACCAAGGCGCGGCTTCCGATTGGTTGCAAGAGCTTCTTGCACTCAAGCGGAAGCTGCATTGGACATTCAGGTTCCAAGAAACTTTTGAAAACCGGAGCCGAAATGTTCGAAAACGGAGCCATTCAAGAACCGAGGTTTGACTGTATTCTGTCACTTCTACTTCATATAATAAAGCAAACTTTATTTATTCATTTGGTGTGAGAACTTATAGGCATAAGGTTAAGGGTAAACATGTATTTATAACAAATGCACTTCATAACTCCAGGAAAAGATTCTAAACCTCTCGTTGGTGTGTGCTTGGACACCTCCTTGGGTTCATGATCCAAACTATAACACTTGTGTGCATGGAAGGCCTCTCTGCACCTCTTGGCCCTGCATTTGGAGTGACGACTCCTCTGCCGCTTGCCACCGGATGAAGGGACCCTCGGCACCAGGAGATCCTCTGGATGCTGAGTGCCTCCTTTGAAGGGGCCGACCGAACCTGCACAGAACTAAAAACATGTGAGGAGCTTGGTTGGAAAGAAGTCCCCCCCTCCCATGCTGTGTAACTTGAGGCCCTGAACTCCCAGACCCCGGGGGTGCCGACTGCGAACAAGGCAGCCCGGGCCAGAAGGCCTGCCAAACCATGGCATCCATACTCCTAGGACGACCCCTAGGGATAGCTGGCACTGGGATCCTGGAAGGCTAAAACTGGGAGAGCAAGGCCCCAGAAGGATCATAAGCCTCCCTTCGCTCACATCAGAAGGACCATGGGCCTCAAAAACAGTGGAAGACGTGGAGGGGCCAGGCTGAGAATCAGGCTGCCTCCCAAATTGCTGAGCCAATGACTCAAGTTCCATATTAAACCTTGTCATGGCAGCAGGGTCTGAACCAATATCAGCCATGATTTTACCCAAGCGATCCAGCGTAAGCTGAGGAACTGCTGGCGCTTGCGCTGAACGCAGTGACTGAGACGGGCCTCTAATCACTTTTTTTGAAGGGAGAGCAGGACTAGGATTCCTCTTAAGAGGCATCTTGATCCCTTCTTTACCAAGCAGGGGGAGTACTAAACAAAGACACAATAATAAAGAGCACTCAGGCAATCAAAATGGCGCTCCCGCCAAAACAAAATGGCGCTCCTGCCAAACTAGCTGTGGCTAAAATGGCGACTGGGCCAAGGGGGGGGCGGGGTTTCGCAGCCCTGGGAAAATTCCCCACCAGCCTTTACGCAAAACGGGCAATGAAACTCACCGATCCAACAGAGAGGGAATTCTCAAACAATACAAAAGCGATCGGCTGTACAGAACAATCCACCAATGAAACTCATAAATTGCCCCAACACTGCATAAATTCAAAATGCTTGAAGCTGCAGCTGCAGCTGGATCCGAGACTAAAAGTCGCTACACAAGAAATCACCAAGACAATCTGTCAAAGGTAATTCGCTCTCTTAAGCACAGAGGACACGCTGCTAGCTTGTTCCGAATGCACATGCCGAAAGAGGAAGCTCTGGGTCACGTGCAAGGGTATATATAGGTCCTTCAGTCTGTTTGCACTGTGCCCCATTGGCCAGATTGAACCCAACATTGAGGGACCTACCAATCGGGTGTCGTGGCTGACCAATCTTACCCTCCCACAACAAAGGAGGTCGGTCTCCAGGTCTCACTGCAACACGTGCCCTCTTTTAGGGAGGACACGATTTGATAGACCTATAAATATACCATTCTAAATTCCTTCCTGATCAAACCCAAAGAGCGCTCAATAACAGTTCCTCATCACCCTGGAAAAAAGTGACAAGTGGGGTGCCAGGGGCTTCTGTCCTGGACCCGTTGATGTTCAACATCTTTATAAACAACATGAATGAAGGAATTGAAGGAATGCTAATCAAATTTTCAGGTGACAACAAGGGGGGCAGGCAGATGCCAATTTTGCAGAAGACAGAATATGGATTCAAAATGACCTTAGCAGATTGGAGAACTGGGTCCAAAATAACAAAATGAATTTCAATAGGGACAATAGGAACAGGTTCTACACTTAGGCAGGAAGAACCAAATGAACAAATATAAGATGGGGGAACACCTGGCGTGCATGTACATGTGAAAAGGATCTGGGGGGGGGGGTCTTAGCAGACCACGAGCCTAACATGAGTCAGCAGTGTGATGTAGCAGTAAAAAAAAAAAAAGCTTACACTATTTTAGGCTGCAACAACAGAAATATAGTGTCCAAATCAAGGGAAGGAATCACACCACTCTATTCTGCCTTGGTCAGACCACACCTGGAATACTGTGTCCAGTTCCGGGAGCCAAATTTTTAGAATGATATTGACAAGCAGAATGTGTGCTGAGGAGGGCAACCAGGATGATCAAGGGTCTGGAAGCCAAGCCTTATCATCTTTGAGGGAGCTGAGTATGTTTAACCTGGAGAAGAGGAGTATGAGAGGAGATAGGATAGGTAAAGGTAAAGGGACCCTTGACCATTAGGTCCAGTCGTGACCGACTCTGGGGTTGCAGCGCTCATCTCGCTTTATTGGCCATGGGAGCCGGCGTACAGCTTCCGGGTCATGTGACCAGCATGACTAAGCCGCTTCTGGCGAACCAGAGCAGCGCATAGAAACGCCGTTTACCTTCCTGCCAGAGCGGTGTTGGTTTGCAAGCCCCCTCCATAGAGGCTGGCTCCTCTCACTGTCCTTGGAGCTTGCTTATCGGTAACCTCCTCTGGCTGATATCCAGACAGACCAGGGAGATTTTGATAGGCGACATTTTCCCAAGGGTGGGTAAAATGCACAACCCCTCCCTCCTGCTTCCGCAGGGGAAAGAAAAATAAGTCAGAAATCTATTTACATGATGTTTATTTCTGACATTATAGCACTAGAGCAAAACATGTCCTTTCAGTTCAGTTCTTCCAGCAAGTCTGACAAACTTCCTGAACATGTGCAGTCAGAAGGCTTCAAGTTACACTCTTCACAAAGACTTATCCAGCCTGTGAACGTCCTGGGAAATACTTCTTTCCCACAGATAAGCGCATCATGTGATGTCAACAAACTGACTGTCTGCAGCGGTGATGTTTCCATATACTGACAAGCGGTACCTATTTATCTACTTGCACTCTAACATGCTTTCGAACTGCTAGGTTGGCAGGAGCAGGGACCGAGCAATGGGAGCTCACCCCGTCACAGGGATTTGAACCGCCAACCTTCTGATTGGCAAGTCCTAGGCTCTGTGGTTTAACCCACAGCGCCACCATAGCCATCCTCTGATATCTAAAGGGCTGTCCCATGGATGATGGACCAAGCTTGTTTTCTCCTGTTCTGGAGAGTAGGACCAGAACCAATGGCTTCAAGGAGATTCCAACTAAACATTAGCAAGAATTTTCTGACAGTAATAACTGTTCAACAGTGGAACAGACTTCCTTGGAACATGATGGATCCTCCTTCCTTGGAGGTTTTTAAGCAGAGGTTAGATGGCCATCTGTCAGGAATGCTTTAGCTGAGATTTCTGCATTGCTGGGGGTTGGACTAGATGACCCTTGGGTCCCTTCCAGCTCTACATTTCTATGATTCTATAAAGAACTGAGAAAGTTATTGATGGCTTGGGAGAATGGTGCTACGTGATTAAAGTAGCAAAGTAAGGCAGACAGCAGGGTGGAGAAAGGCTTATTGAATATTTTACAGTCATTTATATTTGACCTCATGGGTCCAAAACTTATTTTTAGGTTTCTAATCACCTTTCAAGTGATGGAAAATTGCTGGCCTTATGTTTCTGCATTGCCGTGTTGTAGCACAAGCACTTTTCCAAAGGTGATTGGACTCATTTTTAATGTGTGATAATGGAGAGCCAATTTAGAAAATCAATATGAAATGGCATGCTAAAAAAAGAGGGTTGGTAGGCAATGTGGTATTATTTGTTTACCATAAATCCACATTGAAAGTTGAGAAACATTCTTCTCAAATCGTGTCTCATCAATGTTGTGACCCAGTGGAACATGTACACACACGTACCACTTCCTGATCTGAGACAAAATATCTTGTACCTGAAGCATTCCTGAGATACACCACCTTGCTAAACTTCCAAACTTGTTTTGAAAATTTTCAAGGAAGGGCATTCAGTGGCTTCATATTCAGCTAGTGTTGGTGGTGAATTTCAGCTTCTACTGTTAGAAAGTTCTTCCTTATTTTTGATGTCAGTGAATTTTTTCTTGGTTCCAACCCCCCCCCCCCCCGAGAAATCCCAGTATATGAAATGAGTAAATGACACCATTTGGAATATTTTAATATTGTCAACTTTCTTAACCCTTAATCTAGGCTTTTCTCCCTGAGTTTCCCTTTAAAACCTTTTGCCTCCGTTTTGAACTGAGATGTTCACCACTGAATCCAGAGAAGGTTGTTGAATAATAATAATAATAATAATAATAATAATAATTTATACCCCACCTATCTGGCTGGGTTTCCCAGAACTAGAATGGTGTTGTGGGGTAATTTTAGGTTCTGGAACATTTCTGTAGCCACCTCAACTGACACCAAGCCAAACTGCACAGATCCTAGATACGACACCAGAACACTTGGGTTAGATCAGCTTTGGAGAAGCTTTTCTGCCTTGTGTTAAAATGAATTTAAAATAAATATACAGTACAGTGCCCAGCTTACCTACTATATCTGCCTAAATAAGCCCACATAAATATATCGTGCTTAAACAATCCGAAAAGAAAAAGCAACAACTATACTACTACTACTACTATTACTAATAATAATAATAATAATTTATTTATACCCTGCCCATCTGGCTGGGCTTCCCCAGCCACTCTGGGCAGCTTCCAAAAAAATATTAAAATACTGCAATCCATCCAACACTAAAAGCTTCCCTAAACAGGGCTGCCTTCAGATGTCTTCTAAAAGTCAGATAGTTGTTTATTTCCTTGAAATCTGATGGGAGGGCGTTCCACAGGGCAGGCGCCACCACTGAGAAGGCCCTCTGCCTGGTTCCCTATAACTTCTTCTTGCCGTGAGGAAACTGCTAGAAGGCCCTCGGAGCTCGACCTCAGTGTCCGGGCAGAACGATGGGGGTGGAGATGCTACTTCAGGTATACTGGGCTGAGGCCATTTAGGGCTTTCAAGGTCAGTACCAACACTGCTGAGGTACTATGTCTTTGATCTTGGAAACAAGATTACTACAATTCAGAACTGTGCTGTGTCTTTTCCCACCACTCAATATCACAGCTGAGGTCATTCTTCATACAAAAAGCCTGCAGCAGGGCCATGATGTGCATGTTATATTTTTGTGTGTTTTTATATTGTAAACCGCCCTGTGATCCTCAGGTGAAGGGTGGTATAGAAATTTAATAATTACAATCAATCAGTCAATCAATCAATCAATCAATCAATCAATCAACGATGGGTCGAGGCAGCTGCCTCAGGCAGTGGAAGCCCACCAGTGGAAAATCAAAGCCAACAATGGTGGAGGTTTCTGGCAAGATCTTGTGCACTCTGAGTTCTTGTCGTCGCTGCCATTGTGGCCGCCACTTTGTGGCTTCCTGTAGGTATTGGTGGGTCAGTGTGGGAAACAGGATGTGAACTAGACGCACCATTAGTCTGAGCCATGGCCACTGTTTATATTTAACAATGACAACAAATATATCAAACTACATTGTTTTCTTCACATTACGTAACAGAAAAAAATTAAGTAAAAATTAAATCTAATGAGAAGAGCTCTACTGGCTTGGACCAAAAGCCTAACCACAGACCCTACAAGTATCCCCATTTTCCAGGGACAGTCCCAGATTTACAGAAGCCATCCTGGCTTCTGATTTCATGCTTTTCCTTAGGACATTCCTATTTTCACCAGAGAAATAATAGACTCATAGAATCATATGTTGGAGGGTATGGGGTTATCCAACCCCCAAGCTGGCTGAATGGAAGTTTTCATACATGTGGAAGCCGCTCAGAGTGGTTGGGGCAACCCAGTCAGATGGGTGGGGTATAAATAGTAAAATAATAATAATAATAATAATAATAATAATAATAATAATAATGCCGTCTCTATTTTCATCAGAGATATGTTGGAGGGCATGTAACCAGTCCCACATCCTATTTCCCTGGTGGACAGCCAGATGACCATTGGAAGTTCATGAGCAGCACATGAAGACATTTATCTAATCCCATTTGAAGGCTGCCTAAATTGGTTACCATCAGCACATGAGGTACGGTAATTCCACAGTTTAACTATCTGATGTGTGAAGAGGTATTTCAGTTTGTCTCACCCACCACTCGGCTCCACTGGATCCACTGTAAACATCTATCAAGATTTTTTTTTTAAAAAAAAGTTACAACTTTTTAAAGTTGCATTGAGACCTGATAATTTGGGTTTTCTAAGCATTTTGAGATATTAATCATTCATCAGATCAATCCAATTCTAATTTAGAGTTCTCACTATTGTACTGTAAAAATCTATCAAGGTGTTTCATCCTTTTACAATATTTATTTCTCTCACCCTAACAGAATACATCAGCTTAATATCCAAGACCATCTCCTGACTTCCCACTTAATAACCAATGGCGCCTCTGTTCTTTTACTGGGCCGTGAGGACCCTTGCCGCCATGAATAATAATAGATTCACTCCGTTTCTTGTTCTTCACACCAAGCTTGAGAGCACCTCAGTCAATTGAGTCAAAACTAGTCCCTGTCCTATCCCTAGTTTCCAGCACCAAGTGTCCCCATGGGTCAAAGGGCACATAGGTTGCCCGGCAAAGGGAATGGAATCCTTTTTGGAATCCCTGCTTCCCTGTATGCCTTCTCTCCAAGCCCCCCCTTAAAATAATTTTTATTGATTTTCTTTTCTCATAACAAATATCCAGTATCATTTTCCAATTCCCCCCCTCCCTGTGACACCCTAGTCCAAGATCAAATCATGAATCATAGCAATTTTATTTGAAGCCAATCTAGAATGAAACAGCAACAGCCTACGACTGGTAGGAGATGATGGGATAACTTGAATACGATGAGTTGGAACAAGAGCTAGCTCCCTTCTCCTATCCTGCTCCCATTTATTACCAAGAAAGAAGATTCCACCTAAACATTAGGAAGAACTTCCTGACAGTAAGAGCTGTTCGACAGTGGAATTTGCTGCCAAGGAGTGTGATGGAGTCTCCTTCTTTGGAGGTCTTTAAGCAGAGGCGACAACCATATGTCAGGAGTGCTCTGATGGTGTTTCCTGCTTGGCAGGGGGTTGGACTCGATGGCCCTTGTGGTCTCTTACAACTCTATGATTCTATGATTCTATGATTCTAAGGACAGACCTCTCCAGTTCCTCATTCATGGGCAAATAAAGGCATCCTGCTTCTGTAAATCGCTTTGTGGTTTTTAAATTTTATGAAATAAAAAAATAAAAAAATACTGATCTATCTGTAAGTGAGTTTCTCATTAAGTCCCAGTAACTCTGAGTAGGGCTTTTGGTTTCCTTGCCCCTCTGTTTTGTTTTGCTGTTTTGGTCAAACAGCACCTACCTACTTTTGGGAAACAATTGACAAGCTTCATGGCTGGATGGAAAGGTCTTTGCTTTCAATGTTGATTTTGTATTTTTGAAAAACTTTTAATTTTTCTACTTAAAAAAAAACCTTTTTAAAAGCTGTTTCATGTGTTTATAAATCACCATGGGATACGTGCAAATGCCAAAATAAATTAAACACCCCTAAGTCACTTAGGAAAAGCTATTTGCCAGCTTTACTAAAAACCCCTAAACTTAAGCAAACTGTTCAGATTTCTGACTAGATTTATTGAAATAGAAAAAGGGGAGGTACCAGGTGCTGTCATGTTACATACTGTGGTCATCAAGCACGATAAACCTGTTTAGATGGATCAGCAGAGGAGCAGGTTTCATGAGAAAGGAGATAAGGTGACAGATAATGTAATGGTTATAAGGGGTTGCTCGTGCGTAAGTTACTTCCACTCCTGGCTAGGTAGCCTGGTTAAACCTGTTCTGGCTGGACAGCCCTTCACTTCGTGGCTGTTCAGTCGCTAGCAGAATCTGTCAGTGGGCGTTTCTTGAACTTCTTCCAGCAAAGAAGTTCTTTGACGCCAAGTCTACTCCTACTTTCCCTGCGCGGAAGTCTTCTGTGCAGGGAGGGTGTGGGTAGCGGAGGACCCGTGCTCTCCCCGCTGGTCTCCAGCGAAGAGTCTTGGAGCCCCCTCGCCAATTCTCCCATCTGCCCTCCTCTATCCCTGGTGTTACGCTGATTTCCTTCCCCAGCCGATGAGCTCCCTCTCTCCCTGCTGGACCCCTCTCCAGCATCGCTTGAGAGCCTTGCCTCCACCTCTGGCTCCGATGTCAGTTCCCTGACAGATAAGTTCGCTGCGGTTCCTGCATTGCAAGGGTCTGGAATACCCTTGGGAGTATCTTCCAAGTCTACATTGCTATGATTCTATGAGGACTGAGGATAATTAACAAAGGGCTTCCTGCTGCAGCCCTTTGTGCCCCAGCTTTAGTCTGCAACTGGGAAGAAAAAGAACAGCAGAAATCGGCACCTTCCCTGCTTGGTGCACCTGACGCATTAGGGAACCAACACAAGGGTTAAAAGGAGTTTCTGTGACTATGCATCAATAGCTTAAACTTTTAGAGAAAATGTAAAACCAGTATGAAAATATTATGTACTATTATGAATATTATGAATTGGTAATTAATGAGGGAGGGAAATGGAAACTGAAGCCATATGAACAAGTTAAAGAGCAAGTATATGATTGGTGGCATTATCTCCAATTAAATGCAATATTTAAAAAAGATCTGAAGGAAAAAGGTTATATAGAAAAAGAATCAAGTTTCCAAAAAGACATAATAAATATTGAGTATAAAACTTTGTCAAAAATGTATAAGATATTGCTGGAATGGTATACGAAAGATGAAGAGGTTAAGTCGGTAATGATACAGTGGGCAAAGGATTTTGGGTACAATATTCAATTTGAAGACTGGGAAAAATTGTGGAAAGAGCATATAAAATTTACGGCATGTACATCACTGAAAGAGAATGTGATGAAAATGTTTTACAGATGGTATATGACACCTGTAAAATTAGCAAAGATGTATAAGGTTGATAACAAATGTTGGAAATGCAAAGATAAAGAAGGGACATTCTTTCATCAGTGGTGGGAATGTAAGAAAGTGAAAAGTTTTTGGGAAATGATATATAATGAGCTGAAAAAAATGTTAAGATATACTTTTGTGAAAAAACCCGAAGCTTTTCTTTTAGGTATTGTAGGAAAGGACATAGGAAAAAAGGACTGCAAGCTTTTCCAATATGCTGTAACGGCAGCCAGAATCCTGTTGGCCCAGAAGTGGAAACAAGAGGAGATACCGACGATAGAAGAATGGAGATCAAAAGTGATAGACTATGCAGAATTGGATAAATTAACTGGGAAAATCAGATATACTAAAGACCAAAAGTTCATCGAGGACTGGGGAAAATTTGTGGATTATCTGAAAAATATATGTGGTGTAAACACAACGCTAGTGGGATTTAAAGAGGCACTGTAAATAAAAATAAGTATTGTTTATTAGAAATAATGGGAGTAAGGAGGAATAATGGCAATACGAAAGAAAGGAATGTGTATTAAAGGTATAAATATGGATGATTGTCAGAGACGCTGAAGGAAGTCAAAAACAGTCACAATTTGTTTTATGTGGGATTAAATGAATAATTGGATGGAAATTTATAAAATGCAAATAAAAAAAATTATTAAAAAAAAGAAAATATTATGTACTAATGTATAGTTGGTGGCACTGTGGTCTAAACCACAGAGCCTAGGGCTTGCCAATCAGAATGTTGGTGGTTCTAATCCCCGCAACGGGGTGAGCTCCTGTTGCTCAGTCACTGCTCCTGCTCACCTAGCAGTTTGAAAGCACGCCAGTACAAGTAGATAAATAGGTACTGCTCTGGCGGGAAGGTAAACGGCATTTCCGTGCGCTGCTCTGGTTCGCCAGAAGCAGCTTAGTCATGCTGGCCACATGACCTGGAAGCTATCTGCGGACAAACGCCGGCTCGGCTCCCTCGGCCTATAGAGCAAGATGAGCGCACAACCCCAGAGTCGTCTTCAGTTGGACCTAACGGTACCTTTTTATAGTTGCAAAATAATAGCAATAATGAAGTAATTGTTGGAGCTGCAACCTTTTTTGACCTGTTACAAAAATAGCTACTTTCACTTATTAAAAATTTCACAGCTGAGCTTAGTCGCATAGCATTTTGAAACAACAGATAGCACTTAACCTAAAAATATCAAGCTTCTGTACATTTATGACCTAAGATGTTTGAAATGGGTTTAATTACTTAAGAGGCTATATAATGGATAATGGATCTCATCAAAAAAGACGCCTGCTGATGGAGTCAAAGGAAGTTCATAGGAATCCATGTTCAGTCACAAACAAGAATGACTAATACTGTAGAGTGCATTTTCCATGTTGTTGAATAACATTTGCTTATTTTTAGATCAAATAACTAATATTTGTATAATTCTAGTTGCATGATTTTACCCACAGTGCTCTTGATTTTTCTTTGAGCAGAACTTTGGCTCGGAGTAAATCTTTTGGAGTGTAGCGTCAGAAAAGGTACAATGTCAATGAATGCACACTGCCAACAAATTCCTGCTGAGTGTTTTACTCATATTCAGCTGAGCACAAGTAGAGATGATGCATATATAAAATCTACATGTTTTATGTAAATTCTAAATTCCACTCCAAATGTCAAAGCAGCGAAGCACACACGAACAACCCCAAAAAATCAACAACCCACAAAAGTAATTGAAATATCTTGAGCCTAAGACTTTGAGAGTTAATTCTAATATTAAGCTTTGTAGAGTTACTGTCAATCACCTATTAAGAGTCTCTCCCCCCCCCAATACATTTTTTTAAATGAGATGCTTCTCCAGTCAGTAGCAGGTTGCTGCCTTTTCATATCTGATCTTTTTTAACAGCTTGATCAGTATTGAGCAGGTGAGATGCCAGCTTGCAGTCATGCAAGCTTATTAATTTTCCTTAAGGAATATTTTATATTTGTGGGGATTGCAATTTTACTGGAAACAGCAAATATTATATCATAGCAGACTTCCACTTTTTAGATGTAAGAAAAGCAAATACTTTCCATTCTTATCAACATTGTTTGCAAATTTTCTCCTGCCATTAGTACTTACTACCAACTTGATTTGTTGTGAACTCCTTATTCCCCCCCTCTTACTTCAGCTCCTCCCACTTTTAAAAGATGGAATGAGACAAATGACCAGGCAGAGCAGTGGATAGTAGAAGTCTGTCAACATCCTCCTGCTGCACACACTACTTTTCCAAGGCTGAGGAGCTTTTGCAGAGTGCTCTAATATTATCAAATAGGTATGTAATATTGTACTTTGCCTTCAGCTTCTTAGTAGTTATCCTTAGAATGTTTCCTTTAATATCTGTGTTAATAAGTTTTTGTAGCCTGTTGTGTGCTTCCATTTATGTTTAGTTAGGAATAAAACATTATAGTTATTAAATACTGGCAAATATTAGGGGGAAATCTGTACTCCCCTGTCTGGGGAGTGCTGCTGAGATACATTTATTTTCAGAGTATATCTGGCATTTTATAGTGATACAACTCAGCCGTATAAATCCTTGTAAACAGCTATGGCATGGGCTTGAGGTTACCATTCTGTTCATTCACAAAACTTTTCCAGCTCTCTATAATACATTTGTCTTTAAATAATTCATGTGGATAGTGAAATTATTTAAATCCTTTTGAGCTTTGAATGAATAATGAATCATCTTCACATCCAGCTTAACTGAAGTACTGTCCACAGTTTCTTTTTATTTTTTGGGTGTTAAGGCTATTAAATAAACCAGGTGGTGAAGCTAATAATTATGACAGAGACAGACCAACAAATAATGTATGGACACTTTATCTAGAATAGTCATACTATGAAACTTACATTATGGTGGTAATTTTAAAAATAAAATGATGGAATAATTTGCTTTCCTGACTATGAGTGCAGATCCATTGTGTCAAGTCTATTGACTGTGGTCAGAATTCAGGATTATTTATGATTTAGGTGTGGGCAAATACAACTGGCTGTTTGGAATCTGTATTTTCCAAATGACCTATTTGCTCACTTGCTGAAATTGAATCTAAATCTTGGGACTGGAATTTCATTAGAAGCATAGAAGCAATATTTTACATGTATTTCTTAAATCCAAATGTGTTAAGCACCCCTAAGCTCAAAATGCTCTGTAGATTTGAAAATTCTGGTAATCTTTTTGGAAGCCCATCAAAATTATTTGTAATCAGCTCCTGGATTGGGACCCTCTACACAGGATTAAGGCCTGACCTAAGGTGAGTTGTAGTAGCAGCACTACCACCAGGTAAATTTATGACAAAAAGAAAAATATATATCTTGGGCCACATGTGGGTCCTGGGTCAAAAAAGGGTGGACTCTACACCCACCTAGAATGATTTGCTACCGTTTTTGGGGGTGGGGGTGTGATTTCAATTGGTTGAAATATGAAGGGTGAATATTTCTTTCTGTTATTCAATAGCGTGCCTGTGCTTTCATCACTGAAATGTTCACTGCTGTGAAATATTGTTGTGTGGGTGCTAGTGCAGCTTTACTTATTATAGCAAAGAGTTCTCCCTATTTTGAAATTCAGTAGTTCTCATGGGGTGTGTGCAAATGTACACAGGCATCCCTACTGTTGAGTGAGCTCAGTCGTCCCCCGATTTTGGTGCTTGCCTTGGAGTCGTATCCTGATTTCTTCTTTCCTCTGCAAGTAGACAGTCTGTCATTAAAAAATAATAATCAGACACCTTGCGATTTTATCCAAATAAATATTAATCAATTTTTGTTTGTTTGCTTATTTGTTTAAATTGTCCTTTGCTGAAAACTAGCAGAACCATGTTCATTCATTCATTCAGAAGCTTTCTTTACCTGCAATTCATGAAATGATTGCAGGGTGAGTTACAGTATTATTTAAAACAGAAAAAACAAGCCAGGAAAAATGAGATCAAGTAAACTAATCCAGAATAAAAAACATAAAAGCACAAACAGTTACAGTAGTGAACCTGCAACCTGGGCAGAAAGGTTTTAATCTGGTGCCAGAATGTCAATACAGTAAGTGCTGCTGTGCTGGTCCGGGGGGGGGGGAGGTTACCGTGGGGCGAGGTCCAGGACCTGAGTTGAGGGTCGGCAGACAGTCCTCCTTGGGCGAAGCGGGGTCCACAGAGGGAAGCCGGGCAAGGACAGGAACTCTGGGGGAAACAGGACTGGATGCTGGCCGAAACAGCTCATCAACAACGTTGCTCCCGCAACCTGGGACCGGGCTGACTGGCCTTTATCTTCTCTGAGGCCAGGGGCGGTCCCGGCCCCCAGGAGACCCGCCTCTCCTGGCCTTAAGGCGAGCACTCCTCCTGGGAGAAACCAGTTCCCTCCGCCTCTCTGCCCTTCGCCTCTGCAGTTCAGGAGAGGCTGAAGGGTTACTGGGCCCAGGGGGAGACTCACCTGTAGGCACTGAGTCCTCAACCACCTCTGGAGCCAGAGTGGATTCACCTGGTTCCTGCTCCTGAGGATCCGGCACAGGTGCAGGCGCTTCAGAATCAAGGCCCTGCCCCAGTTCAGCTGGCCCTGGAGGCGGGGACTCCTGTGCATGCTGGGATTCCTCCGGTTCAGCCTCTGAATCGGATTCCCAGGCCATCACAGCTGCCTTGCAGGTGCCTTGCAGGTGCCATCACGGAGGCGACCCTGTCCCATGTGACCGGCCAATATACTTCCCCTGGTATTGGGACAGAAAGAAAGGCCTCCTCAACATTCAGGTCCTAGGCATGCTGATACAGTTCTCCTAGAATCAATACTGCAGGGAATATTGCACATCTGATCAAAATGACGTATGTCTGTACTGACTCAGTTATAGAAAGTAGACCTGCTATGAGTATACATCCTAAGTTACTGTAAAGCTCTTCAACCGTTCTAGCAGCTTTAATATATACTTATGTTATCAATGTATCCACTGTGACACTGGCCCTTAGGAATCCCACCCATATGGAAAAGATCTCCCCCCGGCCGAAATATTGGGAAATTTTGGAGCAAGAAGGGGACAGATTAAAACTGCAGAGTTTTGACAAACTAAAAAACAAAGTACGAGATTGGCTTCATTATTATCAAATAATGGAGGCTTATAATTTGGATAAGAAAATTGGCTTTCAGGTGGAAAAATCAAAATTGGAAACAGAATTGTTGGATCCTAAAACTAAGAATTTGTCAAGAATGTATAACTTGCTGCTGAAATGGAATACTCAGGATGAAACGGTGAAATCTGTTATGATTAAATGGGCACAAGATGTCGGACATAACATTATGATGGCTGACTGGGAACAGGTATGAAGTTTACGGCATGTAATGCCTTAAGAGAGAATATAATGAAAATGATATACAGGTGGTACATGACACCAGTCAAGTTTGCAAAAATCTATCATTTGCCCGATAATAAATGTTGGAAATGTAAAGAGATTGAAGGCACTTTCTTTCACCTTTGGTGGACATGCCCAAAGATTAAGACCTTTTGGGAGATGATCTATAATGAAATGAAAAAGGTATTTAAATATACCTTCCAGAAGAAACCAGAGGCCTTAATCTTGGGCATGGTCGGCCAATTGGTGCGAAAGGAGGATAGAACTTTTTTTATGTACGCCACAACAGCAGCAAGAATACTAATCGCAAAGTATTGGAAAACACAAGATCTACCCACCCGGGAAGAATGGCAGATGAAGGTGATGGAGTATATGGAACTGGCTGAGATGACTGGCAGAATCCGGGACCAAGGAGAAGAGTCAGTGGAAGAAGATTGGAAAAAATTTAAAGTTTATCTTCAAAAATATTGCAAAATTAAGGATTGCTAGAAAGATGTTGGGAAAAGAAAATTATGTGGTTTTAGTGGAAATGACATAAAGGATTAAGTAAAAATGAATTGGTGAAAGAGAGAATGTAAAATTATAGTATATTAAGACAAATTACTAAGATAAAAATAAGGTTGGAAGGATTTGCTGAAATAACAAATTGAATTAGAATACAAAAATGGGAGGTGTGAGGAGGTCAAGGAAATAAGTGAATGTAAGCAAGCGATGTTTAACTTGTTTCTTATTTTTTTCCCCTCTTTTTCTGTTTTCTGGTTTTTGATGATTTTTTTTAGATATGTATTGTTTTTTTGTTTTTTCCTTTGATTGTTATTATTTTCTCTTTTTTTCTGTAATCTTTAAAATCTTAATAAAAAATTATTTTTTTTAAAAAAGGAAAAGATCTCCCCCCTTCTCTCTGCTTCAACATCATCAACAGTGTTCTGTAGCAAATCCTCCAGGCGACACTAGTGTTGCTATGGAAATGCTCATCTGAACCCCCCTTTGCAGTAATTCAGAGTGAAATCCATTGCAGAGCATAATTGACTGCTACACAGGAGATAGTCAAGTTGTAGTGTCATTTTTTGATGGATTTTTAGTGCTGTAGCCAAGTAGAAAGGACTGGTGCCATCAACTGGAAGATGCTTGTGTGAGCCAAATCTCAGAGGGTTCTGCTAGGGATACGGAGCGCACAGGACAAATTGGTACATAATTACAGTAGGTTGACCCCCCCCCCCATGGCGTTGCTATGAAACGTAGTGATTTCACAGTGATGGCACCCAACGGTATCATTTCATGTACATTGGTAAGTGCTGTTGTTAAAATGCTGGAGAATGGAAATAGCTTAGACGTTTCAAGGGTGTCCTTTTTTGGTGTGTACAAATAGTTCCAGAAAAGGAGAGAGACAGAGAGGTTTTTGTGGTCTCTGTTGATAGCTGAAGAGAAGTGAGATACAGTGTTTTGATGAATCAGACTATCAAAGCAGTCTGACAAAGGAGCTATTTGTAAAGAGAGGTGAGACTGGAGTTGGATTTGAAGGAAATGAAGTTATTCAATATTTAAAAGGTGGTCTGTTCACATCATGAAATGTCTGTTTTGCTTTTGAGCAAAATACTGCATGTTGTAGTGAGTCAGAAAGAAGACCAAATACTTCAAAAAGTCTATTACTGAATTGATAGATTTATAGTGAGCAGTGTTAGTTCTGAAGACACAGCATGTTGGATAAATCCAGAAACAAGGGCATACCTCAAGGCCAAGTTAAATAATTAGTTTAGGGGTATCATTAATTGATGCTGACTTTATGAAATCAGACACCCATGTGCCCCTATTTTCCAGGGACATCCTGAATTTAATAAAGCCATCCCAGTTTTTTATTTGATCCCAGAAGGTCCCGCTTTTCCTTAGGACATCCGTACTTTCATTGAAGAAATGTTGGAAACCCATAGTAAACTGTTCAAACCCAGTACAGATCAGTTCTAAGTACACTGGGACCTCGGGTTAAGAACTTAAATCGTTCCGGAGGTCCGTTCTTAACCTGAAACTGTTCTTAATTTGAGGTACCACTTTAGCTAATGGGGCCTCCCGCTGCCGCCGCATGATTTCTGTTCTCATCCTGAAGCAAAGTTCTTAACCCGAGGTACTATTTCTGGGTTAGTGGAGTCTGTAACCTGAAGCGTCTGTAACCCGAGGTACTATTTCTGGGTTAGTGGAGTCTGTAACCTGAAGCGTCTGTAACCCGAGGTAAAGGTAAAGGGACACTGACTATTAGGTCCAGCCGCGGACGACTCTGGGGTTGTGGCGCTCATCTCGCTTTATTGGCTGAAGGAGCCGGCGTACAGCTGGTCATGTGGCCAGCATGACTAAGCCGCTTCTGGCAAACCAGAGCAGCGCACAGAAATGCTGTTTACCTTCTCGCTGGAGGGGTACCTATTTATCTACTTGCACTTTGACGTGCTTTCGAACTGCTAGGTGGGCAGGAGCAGGGACTGAGCAACGGGAGCTCACCCCGTCATGGGGTTTCGAACTGCTGACCTTCTGATCAGCAAGTCTGTGGTTTAACCCACAGCACCACCTGTGTCCCTGTAACCCAAGGTACCACTGTATAAAGCAGAGGTGAAGGTGTACTTAAGGGTACACACAGAGGAAAATCTGAAACCTTGCCCCACCAGTCCATTTTCCTCCCACAACCTTTCTCCCCAGGCTCTTTTCTCCCACTTCCCCCCTCTAGTCGCTGTGACTCCAGTTCTGGGGGCCATTATGGGAGAAAGATGAGCAGGCAGCCGAGGTCCAGCAGTCTCTGCTCCAACAGGTCCATTCTTTGCTTCCACTTTGCATATGAAGGGGGCAGATCCTCGCACAGAGCTACTGCCATCACATGTGTTTTGAGTCTCAAGCACACTTTGTCACTGAACTAGAATATTGTTTATCCTTTCCAGATCCATTTACATTTTCCTGCTCCTGGTGGGTTTCCACTGAAAAAAATGCTTTCACATTTTTCAAATGTACAATTAGTTTTTTTATTGCATTATTTATCCATCAGATATTCTACCTGAGACCCTGTATTTCAATATCATTCATAGCAAAATGGTATAAAGAGAAGTACCCATCAGGGAAAAAAATGCAAAATGCCCAGGTAGCAGACAGGAATATGAGGAAATGATCTTTAGGGATGGTCCTTGCCAACTGAGAAAGAAGCATGAAGAGAAATTCAAGAAAGGGAAGGGAAGCAGGTCGTACATGAAATAGAGGGAAGCAAAGTGGAAGCAGTACTCGGACCCCTCCTTGCCCCTTCTCATTACAATGCTGAATAAGCAGTGGACCCCCCCCCATTCTAGTATGTGCTGACTGTTTTTTGTAGGGAATGGGGCTCCCACAAATCTATCATCTATCATCTATCTATCATCTATCTATCTATCTATCATCTATCTATCTATCTATCTATCTATCTATATCTATCATCTATCTCTATCTATCTATCTATCTATCTATCTATCTATCTATCTCTATCTATCTATCTATCTATCTCTATCATCTATCTATCATCTATCTATCTATCTATCTATCATCTATCTATCATCTATCTATCATCTATCTATCTATCTATCTATCTATCTATCTATCTATCATCTATCTTTCTATCTCTGGAAATGTAATGATATGATGCTGTTTAACTGAAATATGAATAGCAAATCTTAGAGTTTGTATAACAACTAGGTAAAGGTAAAGGTACCCCTGCCCGTACGGGCCAGTCTTGACAGACTCTGGGGTTGTGCGCCCATCTCACTTAAGAGGCCAGGGGCCAGCGCTGTCCGGAGACACTTCCGGGTCACGTGGCCAGCGTGACATCGCTGCTCTGGCCAGAGCCAGAGCCGCACACGGAAACGCCGTTTACCTTCCCGCTGGTAAGCGGTCCCTATTTATCTACTTGCACCTGAAGGTGCTTTCGAACTGCTAGGTTGGCAGACGCTGGGACCGAGCAGCGGGAGCGCACCCCGCCGCAGGGATTCGAACTGCCGACCTTTCGATCGGCAAGTCCTAGGCGCTGAGGCTTTAACCCACAGCGCCACCTGCGTGCACTAATAATAATAATAATAATAATAATAATAATAATAATAATGTGTGTGTGTGTATTATTACGCCTAGGGGAAGTGAGGTTCAGAAAGTGCAGCTTGCCTAAGGCTGTCTAGTGAATTCACGAGTAAGGGGAGGTCTGAACCATAGTCTTCCTAATTTGCTGCCTTTAGCTACTCTACTATATCCTCATGGGGGATGTTAACTTTACTCATTGTTTTAAAATGCATTTCCTCACACACTCAAGGCCAATTCAACAAACCCAAATGCTAATATCAACAGTTGCAGTGGTATGTGTTCATAGAATTGTAGAGTTGGAAGGGACCCGACGGTCATCTAGCCCAACCCCTGCAATGCGGGAATCTCAGCTAGAGCATCCATGACAGATGGCCAGCCAACCTCTGCTTAAAAACCTCCAGAGAAGGAGAGTCTTCCGTCTTCTGAGGGAGTCAATTTTGCTGTCAAACAGCTCTTTCTAGCAGAAAGTTCTTCCTGGTGTTTAGTTGGAATCTCATTCCTTACAACTTGAATTCATTGGTTTGGCTCCTAGCCTCCAGAGCAGGAGAAAACAAACTTGTTCCCTCTTCCATTTGACAGCCATGTTGCTAACACTTGGTTAAATATTCCCTTTATGTGTAATTCCTAGTACCTTTTCTTCTTCTCCTTTTTATGGGTGTCTGCATAACCCTCTTCATCAGAGAGAAACCTTCACTTTATAGTTTTCAGTGAATGCTGAACATGCATCTCTTCCCCCTGGCCTTTGATGCCTGAAGTGTGTTTTTAGGACCCACCTGATACCTGTGGCTGTAATTTGTTTAAACTGCTTTCAATACTGAATTTTACCTTGTTACCCTAGGACCTGCTGTTGAAGGGCAGGTAATAAATTTAATCACCTCCATCACTGTCCTATCAAATAAAATAGACCTCAGTGGGGAGGTTACTGTATTCAGTAGGGGATGTGTGTCTGAATAGTGGTGACATGTTTGCAGAGCATTGGACAGAAAAATGAATGAACCACAATGTGTCCCAACTACATTGGGTCTTTTAGGCTGTAATATGCTGCTGTGCTCAGAGATCACTAATCATTTCTGTCCGCGAAGGAAGCTATGGACAGTCTGAAGTAGCAGAACCTTTATTGAAAATAAAATGAAGAGACCATTATACTAAAGGAAACACTTCTATAAGAAATGGGTGGGACCCTAGAGGATAAGGTAGTGGCTAAACCCCTTTGTGGATGGCATGCAGAGAATCCACACATCATGGTACACTCTCCAAACCTTTATGTGGAACTCACTGTCATGATTATTAAAAAGAAAACTAATAGCAAATGAAATCACATTAAGCTATTTTTTGAAAATGGCTGTTTGAATCCCAAAATTCCATTTAAAATGTAAGAGATATCACTTTGGTTCTCTCCTTGGGCAGAGGGTGTTACTCAGATTTTGAAGATACCATGAGAAGTCGAAGGAATGGTACCTTGGAGAGCTCAAAAAGTCTTTATTCCAGTATTTCTCGTAGCACAGATCTATCATACAGCGAGAATGTAAGTAGAAGGATTCTATTCAACTTATATTTGTAAAATCCTCCTAGGCTCATTAGCTGATTGATGCAAAATGTGACTGTGCTGTGTACGGAGAAAGCATATACTTGATGATGAACTTTCTTTGTTTATTAGTGGTCAGATTTTGGGATTTACAGAGCTTGTCTACTTTTAAATTTACTGTGAGTATTGTGTAAAAGCTGACAGCGAATAGTTCAAGATACTGTAGGCAAGTAATCAGCTACAGCTGAGACAAAAGTCCAGAGTACACCTCATGATTAGCCAGCATTGTACGTGTAGAGCTGGTATCATCTTATGCTCTTGTTACCATTTTCTTTGGTATAACATGTGACTGTCCATTGGTTTCAGTGTGTCTACTCAGATGCTCTGACTATGAACTAGTTGGATTGCTCCCTTTATGTTTTGATTTTCCCTTTGCGAAACTCAGCAAATTTCAAGTTTTGAACAATGAACCTTTAATTAACAGAGGTTTCTAGGCAAGATGGACAAGGTTTGCTTTAGTTGTGTTAGTCGTGGAGGGTGAAGTAGGGTCTGTCATATCCCATTCTTAGTAGCAGGTTGCTTGTGGGAAGAGTTTGCACAGATTTGAAAAGGGTCAGATTGTCATTACAATTCTGCTCTGATGACCTTTTGCTCTTTGTGAAGTAAAAATAGCTCTACCTTTGCTAATTACCTTTGTGGAGACAATGTATGTATGTATTTCAAAGAATGTATAACGCACAATGGTAATTCATTGTTTGAGGAGTGTGCAATTGGATTTCACTCAACTCTTTTACATCTTGCTCCCATAGGACCTGGTGCACTTCATTCAAGAAAACTTTAAGAAGAGAGAGTGTGTCTTTTTCACTAAAGATACCAAGTCAATGTAAGCAAATATTTGTTGCCAAATTCTGAACAAGCTCCAGTGTAAACATTTACATACTGCTACTCATTGAACACATTTGTAAGAAATGAATGCCAGCTGTTTTCCATTCTAGCACTTGCTACGTCTACTGGCAAGAAATCAGACCCTGCTAAAAAACCCAGATCTTTTGAAAAAGACTGAAGATCCCATTCTGATAAGCCACAACAACAACAACAACAATTTATTTATATCCCGCTCATCTGGCTGGGTTTTCCCAGCCACTCTGGGCGGCTTTCAACAAAATATTAAAAATACATTAAAACATCAGTCATTAAAAATTTCCCTAAAGAGGTTTGCCTTCAGATGTCTTCTAAACGTCATATAGTCAGAACCTCTGCCTGGTTCCCTGTAACCTCGCTTCTTGCAATGAGGGAACCGCCAGAAGGCCGTTGGCACTGGACCTCAGTGTCCGGCCTGAATGATGGGGGTGGAGACGCTCCTTCGGATATACTGGGCTACGGCCATTTAGGGCTTTAAAGGTCAGCACCAACACTTTGAATTGTGCTCGGAAACGTACTGGGGGCCAATATAGGTCTTTCAAGACCGGTGTTATGTGATCTTGGCGACCGCTCCCAGTCACCAGTCTGGCAGCTGCATTCTGGATTACCGTAGTTTTAGTTTCTGAGTCACCTTCAAAGGTAGCCCTACATAGAGCGCATTGCAGTAGTCCAAGTGGGAGATAACTAGAGCATGCACCACTCTGGCGAGACAGTCTGCAGTCAGGTAGGGTTTCAGTCTGCCCACCAGAGGGAGCTGGAAGACAGCTGCCCTGGACACAGAATTGACCTGCACCTCCATGGACAGCAAAATAACTCCCAGGCTGCGCACCTTGTCCTTCAGAGGCACAGTTGCTCCATTCAGGACCAGGAGGTCCCCCACCCCCACCCACCCCCTGTCACCCCAGTACTTCTGTCTTGTCAGGATTCAACCTCAATCTGTTAGCCAACATCCATCCTCCAACAGCCTCCAGACACTCACACAGGACCTTCACCACCTTCACTGGTTCTGATTTGAAAGAGAGATAGAGCTGGGTATCATCCACAGACTGATGAACACCCAGCCCAAACCCCCTGGTGATCTCTCCCAGTGGCTTCATGTAGCTATTAAAAAGCATGGGGGAGGGATGGAGCCTTGTGGCACCCCACAAGTGAGAGCCCAACACCACTTTCTGGACATGGTCCAGGAGGAAGGAGCAGATCCACTGTATAACAGTGCCCCCAGCTTCCAGCTTTAGATCAGGGGTAGTCAACCTACAGCCCTTCAAGTTTTGCTGGACTTAAACTCCCATCAAGGATGTTTGGAGTTTCAGCCCCACAAGAGCATCTGGAGGGCCACAGGCCAATGACCTTCCTTCTTTAATTGGCCAGCAGTCCTTGACTTCTTATATCCTTATCATTTAGATTTTTGAATTATTTCAGATTGCTTTGTTATGCTCCCTGTCAAAACGGAAACAAACAAAAACTTTGATGGTTAATTGTTATTTCTCTTTCCCAATATACATTTCTTGATAGTGACAATCTATGTAAATGTGGGTATGCGAAATCACAGCATGTAGAAGGGACTCAGATGAGCAACCATGAAAAATGGAATTATAAGAAGCACACTAAAGAATTCCCAACGGATGCCTTTGGCGATATTGAGTTTGAAAATTTGGGCAAAACAGGAAAAGTAAGTCATTTAAGTCTCCTTTTCGTTTTTCTATAGGATTTTTGGTGGTCATCTTTTCTAATGGATTAATTTCAAAAGACGAGAATGTTTTGGGGCTGAGAGTCTTATCTATTCTTTCTATCTAATTCTTTTGAATCTGTGATTCTATGAAATTTATTAAGTCCCAAAAACGTACTCAGTCTTTCAAAATATAATTGCCAGGAAATTTATTAATCTTCTTTTTCCATTTGGATACATTCAGAGGGGAGTTTGTAGGTGCTGGGATAACTGTTGGCACCAAAGAAAGAATAGAGTAGATGTTTAAAACTAAGATTGAAGACTAAGGCAAAATCTCTGTTCGCATGCACACTCACACAGTGGAAGCATGAAGAGATACATGCCAACCTGACTTTGAAGAACTCTTAGAATGAATTGAGTTCAGTGGGACTTACTGTCTGGTAAGTGGAGTTAGGATTGCAGGCTTAGGCATTCATCATAAGTCACTAACAGGAAGGATAAAAGAAGATATCCAAGGTGAATAGGACTGGTGCATCAATTAAGATTCCTTAAGATGAAATGCTGCACATCACAGAACCTTGCACAAGTTGGTGCCTTTTACGCAGTCAGCATCTCATTTACACCAGCTCTTGGCTGAAGAGCTTGAAGCAGACATGGCAGCATCCTGAGCGCCATGCGAGTGAGAAGAGAAGGTATTGACAAAATGAGGCATCTGCCTTTTGGCTTAAGTGGAACATTTTTCTTATTGTAAATATGATTTTCCTCCCTTTTAAGTATATTCGCCTCTCGTGTGACACAGACTCGGAAACACTCTACGACCTAATGACCCAGCACTGGCACCTGAAAACACCCAACCTCATCATCTCTGTCACCGGTGGAGCAAAAAACTTTGCTTTAAAGCCACGTATGCGTAAGATAGTCAGCAGGCTGATCTATATTGCACAGTCTAAAGGTAAAACAACTAAGCCTTTCCTCCCAAAACACTTGCTTTATCATAAGCAAAAATTAAAAATGAGCCTCAAGGCATGGGGGAAAGGAGGGACAGTGCCTGAAACATAACCTGCTCTCCCTTCTGCATGTTTATTACCACCCCAGCCTTTAGGAATTAATGGAATCAATTTCAGGCATTGCTGAAACTGACCACTGATCCTTCCCTTCCCCCTCTATCCTCTCACTCTGGATCCCTCCCAAGTAGATGAAGGCCGCATGGAGAGGGTGGGCTCCTACTCTGGGCCTCTCTGGCCCATTTCTCAACAATGTGCAGGACTCTTCTTGACTGGAACTGCCCTGCTGGGCAACAAGGGCAACCTCTGTGCTCATGCTGTGGCTCTCAGCCTCTAACCCTGTCCTGGAAGAGCCTCCTTCTCCTGACCCACCTTGATCGCTCAAATGCTACAGCATCTCCCAGCTCATCCCTTCCCCAGACTGCTGCTCGGTGTCCCACCACCACAATCCGGGGTCTAAATTGTCATCTCCTTTGTCCTCCCTGGGGGGTTCTTGGGCAGGCGGCTCCCACCACTCTTCCTCATCCAGCCAGCCCCTGACATTCCTGCAGCCAGGCTGGTGTCAAAGGAATCACTCTGCGTTCCTTTGCATTCCACATCAGTGAGGCCAAGAGGGGGGGTCTTGACAAAAAAAATGGCCAGGATTTATGGAGGGGGCAAATGCTGTTTTAAAACAGTTGCTTTAAATTACTTTCTTTTGACCCTAAGTGCTCAGAAAATCTGTCAAACTCTTCCTACAATTTCTATTTTTTAGTTAGGTATTTTTATTTATTTACTTGATTGGGGAGCAGCTGCCCCTCTGCCCTCCGGCTGCAGTCATGTTATAGTGATACTCACACACACAATTCAGGGTATGGGAAGCTTCCTTAAATGTTTTTAAATCTATGAAACAGTTTACACATTCAACGTGACCCTGTTTGGCCTGGCTTTGCTCTCTCAAACTACAGGGGCCTGGATATTCACTGGGGGAACGCATTATGGATTGATGAAGTATATTGGGGAAGTGGTGAGAGATAACACGATCAGCAGGAGCTCCGAAGAGAATGTCGTTGCTATTGGAATAGCTGCTTGGGGGATGGTATCTAACCGCGAGAGTCTGATTAGAAACTGCAGTGCTGAGGTACTGAACTTGATTAACATCCTGCAGTTATGTTACATCTTTCCCAGATTCCAACTTGTATATGTAACCCCATAAATGCAGCTTGTTGCTGTATAAATGAGGTGGTGGCTTCTTTACTTAAAGCACACCCTTGTGTGCACTGATATCCTGGCTTATTCTTTTTGAAGCTTAAACAGTCCTGCATTTTGATGTATTGTTGATGAAATGGCTAAAAGTGCATTCCAACCTTAATGCATAATTTAGAAGGCAATTTAGTTAATTTTGTCTCTAGGAATTTGGAGAAGACTGGGTAGATGTATACTTTGAAGAGAAGGGTGTAGAGTTTTAAACTGCCAGGGCAGCAGTGGGCTTAGAAAGGGCACAACAAACATAGGTTCTTGGAGGTGGGTCAGGCTAGGCAGTACAAAAATGAGAGAGGAAAGAGCAATGCTGGTGATGACCATGATTCACAAGAGGCTATTTACAAAGAGTGTGGAAATAGGTTGTAAATTTGCTATATGTACAGAAGAGTATTTCAGAGTTCTAAGAGGTAAAATAATAGGTGGCTAGAGGTATCTTGTTGCGCAACAATTGTAATCAGTTGGTGAAAGTAGCTTAATTTTTATTAATGTGGCTGTCTTTTCCAGATGTATTATTCCGCACCCTATATCATGGATGACCTCAAGAGGGACCCACTGTACTGTCTGGATAATAACCATACACATCTAATTCTGGTTGATAACGGAACTAATGGATACCCTGGCATAGAGGCCAAGCTACGAACCCAGTTAGAAAAATATATTTCAGAACGCATTATGCCAGGTCAGTTTCTAAGGAGCACGAGGGTTGGTACAATGCATTAAAGGAATATCTGAGGGCGAATGAACTGGTGGTAATTGTGAATTGTTTTAATTTGGGTTTCTTTCTTTCTTTGTTTAAATAACTTTTTATTGAGTTTTATAAACAAGGATAATAAGGGTAATAAATACTACGAATAAGTAGAACAAGTCTTCTCATGCCATTTGTATGTCACAAAAATAGCATCATAAATTTGCAGTAATTTCTGCGACCTGGGTTCATTATTAGTGGTCAATTTATAGGTTCTTGGTTTGTGAATTGGTTTAAACAAAAACAATAACAAAGGGCAAACAGGCTGGAAGAGACAACATTCAACACCTAATCAGGAGTGTTTTATTTGGTTTTATGGTAAAATACCGTACTTTCAAAGAAGTTATGCTTGAAAGGAAGTCTAAGAATATATTAAGTAAGTAAATAAATTAAAGTATCTTAGTAAAAGACCTTATTTGCTGATTAAATCTATTAACGCAAAGCATTAATTCTGTACTGTTTCTGGATGGAAATCATGTGAAATATTATTATTTCTATTTATAAGGCTTAGTCAGTTTACATAACGAAACACAGAATAGCTTAAGGTAACCTGAGGTTGCTGCTTGGAGGAGCTTACAGAGGAAAAATAATGAAGAGAGGAGAAGGGAGGGAGTAGAGGCAAGGTAAACAAGGCAAATATCCAAAACATAACAGGAACTTTAAAAACCGTTACAAAGTGGTGAGTACAATTTCAATTCCCGCCCCCAACTTTATCTGCACAACTGTATGTTAAGCAGAACCCAAATTAAAGTAATAGCCAAACAAAAAAGAAGGGTGGGAGAGAGAAAATGTTAAGCATAATGGAAGAGCCTCAAAGTTCACGCAGGAATCTTAGGATAGCATGCAGGAGGTTTTACCTAGATAGTGGCAAGAAAATATTGGTTTAACAACAATGCTCATTAAAATATGTCAGTGTTTAGTGAAAAAATTATGCAATTTTGCTTGGTGTACACATTTTTGCAAGGCATTAGAAAATTTAAAAAAGGAGCTGCGTTTTGGTTCACGTAAAGTGCAAATTAGATAGGCTCTCATTAAAATCCTAACCAAATCCCCGTCCGTCCCCCCCAAGTGCCTTACCACACTGCTCAGTTGGCTGGGTCAGGATGCAGTTACAGAGCTTATAGGGCTGCTTAAGTAGAAGCAGTCAGGCTCAGCTGGTGGTAACAAGGAAAGCCATAGGCTGTGACAGTCTGTGGCCTCTTCTGATGTTTAAAATTGGCCCCCTGCCCCCAGCTTTATACATGACCTGGGCCAGGGCAGCCCACCCATGAGGCAAGGTGAAGTGACCACATTGGGCAGCAGAACTGGCCTCCAAGGACTGCATCTGCTGCTGCTGAGATAATGACAGCAATGACTGTGGCGTACAAGGCGCCACCCAACTGTCTTAGGGACTGAGGTGGGCATCTGTGGGCAGGACATATAAGAGCTTTGTGGGATGGAAAGATGGCAGACTAGTCATTGACTGCTGACCAAGATAACCAAGGCATAAATCTTGGTTACTAAAACTCCCTTGGGAGATAAGGGGGGTTGGGAATCAACTGCACATGCTCAGAAGAAGATATTAACCACACCAGAGACAAGGAAGTCTTTGTGTGCGGAGGAATATCTTGAGTGCGGAACCTTCATCGGGCCCATGCGCCACATAACAATCATTAATTGGGGACATCAGGTCAGCAAAAGCTCCTTTTGATTTATTTAAGTAAGTAAGTATGAAATGGATTTTTTATCCACCAGTTAGCACCCAGGGACGCAGGTGGCGCTGTGGGTTAAACCACAGAGCCTAGGACTTGCCAATCAGAAGGTCAGCAGTTCGAATCCCCGCAACGGGGTGAGCTCCCGTTGCTCGGTCTCTGCTCCTGCCCACCTAGCAGTTCAAAAGCATGTCAAAATGCAAGTAGATAAATAGGTACCACTCTGGCGGGAAGGTAAATGGCGTTTCCGTGTGCTGCTCTGGTTCGCCAGAAGCAGCTTAGTCATGCTGGCTACATGACCCGGAAGCTGTATGCCGGCTCCCTCGGCCAATAAAGCGAGATGAGCGCTGCAACCCCAGAGACGACCACGACTGGACTGAATGGTCAGGGGTCCTTTTACCTTTTTACCTAGTTAGCACCCAGAAAACAAATGGAGACCTCCAAGATGAAAAGGCACTAATTGACAGGCTAAAAAACAAACCGAAAAGTTTATCTTAATTATTGGAGACTATGAAAGAGTACCATGGACGAGGCAGCTCTGAATCTGTTTAAAACCTTTACTTTATATTAACTGTAATCCTCCAATATGTGCATGTGGTGTTAGCTGCAAAAGTGAAACTCAATTTATCAGCGTGGGAATGG